>NC_054064.1:7373031-7973127 GCF_017639655.2 Falco naumanni | reverse complement strand
CACGTGAGCTATAGGTATCTAGAATTGCTTCCTTTGTGTCTCAGATGCAGACTCATGGGTTTGGGATGTTTTCCACCACGTCATCTACCTTCAAGTGGTCTTTATGGAGTTTACCTGAAGGCAGAAGACAGTTATCCTCTCCTGAGCTTTCCATAGATTTCCAAGGCTGAGAAAGGCTGCAAAGGAAGAAGCTCAGCTACAGGTTTCTGATTTCACTTCCAAAAATAAGAGGGGTTTAAAGCTATCCCCAAAGGCAATTCTCAGCAGTCCTGGATCAAGAGACAGCAAATGCCCTCCGTCCCTCTGCGGTGAAGCTGGTGGGAAGTGTCCCCCCATGCAAAGGTCTGTCAAGAAGACCCTTGCTGCTCTCCTGAGAGAGTCCTGCCATCCCATGCATCTCTCAAATTGGCTATCACGATGGAGCAGTAAGTGAAGAGGTCACAGTGTGAGACGTAGGTCTCTGTGGTGGTAAGCAAGCCAACAGCTCCAATTTGCTGACTCGCTTTTCGATAAAATCCCTTCCCAGCCCTCCCTCCCTTGGCTGTTGCGCAGATTCCTTCAGTCTCTCTCACAGGGGTTTTGACCCAGTGTTCCTGCAGGCTTTCCTATTATCAGCTGTCCCATTTTTTCTACACAACTGCTGAAGTTGGACCTTAGCCTTTCATTTCATTTTCATTTGGCTTCTTCCCCAACTTCCCATATTTGAGCACTTCGCTTATTATCAGTCTGGTCCCTCCTGTACTTTGCTCAGCTCCATTCTGCTAATTGGTTCGAGCATGGTCCCAGCATTCCCTAAAGGAGAGTTGCTTCTCCCCGCATACAGTCACTGCTGCGCATTCAACACCCTCCCCAGACTCCCGGAGCAGGAGCGACCCTTCCTCTCCAAAAGGTGCTGGTGTCCTTGACTGAATGGGTCTGAGACAGTGATCAATATAATCACTGATATATGATTGTGTCCCATATTGGCTCTTCACAGCCCAGGAAACACGTCCCCTGGCAGGCCCTGAAGGTTGTAGGACAGATAGGCTTTACAACCAGACATCCATTTTCACTCTTGCTCTTATCAACAGCTTTCCCAGTAATATCCCTATATTGCACACCACCTTGGGAAGGGCCACATTTCAAATAGCCAGCAACGTAAAACTAGGATGTTCATTTTAATTCCTACAAATTGAAAATATTTGGATTCTCATATGGTCAGAGGAACCAAAGATGCTTGCACCACCCTTGTCATTGACCTTGTCTTTCCAGAACACAAGTCACCACCACTTCCCTGTGGCTCCCAGGTCATAAAGAGGTGTCAAAACCACTCACCTCTCACTTGTGAGTAAGGAAGCAGTGCTGCAGAGAGAATAACCACAAATCACAGCAGCAACTCTCCTGCCCCCAGACCCAACCCAAGTTCACCAAGGATTTTACTTTCCCTGGTCGACTGGGCAGAAAACCTGCAAAGCTTAATTTCTTACCACGCTTTCCCAGGAGGAAAAAATCTCACCTAGAATTGCTGTCAAGTCACATATCGTATCTCACCCCAAAAAGACTTAGGCAGGTTAAGCCTGGAAGAAAAAGAAACTATCAAAGTCTGCTTGTTTGATAAGGGCACATCTATACTGCAGCAGCACCTGGTTACTCTGGGACATGTGGAGCTGGAAGCTGGGCTGGGGGAGCAGGTTGCCCTCCCCAGGCACTGTTCACCAGCGGGGAAGGCAGAAAAGACAGGGTCTCACTAGCTCTGAACGAGAACAAAGCCCGCAGAGCAAAAACCGTTGGCATCTTGCGGTGAGCTCAGAGCCACCTAGCCCTCACATTCAATAGGTAGACCACCAGCCCCACCAGCTCAGCAGCCTCTAGGGAGGGGAAGCCACAGAACAGAAAGCCAAGTTCACTGGGATTGTGGCTTTGGAAGGAGGTCCTGTTGAGCTAAAGGAGGCGGAGGTCTCAGACACTGCTCTGGAACAAGCCTGCGGTCTCCCACTCTGGTCTATTCAGCTTCAGCCTTCCCAGCCTCCGTTTAATTAGTGCAAAAGTCAGGGTGTCCAAGGGATGGGGATCGTCGGGAGAGTGCCAGAAGATATTTACCAGAGAGCTGGAAAAAGGACAAGGACACCATGGTTGTGGCAATGGGGAAGGCAAAAGGACACGTAAAACTCAAAAAGCTACCGATGACTCTAACATTCTGCTTTTCCCCCAGTCTCATACTGGGAAGGTCCTCCAAGGATGTAAATTAATAAACCCCATTTAAAGCAGTACCAATTTACTCACAATAAAGACCTGGCTTTCAAATTTTAGAGGCCCCAAGCGGGTGTCACATGGGAGCCTGGATTTCAAGGCCCAGGCTGGGAAGATCCCACTTGGCTCCCATTGCCCTGGCCTCAAACAGAAGAGCCAAAACTCCTCCTGTGTTCCGGGATGCTCAGCCCCTTCCTCCAGCTAATCGTTCTTTCCCCAGTTGGATAGTCTAGTTCTGGAGCAATAGAAGAATTAGGGCAGAGAGAAAGACACGGGCAGAGCCCAGGGAGGAGAGGAGTCCCCCCAGGCCCCCGCTGTCCCCATGGAACAGCAGTCGGGCTCCCAGCACCCAGGTGGGGATGGGGTGGGAGGAGAGAAATGGGAGCAGTGTCCTGGGGTCTGCAGACCACCATAAGCAGAGAGGAAAGGGAGGAGAAGCAAAGGAAGTCACAGCCTTTTGGTTTTGCAGGGAAGGGAATGTGGGTGTTTTATAGTCATCAACACCCCATGCCCAACCAACACGCATGACTTGTGGCCAGCCCAGGTGGGCAGCAGATACAAAAGCAGCAAAGGGACATGTGCTCACCCAAAAGTGCCCTGTACTTTCTCCTCAGAGAACTGCCCCAAGCAGGCAGGGCAGTGTTTGGCATGTTAAACCACCCTTAGGCCAGGCCTCATACTGCTTCTACTGCAGAGCCCTCAGCTCTGCCCGCAGCACCCAACAGGTCTGCCGATCCCCAGTTAACCCCATCTCCCAGCCCTGCTCTGTCTCCCTTCCCAGCCGGCTCAACGCTGGCAGCTGGCAATGCAGACCATCCCACCAAGACACGCTCTCAGCATCCAGCCCTTTCTATTCCCACTTCTTCCTCCCATTCAGCTGAGAGAGAGCTAGGCGGAGGTGGGTCAGACTCACCACATGGATCCAAAGGCTCAGTGTAAACCAGGGAGAGCAGTTCCCAGGGCTTGGGCTGGAAAGTGGGGAAACAACAGGCACGTCTCCTGAAACCTCAGCAGCTTGCCAGTCTTGTGACCTGAAAGTCAGGGACTGCTCAGAGCTAGTAGCAGTTATTATTTGCATTTGAGCTAAGGGGCTGACTTGGAAGCTTTAGGCAGTCACTGTTCCAGATAATGAGAGGGTACTCCTTGCACGCACACTCTGGACACATCTGGCCAGCTGCTGCTCCTGGGCACTGCCATGTGGTTGAAGTCAGAGGCATCATGAGTCTGGAGGAGGAGAAAAGGCAGAGCTCTATGAGAAATAGCAACATCCGTTCCTTTCCTAGGGACAACTCCAACTCTGCTGGTAAAAGAGAGAGAGAAGCTTAGCCAGGTCTGGAGCACAGGGCAGACCGTTGCAGGTAGCACCCTGCATAATTCCTTGACCAGAGAAGTGTTATTTATCAAAGCACGTTCAGCCTGTTTTCATAGTATTCTCCAAGCCAGTGCTTGTTAGATGGACTAACCATGCATTGGAGGCTGCAGTGCTGCCATCAGCCCTAAGTAACACCGCAGAAGAAGACAGGTCCTGGGAGACCCCACCATCATAGCCTCCTCTGGAAGAAGACAGCCTCTGCTGGAGCTTCACCACAGGCAGGACACAGAGCTTCACTGCACAGTGCGCTGTTCGTCCATGGATGAACAGACTCAAGCAAAAACAGGAGACACCTTCACCAGGATCAAAGTTTGGTTCGCAGTGGTGAAGACATACCTGCATTTTGATGCCAAGTTATCGAAGTGAGTCATTTCAACCACACAGCAAGCTAGAGCACCCCATGACTGTGTAGACATGGTTAGGCTGACTCCATTCAGTCAGAGGTCTTTCTCTACACTGGAAACCCAAGCAATGCCAGTGATACGAGAATGGCATTGCACTAGATTTATTCTGCAGAGCCAGGATCAGACTCTAACCCTAACTTTTACACAGCTTTTTTATCATCTCCCCTCACCACCACTTTACTCTAACCCCAAGTGCTGGAGTAACCAAATACCATCAATTAAATTGCCTCAGAGGAAACAAAATGTACATTTTTACAGTCCTGAGCCAAAGCCCTGTTCTCATGCTTCGTGATGAAAGGAGTTCTTTACGTTGCAGAAAACACTTGCATTAAAAGGCAAATATTATTATCTCCTGCTTTTTTCTTTGTAGCCCAGAGCAGATGAGAGAGAATTCATAATGTGGATTCAAAGGTGCCCGTTAAAACAAGGAATCGATGTATCTAATCCTCAGCCAACGTAGGACGAGATGGATCCTCCGTAAGGGTAGAAAAGTGGTCTCAGGTTGGTGCTGGAACTGCAGCAGAAAAAATCTGTGGTGGGACACAAAAATCCCTTCATGATGGACTAAAGAAAAAAAAATCTGAACCTTCCCATTAGGCAAGTGTTTCTACAGTAAGCATCTCTTCCCACTTGCTCGCATGCCCTTCCCCTAGCTAAAGAGGAGTGGTGGTGTTTGTTGCACACCCATGCACACACAAATCCCACACATGCTCTTTCCATCCCATTTGAGGCATGGCTTCCCAGGCTGTATCAAGTGCAAAGTGAAATCACCTGAAGAGTGTCGCTTTAAAAGCCACGGAAGTGCAGAGAGCAGCACCAGCAGCAGTCAATAGCAATTTCCACCGCCGGGTCGATACCATCTGATGGCTGTGTAGCTGTAAAGATTGTTTCACACACATATCAGGAGGTGGGCAGGGGCAGGAAAAGTGGAATTGGTTTTAATGATTGCAGGATTCAAAGTACTCCTGGCTCCCTCTCCCTCTTCTTCTTTCACAAGAAATACACACACAAAGAGTCAGAAATCAAATTTCCAGCCCTGTCAGTTCCTATCACACCAGCTCCCCAGCTTGGACTCCTTCCCAGTTTGCCAGGGAAGCTTCTCCTAATCCACTGAGAAGTGCATTACCGGGAGATGGAGTTGCAGCCTGTGTCCAAACTTCCCCACAGCTTCAGGTCATTAGCTCCATCGGTTTGTATGTGGAGCTATAGCAGACGCGCAGTGCTCGGGTTCAAACCCAAAGGGCTTCCAGAGGAGGGTAATTAGCACTATTTTACCTCCCCAGACAAGATCAGCATTTCATTTTGCCAGATGCTGAATGGGCAGGCAGTAGTAAGTAAACACAAACAGCTAAACACACAAAAAAAGGGAAGGAACCCATTTTGCAGAGAAAACACGTGAATGGCTGTAGCCTGAAAGATAATAGCACATTGTGGTTTTGTTGCCTCATAAAATGTGTTTCAGCCAGTGACTCCAGTGGCAACACATGAACAAACATGTCTTGGTCAATGTCAAAAGCATTGCTGTGGGATGAAGGAGGCCAGTCCAACCTGGGCTTCCCAGGGCTGTCCCTGCGGTCCCAGCTTTGCTCTTCGGCTCTGGCAAACGTGCTGAAATACCAGCCTCTGCTTCTGTTTCCCTTGCACTGTCTGTCTGTCTGCCTCCTGCCTGAGGCATGAACTCTTTCTTACAGGGTTTCACTAGCTGGAGCTCTGATCTCTGCAAGGAAACCCTCTCAATTGCTCCTGCAGTGAATGAAAGCCAAGACCATGTCTGTTTTTCAGAAAATAAAGAACATTAGTTTGATTTTTTGTCTTCTACTTCATTAATTCACTGACATCCAAACACAAACTTCTCCTCGCCATCGCATAAATAAGCAAGATAATTCTTCCAGGAGCTGAGCCCCCACACCAGTGTTCTGACCCTTACCAGGGTACCAGGGTAGGAGCAGAACTGGGCATCTTCAAGCATCTCTTTCTGAAAACTGGGGCAAAGCAGCCCCTCCATGGTTCATCAGATTGTGCTAGATGGACACCACCTACGTCCTCTGCTCCTCAGATCACTTCATAAAACACAAGTTACCACTGTTGTAAATGCCCATCATAGAATATTTTATGGACACGCTCATTTAGAGCTCATATGATGACTGAGAAGCAAACACAATGACCATATGCATATGCTACCAACAGGTCTTCCTTTCACCTTGTAGGGTGTCACATGAATCTGTATGTGTAATGCATACATGCACATCCTTTCCTCTTTTTCTGCCAGCTTCTAAGACATCAACCCCTATTTGCTGCAGCTTTTTTTTTTTTTTTTTTTTTTTTAAAATAAATATGCAAGCATTTCAGGGCCTGACCACCAGCTTGATTATTTTATGGAATGGAAAACACATACGCACAATATTCACAGTAGTTAGAAGCATGCTGCCAAACTTCCAGCCTCCAGAGTCCTTTTACAAGCAGAAATGGCAGGTAATGGTACCCAAATCCTGAAGCCTGGAAATGGTGAATGAGGTAGAGCTTCAATGCAAGGGCTGGAGAAACTTAAGAGGGGCAGGCTGCAATTAGTAGGGCTTGCTGAAGTTTTAAATCAACAGAAAACCACCTGTGGAAAACCAAAGTTACTATTGGTCTAGATCCAACTTGACAAATAGTTTTTTTCCTGGGAAGAAATACAGAGAGGAATGAAGAGAGGGAAAACACATAATTTCAATATTTTTAAACAAGGCATCTCGCTGTTTCGGTTTGAAACACTGCTGGTTTATACTTGCCCCTTTCAGAGGACTTGCCAAGCTTTCCCTGGGTGAGCTGCCATCACCAACCTGAACCCCTACAGCTGCACAGAGGTGGCCACCACAGTGCTCCATCCAGCAGTGCTGCCAGGAGACATGGGGTGGGTGACAAATACAATGGAAGACAAACAAAGCCCAAGCCGTGGGATTACTGAAGCACGTTAGCTCAGCAGGGGGAGGCCAACACAACGCAGCAGACCTCTGACCCTCGAAGGAAGCCAGAAAACAAACTCCGTCTCTCTCCACGCGCATGACACTGATGGTGAGGCCACTTGTGCCCTTCAGCCTGGCCAGCAAAGCAGAAGAACCTGCAGATGATGAGGACTTCAGAGCTGTAGAGGCCAAACGGGCCACCCACATCAGCTAAACCTGCCCTGGTACAGTGCAGGTGGAAGAGCTGTGGGAATTTCAGGTCAAGGTCTGCCTTGCCAGCAGGAACGACACATGCTTGCAAGGAGACACCCCCTGAGCTCCATGGTGTCTCCTTGGTGAGTTCTCAGCTTTGCTAATTAGTCACCAAGCCAGAAGCCACAAACACACTCCTTCTGCTCAACAATAAACCAAAACATCACAAAACTCTTAATGCATTAAAAAAAATAATCCCAAAATTATTATTATTTTTGTCTGTCTTTTGGATCACATTTTCAAGTTTCTGCAAAAATCAAGTAGAAGGTCCTTGTAATGATGCGAGTCCAGAGGCTGGGACTTTAAATAAAATCCCACGCACTGGGAGATGCTCAAGGCAGTAGTGAGCACAGCTTCTGCTTTGCCTGTGCTCAACCCTGCAAAAGACTGAAAGGTCTCTGTCTGCTCAGCAGTCAAAGAAAATCTTCATCGTGACTCGATCCCAGATACCCACAGAGTGAAAATAGCTGAGATTGGCATGTTCGTTAGGCTCACAGGTAAAAGGCACAGTAAGCAGCAAAACCCAAAATAAACAGTGCGAGTTGACAGCACTGAGTGAGGGAACCTTGTATGGGAAATAAAAGACAATTTTGAACAGTGAGGGTAGTTAATCATCAGGTCCGGTTACCAAGGGAAATGGCAAATTCATCACCAGTCAGAGGTCGTGCATGGAGACTGGATGTCTTCCAAAAAGCGATACTCTGGTTTGGGATCAAGTTTTTGCATTCAAAAGCATCTCTCCGAGGAGAATAACACCCTCTGTCACAGCCTCCGCAGGTGATGCCGGCCTGAGCTGCCAGGCAAGCGGGTGAGGGTCACAGCGCTGCAGAGCCTCACAGCCCAGCCTCCCCCCAGTCACACCAAGGCTGTCTTTGGGGCTAGCCGAGCACCAAAACCCTGTGCTGACCATGGCTTTTCTCCAGACACCCCGAGGTGTCACAAGCCAGGCTCCGAATCCCAGCCTCCGTCACACTCAGCCCCAGCATGGTGCTGCTGACTACCGTGGCAGGCTGTGCCGCCCACCTCCCTGCACCGGAGCGCTGACTGCCCAGTGCAGCAGGGATGCAGAATAACGAGCTCTTTTCTCCTTTTAGTCTCTACATCTCCTTCCTTCCTTTAGCTGACACACAAAACCAAGCCCAAAATACATGCTCTGGCTTCTGTTTACCCTTTCAGGCAGTTTCCTTGATGCCCAAGACACTGATTTGAACTGACCTCTCTCAGTGCCCCCTTACCACCAACTCGGCTCCCCATCCCTCCTTGGAAGCAGAAACAAAAATCCATAGGGCAAAGCAAAGGGGCCTTGGCATTCCTGATGTGCTCCAGCACCTCGATCTCCCAACCATCATGTGGGAGAAAAGCAAAATGGATCACGGTCTGACTTCCAGCTTTGATTGCAGACACGGAAAGTGAAATGCCAGCTAGTACGTCACGCCACCACAGTCCCTGCATGGGAGTGACTCCCCAGATCCCTAAGGGCAGAGCTGTGTTCTCTCCCCTCCTTCTGCACCAGTCAATATGACCAATTTAAACAGGTTTCAGAAGAAAGCAGGTGCCTGCAGCTCATGCTGCTTCTCTGACTCTTGTAAATCCAGTCTCTTGAGTGAATGGCTTGTTTGGAGAGAGCCCTCCATTTGTTTGTCTGGGCTCTAGTGATAATAGCTCTAATTTATCTCTGAGCTGGGCAGGCATGTCTAATGTGTTTGAGTATTTAGAAGCATTACGGAGGTTTCATTTGGTCAATTGTTTCTTGAAATCCTTTCCCACACACAGAACAGCCACGCAAAGGTGGAACCGCTCCACTGCGGGCAGCCCCAGGAGCCGCAGCCTGCATTGCCAGCCTGGGAAGGGCACACGTCGGGGCTGCTAGACTCATCAAAGAGGAGGCACAGAGATCCCAAAGCCCGTAGCACTCGGTCTCAGAAATTAAAGACCAAACAGCTGACCTTTGAAAGGGACAATGACAAGATGGTCTGGAACGTGCCACCACACCTCCTCCTGCTTAGACCTTCCAATCCTCTTTGCTTTATCGTCTTTCCCCTCCATTTAGGCACACTCCATCTCAGCTCAGACTTGATTAGACAGGGTTGGCTTGGCATCGGCATTGGGAAATACGGCACAGTTGGCCAACACATTCTACCTAATCTTAAATTAACCCTTCCTGCAACTACCGAGTTACTTACAGCTCAAGCCTACACGGCTCAGCATGCGGCTGCACATCACCTGTGCTATGCCAGCAGACCCGTGCGTGCTTCGGCCCGTGACAAATGCAAGGTCACGTGCTTCGGCTTAAATCACTTTCGTTGAGGTTTCAGCAATTCTCTTCATGCCATTTCAGCTAATTTTAGCTGCGAGCTAAGAGCCCGTTACTGAAGTTCAGCTGACTGGTGGCAATTTATCAGGTCACCCTGTTGGGGCAGGGAGCCTGATCCCATCCAACCCAGCTCTGCCCTCTCCACTCCCCCTTTTCTGAATGCAGGAGCAGGCATGTGGGGAACAAGAACTGTTGTACAGCACCCATAGCCCCAGAGCGATTTAACGGAGCGTTAGCATGAGCAAGTCCACATTGCTCCCAGTGCCCATCCTCCATGTCACCCTGTGCACCACAACGCAACGGGTGCCTGGATGGAACACGTCGGGCATCGCACACCACCGCACAGCCGGGAGGAAATGACGCTGCAGCTCCCCGGCTGCGATCACGGGGCTAATTTATAGAGGCCGAATGTAATTACTTACCCTGGCACATGGCCAGGACACCAAGGTTAACACCCTTGCTCTGCAAAGAGTGCCAAGGGAACGTTAGAGGGATGCTGCCAAGTCATTTTATGTGCCTTGACTTCAGGTGTTGCGAACGGCACGCTTTAGCAAGGACCAGTCGGGAGGAAAAGGGTCGTCATGGAATTTTTTAAAAAGCAAAATAAAAGAAGGGGGTTGTTTTCTGCTTGGCTGCTTGGGTTTATTAACTTAAACTTTACTGTGCTGCACCAGGGACCCAAGTACAGCAGCCCTGCAGAAAAGCTTGCAGATGCATCCTTCAGTTGCTTTGGAAAGTTTTGAGCCTCTCTTGGTTTTGCTAGAGAAATCTTGCGAGGCCTTGAAAAACATTGCTTCATCCCTGTCCCTGAGCTCCCCGTCCCTCCGATGGCCTTGGCAGTGTCTGAGCCATCATCTCTTGGAGCAGGGGCTGGTGCAGACACGGCGTCTGTGCTGCGCCAGCCGGAGCGAGTGCTCAGCTCAACAGTCTCCTACAGCGCTGGCAAAAGTTTCTCATGGCTCTAAATTATTTTTTTTTACATGGGTTTAAAACAGATTGAAATAGCCCTTGTTAAAAATAAAAGCCACCAAATTTAGCCTTCCTTCCCTCTTCCCCCCCTGCGCCTCCCGTTTCCTGGAGTATTTGCAACAGGCGGCTGGTTGGGAGGTTTCCCCCAGGGGTTTTGTCTGTTATTTATAAAGCTTTGATGAAAAATGCAAAAGAAAGGGGAAGAAAAAAAAATATAAATTAACTTCCAGGTGACCTCTTTCCTTCTGCAGCAGCTCTGCTCCCTGCAGCGACGAGGCGTTGTGGCAGCCACGGCTTCAGGGACCACATCCAACATCCTTTGGGTTCAATGCAAACCTGCCCTCTGCCTTCCCTGGATGTTCTCTCCAACCCCTTCTCTGTCCTTGAGGGATGTAGAGATGAGGGATACAATTCCCTTCATTTAGAGTTTACTAGTTCAGCATAAAATGTCACACACCCCACCTCCTAGCAGCGCCGTGTTACTGGCGTGTGTCCCTGGAGCTTACTGGTCTGGAGGACTTCCCAAAAACTGTTAGCGCAGGACCTTGGAGGAGCTAAGCTGCTGTCCCCTCCCGGTTTTAGGGTAAAGCAAAGAACAAAGTGTCACAAATACATCTCTCCTGACTGTCCCACCGCTGGGACAAGAGCAAGGCTGGTCCCACTGCACCCAGAGCTGATGCAGGCATCTCGCATCTGGTGATGAACAAAAACCCAAATAAGTGGAAAGCTCTCTGGCCTTCGCCTTAGTCCGTAAACCCACACAGGAAAGGGCAGCGCAGAAGGCCAGTCCCTTTACCCTCTGCGGGTCACCTTTCCAGCAGGGGAGTAAGGACAAGCACAGCAGGAGCAGGAGCTGCGTGGCAGCAATCCCCTCAGCAGGGCTGTGATGGCTGCACCCTCTGCTCAACCCGACGTGGGACTTGGGGTGATGCCCGATGCGGGAGCATTACCCCATGCTCCCTACTCCAGTGGCTGGTGGGGGAATCGCTGCAGCGATGTGTATGCATGTATTTATCTATATATACATGTGTGTATGTACTATGGTGTGCATATGATGCATATTGAGATAAATAATATTTTGAGAACAAACATTTCATTTTAAAAGTCACTGTGTGACAACAAGTTAATTATCTATCATATCATCTCTCAAACCCAAACATTTTGAAAGCTAGGAAATAACTAATTAAGATCATCATAAATCTTACTCTGTCTCACAAGCCCATTTTCCTAAGAAATAGGAAGAAATACATATTTCATCACAATGCAACATCTGTAACTCTGACCTATAAGATATTAATGACTAGTTCATGCGGGTTCTCTATCTAAACACTTTCTTGCAAAGGTTATCGTAAGGTAGCACAGGATAATTATTTGGTAACGCTCTCCTGGCAACCTGACTTCCAATAAATCTGTAGACAGAGATAGTTAGGAAGGAAAAAAAAAAAAAAAAAAAAAAAAAAAAGACAACACTGGGATCCTCTCACCTAACACAAGCCACACAACTTCCTCAGATCCATTTTGCTTTGAACCAGGACAAATCTTATAGAGGAACATAATTAACTGCTCCCAGCTAAAGCTTTGCTCCCTCTTCCTCCTCCATACAACTGCTCCCAACAGGCTTCTTACACCCTGGCCCATACCTGCTCCTGGGGCTTTCCCCTGGTGCCGGTTTAGCCCCAGCTTTGGCAAACAGCTGGCCATTCCTGGAAGACAACTTCAGATTGATCCTGGGTGGATAAATCAAGTCTGCTAGAGAAGATGCACAAAGCAAGGCCAGAACTACAATTCTATTAACATGCTGAACATGACTGAGGAGCTTAAGGACTTGAACAGGGAGGAAATTTCAAATTTTTTTTTAATTAGAGCGTGAAACACAGGTGGGGCAACCATTCAAGCAAGGCTTTGAGCCTGGAACTACGTTTGATACAAAAAGGTTGTTCACGCTTAGCATCAGGACTACAAAGGAAAAAAGATGAGGTGGGGGAGAGATCAGCAAAGGAAGACACATCTGGAAATCAAGAAATACAGGAACAGAATGAAACTTGGCAGGACTCAGGCAGAGTTAGACCTTGAAGGGGGGACAGGAACACAGCAAAAAGGGCTTTCATTAGAAAAGGAGAGCAAGTGACAAAGTACAGCTGCTCCACACTCATGGTGATCTGTGTGAGGGTAGTTTGGACGTGGCCCCAAGAATAAATCGATGCTCGGTGCCTGGTGAGGGCAAAGGCAAAGAAGGCACATGTAGAAATGGCAACAATCCTCACCTGTGCAGTGGTCCAGAGCAGATGGAGGCAGATAACTCCTCACAGGCCATCACTCAGAGAGCCAGCATCCTGGAGCCACCCTCTGTGACTGCAGGGTAGGAGATGTAGCACCTCCACTCAGCTCTGCAGCACCAGTGGGCTGGTCTCCAGAGTCTGCAAAGCTCAAAACAAGTTTCAAGGCTGGGATTGTTTGGGACTCAGAGCTCACTACATGGAAAAAGAGCCAAAACACAAATTAGCTCTTGCACATTTGGGTCTGAGCGGGCAAATCCCCAAACCAGCTTTCCAGATGAAACAGGAGGTTCATCTGGGGAAGACTTCACCGAGCGGTGCCCTGTGGGACACATCCACTTGGGGTGGGAGGATGGGGATCATGGGACAAGGAACCAGGGGGCAGAGCAAGGTTAAGCTGTAGGGCTGTGAAAGTGCCCTGCATGACCGCAAATTGCTGCCTCCAGCTCAGCGGCTGCCAAATATCCATACACCTCCACAGCCATGAGCCAGGGCCAGGACAGGAGCAAAAGCCCCTGGCCTCAGGTCAGAGTGGGCTTTGATGCTGTCTAGGGTGGGAATTCAAACAGACCTAAGCATAATGCTGCATACAAGGAGGCTCTTACACTGATGAAGCAGGCCCTGATTTTGTGAAGGACATTTGCAAGGAAATTTAAGCTAAAGGGAAAAAAGGCTCTTTTTATACTGGAATTAAAATGTCTAGACAGTGCCTTCCTGGTGTAACTGGACCTGTGTATACTGATCGTGATACACCTGATAAAACTCCCCATGTAAACAGGGACTAAGAAATACTTTGGCAGAAATTCCAGCAGGATCCATTTTAAAAGTCTTTAATCTCGAGAATTACTTATGCCATGTAACGAAGTCTGTATTATGGCTATTCATTACATGGACCCTAAACACTAGAAGGAAAACTAGATTTTCTTTGGTATTACAACAGGAATCCACGGCATAGACCAGGCTGGCCCTCAGCGTGAGGTCATATCTCCCTCTAGCTGCTGGTCCTGGGGACTCAGGAGCCTTTGACCACCCAACACAAGCACAAGCTTCCCTCTGACCTTACCTACACGCCACCGCTTTCAGTGCTGCAGGTCTTGGGGTCACCGCTTGCTGGCTGCAGTGCTCCTCCAAGGAGCACAAAGTAGCTCAGCTTTTGGCGAGGGCATACTCCAAAAGGGAGGTAAAGAGGCCAAGAGTAAGACACCAGGTCTATGGCTACTGTAAAATAAACTAACAGATTAGTCAATGCGGTATGCAGAGAGCCGGGGACCCTCTACAGAGGAGACATCCTACAGCCAAGCTACTCATGGCTTATGCCCCCTCTTAGCCCCGCTAAGTCCACAAAAGACCTTCAAGTCAATTTTCTTCCTCTAGCACACAGCAGGATCCAAGCAGCGCTCAGCATCACACTGGTCTTCCTAGAGATATGTTCCCCAGAACAGCAGCCCCAGGTCTCCAACTTGCCATTACAATGTTGCTACATCACTCACACCTTCAGGGCTAGCACCAGAGCTTGCTATCAAAATGCCACCAGCAGCACCAAAATGTCCCAGCAAGAGCAATCCCAGAGGAGGACCTCATCCTTGGGTCCTTGGGGGTAGGTCAATTGAAGATCACTGAGTCTTTCTAGGAGGCAATGGTAGGAGGGTTGAAGGGAACTGGCTTCTCCACAGGGTCTATCTGCAGTTCCTGGGAGGATGACTGTAGGAGACAGGGGGTTTCAGCCACACTGTAATGCCTCACAGGATGGTGAAGAAAGCTGTTTTGTTGGGAAGGTGCAAAGCCTTTTCATTTTTTGAAGAGCTGGATAGGAGCCTTGGTTTAAGGGGCTGGAATCTGGTGGCTAAGTGATGTCTTTTGTCACGTGGGTCAGAGCTGGCCTGGCTGGTCCCACTGACATTGACAAGTGAGCTTCTTCCTTATATGTTCAGATCTGAAGGGGAAAAACTTGTGCAAATCCTGCCCTGATGGTCCCTTCAGCCAGCCACCGCTTCGCAACATTGGAGAGGTTTATGGGTGAGTGCGAAGGACAGATTTCTCCTCCTGCCACAAAGCTGGCAGTAGTGACTCCTCCTGGCAGGTGCCAACCATGAATCCAGATGATCCTCAAAACCAAAATCAAGACAAAACAAACAAAACAGAAAAAGAAACCCAAGCAAAAAATAACTTTCCTTAACTGTGACTTATTTTCTTCAGAATCATCTGGACATGTAAGTTCTCCAGAACTGTGAACAGGCTTTGAGGAGCAAGAAACAAAGAGCAGCAGGAAAAAGTTGACATTTCAACGATGAGAAAGCTAGACACAACTCATGAACCTCTGAAAAAAACACTTATTGGGCACAGTAGGAACCTTATCAGCTCTCCACAGCACGAACACAATTTCCAACTCCAGTCACTTTTCCAAGCCAAACCCACCAGAGAACTAAAATGGGACTTTATCATGCAGCCAAACACAAACCTGGGGCTCCTTCACATCCCTCCGGTCAGGCGGATTAGATGTGCAGGAGCTGGCCTTCATGCTATCCCAGTGCTGGTTGTAGCAGAGAGGCACCACGGGGCAAATATGAGTTGAAGCCACCTTCCAGCTGCAGGCTGGGGAAAGTCTCAGACCTCTGTGAAACGCGCCTTGCTTCCCCCAGGATCTGAAAGCAGAGAGTGTCCATGTGGCCAGGCAATGGTCACAGCACCACTCTTCCCCTTAAGCAAATCCTGGCTCTCCAGAGCCACTCTGTAAGATCTGCAGAGATCTAAGAGAGCCTTCTCCTGTCACCTGAAGGTCCATTAACATCGTCAGTGTAACATAGAGGGGCTCCAGGCTGAAGCCAAGCACGGAGCACATCTGCCAGAGACCCCGGCAGGACAGTGTGTCTGAATAGCCACATGCACAAACACACACACAGCGTCCACCTTGCAAAGTTTCCCCTGGATTTTTGTTACCATGTCATCTATTAATTACCTAATTACATCTTCTAATTATGGGATTCCTCCAGTATTTATACTCATTACATAAATGGCGGCAATTACACTAATTAGGTTAATGATACAGGATAACAGTCTACAAATTGCTTTAAAGGGACACTCTCAAGACACATAGGCCAAGGATGCTCCCTGGCAGGTCAGCTGGTGGGTGGCAGGCAGGCGTGCTCCCTCACCCCACGTAGCTGCTGCTGCTGCTGCCGACTCCTTGCGTGGCCTCTACCTGAGCACCGGGGCAGCCTCGGCCGGGCCTCCCTTGGCCTCCACAGAGAGCGACTACAAAGGCAGCTGCCGGGAAGGTAAGGAAGCAATGCTCTGTTGCATTGCTGCTGAATTACTTCGGCTGAAAGCTGTGGCCCGATATTCAAGCGTGGCCCCCTCTAAGCTGGAAAGCTGGAGGAAGGGTTCTAAATATTTCTTCTCTGGCTGTATGGAGACCTGGGAGGAGGAAGGCAGAGCACCCGCATCCTTCCAGGCTCCCCAGCATCACTTCTGAATGCACCCCAAGTCCTAGAGTCCCCCTCGGCTGGATGTGTCCCAGGCTTTTGTCCATAGGCATTTCCAAAATGGCAGGGTTGCGGAGAGGAAATCCAACTCCTCTGCTCCAGCCAGATCCCCCGGAGCTGAGCTCCGGTGGCACTCTGCAAAGCCAAGCGTGTCCTCAGGGTGAAAGGCGAGCCACAGGAGGCTCGAAAGATTCTATTTTGCTGAGCGCCCTACTTACCCAGATTTGCCGGAGACTGAGCGGCGCATGACAACGTGCTTGCCCCTATATCTCACCCAAAAGGATCCCAAAGCAGCGCCAAGCTCCATTACTCTCTGGAGTGGCCTCGAGCACGGGGAGAAAACTTTCTTGCTTGGATTCGAATGCAGGCACTTCTCCGGTGGAACACGGGAGCCCTTTGCAGCACTTTGGAGCGTGATGAATGGCCCTTTGTCCTGCAGCCACTACAGAAAGAGAATGTAATTACCCAAACTGGAATTCGGCCAGGGCGCAATTTTACACTGAATGAATTTCTCCCCCCCCCCCCCCCCCCCTCCCCTTAAAGTGTTTGCAAATCCCCCTTTAAAGATAAAATCCCAGAATAAAATCCAGTGCTTGCTTCAAAATTGGCCCAATTCCATTATAAGTCAACTGAACAACTCCATTTTGCACCTTTAAGGCCATGGAGCTCTCTATGTTGCGCAAGAGATTTCATTATTGGCAAGGCTGAGGAATGCTGATTTCTGCTACTGAACTGCTGTCTTAGCCCTAAACTATATCCCTGTGTCAGCTGCCCAAAGACATGTGTAACCAGGTCCATTTTCTGAAAGATATACAGCTGCGTCCGGCTTTATAGCCTGTTCCAGCAGGACATGGCTGGCACTTCCAGTGGAGCAGGCTGACCAGTCTCCACTCTAACAGGCAGGGTCTATGGCTCCAGCGGGAGCCTTGCAGGAGCATATATCGATTGTAAATAATGTCTCAATATCCTATAGTAGGTCATAAATCAAAAAGGGGTTGAAATATCTTTTCTCCAAGGGACTTTTTTTTAAAGGAGTCTATTTCTCGTTTAGTAGTTTTCTTTTTAGAGTTACTGCATCGACCTTTTACCCCAAGTGCCAGGTTGGAATCGTGGCCGGCGATCCCTGCTTGACCCTCCCCAGGGACACGCAGCAACTCTGCGAAGAGTCCAGACCTTGGGCATCCCGTGGGAGAACAGTCACATCTCCCACCCAGACCAAACCCCTCGCCCCAGGTGGTGCCCCTTGCCTTGCTGAGCAAGCCAAGCCCCACAGCAGCCGCGTCTCCTCTGGTTGCGGACTATGGCTTGGAGAAGAGTCTCACACCTGGTAGCACTGGAGACACCGTGGAGACGAGCCTTTCACAGAGGGTGCAGGAAGCAGAGATCCTTCCCGCTGGGTGTGGAGCAACACCATCTTCAACTTCTCGGCAGCTTACTTCACTGATACCGACCCAGAAAATCAAAACAAGCTTTGAGCTAACGAAGACGTCAGCCTTCCTCCTGTTCCACAGGCCACAAGAGATCCCTCCAAAAGCCTGACCATCAACCCAGACCTCTCCTTTCCCTCTTTGGAATAAAACCCAAACTACATGCCTCCAAACCACGTGTGCTGGCACGGCAATGGAGCAAAAGGAATGACCTCAGGGGTCTGTCCTGCTGGACATGCTGCTGACACTGCCATCGGCCAGGCCACACGCTGTTACTGACATGGGACAGATGCAGCCTCCAACCCACCGTGCACAACCTTGCCCCAGTCACCTCCTCAGTGGTCATGACTTGCAGACCCATTTGACGTGGTTCAGGGCAGAGACCCCTTTTTTGTCACATCTCTGTAGGGCCCTATCACAGGGGCCTTTTGTCCTGCAAAGTTCTTGTTTCTCAAGCTGCTTTTGGGTGGGGGGAAGCCTACTTTGGGCCATTTTTAGGGGCGTTGAGCAGAAGGAACTGAATACCTGGCAGAAGAGTGGAAAAACCACAATAGTTTGCTGTTTAGAAATTTCTCTGGAATGGTCCAGGTTGAACTTCCCTGTTGCATGATGCTATGTGGTACTTGGGGACACCTCCAGTCCCTCTCCAGCATCTCTTGTGTGTCACCAGCATCCTGCACGGCAGCGAGGACAGGCCACCTTGATGGCCACAGGCAGCAGGAGACGGTCCTACTGCTCCCCCTCCAGCACTGCCTTGGTAGGACCAAGGCAATATTGATTTCTCCAAGTCCATGAAGTATTTGAGCTTGACTGGCAATAAAATCAAGCCCAGAGAAAGGTGCAATGGGATCTCTTGGGACTGAAGTGAGAGCTATGATCTTTAAAGAAGCCAAGAGGGAATAAAAGGGAAGGAAGGGTGGGAGGGGAATGGCATTTACCTGCACAAAATCAAGAACATTGACAATAATCCAGCTCAGCTCCAGCTTGCACGGAAGGCTTTGGAGAAGGGGGTGGGAGGCAAGGTGGGAAATTACCAGGAGCTTAAGAAAATATATATGTAAAAATTAAAAAAATAAAATAAAACTGTATCAGCATTGACTAATAATTTCCGGGCTCTGCGCAGATGTCATTAATGACCCTTTTTATTCATGCAGGAGTTCCCAAAGAGGAGCATAATGTTCCATTAGTAATAATTGAGAAAGTCTCCTGTCGGGATTATGTCAAAACCTAGAGATGCTGCTGCTGCCAAAACATTTTGGTGACAAACGTGTGAAGCGTTTGACAGAAGGTGCCACAGCAGGTTGAGGCAGCTTCAGGAGGGGAATCCTAGGAGGAGAGAAGAGGTGGGAGACAGCAGCAGGGCGAGAGCTGTGCACCAATTTACTCAGGGAACACAACGCAAGGGACGAGCCTGCCTACTGCAACACCTCTGGGGTCACAGTGGCGCCTCAGAGATGCTGCTGGGGACTGCTCAGGATTTCGACTGACCCATCTCATCCCCAACTCCCAAGATTTTGCAACACATCTGCAATACAGACTTTGCCATGGCTCAGCGCCCCCAGATCCTTTTGTCCAGGGATGACTGTGTCCTCAGCCACCGCAGAAAGGCAGGGCTGTTGCAACACCCTGAACATTTCTTGCTGCTTATCATGGCCCATGGGCCAGGGAGGGCTAGAGACTGCTACAGTCACCAGCACAAAGGGCAAACTTGGGACAAAGCTGCTGTGAGCAATTAACCCAGTGTTTCCCATTTGAAGATGATGGAGAAAATTTCAGGTGACACAAGTGTAGTTTCCTCCCTCACTTTTCAACCTACAGCAAGGCTGGGCAATGCCTTTTGAACCACAAGACACTGATGAAATTTAGACAAATGGGAAAATAAATTATTTCTACCCAATCTTTCCTATTTACAGTTGGGACATCTCTTTTTTGACCCAGCAGATGCAGAACTCTGCTTGACCCCAGCTAGCATCTGAGTACCAGCATTACACTGCTGCTGTACAGATGCCACTAGAAAACACAGGAAAAGCAAGAGGTTTTCCAGGCTCAGTCCTTTTCTGAGAAAGGTTAGATGATGTCTTACAAGAGCCAAAATAACAAGTTCCCTCCTCTGTCCTCATTCCCCCTCACCAAGTCCTCCTGGGGCTGGACCCCTCAGCAGTACCTACCTGACATGCTGCTCCTCCAAACCAGAACCCACCTACCACAGCCCACGGCGTGGGGAGCCGTGCTGCCAGCCGGCACTGCCGTGAGCTGCCTGGAGCCCGGCGCTGTGGTATGCAGAGATCTGTGTTGCACTGCTGGGGCTGGCACAGCTCAGCTCCGTGACGTCCTTGGGCTCCACAGACATGAGTTATGGGAACTAGGGAGTGGGTCAAGCTCAGAAGAGCATTGGTGAGATACAGGAAGGGATTCCCTGGCATCAGGGGAGACGAAGGATAAGCTGGGCAACGCAGGGAGAGCTGGGGAAGCTGCCCTGGCTCCCCATCCCCAGCAAGGGAGACTTCCTTCCCCTTGGGCACAGCTCCTCCTGCAACACAGCTTGGCATGGGGAAGCACCCATGGGTCAAGCGCTGTCAGCCACACATTCCCAACTTGCTGCACAAAGCCAGGCAGGTCACTTCACCAAGTCAGCACCCGCTGCCAGAGGGGTGAAAAAGGGGATTTAAATGCAAGCACCATCCTGCCTGCATCACTGCAGCTAGGGAAGCCCAAGCCAGAGCACCTCAAAGTCAGCATTACACAGAGCCACGAACAGAAGAAAAGTTTGTCACCACCATATTATTTGACCCTTGTAGAGCAGGGAGGTACTTAGAGCCAAGACATTGGTTCAGGCAGCATGCAAAGCCATTACATTTGGATTTGGATCCAGAGCTGGAGTCTAAAAGCCATCCCAGTTTGCAGGGGCTGGTTCAGGCTCATTTCTAGTCCCCAGACCACAGCAGAAGGGCCTCTCTTCCCCGAGGCAGAAGCAGAGCAGCTGGTACTCTTCAGCCCAGTTAACAGACGAGGTCTGGCCACCGCAGCCGAGGGCTGCTCCAGATTTGTTTTCTAGTGGTTTATTCATTGAGAGGCTGCCAACGTGTTAGCGAAGAGAAATGCACACTGGCCTGATTCTCCCCACCCCAGCCCTGCCTTGCACCAGAGCAAATCTGCTGTGAGCTGGAGCGAAGACTCTGCCGAAGAAGAATATGTGCCGGGCGCTCTGCTGTAACTGCACCATCAGAGGATGGAGCCAGGGTACATCCCAAACAGCTCTGATTAAGGCAGCCCCCCTTAGAGACAAGCCCATGGGCCCCGTACAACGCTTTGCATGCCCACATATGGGTCTGGTGTAGCCAAATTAGCGGTGCCACCCCCCACCCCCCCCCCAACACCTGTGGGAAAGCTGCTGCTTCTGGCCCCTCCACAGCAGCCGTACGGAGTCAGAGGCAGAAGTGCCATTGAGAAGAGCGTGAAGGCTGATTGCTGTAATTGAGCCTACCAGGGGAATTTCGGTCTGTGGGAACGCACAGTACCTCCCAGCCTGCAGGAACGGGGGTGGAGAATATCCGAGCTGTTCCTTTCGAGGACTAATGATGATGGGTTTTTGCTAGGACTCAAGCTGGCATGGATGAGAGCTCCCGCAGAGCGCAGAGTCAGCCAAATTAAGCGCTGGTCCTCCCTTGGAGAAATCCAGTCTAGAAGAGTTAGTCACAGAATGCAGCCAGCCTGGGTGCAGGCTGTGCAGAGGCGGCAGCAGCAGGCAAGGAGCCCTGTGTCCTTGCTGGATTCCTGCTGAGGATTCTGCTAACCCTAGTCTTACAGCCCTGCTATTTAGGTAGCAAGAGCCTGACCAGCGATGGCAAAGTGATTCAGGGAGACATGGGCAAGATGATGCTCAGGTATCTCTGATCTTCTGACTTGGAGTCACAGGGCAGGTCTTGCATGGAATTAACAGTGGAAGAGGGAAAATACACAGCCCTGCACATGCAATGCCCACCTTTCTGTGTGCAAGCACATGTATGTATGTATGTTCACAGGTACAGAGAACCTGCATCACAGTCAATGCCCTTTTTACCATTTGGCCCCTTTTATGTTCCCTGTGTATGTGCACAAGCTCGTTCCAACGTATGGCCAGATGTGTCCTAGCCATTCACTAGCCATTTCTAACTGGCTGAACGTAAAGGATTTAAATCCTGACCAAATGTGAGATGCAGGTCTCATCTCAGAGGTCTGTGGTCTGAAAGGTGAACTGGCAGCTGCATTGCTTTCTTGCCTAGCTTGGAAAATTATTTCTAAAAGATTTAACATGACTGTAAATAAGTTTGCTCCAAACTGATGCTTTGTAGCTGAATGCAGAGAGAAGAAACACAAGGAACACATTGCTCGTACTTGTGGTTAATTGCTGCCGTTTCTTTTGGGTCTACTTGGTTTGAAATATTAAATGCAGAAGAAACCATCTATTTTTCCTCCATAGCCTGTCAGTAGAGGAAGTGAAATATGTTTCCCCCACCTCCTTTTTTTTTTTCTAAACAAGGAGTATAAACTGTTTTATAGTAACTAGATAAAATTACACAGTATTTTACTCAGTGGGGAAAAATATGGATCTCTGCGTGGCGGTATTTCTCCTATCTTTCTCGCTGACTGTACATTAACATGACGACTCTGCATAACTCAGCTTTGCCGAGTTGTCATGGACATCTTTGAGCTCAGACACCGTCCAGTCTGTCCCATCATTGCCACCTCCAGGGCCACGTGTCACCCAGAGCAAGTGGCATGCTTTTTAAAGAGTTCTGGGGTTTGATAACCCAATACCTTCAGGAAAATTTGGGCTGGCGGTCAAATATTTAAGCCTGTATTTCACACCCAGCCTGCTGTGGCCCACAATCAGCCTTTACCCTGCAAAGGAGCTCTGGACCAGTGAACATGGATTCAGCCCACGCTATCACATCGTCACTTAAAGGAAACGTTCCTCGGAGAAAGAGAGCCACAAGCGATCAGGAAAAAGCACCAACTTTTCTCTGTAGTACCAACAAACCTATAAACCGATACCTTCTTTGCTCTAAAGGACCAAACCTTTTGCCACCAACACCAGCTGTTTTGCTTCAGCTTGCTGAGCCTCAGCTCCACACCGCAAAGCGCTCCAATGGACCTCCTGCCCTCTGCAAACTCCAAACCGCCCACAGAAGCAGCGAGTTTTGAAGGAAAGATTTCCCAGCCCCGATGTTTCTCCCTTTGACCCTGAGCTTGCTCTAAGGGCGTGCCAGTATTTCAGAACCAAAATGTCTTTATAGTTTTTTATGCCCATTCTGATGGAAAGACTGACATTTTGGCTTTTCATTGCGATGTTAAGTAGAAGCATTTTCCAGACTTTTATATGGGACGAAAATTCAACATTTTCCATCACCGCCTAGCAAACAGCTGCCCTAACAGAGTTTACGCTAGCACCTGGGGTGGAAAATTCAGTGTGTTCTGTATGAGTCTGCTAAATTTTGACTGAACAGTCAAAACTGGTGTGTCTGTAGGATGGCACACAGCTGGGAGCTGGGCCGCTGCCACCCCGCATTGTCCTGAGCAATGCTAGCAGCGTATGGCTGCCACTGCCCAGCCCCTGCCTTTCCCTGGAGATCGGCATCTGGTTGAACCAAACCAAACATCTGGAGCCACCACGGATTTTGCCAGCTCCACATGCAGTCAGTGAGGGAGAAGACCCACTGGTGCCCTTACCTATGGGCTCCATCCTGCCACTTCTGTGGCTTAGTGGAGCTCTGGTGAAGGCAGAGGCACCGGTTCTCCACCAGGGCTGTGGTGGGAAGGCAGGCTGAGGTCCCTGTCAGTGCCTTCAGCACATGCATGGCTGCAAACCCACCGGGCAGAGCCCAAAGCAAAGAGGAGGAAAGCGTACGAACAGCTTTAGCTTTCCTCAGCAGGCACCAAACCCCCATCTCCTTTATGACCAGAAATTCAGAAGCACTTTCCTAATGAAATAAGCCGGTTTGCAGCCTTTAGCTGTACAAACACGGGAGGAAAGTTTTCATTTGGAGCTGAACACATCCATTCCTTTGCACCGTGTTTGCACAGCCCGTCGCACCCCATGCCGATACCATCTCCAGCGCTACCAGAGCATCCTACTGCATTCAGATAAGAATGAAAGACTTTTGTGATTATTTTTTAATCCCTGTTTTTCCAGGGGAGGAAAAAAAAAGAAAAAAAAGAAGAAAAAAAAAAAGAGGATTTAATCTAAAAGTTTTACGGTCTGCAAGTCTCGGCTGCTCCTGCAGTGTTAGTGCCCACTGTGCGGGGCCAGCCCATGGGATTCTGGTGTAGGACGAGCGGTGGCATGGAGCTGGAGCAATGCGGTCACAGCATTGCCCGTAGAGGGAGCTTCCTCGGGGAGCCAGGCTGACATCTTTTCATCAAAACTGTTGAGCTTTTAAAAAACAAAAAATAATAATTTCCAGACAATACGAAGTATTGATTTTAAAGTTCTTGTGGGCTGGGGTTTTTTTGCCACCCCCCACCCCTCACAGTAAAACAGGCAGCTCCAGGTTAAACCTGTTGGAAATGGATATTTTGCAAGGGGGCGGGGGGGGGGGGGGGGGGGGAAGCACGAAAGGAACAGGGAGAGAAATGCTTTGTAGTCAGTTTTTTGTTGGAGTGAATCAAGCAAATTGCAAATGGTCACTTTTCCATTTCATTTTGTTATAATGAAGGAGGGGGAAAGCTAGTATTTTAACAAAAATAAGACTCTGCAGTCTGCCAGTGCTCAAGCGCTAAACAGCTTTTCGACCTACTGGATACCACTCTGGGTTTGAAATATGAAGCCCGATGGCTGTTTTTCTACACTTTTAAAATTTAATTTCCCTGCAAACAGGCTTCCAGGCTCCAGTTACTTCTCCATGAGATCCCCCCTACCCTTTGGGCACGGCCACAGGATTCCCACAGCTCCCGAGCCGGTGGAGGAACGTCCTTTTAATTCACTCTGTGGACGGCCCAATTAGCATCCCAGTAAATTATTACCTTGGGGAAAACTCCGGTCTCAGGACTCAGCAGCCAGCTGCAAAGGCAGCCGGCGCGCTCTCCGCTTCCCCGAGCGGCATGGGGAGAGCCGGGAAGATGGAGGGCATTTTCTCCGTGAGGCGATGGCGTTCAGGTGGCCAGGCAGCACAATTAGACAGGGAGAATTGTAGATTATCTCCGGTTTATAGTTCCCTGGTAGAAGGGAGGGGGAGAAGCACAACAAAAACATGACCAAATCATTTGTTCTGCTGTTCAAACTTCTGGACAAGGCGAGAGATAAGACACAGCTCCACCCCCCAGCTGCAATTGATCCGTCAGGCTTTGAAATTAAATATTCTCCCTGCAACAGGCATAATTGTGTCCTGGTGAAAACCGCTTCTCCAGGCTCTCCCGTAACACAGGTTTTAAGGCTCCCTGTGCTCAGCACACTAAGAACGAAAAGCCCCAGAAGGGGCTGAGATCCCTTTGGCTCAGGTGCTCCACAAGCAAGGGATGCTCTTCACACCAGGTCTTTTCCTACCTGCAAGGCAGAGGCCAGAGCTTGGGCAAGGGGACCGAAGAATGCCAGGGGACCAGACCAAGGCTGAGCAGCAGACGTGTGTCCCAGCAGGGACACAGCCCAGGTGACGGCTTGGTTTGGTCTACCATGAAGTTGTTCTTGCACCTCAGCAACCTGTTGCCATCTCCTTCTTGTGAAGGCCCCTCTCTCTGTTCTCTTCTTCCCAAATGCCTTTGCAATTCACATGAATAAGGTGCAGGCAAATAAAACCTCATTGAGCCCACACTGCAAACAAGAACTGTGACCCTGTTGTAGCCACAGTGAAAAAGAGGAGGAGTGTGGGGCGGTAAACGAGCCCCTTACCAGATAAATCCAAAAACCACCTCCATTTGCCTGAATAAATTTGGCACGGGTACCCTCACTCACCTCAGTGCGCTTCGGGTTCGGAAGGGCCAGGTGGACTTTCTCTCCTATTTCAGCATCCCAAATTTACACCTCCAAAGGTTTGCCAGCCTCGATAGTGCAACAGCTATTGTCAGGAAATTATTTTCCAATCTGTTTTCAGCTGGGGCAGCATCAGCACATAGACACCAGCACCTGGTCAGGGATGTTTTAGCTACATGGAATCTCCACAAGCTTCAAAGGATGATGTAGCATTCGTGAAGTGCAGATCTTTTTAATAGTGTGGGACACATCGAGGCTCCCAATGTTTCTTGATGGTGGTTGTCAGTATTTCTGCAATGGGACATTCTCTTCTTTTACCAGCTCTGGATTTACACTACAGTATCTCCATCAATTTTTATGGACCTACTCTTGACAAGGTCACACTGGGAAATGGGAGAACTCCATCCCTTAGCCACGTACCGTATTTGCTTGCGTAACCATCAGAGCTCCAAGCTTTTGCAGCCTTAAAATAAGGCACAACTTGCTGTACTTCTGTCTGACCTTGCAGTGTGTTTTCACACCTCAAGAGTACAAAACATTAAGAACATTTCCCTATACGAGCTGCAAATGTTTCACATCGCCCCCCAGTCCTTCCCGAAGGAGGAGAGAGTGAGTGGGATACCTGAGCCCCCTTCCCTGGCCTGTTTGCTGACTGACCGTGTCCATTCTCACTTGCTCTTTCCTCCAGACAGCATCCTCTTTCTCTCTCTGCCAGCCTCCCTCTAGGAGGCCTTTATTTATTTTAGTCTATTGTCTCATTCTGCTCACCTAGATGGAAGCAGCACCTGTTCATCTGCACTTGCCAGACCAAACCACCCACCATTTAAAAATTTTTATTTTTAAAAGCCCCGAACAACACTTGCTCCAGTTACCCCTTTTTTCCCCAGACCCCATCTCCAATTTATTTGAGTTATTTTGCATACTGGTCTTGTTTTCTAACATACTGGCCCTCTCAGCTAGGCTTGTATCATCTAGAAATGACCATAGCCCCATTCCACCATCCCGGGGCGCTAAGGAAAACGTGGAGCATCACCAGATGCCAGGGTTGCTCTGTGCACACTCACTCAACAAACGCTTTCAGTACAACAGTGAACCTTTGGTAGGAGCTCTCTGACTTTGAATTTCTGGCCACTTTTGCAGCCTCTAGCATTTCATCTAGGCATTTCTCCCCCACTTACGAGACCCACCTGTCAAGCACACCTGGTAAACCCAGGATACTCAGCTTCTGCTGTCTGCCTTCCCTCCACAAGTCCTGCTGCTCAGTAACGCGATGTCCTACAAGGCTGAACCAATTTCCTTTGAAGCCACCTGTGTTACCTGTTCCCACACCCTTGTTTTTCTCCGAGGTTTTCACAAGCTTGACTACAGGTCCCAGAGCTTTTCTGGGAACTGCAGTTAGCCTGAAAGAAAGCTGCATAATTATCCCATTCCTCCTTTTCTCCCTTTTTAAAGATAGGTGTATTTTTCCCTAGTACTTAACTAGGATCACAGCCGACCTTCTTAGGAGGAAACAAATGTGATGCCACTTCTTTGGCATCATCTGCTGAGTGCTTTCCCTGTCCCTGAGTACCAAGCCAACACCGCTGTGGTCTTCCTGCAACTGCTGATGTACTGCTAGAGCGATCTCTCGTTACACTTCATGTCCCCTGCTAATTGCATCTCACCATGTGCCTTGGCTTATCTGATCTTGTCTCTGCATGTGCATGCTGCACTTCTGTGCTTGATCTTCATGGCCTGACCTACTTTTCATTTCCCCAAGTTTCTTTCTCCAGTCCATGCTCTCCCTGTGCTTTCCTTCTCCTGCAACACCATAGCCTGAACTGTGCCCACAAGAAGTCGTGGCTGGCTGGCATTAACAACTTTTTCCCCGCCGAGACCAGCTTCCCAGGGGGTCTTACCTGTGCACAATCAGCTGGTGCTGGATTCCCTGGATCTGTGCATAGATCCCGCACTCTCCTTCTGCCCCCGGGCTCCTCAGCACCAGTTCAGTGATTTCCCAGCATCTCAGACAGGTCACCTTCCACATGCCTAGCCACCTTCTCCTGTAGGAGCTACCATTGGAAACAGGCTCTTCTCTGTTCTCCCACCCTGCTGGGTGATGGAGATGGCCACCTGCACACCTCCAAGACTCACTGGGTCATCTGCATCTTCTTTCCTCAGGAACAGATATCCCACATTAAGTAAATGATGCTGCCAGCTGCTCACTAAAGCCTCCTTTACCTGGTGGGCTCGAGACCCTCCCCTGCAGTAACTGTCCTGGTGTTTTCCCTTTTAACCACCAGCTGGAAATCTCCATTAGTGGACCCACACACACGTTCTGGTCCTCCATGCAGATATTTACACCTTTGACACACAGAATATACCTTCTCCCTGGTGCCCCTGCCCCAGCCATATCCCTTTAAAGTTGCAATTCCAGAATAGGACTTCTCCTGCTAATTGAATCTTGTTGCTTTGTTGCAAGCTAAAGCCCCCCAGCTCCCCCCACTCCTCTCCCATTCATCTTGCATTCAGCTATCGGGCGCAACAGCCTCCTCTGCTCTTTCTTGGCCCTCCTTTGATCTCGCTTTGAATAGAAGAGGTCAAGCTACACGACCACAATTTCTTTCTTCCGTCCTTAAAGCCCGTGACGCCGGCGGTGACGGCAGGCACACTGAGCGCCAGCGGACGGCGCTTCCAGCAGCGGGTCAGGGCTCGTGGACCCCAGCAGGCTGCCGGGCTGCCTCGGCAGGGGGGCACCCATCCCTGGCCATCGCCCTCCTTAATAGGGCTCTGACACGGCGCTTTCCCTCCGCCTCGGCAGCACCATTCAAAGTCCATTGAAGGCCAGAGAAAGGCTCCCATTAGCTTCAGCAGGCTTTGGATCGGGGTCGTGAACTGTGAAGGATGGTATTTTTTACACTGAGGCTGCCAGATCAAGTTAGTAAATTGTCCTCAGCAGTCAGGTGCCTGCCGGGTCCTGCGATAACACAGCTCTGGGCTCTGTGTCCTGGTGCAGAAAGCAACAGACCTGGGCGTTTTTCTCTGCCCTGGGTCTAGCTCTGCAAGAAAAAACCTTGCTAACCCCACCGGCACCTGTGAGGGTGATGTCTAAGCCAAGAAGCAGGGAAGGGAGAATCACCCCAATTTAAATCCACTCAGCTGCTCATACCAAAAAGGTTTACCTTCCAAGACAGGATCCTGATAGCACTCAGAATCCCCAGCCTGAAGTGCATGAGGTTTAATTACTGCAGCTTTGTTAAATCAGCTTCGTTAAGCCCCTGTGTAATTGCTTTCTTCTGGGCCCAGCAGTGGTTTATTTGAGGACAGCTCAGGCTGATTTCCAGATGACTCAAAGCTGCTCCTGTGCTGTTTACATCCCCTTGTTTAAATCAGTTTAAACCCATACCTTTTGAGAAAATGCCCTCAAAGAGGTGAGGCCTCAGCCTTTGCTCTGGTTTATGCTGGGAGAAAACAAAATACATATTTTTTGCTTTAAATACATGAAGCCTGGTTGGTTGCACCCTGTGCTACCAGTGTGCCCTAGACAGCACGTGGTACCATCAGTCTCAGGGAGGATGCATCAGGCACCCCAAAAACCCCACCAACCACCTGGCAATGGGGCCAAGGGACCTGCCCGGAGGAATCTGTGCACCGTGGAGCCCGCAGGAGCCACATCCCAAATCCCGTTGTGCTTCCCACCTCCCTCGCCCAGCTAGGGAGAAGCCCAGGACACGTGGCACCCGGGCGATCCTCCGCTCCATCCCTGCATCGTGCATCTGTGCTGGTTGCTACGGTTACGGGCAAATTGGTGCATTTTGCAGGGTGGGAGGGGGTGGCAGACAGGACCGGGGTGACGGGGGCTGTAAATGAAATGGCTTTTGCAGGAGGGAGGACCCTCGCTCAGTCCTCGGCAGCCCCGCGCCGCAGAGCCGACCCACGCCGGCTGCAGGCGCCTTGCAAATTTGCATGGAGATGACAAGATGACAAGGTGCAAATATGCCAGGCTGCTCGGGAGTAATTTTTACGGCAGCTCTGCCTTGTGCACGTTTTTATTGCAAAGAGGGTAATCGGGCCTCTTCATTATTGAAAACATATTTACTACCCCTCGGCCGCTCTCTCCCATTTTTGCCAGCCCCTTCCTTCCCCCCTTAAGTATCCTGTCCTCCACAAGATATGATCTCATAAATTTACACTGTACTTGCTGTCTGCAAAGTGGATGTTCAGTTTCATTTTTATTGGACTTTATGATACAGGCGGATTGCATTTTATTTGTTGCACCGCTACCAGAAGGCCTGAAACTGTGGGTAAGTGCTGGCTGCAACAGGGATTTGGCCTGAGAAAGGGCTGCGGGATGGGACTCCGCGGTCCCCGGGATTGCTGCCGGCATGGGACACGCTGGCTGCAAGCAGGATGGCTGCAGGGAAAGGTCGTGCCTTGGAGGAAGGCTGCCTTCCCCCTCCTCTGCTGGAAGAGATGCTGCTCTGCCCGCCCTGTGGTCCTCCCGGCTCCTCCTGCGAGGGACTGGGATCGATGCGGAGCCGTGCCTCTCTCCCCATGATTGACAAGGGATGCACAGCAGGAACACGGCAGCAGTTTCTCATTGCTCACCACTCTGTTTGCGGTTGGTACCCTTCCCAAAAATGCCTTTTCCAAAGCTTGCTCTCAGGCTAGACAGGCTTGTCCAACCCCCCCTGTCCGGCCTTGCCCTTGGCGCAACACTGACGTACCTTAACAAAATGACCAGAAACCACAGGGAACAGCAGTAACGTGTGCGACACCGAGGAGGTCAGCAGCTATGAACCCACCTATTGCAGTCAGTGCACTGCTCCGGATTTACCCTACTGTAACGGTGAGCAGAGCGTAACCTCACCCCCTTACCTCCAAGCGCCTCAGATGGCTCCTACTTACTGCTCGGGACGCAGGCAAAAACCCCCGTGGTGCCGAGGGACAGGCAGGGGCAGCGGGAAGCCCACGCCTCTGCTCCCACAGACATCGGCTCCGGACTGACCGCCGAGCCAGCCGCTGCTGTCAGGGCTGCTGTAATCAATCGCTAGTTCATTATTAAAAACTGTCTCGCTAGTGCACAAGGAATTTGTTAGCACGCAGCGAGGCGTGTGCCCTCTCAGCATCGGGTGGGTGGGGTGGCACCACATCTCGCTGCACAGCCGCTTTCTTCTCCAGGGGAAAGGGCTTTGCAGCCCTTTCAGCAGCTGCCCGGCAGCGTTAGGAGCCCAACACACTTTGTATCCACTTCATCTCGGCGCAGCACAGTGGAAATAATCAACTTGTGGCATTTCAATCTGAAAAAAGGAAAGAAATTTTTTTTTTTTCTTTTCCAAGGTAACGGGGAGAGGCCAAGCAAAGCACCGCAAAGCAACATAAATGATTTAGCACCCAACGGTTTTGCCAGGGAAACGCTAAAGACAGAGTCTAATCCTTTCATCTAACCCTGGTCCTTCTAAAAGCTTTAAGCTAGGAGTTGACTCAGCATGTCAGTGCCAAAAAGATCCATTGACCTCGAGTTCAGTGCTGAGAAATTGAGAAATGTTCTTTTTAATGTCTATTCAATAAATACAGCATCACCCTCTCCGTGGGCTGAGCAATCCACTTCAAATCCATTACAGCACGTTCTCACAGACTGACAAGTTGTCCTGAGACAATAGTGGCTGCCAGATGAGGTTAACCCTTGCCGAGGGGGTGTAAATCTTTGTAGCCACAAGCCTTTTGCTCTCAGAAGTCCTTGAGAAGAGGGGAGGGGGATATCTGAATTGATGACGAGTGGCTGCTGCGTGCACTCCTTGCTGGACCAAGGTGATCTGCATTGGTAAAAAATATGCCCAGTCAACACAGCTGGGCTTCTGAACATCTTGATGGGAAAGAGGGGAGTGCTGCCGCCCTTTACTCCCTGGTGGGCTGGTGATGCTCCCAGGCTCTTGTGCTCCCAGCTTCTGCTGCCCATTGGATTGGCAGCAGGATGGATGCTGCTGAACCAGGGTTTTGTTGGGAAGCACCATGCTGTGGCACTACCATCCCTTGGGCAGCTCTGCCAACAGCCAAGAGTAACCTCTGGAGCTCATATTGCCCGGGGAAACCTGGAGCTGGTTTGGAGACCTTTGGTGTGGGCAATCTGAGCGTGAGCTCCATGCTCGGTCCCCTGGGGACACCTCCCGGGCTGTGTGGCCGTGCTCTGGGCAGCACCATGCTGGCTGGATTACGTACATGGCCAAGGACGTGGACAGCACAACTCACAAGGCAACTCAGCCCACCTAATTCCAACCACTCCTGGCAGCAGGCTGTGGCTTCTGCTCCCCCGAAAAATCCATCTTAACAGAGTGGCTTCACAAGGGACAGCGTGGGGTTGGCAGCGGCACAGACGTTGTACCTGCAGGCTAGGCTTTCTGTCCAAAAGCACGTCCATGCAAGGAGTGACAGAAGTATGATGCCACTTTTACCCACCACGACGTATCTTTAACTCTACCCAAAGCAAGCAAACACAGGGACGTACTTTTCACTAGCTCCTGGTTTCCAGCTGCCCCAGCTGGTGGGTGCCACGTGGCCGCCTACAGATGTTTCAACATTGGTTGCCCTGGTCATCTCTGATCCGTACACGGCTGGTGGAGTCTGACCCAGCCAGAGGGTTGTCATCCTGTCTTAAGGTCAGAGTCCCAGATCACTGGGCTAAGCAGGCTTAAAGGAGTGCTGGGGTAGAAGGCACCTGCTTGGCCGGTTTAGTCTGTCAGAGCTCAAACACAAGGAGGGAGGTGTCCCTGCATGGCCCCGGGGGACCCTGCAGCCAGCTAGGCATTCTTTCTGATGGCAAGTCCTGGACTGCTGCAGCTTCCAGCAGTAGGTTGTTAATAAAAATTATCACCTTAGTAATGGTAATAATACAATAATTCCAAAAGGTAAAACTACGGGTGCACAGTCAATCTGCAAGAAATTGGTGCAGAGGCAGCAGGGGAGCTCTACGTCTTTGGTTTTATATTCAGCTACAGGTATTTTACGGTGCCCCCTTCCTCCTCCTCCTCCTCCTCCCTGGTTTCAAGCTGCTGAGCTTTGGCTCAGCAATGCACAGCCACGCTGGAGGCTATGGCAGTTTTGGGGGGGACGATGGGGTGCTGCAGCAGCCACCCAGCCTTTGCAGGCTTCTCTGACCCACCGGTGTAGAGGAGATCGCATGAGCTGGTATTCAAGGCTCTCTGCTGGCTCAAGGAAGCCATCCTGCATCATGTTTATCTGGGTCACATTTACAAATTCTCTTTTTTGGTTTTGGAGGCTGGAAGGTTCTATTTTTTCCCCCTCTCTCCCCTTGTTTGTATATGCTGGCTGAGGGCAGCTTTGCTAAGATCTGCAGCATACAGAGGGCTCAGCCATGGGGTTGTACTGGTAATTACTGTTTGCTGGTTAACTAGATCATGAACACTAGCAAATCTTTATCTTCCATTAGGCTGCAAAATCTTCAAGGCAGCTTTCCTTGCTCATAGAGTCTTTAAAGGTACAGAATTCTGCTGGAAATCAGCAAAAAGCTTTGATTCATAGAAATCAAGCTTATATATAAACTCATATAGCTGCTGAGAAAAACGTGGGAAGGCCAAATGCCTGCACCCAAAGGTTAAAGTCTGCAAAGGCACAAAACGACCCCTGGATTTTTCTCCAGTGTCCCTGGATTAGATTAAAAATCTCATGATTTCTTGGGGGACGGTAGGCGCACTGGAGGCTTTTGCAGAGGTGAGGCTTCTATCACTGGGAGCATCATCCCAACACACCAGTCCTCACCGAGGGACTTTTGGGCAGTTGGGTGCTTAGACTACACTAGTATGTATTTCTATACCAGCAAATAAAGTGTGCTCAGCACTCTTCTCCAGCACTGCTTCATTTGCTTCCATAGGTATAGCCTTAAATACTTCCAAAGACCCAGATCAAAGTCCCTCGTGAAGGAGGGCAGAGCACAGCGCTTGAATGCTGCCCCAGCTGTCCACATCACCACCAAGACCTGCTCCAGAAAGTACGCCTGTGTCACATCCTCAACACTGTATGGTGGTTGGATACTCTGACCCTGACTTGTTTTGGTCTCCCAGGCACTCTGTGGGGAGCCCTACCCCCAAAAAAAGCACAGCCGCCACATAGGGGAGATGCAGCTGCTTTGAGATAGGCAGGGAGACTCCCAAATATCTCTGAAAGGCACCTAAAGGTCCTCAGGGTGAGGACCACCATCGTTAGAGATACTGTTGGCTGAAAGACAATGTCCCTTCTCTTCTGCAGTCTGGCCACACCAGCCAAATAGGTCATACGGGAGAGATGCTAACAGAAGATTTTTCCCTCCTAATTCCTCACGTGCATAACAACACACCATATGTGTAACCAACAACACAAGTCCTCTAGACCTCAAGAGAGCTGAGGTCTTGCCTCCAAACCCCACGCCAGCACAGCCCTGCAGCCTAGCACCCACCTGCCCTGCCCACGAGAAGCCACGTGAGAAGGCCAGCACTAATCCAGAGCCAGGTCCTCTGCTTAGGGCTGAAATGCCCCACACGGCCCCACGCAGGGTGCTGGTGTGTGCAGGGCGTGTACCCACCTAGAATATCTGCGTAGGCTGGAAGATTTGCCTCGACCATACTCGCAACCTTGCACTGGGGTGGAGGATGCGCTCATTAAGATGCTATGCCCAGAACTGTGCTTGAGCAGCCTCACCAGAGAAGGAGATCTCATGGAGAAACCCCTTGCAAGATGAAAGGTCTTCAGCTCACCCTTGGCTGAATTTCGCTGGAAGAGGCAGAACTGACAAATCAGGTATTGGGGCAACGATTTCCAAGCATGAGGCCTGAACGCAACTCTGTCGCAGGAGTGTTCCCAGAGGTCAGCCAGGGAGCATCATGGACATCACCACCAAAATAAAACCCTGCAGGAGGAGACATGAGGGGGGTAGGGGGACACTGCTTGGCTGCTGTACTAGACACAGCCAATTCATTTGGAGACAGGTCACAACACCAGGTTGTCACCCTGTCGTCAATAATCCCTGCTTGGGTCACCAGCACCGGCCATGATTTTGGGGCTCCATAAACCTGTGGCACACTGGGCCACCTCCTTCTGAGGAGGGACAGGCTGTCCCTCTTCTACACAAGGAGAGGAGACAATACCAAGCTGGTGGAAGAGCTGGTGGTGGACCGCCTCTGTGATGCTCCTGAGATGTAGAAGTGGACCAAGAGGGTGGCAGTGCCCAACACACCGATCTCCTATGGCACCCTGACCCACACACACCACAGCAGCCACCTGGCCACGGGGCTCCTTTTTTGGGACCCAGGCTTTAGGAGTCTCCTCCAAGACATCTGCTGACACCGCTAATTATGGCCCGGGCTGACAGTGGCTTGGTGCACTGCAAGAATTTCCTGATTGCTTTTCTGGGGAGGGACAGGAGCTTTCCTTCTCCCTTTGTCTCCCCGGTGAAGGATGTGCTCTCGGGCTGAAGTCCTGACAATCCAAGCTGCTGAAATGAATCCTCTTCAGTCTATTTACTTGATATTTACCAAAGTCTGCGATCAACAAGAAAACACATCTCAGCAGCTCACTTGGCAAGAGAACGAATTGAGGCAGCACTGCAGCTGTCATATTTATTTCAGTGGCAAAGCAGGTCAGGAAAATTGATAAAATTAATCATACAAACTAGCAAACACCGGGAGTGAAGGAGAGGGAGAACGAAGGGGAGAGAACAAGAGTGAAGGAGTATTTGCAGCACCAGGCTGCACCTGCTTTTATTTCTTTTAATGGATTTTTTTTTTTTTATGCAATGTCACAGATAAAATTGGTGCAAGGTACAGTATTTTATAAGTAGGTTTGGGGAGGGGTGTTGAGATTACTACAAGCAGATGCCTATTACACCGGGGCTGAGCCCTAGCCACAGGGTTTGCAAGGAAATAGGAATTCAAGGACAGAAGTGATTTTTCAGACACTCCCCACAGACCAGGTGGGAAGGTCCTTGAAAGTATCTAAAGGTGCACTGACCAGGCTTGGGTTTGGGCCAGGGCTCCAGGTGGCTCCTCAAGGTGCTCCCAAGGTTGTCCTCGGGGCCATATCCCTATCACCTCTGCCAGCCGGGTGCAGATGTGCCCAGGGCTCATGGCAGCAGCACCTGCCAAAGTGCAGAAGCATCTCCCCAGCCAGAGCTTCCCTCACCCTTGGGGGTGAACAGCTCTGGGGACATCTCACCAAATGCATCCCCCCCAGTTTCTGGACCTCGGTCTTGGGAAGCGTGGCTGAGGCACAGCTCCAGAGAGCCCCTGTGCTCCCCAGGCAGCGAGGGCTCCGTTCCTGCGGCCAGCCATGCTGGGTTAACCACCAGCATGAGGATTAACACTGAGTTTGCTCTCAGAGCACCTTATGGGTCTCTCTGGAGAACGCAGCCTGCCTAAACCAAGGTCTTTTTGCTACAGGGTCCTATTTGAGTGGGGACCTGCCTGATTTCTAGCTAGGGGGTAAGGCAAGCCGAAAAGAGCCAAATGACTCCAGGAAAACCTTCAGGGAAGGTTTCAAGCATCGAGATTCAAGCATAAAGCCCCTCCCCCCCCCCCCCCCCTTTTTTTTTTTAAAGAGTTTTCAGACTAAGATTTAAATTTTAAAACTTGCCATTTCAGAATGAAAAGTGGAAGAGTGCGTTTCAAGGATGTTACCAAATGGCATTTTGGCATTTCTACTCTTTAGTTTTCTGTCATAAAAATAGCAATCACAAAACTCAACCCAAATTCAGAAATAACATCGGTCCCTCTGAAATGTTTTCTTCTCTCCTCTCCCTTTTTCTCTCCTTTTTCCTCCCCTCTTTTTTCATTGTCCCTCTCACAGACTAAAGATTCACTGAAAAATATCTCTGCTCTAATTTCGAGTCCTTTTTCTCCAGCTTTCCCCCTCCTCTCCCACACCTCTCCAGGCCCTTGCTGCACGTCCCTGTTCCTGCCGTGAATTACTGTTCTCATTGCTCCAAGCACATTAAAAGTGAAGCTAATTAACCAGCAGAACAATTTGCCTAACGACGTGGTAGATTCTCCATCACTTGCAGCCTTCAAGTCAAGCCTGAACATCTCTCTGACAGAGCCTTAGCAGGGTGGGGAAATTTGGGGGTGAGGGTCTCAGACCCATGCAGGGCTGCAGGACACGTGAGGTCACCTTAGAGACTTCAGGACCCTAAAATAGGGGGTCCCCCCTGCCCCTAGGGAGGAGGGAATCCATCAGATCCAGCTTGCTCATTTGCAGCCTCACTCTGTCCTGGCCGGGGATGGGGCTGCCGAGGGGGCCAGTGGGTTTAACCAAGCTGTGGCTGAGAAGGGATGGTGGAAGGGACCCCGATGAGGTAAACCCAGGGGGATGGTGGCAAACCAGCAAGAGGTCACCAGAAACACCAAGGCTGCCATGGAAATCACAAGAGTTAATGAGCATTTTAGCAAAGAAATCCCTATAAGATCTTGCTGACAAGCGCTATTAAATATTCATTCTATAGACTGCGGAGACATCATTAGACACATACGTTCAGGCTCTCCATACTCCTGGCTCTGGCATTTGTTTTACGCTGCACTGATGAGCTGAGGGCATCCTGAGGGGGGCTGGTGCTGGCCCCCATTGGCAGAGCCAGGCTCCGCAGGGGCAAGTATAGTTTGCAAGGGAAAACACATCCCAGGAGCCGCATTGCTGCCCATCCAGGGGAGGCAGGAGTAGGTGGGTTTGGGAGATGCCCGTGATGAAGATGTGTTATCTTCCCCGTAGAAGAGCAGCAGCAGAGGTTGGAGGGCATGCTGACCCCCAGGAGCCGTGGTCCCACCACCACCATCCTCCCTTACATCCCAGACAGACACGAGGGTGCTCGAAGGACGACTACCTTGCCTTCACCCCCTGCCCCGCGCGCACACCCCGGCACCGGCAGCAAACCCTAAACAAGCCCCCTCCAGCCAGTCACCCCTACCAGGGACTGAGGAGAGCTCCTACGGGCACCCCAGGAATTGCCACAGCCCTGCCATCCACCACCTCGGCAGGCTCACCAGGCTGATGCTGCCTGCCACATGTCTCCTTCCCAGCTCCGAGCCGCCTCTCCTGTGCCACAGGAAAACCCACACACTCGCCCTGGCCAAAGCCAGTTCTGCCCATGGGAGTTGGGGCTTCCATGCATGCATATAAACATATATATATATATGTATTTTTGCATACATACGTGGTGACGGCACCATTTATATTTTTTTTAAAACAATCCGTCCATAAATGTCACCGAGAATCCCGGACTCCTTTTATTAAACCTGAAAAATGCGTATAAATGTAAATAACAAATGACTGATACAGGGAAAGGAACCAGAGCGTCTGCTGGCGTCACCCTCCCTCCCTCTCTCCCTCCCTCTCGCTCTTTCCTCCTCGTGTAATTTGCATTAATAAAGAGGCTGTTCCTTGTCGGAATGTGTTTCATCCGGTTTAAAATCCCAGGGCGATCCACCAGGAACAGCTCTGGGAGAATCCGACTGTCAGAGCCGACAAGACAAATGAATCCCGGTGTCAGGAGCGTGTGGTTCAACGATGACAGATTGAGAAGAACTGTCCCCCTCTCGACAGGCGGGCTTCATTTTCAAATTAATAAATCTGAATAAAATATTTTCCCTTTCATTACGAGCCGAGCCCGGATGACAGTTCCCGTGACAGGAGGGAGTCGCAGTGTTGATGAGGAGACTTTGCATGAATTCCACCTGGGCTTCTTCAGCTTTATTTTTACCTGCAATTTCATCCCTGTTTACTTCTCTCGCCTTCCCTCCTCCCGTTGCCCCCTCTCTCACGCGCCCCCTCCCTCGCTCCTTCCTTCGCCCCCTCCCAGCCCCTCTCCCGTTCCTCCTCTGCTCCTCCCTTCCCACCGTCCCCCGGTGATTTGGGAGGTGAGCCCTGGACGTCACTCCTGCAACACACGCACCAGCTGTCTCGCACCTCAAAGGTGTACATGTAGGAGATGCACCAAGGTCTCACGTCCTCTCTGCGTGCACGCTGGTTTATTTCCACAGGTGCACAGGTGCCTCGGCCCCACTCGAAAACCACAGCCCACACGCTTAAAGAGACCCCCTGTCCTTTGGATCCGCTTTACATGGAGGTGGGGCTTGGCCTGGGGACCGGGGACCGCTGGCTGCTCCCAGGGGGCTGGAGGCAGAGCCACACAGCAGGCCGGTCCCAGGGCACGGGCAGCTGGGCCACCGAGGGCTGGGCACGTCCAGCAGCATGGTCAACCCCAGCTAAAACACACAGCTTCTGCTCTGTCGCGCTGACAGTCCCACCGCCCAGCTCCTGAGGTGGAAGGCACCGCAGAGGTGGGTTAATGATAACCTTTTCCTGGCCTGCTGCCTCAGGTACGTCTGTAAGTCTCCGAGCATCTTTCTGTGAGGCAGCAGCATGCCAGACGCACTTGCATGTTGCGTTTGCACAGCAGCACTATCCAAACCAGCACCGAGCTTGGCCTTGGTGCAGGAGCACGTTTTCCCTCCAACGCCATCTGCCATCCCCGGGGATGTGCGGTCTGCAGCAGCACCGTGAGGTCCTTCTGATCTGCCCCTCATTACCAGCCTCCCCATTTTCTGCAACTGACACAATACTCGAACTAATCCTTGCTCTGGAACATGCCTTTGGATGCTGAGGGCAGGCAAACAGCAAACAGTCGTGCCGCAGCCGAGCACTTGTGACACTGTAGTCTCCGTTCCACCTCCAGATCCTGCTGTGACCCATAAACATGGCTGGAGAGCCCATAAACATCTTTACTGCTGCATAGCCTCCAAGGCAGTGATGTGTCCCACTTCCCAAGGATGCGGCAGAGATTATTCGATGATGCTCCCCATACAACCTCAGCACAGCAAGTGGTAGCCCTAGGATGAGGGCTGGAGAGCCTCTTCCCATCCATGAAGAATGTCCTGGTTTAGGTAAACCTTCCAGCCTTCCTGCACGAGAGTTGGTCTTTGGTTTGGATGGTTCTCTGGCAAAACCCAACCGGGATGTGGCACCCATGGAAGATCACAAAAACTCAATCCAAAATTTGGACTGAGGTGGTAGTGGCATGGAGAGAGCAGAAACAGGAGAGACCACGGTGGGAAATGGAGCCTCTGAGCTGGCTCGGGAATTGCGGTGACTCCAGGGTGCGTTACACAGAAAGACGGCAGAAATGGAGACACCGACTGATTCTTTGCAAGCCCAATATCCCCCTCCGAAGAAATTAGAAACATTCCAACAGCTATAGCTGTGCCTGACAGTAAATTTGATTAACTTGCCCGTGGAGTTAATGATATAGAGGGCCGTGTGGATTTTGTTGTAAAGAACACAGAAAAGACAGATGAGAAAATGAGAAAACAAGAAAGTAAATTTAAGCAGCTGGAAGCTTTAACAACTGGCATGATAAATCCAATAAAGAACTGCTCGATAAAACCCAACCACTGGAAAGGCAAACATGGGTTGGGGAGGGAGTGGATATGGATATGGTTTGGATTCACAACCGAAGCAGGAGTGTGATTCACTCACGGTGGGAAAATGCTCCCAGGTCACCGTCACCGGCAGGGCTGCAGCCCTCCTCAGCTGCTCGCTCCTGGAGCCCGTGGCAGAGATGCTCCTGCTACAGCCATCCTACACCAGCAGGGCAAAGCAAATCCAGGGACCTGCTGCCCAGGCTCGCTCCCCATCCCTTTTCCACTCTTGTTCCAGTTTCCTTTGCAGTTCTCTCGGGACCAGAATGAATCTGCCGAGGCTGACGAGAGCCTGGGGGGGATTCACACCTACCAAGCCAAACCACACGAACTCTGGAAGGCAGCACAGCATCACAGACACGCTTGCCAACCAAACGCAGACCAGGTATTGCCAAGAAGCCTGAAGTAAAACCCAACATTTGGACATCCATATTCTTAAATTCCGTCTTCTCTAGATTTTAATTCTGCTGAACCCTGCTGGAAGTCACAGCCAAGAGGAAAACCTTTAAGAAAATGGCTGATGAGGACACATCTCTGCTTACCCCAGTAGCAAGAGCTGTGGAGCAGCATCCCATACACCCTATTATCCAATACAGAGGCAGACTTGGAGCATCTCTGTGTCACAGATCCTGCAGGATCCTTGCTCTCTGCACACAGAAGCAATTTTGGCGTTCCCACACCGAGCTCATTGGTGTTCCCCATCCAGTTGGCTGTGCCATGTAGTTCCAGAGGTGAGCCACCACTGCCAGCCTGCTCCAGCCGCACTGCTGCACTCATGCAGGGGGAAGGCAGAGACACCCTCACATGAATCCAAGAATCAGGAGTACAGGGAAAGAGGGACCAGGGCCACCCATGCAGCACCAGATGCAGCTGGCAACAGTCCAGCCACTGTGTTAGCTCTGGCACAGCTTCCCCAGGGCTCTGCGTTGCAGGAAGGGGTGTTAGCTGGGCACAGTCTGACTGCACAGAACTGGCCTTGAGCCCAAAACCATCAGCCCAGCTGGGACGAGCCCAGCAGCATTTAGGCTGGGTCCATGTAGGACCACCCAAGTATCCTGGCATGGCACTGTCCACCGTCCGTGTCATCTGCACCTTCATTTTTCCAGCCCTTCATGGCCTGGGCAGCAGAGAACCAATCTGTTCCCAGCCAGGACGTTCAAGCTGGCCTGCTGACCCAGATCTGAATTTGGTACTTGGACTTCGCAGACCAGTATCTACACTGCTGCACAGCCTGCATCCAACTTTGATGGGTCACGGTCAACCACAAGAGATTTGCTACAAGCACCAATGAAGAACAACAGCTCCAGATGCTCTCCGTGCATTCCCTAATGGGGCAAAAATACAGGTGGAGTCCAGTTCCCCAGAGCCTTAGTTTGCTGCCATAACCCTAATTCCCAAGAATAACTCCCAGGTGTCACTTCAAATTTGGAATTGGATTTCCAATGGGGGAATGGCATCATCATGAACTGGAGACCTGCTGTAGCCGCAGGCTTTGAGGGCTTTCTCAAGGAACCTTTGGTGACCAAAGAGAGCAAAGCGGCCCCTTGGAGCCACCTCCCCCATCTCCTGCCACTTCCCCGTAGCTCAGCCTCTTGCAGGACCAAGTGGCTGGAAATGTGCAGAGTGCTCTGAATTGAGCTGTAAAGAATGAAGGTGAAGTTTTAAGCCGCTAGATTCATGGCTGGGATTTTTATACACACATAAAATATGAATCTCAGTTGTATACAAAGCTGAGCCCATCGTGCCAAAAGGATCCCAGTCAAGCAGGCCTGTAAAATGAAATCCTCTTGGACTAATTTAAGGAGACCTGAGCAATATAAATTCTGGCCTGCTCAAATGCTGGAAATAAAAAAAAAAATCTGACTTGAATACAGGCTTCTCTCTCAACGCACTTGGCAGCCTCAGTGTGCAAACAACGGGAACAAAAAAAAAAAAAAAACCAACAAAGAGCAAGAAATTAGCTCTGGAGTTGTGAAAAACACTGTTCCAGCTCCCTGTTTACGCTAGTCTTGTGGGCCTAATGAAACCCTCTTCAGTAAGAATTTAATGCAGAGATAAACTTTCTGATAAATAAGGGGTGCTCGTATTTGCTGACTCCTGATGACTTTCCTGACCTGCACAGTCACTTCCACTGAGCTGTTATGCATGGAGAAAACATTTGTAAAGATGCTTCTTATAAAAGAAAATATAAACTGATCTGCCAGCTAGCAAATCTTGACTTGCACACCTTTATCTCCTCAGAGCTCCTCTGGTTTTAGTAGGAATCTCCTTTGACAAGCCACCTCCTGGGAGGCTGGAGAAGGACTTGCTTGCCCTGTTCCTGCTGATGAGTGCAGCTGGGGGAAGGTCACAGGGCTGGAGGAACTTTCTCTGAGCCATGGCCACCACAGCTCTGGTGCTTCTGACAGTTTAAGGCCAGCCCTGGGGAGACCATGGGTCAGCCAGGTGGGACGAGGAGCAGGTGAAATCAAGCATCCATGTCCCCTTTTCTTTCCTCAGTCAGGGCACTGGGGTGAGAGGATCTGAAGTGACTTTGCTCAAGGTCAGAGAAGAAGCCTGAAGGTCTGGGAAACACACCCAGATCTCCCTGCAAGGGCCTGAGATAACATCATCCTTCCTAGCAAAATAAAGAGACAGATAAAACCATCCAATTACAGGATTAGAAATGCCTTAGCTGAAAGCACTGGCTTCTTTTTCTAGAGAACTATGCGCCTGTTTTTTGGAGGGCCCGGAGGAGGAGCATCACTCAGACTTGCTGGGAATTATCTGCCAGCTCGCTGGGACCAGAAGCACGTTGCTTGGGCTTGTTCCACCAGCCCCATGGCATGACACACGGCAGCTCCCTCTCAAGCAAAAATAGCTTGGGGACAGCTTGAGTGAGGCGGGGACAGCTGTGCTGCAGTTGCTGATGGAACCTCAGCACCTCTGGAGTTCACAAGTCCAATGGTCTTCTCACCCCAGGACCATCACTCTGCTGCTAAAGGAGCCCTTACCTCCCTCCATGCCCAGGGTCCTCCTCCTTGTGTCAACGCCACCTCCCCAAGCCACGGAGAACTGAAGTGACTGGGAACAGCGGGAGGAGCCTTTCGGTAGCTGCTCAAAGGCACGAGACAGCCAGCAAAGCTATACAATAACTCAGGGAACATCCTCCAGTGGGAGGATGATAATGGTAGCAAGTTTTCTGGGGCTATTTTTCCAAGCTTTCTCCATTAAAAAAAAAAAAAACAAAACCAACAAAACCAACCAAAAACCCACCAAAACAAAGCAAAAAAACCAAACCCAAGCACTAGCCAGGAAAAGCCTCCCTAATGAACGCATCAGCTTCAGCTCCAAAGCTGAAGGCAACTTCCAGCCCAGCCCATCTTTGCTCCTCGGGGCCTTGGAGAAAGATCTCCTCTTGGGCAGCCAAGTAGCAATTGGGTCACAGAGCAGGATTATCTGCTAGTAACAAGCCGCAAATGTGCTCTGGGACCAGTGATTCATTAATGCAGTTCATGGTGACATATGAACCAGAACCCGAGGGAGCCTTTATTTCTGCCCTCTCTATCCATTCAGTTGAAAGACAGGGAAAAAGGTTCCAGCACCGCACTGATTTCTAACGCTGATCAAATTAGCGCTACCCTACAACCACGGCAACTAATCAAGGACATCGGGGAGAAGGTGTGGTTTAAGTGCAGCAAAACCCTGGGTCTCTGAGTAATGTTGCAAGACAAATCCTTGCTGTTAATAGAGACTAGGAAGACAGAGGACTGAAGAGGCGGGGAGGGGGGCTTTGCAAGAAGGCAGTGCTGCAAGGGGACCTGTCGTGGCCCCTCATGGCCATGGCTACAGGGTGCCAGCCCCTCCCTCCATTGCTGGATGGTCTCTTTCATCCCCTTGGGTCCCAAGTTGCCAGCAGTCCCTGGGAACTGGGAGAACAGATGCTCTTCTGGAGAAGCGTGGTCCCTCCAGAGACACATCGCCCACCCACACCACCTACTGCCACCTCTAAAAATTCTAAAAATTGGGATAGAGAAGCAAAAACTATGCCGACAGCAGGAAAGCTAATACCCACTGCCCACCTTCAGCCGTGCAGGCTGAGTGCGTTGAAGGCACACTGACCACGCCAAAATGTGTTTCTTTTAATGGCAGCTGCCAAAATATTGCCAAGGTGGCCCACATGCACCCTTTCAGACAGATCTTGGGGGATTTTCAGGAAAAGGCCCTTCCCTGAGGCCAGGACCTCTCTAAGTGCACTGGGAACGTGCATCCGAGGCTTGGTAAGTGACCCAGAAGCGAGTGTCTCTGCAGCAAGGCTGGAGGGCAGCCCTGGCGCCGCAGAGAAAACCCAGAGCTGCTCCAGCCTCATGCCAGCGTGGGAAGCGATGTCCATCACACAGATGGAAGGAGCAGCACCGACATCCAGGGAAAACAGGGCTGATGCTGTGTAAGTACAGTCTTCACCGATTTAACGTACCTGTAGGAGCTTTAAATGTTTTATTTCCTGACTTTTATGCAATTTTATTCTTAACCATAATGCTTCATTGACTTTTTTATCTTTTCTTTTTTTTTTTTTTTTTTTTTTTCTCCTCTCTACAGTGTCTATATCTCCAGGTTATTAAAGCGCTGCACCGGGGTGGATTTGCAGCTGGTGAGTCCCAGCACCACCTCGCCCAGATCCACAGGGGGTGCCAACCTGGACCGTGGTTCAGAGCTATCCCAGAGGTCTTGGCACCAGTGGGACTCCCCCTCCCCACCCTGGCACCTGGCTTGTCTGTGTGTTGCACTGCCCTTTCCAACACAGGACCTGCGGGGGATAAAAGCACCCAGCACCTTTCCGTCCCCTCCTGCTCTGGCAGACGCTGCTCTCCCATTGCATGGTGTTGCACCGAGTCAGGCTGCAGCAGGAGATGGGGTGACCACCCCACGGACACAATCCTGAGCCCTGGCTGAGCCTCGCTGGTGACCACAAGCCCAAGGAGGAGGAGGAGGAGGATGGCAGCAGGTCCACAGGGCTGAACCACACTGCTCCTCCATCCCAACTGACCATGGCGGGACGCGCACCCTATCAATGCAATGGAAAGGTTAATGGGATCGCCTCCTTCCAACTCCATCACAGTAAATGTGGGATTTATAGCGACGCTAAAATACTGACCTCTATCTGTTTTATGCTGATCATTAACTAAGATTATCTCACACCAGAGATTTGCTATACCAAAGAGCACTGACATCACTAACTGCTATTAAGTGTATTATACTTAAACTCCATAAAGGGGAGCAAAAAACCCATTGTCAGCAGCATAGGGAAAAGGCACATTATCAGGCACGCTCATATTATATATATATATATATAAAAAAAAAAAGAGCAGTTGCCTGCAGCTTTCTGTGTGCGTCTGGCATTTTGCGATTGCAATATTGAGAAAAATCCTTGAAAACATTTTCAGACTCAAACCCCCCCCGCCCACAGACACCCAGATGAACGCCCTGTAGCTAACAGTCAATGGTGGGGATGGTTTGCATTGTGTGAGGTCCCCAGAACTTCACTGCAATAGGTGCCACGCGTATGGAGCACACGAACTGGTGCCTGCTCTGGGAGCAGCGGGTGAAGGCATCTTCGTGTCCCCAGATGGCTCAGGCTGTCTCCTCCATGGCCCACCACCCACGCTGGCTCTGCTCGCCACCCTCCTCAGCTCTCCCAGCTGCATGGCTGTTTCTGGGCAGTGGCATATTTGTTGACTTGCTCTTTTGGTGACATCTTCTTTTAATAAGGAAATCTGTCTCTTAACAGCTTCTTGCCTAAGGCTGTGCTTAGTTAAAGTGTAAAATGTCAAACTTTAGCAAGGATGACAATAACCCTGCTGGGCGAAGAAGAGGCAACCACTATATTATTAGCTACGTGAGGAAGAGGGGAGGAATATTGACCCGTTCCATGGAGGAAAAACGCTGAAATCCCCTCATCTACCCACCCACCCCCTCCTACGTGGAGACCAGCCTCAAATCCACTTCCACATGATCTTTGCAGCAGCAGCCAAAGCTCATAACTAAAGCTGAACAGCAAACAGCACGCCCTTCCTATTTGATCAGATACATGTACATATGCAACTGTAATAGGTCAAAGTGTCCTGACCGTGCCCTTTCATCTCCCAAAATTCCCCAAAGGCAGATCAGGATGCAGGCATGATGCTGGGATAACAGGATGGAGCGAAGTCGTGCTGTTGCTGAAAAGCCTAAGGCAGAGAGTCGAGCAAAGCCCACTGGGTCCTCCAGAGCAAAGCCCACTGGGTCCTCCAACAACCAGTGGCTCAGGCAGAGGAAGAGCCAGTGGGCACTGTCACAGGTGATAAACAGGGGCAGCTGCACGAAGAGGGAGGTCTGCCAAGGGCTTGCAGAAACAGCCATTTGCAGAGCAGAGGAACGCTTTATCAGGCTTATGGGTCTTCGGACAACACTTCTGTGCTGCTGAAGGACTCCTCCACGCTGCATTTACCTCCACACGCAGCAATATATGTAGGTGCAACCTTTTCATCTAGAGCACACATAATGGAGGCTAACATAATTTTCTGACTAGTTTTTCCTTGAGCTGCAGCAGACCAGGGCCATAAATTCACATCCCCAAACTCAGCGAGAAGATTTCTGAGATCTGAGACTGGACAATGTTCACCATCAGACCCTAGTCTTCCTCCAGTGGGCTGTACCGAGACCCTGACACACAAATAATGAAAGGTTTTGAGAAACATGGTCCACTTTTCAATCAAAACCTGGATCTCAGCTATGGAAGAGCAGATCTGCTACTGGCTTTGTGCAGGAAAGGCAACTTTCAAGATACGCAGAGGTACTAGAAGGAAACAGGTGAAATTTTTACTACCCTGTAGTGTCCCAGCAGGTGCCAGCTCTTACACACCTTCCTGCCAGCACAGGACCTCTGCAATATCCTCTCCATTAGGTGCCACCAGAATCAAGTCAGGTCAGAAACACCACCTCAGCCAGTCACAGCATCACCTTTGCTCCTTCAGACCTCTGATCCCTGGCCCACAGCAAGGCCACTACTGGGGTGCCCCTCCACCCCTTGGATCCATAGGAAGATCCCATCGGTGCTGGGGCTGGTGGGGAGCCCCAGCACCGCCTTGCCCTTTTCACTTGTATTCTTTCACAAAATATTATTTTAGGGAAACAAAAAGAAACCCAACCACACAGCGTCATCACCTACCCAGGCAAATGTGGCACCATAAGGTTGTATTTCTGGCTTGGGTTGGAGGCTGACCACAAGCAGTGGGAGCCTGAGATTCACATCCCAAGCATTGCCAGAAATTCAAGTCCCCCCTGCTCCAACCCGCAGCATGGCCCTCCGGAGCTGATGGCGCAGGCTGGATGACACAGGGCATTTCCAGCAAGCCCCGTTCTTTGGAGACACCTCATCAGTCTCCGGGAGAGGAAGCAATCTATTCCCTCCTCCTCTCCATCTCGGGACAGAGGTGACCCAGGGGACTGCTTACGTGCTTCTTTGGCAAGAGCCACTGCCTGCAGCCCTCACCTCTGCTTCCTAAAAGCAACCCTCACAACATCTCTCCCTCTACATTGTGCAACAGTCCCAACAAGAAATATATATATATATATACATGTGCGTGTGTGGTGCACACACGGGTGTGTTGTGTTTTCCCAGCTAACACATGTCAGGATCTGTTTAAGCCTTGCTTTATGCTCAAATGTCACCCTGCCAGAATTCATTACATCCCATTTATTAATTAATTAAAATATATTTATACAGAACAGGCTTTATGAGACAGAGATAAAAATAACGTTTTGAGAGCTGTCCCCTGGACGGAGCGGGTGTGCTCTGATGGCAGCAGCAAGGACAGTAGCCACAGCCTTTCCTGTCAAGTGCTGACTCGCAGGGAATTGATGATATGGAAATTCGGTAATTAAGGCTGGGAAAAAAAAAAAAAAAAAAAAAAAAAAAAGAGAGAGAGAAAAAAATATCAAAGGCAGGCTCCAGAGCTGGTGCTGGCCATGTGGCAGCTCCACAGCTCCATCCTCTTCTTTGCATTGGGTGGTGGGATGATGCCACCTTTTCCTCGTGCAGAGGACCTCAGTGTGTAGAGCAAAGGGGCAGGCAACAGCTTGCTCTGGCATCTGTGCCACCCATCCCCGCTCCCCAGGGCCTTGCAAAGGTGAGAGTATACACAAGTTCCAGTAGCTCCCCCTCCTCCCAGTCCACCTCTGTGCTGCTCCTCTATCCCTCCCTGCTCACCACAGCAGGGTCCCAGAGCTGGAGAGGAGCGTTTGCTGCCAGGGGAGGTGGCAGGCTGGCCAGCAAGGGACACAAGCAGGGTGACAGCATGGGAGTGAGGGGCAGTGGCTCACTTGGCCATGCTTTGTATGCGGGAAAAGCTGGTCTTCCCTAGCAAGGCAGGTCCCACTGATGTTGGAAAATGTAGGATTTCCCCTTTGCTCTCCCACCTCCCCAGGAGGTGCCACACAGCCTCCTTGGGACTTGGATCCAATGGCATCAGAATGGACCGTGCTGGGAAGAGAGCACAGAGGAGCACTGGGAAAGGAGGGGAGGAAAGGGAGGAAAAGAGAGAACAAGGCTGGGGAGGTGACGGCTGGAGGGCACCAACCCCGACAGAACCCCTTCCCCAGGGCTGGGCAAAGGGGGGCTGGCAAGCCACAGCTCAGTGAGCTAGCCCTCCCTGCTAAAGCCACTTCACCGCATGCGTGTTGGCTCCGTTATCCTTTTGACAGAACAACAGTGACATTTCTACTTAAAACTCTCCCTGACCTTTCCCTGTGAGCCAATTTGTGCTTCACTTGTTCTGGCATCTCCTGCCTGCCACCCTCTGGGAGCACCTTGCTCTCACCCTGGGGACGAGGGGGGGGCACGGGCTCCATCTGCCAAGGCCAGCCCCGGCTTTTCAGTGTCCACCTTCACCTGTCGGTTGCCAGCAGTGCAGGGAGGACCAGCCAACCTCCCCGATGGGCAACACTGCACTGTGGTACCTGCCTCCCTCAGCACCAGGGCTGCGGTGCTGTTGCAGGCGCAGGACCAAGCAGCAGAGCACCTTGCTGTCCCATTTCCCTGCTGAACCTGACCTCAGCCGGTGTCACCCAGCCATTCCTGGCCAACAACCAGCCCACCCCAGCACTCTGTTTGCATGCTGAGGGGCCAAGGCCAGCGACAGGTCCACCTGCCTGTCCCAAGGTGCCAGCATTGTTAGCTACCTAATGATGCCCTGCAGCTTACCCAGCCGAGGGTCCCTCCAGCTGGCAGTGCACGTTAGCAGATGCGCTCACCGGGGTCCCTGACAGCCACCCACACAGCTTGGGTGCGTGTCCCAGGACAGCAAAGCTGCAGCAGCTCCCACACACCAGCCCCATCACTGGGGAACATGGGGCCAGGCAAGGCAGAAGTTTGGGTCTCAAAAGGTCAGTCAGCCCCTCCATCATTACAGCAGCTGTGGAGACAGCACAGGTTTCCCCAGGCTCTGCATGATGCTGAGACAGGGGGTATATCAGCTCAGAGCCACGCGGCAGGGACAGCACCGCAGCTGGGGCAGCCCTCCCGCGCCACGGCTGGGCATGGGTGTGCAGAGGGAGAACAAGAGCTTTGGAGCTGTTGTGCCCTGGGAACCTGCAGCCAGATCTGCCCGTCCACCAGGCTCAGCTGGCTCCTCTCTCGCCTGGTTTGTTCAGCACAGAATGAGAATAGTCACCTCCCTCCAAAAGCCTTGAGATGGTAACAGAAAACTTCATGCCCTGCAGACCAAGCTGCACTCTCCTGGCAGCGCTCGGCCCTGCTCCTCCACTGGGCATCGTCCTCAGTGGAGCGGTCGGCTTGGTGGAGGAATGGGAGCAAAGATCTTCAGGTACCTACAGCCTCAGGGAGGAGGTGGGTGCTGGATCCAGGGGCTGAAAGGAAGAAATGGGAACAGGGGAGAGCCTGTCCTCTGCATCCCCACTGCATGCTCCCCAAAGACCACCTCGATTTAGCCAGAGAGAAAACCAGAGTATCAGAAAACTAAGTGGTGCTGCCAGCAGCTGACCCATGTCCCACAGCACCCAGGACAGGCAGAGCAGCCCTCAGGACATGCCAGTCTCTCCCCATTGATGGAAAAGTGGCGGTCCTCCATCAGCAGGTGCAGACCTTGCCTGCGGCTGAGTTAATTTGTCCTATGCCTCCCAGGACAGAGCTGCAATCCAGACCTCCCAAACCCTCTGTGAACAGGGCCACCGTCCTTTCCATCCTCACGCTATGGCAATGCCTTCTTGGAAGGACCAGGTCCTCTCCTCTGGATGTCAGCCAGAGCAGCTCTGCTGACCTCGGAGGAACTCCGCCAGCTTACCCTGGCTGAGGACATAACCATCTATTATTTAGATAAGGAAACACACCTGCAGGTATAAATGAAAGTAAGTCCACCCTACTTTTTTTATGTAGGCAAATATATCTCAGCAGATCCTTACTGGATACTGGCCAGAAATGGCAGCAGCAGGAAGGACAGTCCTGAGCCTACAGCTCCATTGTTCTCCCTTACAGAAAAAGGGAGGCAGAGGGGGGAAAGCAGTGACAGGACAAAACACTCTTACCCACGACAGCAGCACAGGCTCACAACCGCATGGACATCGGCCAAGGACTGCACCTCCGGCCTCGGCTGCCATCCCTCTGTCCCGCCCCACGGCCTCAGCAGCTCTGCTGGGGGATTTAGGCAGGCAGTGCATCCCTGAGCCTGGCTGTGCCAACACCTCGGGGTGTGCGGGAGCCAACCTGCAAGGCTCCCATCTGTCCCTGAGCACCCTCCGTCACTCAACGGAGTGTTGCACCCCTGGTGCGCACGCACCGTCCCCTTCACACGGCCCAAATTCAACACAGCCCAATGGCGCGCAGCCCCACTCCCAGTCTGCACGCAACCCTCTCTCGTACCCAGCGCAACCTGCCAAATCTCAACCAAGCGGCCCTTTTTCGCTGCACAGGGATGGCAGTGAACCATTCGTCATCCCTTGGGCTGGCAAGGAAACCACACGCACGAGGGAAGAGCTTCCCTGACTCAAATGATTCTCATTTTTTGAAGGGCAAATTTCCTTAGTCTGCCCACTCAGTCTTGACAAGGACAGCAGGAGACCCACCACATGAATACTAATGGCACCGGCAGCAGGGACACGTGGGGCTGGGAGCGCCGGGGCTGGGCACCGTTGGCGGAGCAGCAGGCATATGAGGAGCAAGAGGCATCTGAGATGCCACGGCGGGGGGTGTCAGGACACCAGGACCCCTGGGACAACACAGAGGGGATGCACAGACCCAGAGGGCAAGGGATGAAGGCAGACCTCCACCGGCAGCTGGGAGGTCATCGAGATGCTGTGATCTGGTGATCTGGATCAGGCCACCGTGGGGGCATCACCAGAGCGAAGGGTGCAAAAGGGTTACACTTTCCCCAACAGTCTTTGGCCCTGACCCCTTCTACCCCCCACCCCCTCCCCCACCCAAGCAGCTGTGATATCCCTTGTGCTGAATTCTTATTCAACTTCAAACTGACAAACTGTTTTTAATCTTTTCCTTCCATCCAGCTTGGAGATTGGGAAGCAAAAATCAATACGGGCTGGCAGGTGATCAAGTTGCTTGACAGTGGCGCTGAGGAAAGAAACAGAGAAAGAGAGAGGGAGCAGAGAGGGGGAGGTGAGGACAGGCGGGAGGATGGGGACGAGCAAGCACTCTGCATTACAGGACCCAGCTGGGAGGGACACACTTGTCCCCGTCACCAGTGGAGTTGCTTGGTAAGATAGCTGGCAGGAGGGTGCTGGGTGCCGGTGTGCAGCTGATGGGGTGGAAGGAGAGTGCATTGCAATCACACCTCGCCCCCGCTCCTCCGTGCTCCCCAGCATTGGCTGCCCAGTGCCCCACGCACCGGCGAGGCTTGGTGCAGTGCCTGGCCACCCCAGCTGGCCCCTGGCCATCTGGGACCCCCACCTCATACTGCCTCCCCCGCATCTGATCTGCTGCAGCCTGGTGGCAGTGGCAGCTTGGGGAGCCTCTGGGCACCTTGAAATGTGGAGCTTGAAGTCCTGCTCCAAGATGCCTCGGGCATCAGGAGAGCAGTGCTTCTTTCCCAAGCCTGCTTCTAGTAGGGGATTGTTCAGGCTGGGAGGGGAGTGATCACAACAAAATGCAGATTTCTCAAAAAAATTCAGCCACTGTTGCTCCTGTGGCCTCTGTTCCTGTCACATCCCAACCCAATCCCCACCACCCTCCTCCCTCCAGCACCCAGAGGACACCCCAGAGCCAAGAAGGGTGAAGGAGGCCAGCGGTCCCAAGCAATGGCTGCTCAAAGGATACAGAGGGATGCAGCACCCAAAGGGGAGAGGCAGCACCCACAGAGGCACCCAGCAGCCCCCCAAGGGAGGCGGGTGGCAGCATCAGCACCGAGTCAAGGACAAAACCCCATGGAGCCACCCAGAAGGAGCGAAGACTCTCCAGCCCCAGGGGCGAGCAGGACCGAGCTGGCCTCTTCCATCCATACGCTTCCACTGCCTCCTGGCATTTCCATAAGCCACGGGCTTGCTCCCAGAGCCACCAGAGCCCCCGAGAGCAGAGCTGACATTTGAAAATGATCAGTTTAGGAACTTCCCCCCGCTGCTTTCCTTCGTGTCCCCCTTCCTATTGTTACTGTTCCTCTGAGCTTTCGTCGTCTAACTCGGTAAATCTCCGGGAAATACGGCTGTGTTTCTGTTGTCACTTCTGATCAGAGGGATGCCAGCGGGGTGGGGGGAGTGAAGGGGAAGAGGAGGGGGAAGGGAGAGGGGAAAGAAGAAAAAAAAAATAGATTGCCTGGGGCCCCACACAGAGCTGGCATGCAAATGAGTGCCAGCTCCGTAAAAATAGCCCCAGCAGTCACATTTTATTACAACCGAATTATTGGACCAGGGTTACTGGGAACTGGCACTGGGGAAGGCGAGAGAGGGAAGGGTCAGACATCATTTATTCTAAATATTTGAACTTTGAGAGTGCCAAGGGGTATGTCCCCCCCTCCATGCACGCCTGTGCCTGAAGCTGCCAGGGTGCTGGATGTGCCACAGCCTCCTCCAGCTCTGGCATGCTCCCCCCCCCCGCACAGCACAGCACATCCAGGGGCTTTCAGCGAGGATTTTCCACCCTCCCTTCCATACTGGTGCTGGTTTGCAGCAGGGACACCCATTGCAAGTGCTGGCACCACCCCTGGAGGTCCCTGCACTGGGGACCCCATGGCACACGTCCCACTGTGGGCTGGGAAACAAGGGGGCTGCGAGGCACCAACTCTGTCCCCCAGTTTCTGGGGCAACTCTCAGCCATTCCCAGGGAGGATAAACAAGACTGAGGGGGTTAGAGGTGGCGGCCAAGTGAGTTTGGAGGTGGCTCCTGCCCAGGGATGGCCAGGCGACATTGCAGACCCTGACACGGGGAGGTGCTGGAGCAGGTGCTGCTTCCACCCACCCCAAGGGCAGCAGTGGTGGGGGGCCCCTGTTACTGCCCTCCCCAGGAGTCTTGTCACCTGCTGTGAGCCCCTCAGCCCTGCAAGCACCTGCTGAGTCAGCATTTCCCAAGCAGGGACAGCACACAGGGACTGGCTTTGTCACCATCACAGCCACCCTCCCCTGCACCTGGACGGCAGCAGTGAGATGATATGAGCCAGGCCCAGTTTTCCCTCTGAGGGAGCTCAGAGGAGGGCTGAGCAGGCAAGAAAAAAAAAAAAAAAAAAAAAAAAAAAGATGCTGGGAACAAGCTATGGACTTTGGAAAGAGCCCCCTGCACCTGCACACACTCAAGTCCCAGCTGCTTTCAAACCAGAGCAACCCAAACCACTCATCATTGCTTTTCCACCCCACATCAGACCCACCTAACGGTCACATTTTTGACTGCATTTCCTGGCAGAAGAGCCCGGCCCCCCCAGCGGAGGCCAGGCTGGGCGAGGAGATGCCCTCCCCTGGACAGACAAATCCTTGCAGCGTTGTCTGGAGCCAGGCGGCTGCTCAGGCTGGCGGAGCGCACGGCGGGGACAAAGCGCTTTGCTAAACGCCTTGCCTCCGAGTGGCTCCAGAGAAAACTGGGTCAAGATTTTTCTAAAGACAGGAGCTTGGTGCTCACCTCCCTGTCGCAGCAAGCAGCAGCCCAGCAGAGCAGGTGGCGAGCAGCACACAGTGGCACTCAACCCTCGGAAAAGGCAGATGCGATGGAGCAGGCAGCCAAGGGATGGGATATCCTCCTCCGCTCTGCAGCCAGGGGTGCTCCAAGGATGGCTGGTGCTTCCAGGAAAGCCACTACCTACCCGGCAATTCCCACCAACATGCGTGCCTCTCAAAAAAGCCAGCCGAGCCACTATTTAGCATCACACGGAGGATTTGCTCTGCTCCTTGTTCCATCCCAAGCACCTTATGGGACCCAGCAAAGTCCTGCAGCACTGCGCACCATCCCGGGCAGACAACAATAGCACAAACGTGCTGAGGTGCGTATCGTGAGAAGCCACAGAGAAAGATCCTCAGAGGTCTAGTTTCGATGTGCTGAGTTACGAGCCCTCATAAAAGGAACCTCACAACACCCCTAACCCACCCCCTGCATCATGGCCGCAGGGCAATGTGGGCAGCTCCTGTTCTCGCAGCACCCCCGAGCTTCCCCTTCGCTGTGCAAGTGGGAGCAGTGTGGGTTTGACACAGGCTGTCAGACAGCAACTCCTTACACTTCCCAGCATGGACCACAAGCTGCTCCCTGCATCACTGCCGAGCCACTCGCACAGCAGGATCTGCCCCCCCCCCACCCCAGGCAGGCTGCAAGAGTGGGGGGGATGTACACGCTCCCTCCTGTGCAGCTCTGCAGTCCAACACACCCTTTTACCAATTTATTATTGTTTTTCTAAAAAAAAAAAATCTCATCCCCTAGTTTTGCAGCTGTCCCAAGACATCTTTAGATTTTCACAAGAAAAACTGCCACCAGCAAATCTCTGTCCAGGATGGCAAGATCTTAATTCCTGAGCACATGTGTTGGGGCGGGAACTTGATTTTAGAAAAGTTCCTTTCTGCAAAGCTCAAAAGACCTTCAGAGGAATTTTAAGAAGGTGAGCAGGCCTTACTGTTGAAAAGCTGGTTGTGGAGCTGATTTGGGGAAGGCCTGACTCACTCTTCTGAAATGCCCGGGACTCATCTTCTTGCTGATGCTGCAGGAGCAGAAGAGATGCCAGCCAGCTCCTGTTATCACCTCTGTGGGACTGGCTTGTGATTAAAGGCATCTGAGTTGCAAAGCACGGAGGGAACAACATATGGACAGGAGCAAGGGACTGCTTTTCCAGCCTCTCTTTTTTAGACCATAACCGCATTTGCAAGAGGATCCCAGAGCTGCAGTGCAGTTCTTATTCAGTGCTATTAAACTTCATTAACTGATATATCGTTTCGTGTTGACTCAACAACTCTTAAACCCTCTTCTGAGGGACTTCCTCGAACACAACTATAAATTGCCAGTAACTGCCGTCCACCGGGAGCAAACTACTCCAGCATGGTCCTTCCCTGGGATGGAGCAGCACTGCAGGCAACGATGCTCCCCACACTCAAGAACCTGAGAGCTCCTCTATTTATCCTCCTGCAAGCCAAGGAAGGCGACTGGAGGGGCAGGGACTGCAAGAAAGCTGCTCTCCTGACTTTGCTCCAAACACAGAAGAAACCTCCCCAGCAAGTTCTAGATCCTCAGCAGAAGAAAAACTCAAAAAAATTCCTCTCCCAGTGATCAAAGTGCTTCGTTGCCACAGAATTGACAGCTCTGCTTCCAGCTGAACGCTTTCAAGGTTCGCAGTCTTATGTAAACTATAATCCAAAATGATCTCAAATAAAAACAAAACCAAACAAAAACACGCCCTCAAAATTCAAACTTTGGGACCTAAACCCAAATGGGTCATTTCGGCAGCATACGATTCTGATTTTTAGTGTTTCCTTCCACCCCGCACCCCACCCCACATTCAAATATCAGCGAGACCAACCTCCTTTCAGAGAGCTCTTTGACTTTGATGCTGTGGCATACACAGATGGAATATATTTCTGCATATTCCAAGACACTCTGGGATAGCTTCACTCATGTAATTATTCAGATAAGCGAACCTGAAAGCGAGAGCGCGTGCTGCTCGTTTGCCAAATCTGAGCGACTTCGCTTTCAAAGCATCAGTAGGCGCTTCCCCCGCCGCAGGTGACAGCTGCCAGGCTGCGGTCCCCAAGCTGTCCTGGTGGGAGCACCAGGGGAGGTGGGGAAGCAGCTCATAACCTAGGGCTTGCCCCCCCCGCCCCCCCAGCTTCAGCCCTTTCAGTTTGGGGAGGAGCTGCACATGCATGGAGGGATGCGGGGGCCGAGATGCGGCTGGATGCCTTCATGGTGGCAAGTGACAGCAAGTCAGAGCTATGGCTTTGACACAGGTGGGTGAAGCAGATGAGAGGAACATCTCTGCTAGAGGGTCTCCTCTGTGATTGCCAACCCAGCCATTGACACATCCCGGATGGTAGCAACTGCCCGTGGGGCACCTCGCACCCCCCGCTGCAAGCCAGAGTACTCATTCCCCTGCCCAGCCTTTAAAACCAAGCACGCTTTAGGAGCAATTTCTAAACGGCTCTGAGGTCAGGAGAGGATGGCTTTGCTTATAACTGCGCGGCGAGGCAGGACTGGAGCAGCATCAGGCAGGATAATAGCAGGGCTGAGTGAGTGGCAGGTGGGCCACCGTGCCGTCCATTTACCACTCGCCTCAGCCAAGTGCCGGGTGTAATTATCTCAGGCCACCGTATCATCATAAAGCGCCTTTCTGCTGAAATTATAACGTGTCGCCTTTAATTACGCTAATTGTTAATAGGGATTCTAATTTTGGGTTCGTTTTTCATCGTTAAAAAAATAAAAGGCGAGGCAGCCCAGGCTTTTCTGCCTTCCCTGGGATTTCTCCCGCCAGCGCTAATTGAAACGTCCCCCCGATCCGCGCTGCTCCACGCTGACAGTGGTTTTGCCCCTTGTCATAAAATCAATGGTCTTCCCCTGCCCGCCCCGTGCTGGCTTCTCTCCGGCTGCCAGGGCTCCTTTTCCCACTCGCCGGCTCCCTCGGATCATCAGGGTTAAATGATCTTTTCATACCGCCCGGCCGGACTGTCAGGAGGCATTGAGTGACTTTTGAAAATGAACCATGTTAAGTGGACTTGATGGGGGTTACAACCGCCATTATTGCTATCACCACCGTGATAAAATGGAGCCGTAATGATGGGGGAAGGTACTTATCACTGTCTTTTGTAGATCACTTAAGATGGTTTGGGTCTGAAGCTTCTCACCGGAGTTAAATGGAACATACCAGCGACAAATGGCACTGGGACAGAGCCTCCCACCACATGCAGGACATGAGACAGCAGTGACCTGGCTACAGTGGCCACGTAAAATGATTAAACACCCAAAAACCACCCAAAAATCACAGGAGATGCCCAAAGCCACCAGAGCAACAAGGTTTGCCCAGGCCATTGCTGACAGCTAGGTCACTCCGGTGAGAACCAGGATGGGAAAGAAATGGGACATCCGCTCTTTGCCTTGCAGCCTGCCCGTGGGAGTCAACAGCAAGAGAGCTGACCTGGAAAACCGGGAGATCCTTCCTGCCCCGCTGCTTCCGCGGGCTGTGGTGGAACACCAAGGAGCCCCTTCCCTCCACTGGGCTCCTCCCCATCCACCCTGCCCCAGGTGCAACACTACACCTGGGGAATCAGCATCTACCCCCAGCAGCACTCTCCATCCTTTCTCTTGCCCCCATCCCCAAACCTGGGGTGATTTCTACTTCAGCAGAAGGAACGCAGCGAAGCACGTGCTCATCTGCTTCAGCGCTTGGCTGGATCTGCGGCACAGGAGTGCCCGAAAAGGCACTTGTGCAACATAAAGTGAGACATGAGCTCACGTTAAAGGATTTCTCATGAGGCATTGCTAGAGAGAGATGCAATAGGAGGAAACCCTTTGCGTGTTTATTGCTGTTGATCCCCTTGCACATCCAACTAAGCCAGACCTGACCTGCCCCAAGTCCCTCACACAAGCTGCAGCCTGTCTAGCGCAGGCAGAGGAACAAGCTTCTGCCAGCACTGGGTGCAGGACAAAGGCTGGCAGGAGCTGAACATGCCACAAGATACCAGAGAGCTCGAAGAGGGTCTCAAAGCACCAGCAAAAGCAGCACAAAGCAGCCCCCGTCAGCCCAGCCCAGGCAGGGCAGTGCCAGCAAGGAGGGCTGGCAGCCCACTCGCAGCCAGAGAAACCCGAACGATACCAAACTCTCTTCTACGTTTGAGCAGGGAATCCAACAGTTTAAAACAGTCAAAGAAAACGTCACGTGCTTGGAAAACATTAGGTAAACAACAAATAGTATCATCACACCCCAGAGCAACAGGGACCTGGGCAGCAACCCCAGAATGACCCTTCCCAAACCAAGCAGCACCCCATGGCAAAGCCCCCGACCCCTGCAATGCCCCACTCACAGTTTGTGATCCACAAGCAGGAGAGTCATCCCTGTGGTGCCCAATGGCTTTTCTTCCCCAGGTCTCAATGCTGCACAGAGAAGGATCCCAGGACACTGAGCACCCTCATGGCATCCCTCAGAACCCTGAGGAAAAGAAGCAGGAAGGCAGAGAAAAACAGGGAGCTACCGAGAACACCTTATATCACCTCCTCGTCTCCTTCCCTCCAGCCACACCAAGCTGAGTTGTATTGTATCACTTCATTATCACTGAATTGAGATACAGCTGATTCCCTTCCCTCCCTGGCCACCTGGCAGCCCAGGTTGCTTTTGTCCTGCCCTGAAAGTATGGGAAAAGACACCAGCAAGGCCAGGCCACCCCACAAGCACCACCTCCAGTGACAGCCCTGGCTGCTATTGCAAGGGAGAGGGTGGTGGGAGAGGCAGGGATGGAGAACAAGACAGCAGCTCCTACATGAGTGGGCAGAGCAGGTCCCCCCCGAGCCACCCTGCTCCCCACTACCATCAACATGTTGTGAATGTGGAGGTTTCCTCTGCAACGAGGTGAGACGTAAAAAGGAGCCCCTCTGCAAAATGGCTGAGCCCCTCCAAGCAGGGAGAGGAGAGAAGGGCTGGGAAAGGGTGAATAAAAGGAAGAATCTGTCTGGGAAAGTTGGGAAGGGGAAAGAGCTGAAGTAAAAGACTGTTTGTGGAAGTCGCAAGAATGCCGTCGACTCAAGTCTCGTCACGACAGACGTGTCAGCTCCGGTTGGGCGCGAGGCTGAGACGTCGGTCCCGGGGTGCCTGGTTTCTCCAGACCTCCCCCGACCCCCCTTCCCTTGTCATGGCAATGGTAGCACCGCTGCCGATATTGACAGCCAGAAGGATTGCTCATTTCCCACAGCCCCACAAGGTAAATTAAAAAAAGGAAAAGTCAAAGCTATCTCTGGCTGCTCGCACTCGGGGAGTCCCAACTCAATACATCTTGGTTACTCAGAAAAGATGCTTATTAATAAGCTAGAAAGGCAAAGTTAGTTCTGCAGGCTGTGGGGTCGCTGGTTAGAGGATTGTTTGCTTTTCAAAGACTTTGTGGAGCTGGATGCCCGGACAAAAACAAGGGCTCCAGCTATGGCTGCTTCTGCAAACCCCTTCCCACGTGGGTATTTTGTCTTGCCACATGTAAAAGTGTGGAGATAAACCAGTATTTGCTTCGCCCCGCTCCGTGATACCAACTGCACGAACACTGCCTTCCAAGCTTGTGCAAATATGGCAAAAATTTAGCTTTAGCTACAAACCAGGCGCAAGAAAAGCTGCAGTCAGAAACTATGGAAAGTCCGTGAAATTTTATCCACCGCAAAACTGTTTCCAGACTGACTTCAAGGCAGCAAAGCCTGCACAAGTCATGCTGGTGGCCATGTGCCTTTTCTTCAAGCAAGGATTTCCTGCTGTTTTCTAACCTCAAGGCAAAAGAGAAAACATCAGTCCTTTCACCAGCTTTATTCCCATTCCAGATGAAGAGTTGATCCTCTTCTTTTTTTTTCTTTTTTTTTTTTTTTTCTTTCCCTGCTGTCTCAGTGTCACAAGACAGTCTCCAAAGCGCTGCCTTCCACCAGCACTGGTGGGAAGCAGCTTGCCTGGGGACAGCCAGATGCCACCTCGCCGGGGCTCTGCAGGAAAAGCCCAGCTGGAAACTGTGGCTGCAAACACTGGATCGTTCAGTGCGAGGGCTGTGGAGTGGGAGCTGCCCAGCGTGCCAGCCCTGGTGAGTTTTGCTTTGAAGCATGGACCAAATACGTGGTTTGACAAACAAAAAACCACTGTGGAGACAGAGGAGGCCTTTTTGCCTTTGAGCGCTCATTTGGGTGTCCCACACTGGTTGTCAAATCATCTTGGTGTGATGAGCCTGGTGAAAATTTTTGCTGCAAAAATCGTTTTTTGCATTAAAACTCATGAAACAAGGTTTTCCAAATATTGATGTGGGTTCCCCATCCCATCAGACCCCAGGTAGGAAAGGTCCCCAAGCCCAGTCATCCAAACAGGCCATTTAGCTGTAGAAATACTCTGCTTTCCCCTTTCACTCTCCACTTAAACACAGAGGAGGATAAGCCCTCACAAAGCCAAACCGGATTTCAAGGTTTGCCTCCCACTAGTGAACTGCTTAGAGGTGGGCAGAAAAAAGGGTAAAGAAAACTATAGGTTGTGCACAAGAAAGGAGGAGCCACCATGAGCTGCAAACAGGCCCCTGGAGAGCTGGCTAGGACCCACACAGCCCCTTTGCAGACTGGTAGGGCTGGTATCACCAGGCAGAAGTTGAACCATAAGCGTGCAGCCCAATGTACAGACCCTTCTGTGCCTCCAGAGACGCTTTTCATGATAGAAATGCTTGTCCCAAAAGGTTCAAATCTCATATTAGTGAGCAGCAACCCCTGAAGACCTGGAGGAGCTGGTGCTGTCATCCCATGGGGGCTGTACCACCACGCTATGGTCTCACTGGACCTCTGCTGGGTGGTCTTTCGCTAAACCTGTAACCTTTGCGTGGCACAGAGTATTCAGCAGCAACAGCATCTCCATCTCTCCAGGACCACCAGGAGCCAACTTCTGAAAAGATCTCCTGCAAGAGACTTTTATAGCTCTCACAAGAACAGTGCCCCTGGCCCACCAAACATCTTCCTGCCAGCATTTTGCTTATTTCCCCCCTGCCACCCAAAACCCTGCTGCAGAACGAAAAGCATCCCAACCGCTGAGGCTGTGATTTTCATGACACTGCTGCCTGGCTCATTTCTCTGCTGTCCTCTCAGTTTTGTGAAGGTTAAAGGCATCCTTCCTTGGCGACTGTCAGACTGTTATCTGGGCTGGGACCAGCTACCCGAGCTCCACAAGGAATATTTTATGCAGATTCTCTGCTGCACCTCAGATGGCTCATCAGTAACAAAGCTGCTGCTGGTGCTGTGTGGCTTTATTTCCTCTGAGCTCACCTTTTGCAGCCTCGCCCTTTTTACAGGTGTGGGAAAAGTGGATCTCCACAGCTACTGCTGCAAGGAGGGGAACAGAGGTTGCTCTGTCCTGCTTTCAGGAGGGGTTTTGGAGGCACTGGGGAGAGCTGGAATGGAGATGGGTCAGTTTTTTCCTCTGGAAGATGGGAAGATAAGGAGACCCCCATTACTCTGCATCAGACTTTTACTCCCAGCCCTCTGCTTCCCAAAACCATACCAGGACAGGGAAATCCCTGGCACCCTCTGCCTTCCCCTTGGGAACTTCCAGGGGCACAAAGACAGCAGACAGGAGCGCTGGGAACCCAACCCAGTCTCCCTGCTGCCTTCCCCCATCAGAGGGTGGGTGCACGAGGAAAGGGAGGATAGCCCAGCTTCCTCAGGTGGCTGCAAATCTGAGGATGGTTTTCATGCCCATGCCCTGGCAAGTCAAATGACAGCACATTGCCATCCCGGCCGGCTGGATGCTTTTTCGGTAGAGATCTGCCCAGGGTGGGAATCTCATCCCCAGCACAGCAGCTTGAGCACCAGCCCTCTCCGAGTACCCAGGCAGAGCATACCACTCAGGCATCTTTCCACTAAACGCTGATTATAAATGTCATGATTTCAGAGGGGGAAAGAAAACAGCTGGATTTGTCAGACAGCAGCACTGGCAGCTAAAAAAATACCATCTTTTAATGTGTGAGCCGAGTACAGAGAGCGTGAGAATAAACAGGAGACCCTGTGGTAACATTTTTACAAGTCCCCTGGCTGACTGTTAGAGCCCTTTAACTAGAACATGACTGAGCATCCCTGTTTCGGGATCTCAGCAGCACGCCCAGCTCCTCCAGGGATCACCAGGCTTCAACAACAGATGGATCCAGGCAACAAAGCTCACGTGTGGATGGAAAGTCAGGAGGACTTGCTTTTGGACCCATCCCCATGTCTAGTTTTAAACTGCACTGGCATGAGAGGCTGTGCTCCTTTGGCCATACTTCCCCATGACCATAAATCCAATTTTATGGCACCCAGTCCAAGCCTGAAAACAATGCAAAGCACTGAACAGATATAAACTCTTTCTGCTGCTTCACAAGATCTCCAAAGGGGCCAGGAAGACTTTCTGCTGAATCAGGTATTGTTTTGTACTCCCGCCGCTGGCGGGGAGCCAGATGCACACCATATTGTACGAGCTGGGTAATTTGGCAAAAATGCGATCATGTGCTCACCCCTGATTCAGACCCAATTCCTCCCATGGGGTGACCGGGTAATGTGCAGATCTGGTATTAATTAACGGGAAACCACAGCCCTAGGCAGTGATCTGTCATCTTCTTTTGGATGCAGCTTGTGTCTGCTAACAGCTTCCCCACCCTGGGCTCCCCAGCCTGCCCCCCCCCTCTGCTGGCAGGTACCACCCCAGGCCAGGGTAACCCCCCAACCCTCCTGAGTTGGACAGAAGATCCAGCTAACCCAGCACCTTGTGTCCAAGAGCCACTAAATCTGTGCTCCTGCTCCCGGGCATGCCTGCACCCCGTGGTGCTGGGTAGAGGGATTTGCTCTTCTGGCCAGGAGCATGTTCAGGAGCAGCAGCAGCACCAAGCTCTCGCCCAGGTCCCCATCCGTGGTGCAGCACCTCCAGGCAAGCTAAAGCTCATACTACTCTGCTGACATTTCCAACAGCAGAGCCCAGGCAGCGCTGAATGCTTTGGGAAAAAACCCAAACATCTCCCAGGCTCCAGCGGAAAAGGCGGCACTGGTACCCAGCATGCCAGAGATTAAGCAATTTACTGAGTCAATTGTCTTTTTTCCAAGGACAAACATGTGTGATAGAAGATCTCCAGATCTGCTGGCACACTGCGAGCTCTGGGCCATCAGCCCTTTCACTGTCTCAATTCATCTGTCAATAAACCACCATGCCCATTAAGGCTGGAGAAATGGAAAGGGATGTTCGTGGTCCACCCAGCAAGGATTAAATGCTATGTTGCACAAATGATGGTTACTCAAGGTTTCTCAGCAGAGGTACCGAAATTCCTGACCACGACTCCCGCTGCCCTCCTAAGCGAAGCAGGAGTGCTAGTAAACAGCAGGGACGTTATTTGGTACCAGAAAGCCCTTGCAAGAGGCAATGTGACCACGAAAGAATCTCATCGCTTCATGAAATATCTGGGTGGGAAAACCACACGATGCCAAAACAAAGAGCAAACTCCCTCCAACGCATGGGGAAGACACGAGGTGTCTGCTTGCTGGAGGTCAAACAGTGATGTTCAGCTTTGTCCCCAGACTTTCACAGCCTGTCTAGACTTGTCTCAGCCTTGGACATCACTTTGGCAGCCAAGCTCAGCTCACCAGCCTTGCCCAGGGTGTGTCCCAGTGCTGGTGGCCCCAGGATTGTCACTGTCACCTCCTCTGATCCTGTGCATTTGGTAACAGCCAGCAGGTGAAGTCAAGAAGAAGAGTAACTGCTTTCCAACCCAACTGGTATCTTGTCAGGGTTTGGTGGAAAAGCTGCAGGGGAAGGTGGGAGGATGAAAGGGACCTTGTCTCTGTGCAGGACAGTCCCCAGGCAGCACCTCCTCCCAGGCTGGCCCCTTAACCTGCAGCACGAGCTGCCACCGGGTGATGCTGAGGATAAACCTTGGGGTGGTTCAAAGGGAGAACTGGCATTTTTAAGGGGAAGGAACATCTAGGGTTGGCATATATGAAGAAATACTTTTGGAAGGACACAAACCCCCTCTGGGATTAAATTATCCCCTAACAGCAGCCCAGAATGGATTTGGCAAAAGGAGCGGTAGAGGGATAAATTACCCAATTCTGGGATCGTTTGGTTTTGTTAGACCTTTTTTAAAAAACAAAACAAAACAAAACAAAACCCAACTTCCTCCAGGACACACCCCTGGGACCTGCAGGAGAGAAGACACAGCAGCAGGAATAACTCAGACCTGAGCCTCACCATCGATGCCATCATTTCCCGTAGCCACCTTTGCAGACCTTTGCAGACACCTCTGCCCACTGTCCGTAATTAAAGCAAAGTGCAAATTGGAAGCCAGACCTCAGTCAGGCCCTGGGAAGGGGGTCTTGCTTCCTCGACGGCTCAAAGCAAATGTTTGTTATGGCAGAGGAGCAAGGCACGAGAAACTCAGGACGATGTTTGGTTTTGTCTGTAACCTAAATCCCAAGCTCTGCCCTTTCCCCTGCCAAGTGCCTAGGAGAAAAAAAAATGGGAGCGGATTTTTTTTTTTTTTTTGAGTGCATAGCAAAATGGCTAATTTAAAACAATTATGCAACAGCTAATTAAAATCATCTCTGCGTCCTAGAAAGGCGACTGGCCAGGTACTCAGCATGAAGCATTTGGCTTTATGGAGCAGCATCTTGTTAAAGCCCTTCATCCCGTGGCGGTGGCGGCTGGACCCATCCTGCGTGTGCCTGCGGAGAGCAGGGCGGCTGATGGCCTTCCTTCCCGGCATCAGTGAGTGAGTCCTCCCTCTCCTCCTGCCCAGCTCGGCACCACGACGTACCTGAGGCACCGGCTGTGCTTTATGAAGTCTAAAATTTTCAACTGGTTGTGTCTTTCCATGCAAACTCATTAGACACTATTTACACCCGCTGCAGCTGTGCAGAGAGAGGTTTTGAACTCTGGCATTCTACAGTAGGCTTTGTTTCTCATTTACATTTGCATATTAAAGTGTTTGCCTGAAATAGGCTATTGAAATTAATTCAGGATTAATTGGTGTCTTTATCTCATTAGGACAATCTAATTTAAGGATGATGAAATTGTTTAGCCTCCCGTTTGCATAATTAGATTGCTTTGAATTGCTGTCATTATTGTGCTCTTTAGCATCATCTGTAGGCCTCAAACAGACAAGAGTTTCAACCTCATAAAGACCAATCATGTGTTACAGCAGAGAGCTGTTAACCCCTTTTAACCCAAACTCCCTCCAACGCACCGCCGCACAATGGAGCGGATGCTCTGCGGCACGGCGGGGACGCGGAGGTCCCCACACCCCGTGTAACAGGGCATCCCCTCCTTCCCTGACACATTCGCAGCAGCGAGGTGCAGCCCCAGGAGCTGCTGGCAGGCAGCCCCGTTTCTCCTGGCCTTCCTCCTATGGGAAGGGCAGCTGCTCTCCCAGAGGGTGGTGGAACCTTTCACGGTCAGGTGGGGCCATGGGCTGCTACTCCCGGGAGGCTGAGCAGGGCCACAGGCACTTGCTCTCCCTCTCACATCACTGGAAAGGGCTGACGGGAGCATGTCCAAGGACTGCCTGATCCCACTCCTCCTGCATGACCTTGGGAAGATCCCTTAGGCTTGCGACTAAAACGTCTGGGCTTCCCCTCTGCTGGAGCCGGGGGTGCAAGGGATGCTCATGGCCACGGGTACCATGGTGTTTCATCCCCTCCAAGGACTTGCCAAGCTCCATCTCTTTCTTCTCCAGTCTGGAGGCTGTTTCTGAACCTCCATCTGAGGAGCATTCTCTGAAGATGTTCTGGCCAACACGTAGCCCTCGGATTTGGTACCAGCATGCTCCTTCTGCTTCAAATACTTCTCTCCCCTCTGTGCTTGCCTGGATGCTAAAAGAAGAGAGGAGACCTGCCCATCCCTGTGCAATGGGAGCATACATAAGAGGAAATACCACCAGTGCCTAAGTGGGAAGAGCAAAGGAAAAGAGGAGTAAGCTGTAAGGCCAGATCTCCATGTTGGATCATCTTTAAGCCTAGACTCACCCTGTGATGTAGGCACTGGCCTGATGCTGTGAAGGAGCAAGTGGAGCCATGCCAATCCCATGCAAGGCTCAGCTGTGCACCCGGGGCAAGCAGGGGCCACCAGCAGCGGAAGGAGACCACATTGAGAAAGCATTCCCAGGATGGTTGTACCCGGGGACAGCGATCAGGGTGTGGATCCCCTGACACTTAGTGCGTGCCCCAAAACATCACCCAGCGAGCACACGCCAAGGGGCACGAGAACATGGGTTGCAATGGTAGTGTGTGCAGAGGACGCTGGTGGAAAGCTGCAGCTGTCCTCAGGACCCTTGCAGCCCACGAGGGACACATTCCCCGCAGCAGCCCCTCACCTGCTTTGCAGCGCGACCTTCCCCAGCCCCAGCTCCCTGCCCACCCAGGGACTCGGGCTTCTCAGAGCCGTGGGGACACAAGGGCTGGAGGCACTTGGAAGCAGGCACCCCAAGTCAAGGCTGGCTCCTGGCAGAGGGAACCGGTTCAGTATCCTCAGCTAAGACCTCACTTCCCCGTGGGTCTCTCCATTAAAAAACAGCCTGTTCAGCCAAACAAATGATCCAAAACATGCATCTCAGAAGCGTTTTTACACGATAAAGCATCATACAGCATTGTAACCAGCTTCCTTGCTAGTAACGAGGACCATGGCCTTGTGCATTCCCCCCCTGTACCGGCCCAAACTATCTTTCCAGATGGCCGCCAGAAGCCAATAGCCACCGAAGTGCCTGAATCTAGCCCTGGAGATGCTCCCCGGGCACCGAGAGCAGGAAGGGGGTCGAGATGGCAGTTCCGTGGTTGCTCCTGGGGATGCTCTCCGTCTGTCCTGGCCCAGCTCGAGGCGAGAGACCTGCTTCTCATTAGCGGGCGGCTGACTCCGGAGGTGGGGGCTGCGCCAGGCAGGCTGCTTCGCCAGTCGCTTCACGTATCCTAACATCTGGTTGTGTCTCATCACAGTGCAAATTTATGACCCTGGAAACAACATGTTGATGATGCACTGGGAAGAGGAGCTGGAGCTGTAATCCCATGTCCGGAGCGGGGATGAGGGGAATCATCACCCGAGTACTTTGGCAGGGAAGAAGAGGTGAAGAAGGGCAGACCTGCCCTTCCCTGCATGATGGGGGTGACCCGCAGGGGGGAGGGATACACATGGAGCTCCCAGTGATGCAGCACAGCAATGTTTTTAACACTAGATCTCTCTCTCCTCTGGGAAAGAAAATGCAAATTCAGCAACGGCCAACTTTGCACAACTTCATCTCGATGAATTGCCAACTTCCAAACCATCCAACAAACGGGAAACCTTCAAGAAAATAAATGAAAGATTTCATTTGAATGCTTTGAAAAGGAACATTTCCATTTGCAGTGACTGGCCAGTTACACTTTCCATTTTATGGTTAAAATTATACAGACATTTTAAATGATGTGAAATGGAAATGACAGATTGCGTTTTGGGTCCTCTAAAGGGAGTTTTGTTTGCCTAGGATAAGTAAATGTTTCATTATTTTTTCTAGAGATCAACTGTATCAGTTGAACCAGAACAGAGCAGGACTTGGGAAGTCTTGTTTGCAGGTTCACACCAAAGATGTTTTAAGTTTTCAGTTTAACCCAAACAAGTGTTTTTAGTTATGTTGCTTTGTTGGAGCTGCAGTGGAAAAGAAGGAAGGAAATCCAGCCCTTGCCATCACAGTTAGGCAAGCAAAAAAGAAAAAGGAAAGAAAAAAATGATAAGATTCAGTGTGAGAGAAAAGTCCTAGGGTGGAAGAATTATGCAAGGCTTGCCTGAAGCTTTCAGTTCTGCAGACTTTTTCAGACTCTTGGTGCTGTTAGCAAGCCCTTTAATATATTGAAGTGGACAATCCTCGTATGATGCCACATACACATATGTATCTGCATAGGCGTGCCTAGCCCAAGGTGGAATGGGGAACAGAAGAAGACATGGTCACCAAAAGTTAGGCTGCTATCCAAGAGAGGTGGGGTGAAGTTTCTTCCCTTGGCTGTCCAACAGCTCCACAGCATGGGTGCCAGCTGGGAAGCAATGAGCAGGAGAGGAGCAGCCAAGGGCCACGCTGGACCACAGACAAAGGAGATTCAAACTGGTGCAAAAAAGGCCTCAGAAAAGGCTCCTCAGACAAGACGAAGCACAACTGGAGCAAGCCTGGAGGAGAGAGGTAAGGACATCTAGAGGTCTGGGAAACACAACAGATACAGAGGGGACACACAACACAAACATGCCTTTGAATACGCCGAGGGCTCTTCTTCATGTTGTCAGTGGTGGATGCGTGAGAAGTCACAGCCCAAATGACCTCCAGGAAAGCTGAGCTGAGACCTCAGCAAAAGTTGCAGGTGATGGGCACCATCGGGCAGCATACAGCAGCCTGGGCACACAGCCTGGAGCATCCACAAGTACAGCAGACACCCTGGCAACAGCAACAATATACCTACCATGACCTTCCAGCATTGCCTATTCGTCAACCCAGGTGGCTTTATGGTGGACACACAGGTCCTGGGTAGAGAAAACTGAGTGGAGCAGCCCAGCTCTGGATGAGCCTGCAGCCCACGGTATGGACAGCTGTGGAAAGCACTGGCACACTCACCAGCAGCCTGGCTTACCTTCAGCCAGGTACTCTGGCAGAGAGGTCTTAAGCAAGGACATTGAAATCATTAGCAAACGGATCTCCCTCTGTTCCTTCCAGAGCTGGAGGGAGATCTCCAGAGATTGGCTTTTCTTCCCCTGCTTTAGTCTTGCCGCTGCTGAGCATTGTCAGGTCCTGCAAGCACAGAAGCAAACAACGGGTCTGAAATACAAGAAAGACTCAGAATCAGGGTGGATTTGCAGTAATACATTATATTATTATCACTACAACATCAGGCAGCCTCCCCTGGAAGCCCCCCCAGACTTGCTATTTTTTCCACTCAGAAGTAATAGTGAGACCAGTTGCACCTGTTTCAGTAAAGAGGGTGTTAGGAAGATATCTGCTGAAGGCAACAGAGATGAACCTTCCCCAGAGGCCAAAACTGGTTAAGCTGCCCAGAGGCAGAAGGGCACCGACCCAAGCTGGCTGCAAGCGGAGGAGCTGCAGCCCTTACCACCGGCTGCTGGGACAGCAGGGGCTGTCTAGTAGCAGGGACGACCCCTGCATCAAAAGGACAAACATGCCTCTGTCATCTGCTGGAGCACTGCAATCATGACAGCAACAGCAGAAAGCACAGCGTTTCGCAGAAGTCATGCAAAGTGTGCGGGAGCCTTTGGCCAAAGACCTACAAGAGTTTTTAAATACTCTTTGGCGGAGATGCAAAATGCCGTCTGGGAAACTTAAGCCCATTAAGGGATAGTATGAAGTGGCCAGCTTTCAGCTGCAGGTCAAGTTGTGACCAGTAGTAAACATCTGCAACCAGTAGCCACAAACAAAAACGTGGGGCTGTGAGGAAGAGCCCACGCAGGGATTTTGGTGTGTGGCTCACCACCCAGCAATGGTCCTACAGAAACCCCAGCCATGGAGGAGGACCTCCCCGCAGCCCAGCTCCAGGCGCTGCTGGGTGAGGAGCACAATGCTGTGTATTTGGAGGGACCACGACACCCCTTGGCTCAGCCAGAGCCTGCCTGAGGGGGTTAGCAGGGGCCAGATGCAGATTTACAGCTACCCACCCTCCGTCAAGCCCATGTGCTACAGCCTGTGTGGTTCAGCTCTTCTTCCCGGGAGGACTCTCTTAGCACAGTCCAACAACAGATCTTTATGTTTGCGTGTAGGATGTCTTCAAGGGGTGGAGGAGAAGGAAAGAAAAAGAGAAGAACCCCAGCATTACAATATTTGTGGTTAACTAAAACATTTTCTTCAGTCTTGAGAGTCTGAAAGAAAAACGCAAAGAACACAAACCTTTCAAAACAAAAAGTCTTTGCAAATTAGAAAAATCAGACCGTCCCCTTGAGCAATGTTAATGCAAAATCTTAGGACAGTTTCTGAATTCACACAAACATGCACATATATATACTTACACATATATGCATTCACCAATACATACGAGACTGCACGCTGCTCTTACCCCATGGGAAGGTACCCAGTGAAATCCATCCAAATGAGAAGTCCTGGGGCCTCCCAGCCCACACTGGGGAAATGTGCTCCCACCCTCTGCTCGGGTCTGATCAGTGGAAGAGAAGGGGTCTGGAAATGGCAGTCCTGGCCGCAACAGGGTGATTTATATCACCAGCCAGAGTGGAGGGCAACCAAACCCCAGCCCGGGACCCCCAGGCTCACTCCTGCCAGAATAAGGAGGTCCCCGGCTGGGAGCTGCATCTATCCTCCTGGCTCAGAGATGTGCCCATGGCCCACAGACCCATCAGTCCTTTCCCAGCCACACCAGCAGCCAGGCACGTGCCCCCAGGAGTGTCCCCAGCCCCTCACAGCTGCCAGGGTTAGGGGGTGAGCATGCCGAGCTGCGGCTCCGGCGTTTGGTCAACGACTCCTGACCCATGTAGGTTATCGGTCTCATAAGCACCCAGCCTTGGTTTCCAAGTGCCAATCAGGCCTCTCCTTTGATCAGCGTTGTAATCAGATACAGCACTCCAGCATGGATTATTAAGTTTTAACAGTTGACACATCATTTCTGATACCATAATCTGGCAGCACTTTACAATAAGTGACAGGTCCTCACTAATTCCTTTTGTATTCACTGTAGCAACGTTAATCATGAGTGATGAACTTTGCGTATTCATATGGATGTAATAGGCAGTTCCCAAGGACTGAGACTGTAATTTAGCTTTAACCTAATGGGCACTGATTGTAACAATAAGTAATTATGTCAGCTAAATGCAGTGTTGATGGCAATTGATGACAGCAGCGAAAGCCACGACACCATTTTGGAACTAAGCTTAGAATAGTCATTTGTAAAGCCGTAACGGCCAAGACGAGGAACAATGTGTCCTCTCCTGTGTATCCTATCATCCAGCTACCTTCAGCCTGGTGAGGACAGTCCCAGCTGTGACAAACACGCTGTCAGCTCCCTGTTTTACTGGCTGGCAGATAACTTCAGGGTAGCCAAAAATCCAGCCTCCTAGATGGATGGGACCTGTGGTGCCTTGAAGCTCGGGTAAAAGGAGAGAGGTATCTCATCTGAAACGAGGTGTTGGGGTCAATTCCCTGGATAACCTTCAGGTCCTTTGGGCAAGCCACATCAGGTGACACCTGGCCAACATCTGGCTGTGTCACCTTTCTGCAGAGCAACGCTTGCTGCTCCCCACAGCTGCAGACCTTGGTTCTGTACCCAGCCAGCAAAGCAGGGACAGGCTGCAGAAGACGGGAGACCAGTGCTGAGCTCGGAGGCAGCTGAATTCAGCAGATGTACGATTAGGAAAACGCAGGCCTGAGAAGCGTGCTCCATAACCTAAAACACAGCCTAAGTATGTCCATGCTCTTCTATTACCCAGAAGGGCTGGTGTGACCTCTTTTTTGGCTCGAGAGGAAAATGAGGATGGGATATTTTTAAGCCAGAATATCTGGATTTGAATCGCTTTCTTTAGAAAGGGCGAGTGTGGCAAAGTCGTAATAATAATTTTGTTAATGGCAGTAATAAGACTGTAAGTGCTGGTGTCATCTTGAAAAAGTGATTTGTGCTGCCAATAAGAATCTTGTTTTGCTGTAATCAATGTGGTCACAAATGCTTGGAAAACACAAACACAAAGTAGTTATAATGAGGTAGAAAGGGTGTCTTCAAGGAAACAGTTCTGGGGGGCTCCTGCAAGATGATGTCCCTACCCCTAGCAGCCTGGGAGGAAGAAGCCACCTCCCTTGACATTCGCAGGACCTTTGGGAAGCCAGCAGCAAGCACCTCTTTAAAAATACACAGTGGGGTTACTGAGGTGCTCTATTTACTTACTATTTTAATTAATTCCCTAAATGCAAAGCAATTTTTTTTTTTTTTTTGGTTGTGGATAGATGAGTGAATGTGAGGGAGGTTGGACAAATGCCTCCTGGTGTTCTGTGAAGGTCGTGGCAGCCTTTTTAACTGGTCCTTAGCACGGCTACAGCCAAGGAGTCAGCTGTGGGCAGGCAGCTGCCTGCAGACCTTGCTTACCGTACGCATGGGAGCAGCCAGGGCAAGGGAAGGGCAACGCTGGACTCAAGGCTATAGTGTGATGCTTTTGGCACCATGGCTATGGAAGTCAAGAGTAAGATGGGTCCCTCCTGACCCCTGAAAGTCCCAGGGCTGTCAGCTTTCCCATATGATGCAACTATTCCTAAGATCTTGGGGTTGGTTTAGAGGTCCTGGCCATGGTTTCTAGTAAATGGGGAGACCTAACTGGAGCTTGAGCTATGCAGAAAGCATCTTTCTTTAGTAAAACCCTTCTGTTCAGGGTGGCTGGGCTGTCACCACCACAGTGCCGGTGAAAGCAGAGGTCTCAACCACCCTCCTCTGCATCCAGCTGCCTGCTCCCTCAGTCCCTATTTCTCTTCCCTGGGGTGACCATACACACGCAATGCCAGAGCCCAGCTCAGGCCACACAGGACAAGGGCTCCTGGGGGAAGGCTGAAAGCACAGGCGATACAGTAGTCAGGTTGCATGACTGCACTTTAAAAGCTTAAAATCTACCTGGCAGAAAACAGCAGGGCAATGCTGTGCTTGCAGAGGCACGCACAAGGCAGGGAGCGGAGCCCTGGCAGCCTCAGCCCTAAGGACAGGCAGCCCAGCAGCACTTCCACTGGCTCAGGGAGTGGGAGCTGAGCTATGATGGCAGGAGCCAAGTTTTTCAGCAGAGCAGATGCGTCAGCAGGGTATTGGTAGCCTCCTGGGATCCCAAGAGCTCCAAGGTTTGCACTTTTCAATGGACCATTTGTTGGATTTTGTCCCAGAGGTGGCCTTGCAGAAGGGGGGTGTCGGCGAGGACCACATGTTAGATGCCAGGCAGCCTCACAGGGGGGAAGGTCCCACTGGTGGAGAAACCATCGGGGAAGATTTCCACATAAGACCTCACAGTGATCCTAAAGCACTGACATCTATCGCTCACCCTGGCACTAACTGATTGTCAGCCCACAGTGCTTGCCACAGAGAATGGTGACAGCGTAGCAAAAACCATGGGCATTTAAAGCAAGAAACATGCTCTATGCTTTCTCTTGATGACCAAGTTCAAAGCCAAAAATAGCTGCCCAAGTCCCTGATTGCAAGAGATTGGGTAAAATACCCAAGACAAAACTCTTACTGCTGAAAATGTTGTAGGGATGTGCAGCTACAGGCAAAAATGTCTCCTACTAATTACAGATGTGCTTGTCAGGGGGACGCGTTGTCCCTGATGCTGTGCTACCAGCTGATCTGGAGCAAGCAGCAGCAACAGCCCTCACGAACGCAAGGCAGGCATCACATGCTGCCTCCCAGGAGTTGGGAAGATGAGAAGGGGGTGCTGCTAGCGGCAGATCAGCATGTTGATGATGGAAAAGACAACATTCCCCACCTTGCCAGCCAGCCCCAACACTGAAAAGGTCTTTCATGGCTATCATAATCACTACTGAAATACACTGCCCACACACAGCCACGAGACGAGGAGGCGAGAGGAGCAGGAGAAAATACACGAAAGACCCTTGAAAATAACAAAGTTGGAGAAAATCAGAGGAGCCAGATCAATGGGGAATGATGAGGAGAGCTGGACTCCAGCAGTGACATGAGGATCGGCACACCAGGAGTTGCAGTGTTGCTCCTGTTGCCATCATCTACATCTAACGTATGGTCCCTGCAGCAACCCTTCAGTTACTCCAGATGCACTTGGCTGGGATGCAGGTGCCTCTTCCCAAGTTAAAGCAAGACCAGCCCAGACCCTGCAGGAATCACAGGCTGCTGGCAGCTTGGTTGTGCCGTTCCTGCAGGGATCGAGAGGAGCCCTCGGCAGATGCAGAGCAGCAGCATTGTGCCCGGTCCTGCTGCTGGGGCACCGGCTGGCAGCAGCATTTGCAGCCGCCTCAGCAAGAAGCCAGCCACACCTGCAGCGGGCAGATTTACAGATGCATTTAAGCATCTCTAAAAGTGCGTGCCGGCCCCCTTTGAGACAATACCTGCAGCCTGGTGCTTCTGAAAACACCCCTGGGGTCATCCCACAGCTCCTGCTGCCTGCCTGTGGCTGGTGCAAGCTGGCAGGGTGCTCCCAATTTACCACCTTACCCCAGCTGAGAACCAGTGTCCGTGATTGCAGAGCACACCCGCTGCTAGCAGGAATCAACACCTGGCAGGTCTGTCTCCGTCCGAAAGGTCTCAGTGCCCCAGCGCTTCCTCAGATGGCTGCAAACGCTCGTGGAGGGGGGACCCAATTACCACTCGTCACTGCCCCAGCACGGTCCAGGCATCAGGCCGATGTCAGAGCAAACCATGACACAGTCGACGTGATGCCCAGCACTGCGGCGGGAGCAGGGGAGCGCGGGGTGATTGGCAGCCTGCGGCAAGCGGTGCCGAAAGCACGAGCCCTCCACAATTAGCCGTGCTGAAGCGTTTTCCCCCTCCCCATGTGAGGAAGGAGATGAGGTACAGCTCCTTGCCCAGGGAGGCATCCTCGGCGGTGCTGAGCAGTGGGCAGGATCCGTGCCCCAACCATGCTTTGGATGAGGGGCTGCCATGCGGGGAGCGGGCAGCACGGCGTGTGCCGGCGAGGTGAGCAGCAAATCCCGACTGGCAGCAGCCTCGGAGGCCAGCGCTAATGACACCGGCTTGTCACAAGCTGCACCGTCCCCCCTGCAGCAGATGTGACAGCCCCAAAGTAACCAGGTACCTGCTATGTCCCTGCTTCCTCTCACACAAAAGTGACAAGAGGGACAGGTAATAGAAGTGCAGGCCAATTCCTTGACAGAGATCTGATGGCTTCAGCCGGCTCAGGATGCTCATCCCTCCCTGCCGGCTTCATTCCTGATAAATAGCCACCCCAGCGGGAAGGGCGGCCAGCCAGAGCATGCTGCATGCCCCCAGATGCTGGCAAGACAGCCCAACCCATCTCCTCACTTCCCTCCGGCTGGCCCACAGGCTCCCACTCCTGTACACTGAGAGGGGAAACTGAGGCACAGCTCAGCATCTCCTCCAAGCTACCCCCATTTCCACAGCTGTGCTCTCGGCCAGGCACAGGGAACCATCCTGGGAGCACTGACACAGCCCAATGCACCAAGGGAGGCAGTGAAAGCCTGGCTTAGGCATGTTTAGCGGTGTCTCCTGGCCACCCAGAAGTGTTCCTCCCAGGCAGTGTTCAACTAGCTAAAGCCCAGCCTTTCCCTTGCCACGAGCCCTCCTTGGTGCTCCTTTGCTGGCTGCAACCCCCTCATTTACTCCACAGCCCAAATTAGACCATAGAAAGCAGCTGTGGCGGTAACAACAAAACAAGAAAGCAGGATTAGCATCAAGTTGCCAGTGGCTTGGATGGGGCCGCTGGAGCAGCGCTGCTAGCACCTCACCGGTCGCTGCACAGCAGATGGTGCATGGGGATGGGTGACGGGTGGGCGATAGCACCAAGCCCAGCTGTGGCCAAGGGTCTTCGCTGCTCCCTGCTACCCAACCCTGCCCGCCCCAGCCTCATGCCATCGCCGTGATGCCGCGGCCCCTGTGCCCCAGCTGTACCATCCCTGCTCAACAAGGCTCGGTCTACACGTGTGCCCAACATACGGGAGCGCTCTTTCTTCCTGAGTTGGGTGGATCTGGGCAGTCACTGTCCCATGACTGGAACTGATCCTCCCTTTTCCCACAGGACAAACCTCCCCTTCCGTTCCTCAAGCACCTGTAAACTCCAGTTAGTTTACAGCAGCAAACGCTTCTGCGCCTCGCATTCGCATCTGCTCTCTCATTACTGACCTGAATTCTGCTTTCACAGCAAATTGGAGCAGTGGGCACAATTTTAGGCTAGCTCTAGGCTCTCTCATCCCTCTTTTACTCTGCATCTGCTCCAGCTTCCTTCCTGGGAAAGCTCGGAGGATTTCTGTTCTCCCACAGGTCTGTAGCAAACCATCATTTGGTACCAGGAGGAGAGAGCTGGGTTTCCATCACAGCATTGCATTGCTTCCGATTCTGTCACGAGCCCTGAACTTCTGCTCTTTTTCTTTAAACCTCAGGAGACACACATCATCTAGCCAAGGAAAGACTGCCTACCAAAAATTCAGCCTCTAAATGGCACATAAAAGGAAACACAGGGTCCAAAGCTTTTGGGGGCCGAGAAAATTCCCCTACCAGGCTGCACCCCTGTGTGTCACAGCCCCATGGGTCACAGGAGGTGTCGCCTGGTGCTGCTGCCTAAGCCCCCGCCGTGCTGGGGGTCAATAAAGGACTTTAACCTCCCGCACTGGAATTCACACAATAAGCTGGAAGTTAGAGCCAACGCGAAGGCAAAGCTTGTCGCTCTCACATAAAACCTCCTCCTCCCCACTTGTGCTTCCCTGCAGGACGTCTCCCAGCTGACAAACCTCTGGGCCAGCACAGACCCTGGTGAGATGACACCAGGTTTCCAGCAAGGGGGATGCTCTCCTAGCGCAGGGCAAGCAGCTGAAGTGCCGTCAGGAGAGACAAAGGCGCCTGGCAAACTTTGAGAAATGCCTCTCATTATTTACAGAATGACACAGGAAAACTTCAGACTGAAACAAGAAAGGCAATTAGTTTCCTGTACGGAAACAAAGAGACATCTGTGCCAAGTATGCTAACATATACACAAGGGGCAGGTATACAGTACATGAGGAATTTCTTCCAGCTGCAAATCCACCCCCAAATTCTCAAGTCAATCTTGAGTACTACGATGCTCAGCAATCCTCTTAAAACTGTCCAGATGCTTTAATAACTTAATTCTAATCTTCTCAGGCACCATTTTCCATTTAACTGCTGAAGCACTGGAATAGGACCGAGGGGTCAGGACTGAAGAGTCACAGTGGGGAATAAACAAGCCTGGTTTGGAAGTCCAAGAAGCCCAGGCCAGTTATGCCAGCCCCAAAGTCAGCCTGGATTTTGCAGGGTGCACTGTGCATTGCCTGGGCTGAGGGATGGTGAGCAGGTTTATGCACCCCAAAGCATGCCCTGCCCCCTGCCAGGTGCTTCAGCGGAGCTGAACTCAAGTGTGGACCTTGCAAAAAGGAATTGCTGAACTGTCACTGACGGCCTGGGCTGTTGAGCACTAGCTCTGGCTGGGTCAGATGCACCCAGACCCCACCAATAACAGCTTGGGTTTGTGCTAAAAATGCTAAAAAACCCCACGCTTGAGGCTTCATCCTCCAGACCTGCTCGATTAAGGCAACCTCTTTGCAGAGGGCTGAAGGTTTTGGACAGTGAGATTTGCCCCAGGAGGCTGGGGCAGCGCTGGGACAGGCTGCCTCGGGTGGCTGCTGGCTCTGCATCCTCAGAGGGTTGCAACATTCACCTGGACCAAGCCACGGCCAACCCGATGGGGACAGTCCCACTTCCAAGGAGAGTCTGTGCCAGAGACCTTCAGGGATCCTTTATGAACAACACTTCAATGAGTCTAAGTTTGGCTTTAAAAGCGGCTTACCTCCGTGCGGCGCTGGGCTGGCCTGACCCAGCCTGGCTGTGCACCAACCTCCCACCCCCAGACACCAAAAGATTCCTCCAGACTTCCCGTCTCAGCCAGCTACCTTTTAGACAACAGCTTCTCAAGAATGTTTTAAACAGGGAAGGAAATTTTGGTGACACTTTAATACATAAAGTGCTTCTTATTTTCCTTGTGCCAAAGAGCGGTGCTTTCTAACACGCTTTCTGAGTTAACATCAGGTGTTAAACAGACACACGCGTTGTTTTAGCAGGAGCACACATTTTATAATAGGCTTTCTATCTAACAGCTTGATATAGCCCCTTCCATTAAGCATTTATTGCTAATGCATTGTAAAATGTAACGTGCTATATACGCTATTAAAGAATGAAGCTGCCACGTACTCACCCCTTAATAATGAAACACTTATGAACGGGAACCTTAGGTTAAAGAATTGTGAATTAAGTTTAATCTCCAAGAGATCATCTAGCACTCTACCAGTCTATTGTGGCACACTATCAGCAGGAGGGCTAGGACCCGAGTCCCCTGGGAAAGCACTCCTGGACTTTGGAGAAGACCTTAGTGAAAATGCTCCCCAAGAAAGAACCTGGCTAAATACCACCAGAGGGCTGGAGAACCAGCAGAGCTAGTTTGAGCTCTTCCTCAGAGGGACTCCCAGACAACCACATGTCCTGGTTATTGACTTTCTAATAATTCAATATAAACCACAGTCATTAGAAACCCTTTTAGATGAGATACATCTCCACCTAAGCATTATCATATTTTTTTCCTTAGTATTCAATAAAAAAAATAACATTTTAAAAAAATATATGGAGCAAACCCCCTTCCCCTGGCAAGTGGCAGGGTTGGGTTTATTCACACAATCTTTGCCTAGATAAGTGAGTCCTGGGCACAAGGAGCAATGACTTGATACTACGGGGTTCAGCCGCAAAGGCAAGCGGTGTCAAGGCTGTTCCTTTGGAAAGAGTAATTGTCTTGATCTCTTCCCTCCTGCTGGTCTCACCTTCCCAGGGATCTATTTATACACACGCTGATACACAGCAGGTCTTGCCTTTGTTCCTTTTCCATTCATGAATTGCTGAAAAAGCAAGCCCCACATCTCCAAAACCATTGCCCTGCAAACCCTAGAGCAGCATCTTGGATCAGCATAAGGCAGGAGACGGGCTTTTGGCTGATGCAAGAGATTCACCTTTTTCACACCCACCTGCCCCCTGCCATTCAGTGGTGATGGGACACCCAACTCCCACGTGTGTCCTTGAGGATTTGTATTTATTGGGGTGGGACTGACCTTAGGCTGGGTTGGGAGATGGTGTGTTCAGAGAGCTTGTTTGCAAGAGTAGCTGGGGATAACTCAGTTTCCATGAGGAAAGGCTGAGGAAGACTCTGGTCTTCAGTGGCACTTGCTCTAACTTGGCAAGCTCATGACTGCTGCGGTTTTGCCTGATGTCTTGAAATCAAAAACCACTGGCTTTTTCCAATGACATAGCTAAGTGACAAACCCAAGACCTCAGTGACGTCTCTAGGGCAAGACAAACGGCAAGGATGGTCTGGGTTTTGGTACCCGATTCAAGACACTTTAAAACAAAAACGCCTGGAACTCCCCCAAACAATCCCCAGGTTCCTGAAGAGGTTTCTATGCAGTGAGGAAGCCCAGCCCTGTGCCTGTTAGCTTGCTCTCCACATTAGCAGCGGTTGTGTCAGTCGGAATTCAACATGAAAACACCCATGTGGTACTTGGGGAGAGCTTCAGCGCATGGTGACGGTTGGTTGTGTTAGGCTTCCCGCTGCCCAGCCAGCCCTCACGAACCTAAGATGTGCCACCTGAGGACAATCCGCATTTGGGAGGGAAGAGCAAGGAGGGGCAGCCAAGTGGCTTCCATAAAGCCACAACGGCAGCACTGAAGACACAGCAGCACAGACTTCAGGAACAAATCATGTACCTTGAGAGGTTGGTGTGGTTTCTGGTTGTGTCCTCTGATGCCACAGGGACACCCAAGGGCTCACACACAGGGATGGCCACAGCTCATGAGGGAGATCCCAGCTGGTGTCCTCCACCTCTCTGGGAGCAGCTCACTGCCGTGCTCACCAAGGTTCTCCTGGGCCCAGCAGCATCAGGAGTACTTCAGTTACACGCACGCGTTCATCGGCTGTGGTTAAACAAGGCACCTAAATATACACAGAGGCAGAACGCACTGGAGAGAGATGGAGAGGATGAACCCTCTCATCACCCGCAAAATCTCTTCACAGACTGCAAACGTTTAAAAGAAGAGACCTCCACAGCTGATGCACCTTGTCCTGGCAGTAAGATTAAAAAAATAATAATAAAAAACAAATACAGAGGTTCCCCCAGGCACACCCTCCTCTTTAGGTGATGTATTTTTTAAACTTCTTCCAAGTTTTTTTTCAAATGAAGAGGGAAGAAGTTCAGCTCAGGCTGACATACCAGTGCTCTCAACACTCACGGCAGGGAGCTCCGAGAGAATCACTCCTCTTGGCCTGCCAGACCCTTCATGGGCACGGAGGACTCCAAAGAACCTCCCTGGACATAGCTGCCCAAGCCCAGATAGGTGACAGGTCTTGGTGAGCGCACTGCAGTGTTGCCATCCGCCCCCCCATGACTATCGCTTTTCTTTTCCATGCCCGTGGTTCCCTTTGTGTTTACGATAACAGAGGGATGCTTTATTGCATTTCGCCCGGCCCGCTGCCATGGCAACCAGCAGTTGCTGCGCGCTGTAAAAATAACCCTCCTTCTTTGATAGATTTCACTTGAGTGAAAATAACCCTTAAAAATAGGTTGAAATTTCCATACTACTCTTCCAGGAGGTTCCACGGAGGCAAGGATGAATTGCAGGATCTGCTGATGGGACTCCGGTGCTACCCTGGCCCGGAGCTCTCACAGAGGAGCCCATTAGGGTGCCTTTTGGGAGCCACCACTAGCCAGTCCCCCTGGGTTATGGTGATGCTGATGACATGGGAAAAGGACCTGCCTACCACTGATGTGACCTACCATGGGACCTTGATGTGGCCCATGGTGCAGTTTCCACGTGGCCACATCAATGGATGGACCAGCAGATGTGGTGGCTCTCCAGGGATTCTAAGTATTTCTAGCAAAGAGAAGTGGTGTTCCCTCAGTGCCTGCTATGGGGGCCTGGCTGGGATAAAGGTCAGCTTTATCTTCTCAGCTCCTGTGCACCATGACCTCAAAAAAAGGCTTTTGCCTTCTCCAAGGGTCAGGGATCCTTTGCTAGAAGCTGGTGCTCTCCATCAGCACATAAGCATTTCACAGCTGGCCATCACCGGGAAGCTTCACCATGGGTTTCCATTGAACAGATGGGAGCAGGTGAACAGCCAGTGTGAATTTCTCCCCAAAACAAAACTCCGCTCACACCCGGGAGAGCTGTACTGGCCATGTCCTCTCAGGCCTCGTGCTCAGGCTTTCAGGGGCAGCAATGCAGCGAGACTCACGGGCACAGCATGTGGCTGATGCTACGGGAGGTTGGAGTCTCCCTCCTTTGCTTCAGAGCATGTGTACTGGTCCCAGCCAGCAGAAAGATATTCAGCACGTTGCTCTGGAGCAATGAGGGCGTTGCTCTTGCACTGGCTTTTGACTCATCCTCACCAGGAAGGTCTTTTTTTCTTTTTTGGCTCATTTCTTTCCTTTTTGTTCTCCCAACCATTCAACTCTTCTTCCTCCAAATAAAAACCAATACACATTTTAGAGGTGGCCCCCGATTCCTCCCATGAGTTTAGGTGAGTCGAACCATAAGAAGTGGAGTAATGAGATTATGATTAAAAGCACACCTTGATAGTGGGGCATCCATCAAGCTGTCATAGAAATCGTATCTCGGAGGCTGCTCTCATCAATCTGACCTTTCAATTATTACCCAGAGTTCATGACTCTAAGTGTATATAATTCCTACCTCAAATCCGAGAATATACGCCTTTGGTTTTTTGGCTTGCCTTGTGCACAGCTGTGCGAGGTCTCCTTCACCAGTGCATCAGCAACACTTTGCAAAGCCAATTAACTTAAAATAGCTCTTCTATCACCCAAAATATTGGGAAAAAGATCAAGACACCACTGGGGCACCAGAAGAAGGCTGTTTGAAGTTTTTATCAATGTCTTTTTGGCTTTTTCTCAGCTTTTTTAAAGCCAGTGACCCCTAAGGTTAACTGCAGTAGTGTGCACAGCCCACACCCTTCTATGGCTCGTGTCCCTGCAGAGAGGCAGGGCTGCTCCCACCGTGCTACAGCATGTCTCCAGCAACAGGGAAGGCCCCTCCAACCCAACCAGGACAAGCCTACCCAGGCATCAGCACAGATGAGATTTTTCTACCCAAAAAATACTGAAAAAAGCCTCCTTTTTGTGAGCTACACCCCAGCCAACATGGTATTTCAGGAGTAGAATAGAGCCTAATTCCATTTTTCATTGGCACCACTAGAAGGATTCCTCCCCATTTCTCTAGAACCAGAGCACCACTCACCTCCAGCCAGCTCCATGCATCCCACCCCACCATCTGTCCAGTTTTGGGGCTCTCAGGCTGAAATAAGACACAATTTGCTTGGCGCCAGCCTGGCACCTTGCTGGATCCGAGTGAGTTTCCATAGGGCACAGGGTTACCAAGCAATGAAATCCTGCCTGAATCTTAGTTGTACCCTAACACATGTAGGACATCAGAGTGTGCCCACAGGGAGTGCCCAGTGCTTGGGAACAGTGCATCCTCCTGCTCCCTGCCAGCTCCACGAGCAGAAGAACAAGAGCGACCCGGCTCCTTGTAGCACAGGAATAAGTTGTTCCTAGACTGAATAAAACAAAGAAAGACATTTGTTTTATATTTTTCCTTCAAAGGAACCATGTATTTTTTATAAAAGAGTAAACTTCTCTGCTACCTAGTGACTTTCCACAAACAAATAAAAAAACAACAACAACAACAAAAAAAAAAAAACAAACAAACAAAAAACCCCGCCACAACAGGTATGTTGCTGGAGAAAAGAAACCCCTGCTTGGCAGAGGAAGACAGGGGAAGCAGAAATGCCTTGACTTGGGATCTTTGATAAATCCAGCCCTGAAGGCATTTTGCTGGTATTTGTAGTGTTGTAGGGTCTGCACAGCCTCTGATCATAGCTTTCTCATACAAATAAGTAAGAGTTTTAAAACCACATAGATGTGGTGCTTAGGGAAGTGGTTTAGTGGTGGACTTGGCAGTCCCGGGTTAATGGTCGGATTTGGTGATCTTAGAGGTCGTTTCCAACCTAAACGACTCTATCCTGAATGCAAGATCCTTTGCAAAAATCCCTGCACTGCTCAGGTGACTGAAATTGTGGCAATCTCCAAAAAAAGAGCCTCAAAAACAACCCAGAGATTTCTAGTGTGACCCTCAATTCTGCAGCAAAGGTGTTCAGGTGAGGTCAAGCAAGACCAGAAGAGATTCTGGGAGTCAGACTTTCTCAAAAGATGGAGCAGCTTTCAGAAGTGACCCTGAGGCCAACAGGACATAAGGACATTTGTCTGATGACACCTGCCAATCCACGCAGCCCTTCACAGAGAAGCTGAAGGTGAATATCTGCTCCCCTGCCACAGGACAAACCTCCCTCCATCGCGGCCCTGCCCCGCTGGCATCACTGCAGACTTGTCTCAAAGCCACTGTCACTATTAGCAAACAAGACGCCTTCTGCAGGGAGAAAACACTTAAGCAATACTTCAGGCACAATTCTGCTTTAAAAGCCTTTTTAAATGAAAGATTAAAGGTAAGCAGGAATGCATCTCCAGTGCCCAACTCAGTAGTGGGTGAGGAGTCGTCTTCAACTTCAAGACAGGCACAGGACAAGAACATACCAGCTGTGCAGCCATCACAGTCTCTTTTTTGATGCAACCTATGTCACCAGTCTCGTATTCTGCACTGAAAAGCTCTAAGCACTATCCCACCAATTCCAGTTTAAAAGCCTCCATAGCGTGGATTTCCCAAAAGCCAACCAAGAAATTTCATCTAGCTGAGGGGCCCCTGCACCATGCCGCTCAGCGTGAGCCTGGAGGGGCTGCGCCCAGCTCTCACGGTCCGGCTCCTTGTGCCTTGCAAACCTCAGCCCCTTTGGGACTAGTTCCATCCTGCTCCTGGAAGTCCCAGTGCAGGTTCCCCTCTGTCCAAGGAATGGGTCATTCAGTCACACCCACCATTGTCCTTTCCCTCCTCTCTGGTAGCCACATAAAACCAGCAGTCTGGAGGCCATGAAATCTGCATTGTAGCCACAGGTTGCTCCCTCACAGCCTGGCCTCCCCATGTCTCTCGTGCCAGAAACATCGTGAAGGTCCTGATGACAGCACCAGCTGGAGCACCTCTGCCATGAAAAGGAGACAAAACCTGCAAAAGCGCCACTGCCATTTTTCCCGTTCTCCCTCTGCTGTTTTTCCCAGACCAAACCTTCACTCTCAGGAACAGAGTCTCTCCTGTCTTACAGAAAGCCATCTCATTTACATCTTCATAATATCCCAAAAGGAAGAAGCTAATTACCGTTCTCACCTGTGGCTGCTATATGAAACGAGCTGATGGACTCATGCATGCATCTGAGCAGGCATCGTCCACCTCATCCAACAAAAAACTTGTCGCTGGCCAAAGGCAGCCCCTTTGGCAGTGGCCAAGGGTGGGGGTAAGAGGTAAGGTCTCTCTTTCACAGGAGCAAAGGGGCTGGCACGCTCCCGTTTCACCTCAGCACAACCAAAAAGATGCTTAATGCCTCCCTTAAGGTGGTAACCACAGTTGAGCTATGCTGTGCAGGAAGGCTCTAATCCTGTGCTAATTTATTTTATCAAATTAAAAAGACGAGCATCCATGGAACACCAGAGACCTCCCGTTCTCAGGGTCCCAGCAGAAAGCTGCATGATCCCTTTGTAAAGAGGGTTGGGGGGTTGTTGTTTTTCTTCTTTTTTGCCAAGAATATAAAATTAATAAAACAGGATTAAGGGAGATATGGTTTTAATCAATTCCTTAATCCCAGAGAATAATTAATGAGAGCAATGCACCACTTGGCTCGACTCTCCCCACATTTGAATAATAAATAGCATCCACCAAAGAAAAAAAAAAAAAAAAGGAGGAAAAGGGAGCAAGAAGAAGGTTGAGCAGTAAATTCTTGATACAAAGAGCTTTTGCCATATGTATGCGTGCACAGCTTTCTGGTCTTGGATCCAGAAAATGTAGAACAGAAAAAAGCAGAGCCCAGTTCTGGCCACACACAGATGTGTTTAAGCCAAGATTTACGGGAATCTCCACACGTTTAAGAAACAGAATACCACCGTAAGTCTAGATAAATGGCCTGCATTAGGCCCCGCATGCTAACGTCAGCCAAGACTGACACGGGTACTGTGATCCCACAGCAAAGTGCCATCCTCAGCCAGAGCCACTTGCATAAAATACACTAACTTGCACTCCTGCAACTCACCCTCGTGCTCCCAACCGCCCCGTGTGCCAAAGGCAGGTCTGGTCTACTACCGAAGAAGCTCTGTAAAGATGCTGCAGATGGGATTTAGGGCACTGAACTTGAACCACCTAATAGTTGTCTAAGTGTATGCTTCTCTGTAGGGTCTTCTAGTCAGTGGAGCAAGGGTATCTGGGGTCCTCCAACTTAGGCACTTATTTTAAGGTGGAAGGAACCATCTTTTGTCCCACAGATGGACAAGGAACCCTCTGAGAGTTAATGCTTAAGTTTGCTCGTGTCCCTACTGCCTTGTCTTGGAGATAGAACACGCCTTCCCAGGGCTTACTCCAAGAATTCCCAGTGATCATGATGTCTCACAAGTATCTCCAGCTCCTGGACACAGCTCACCTATAGACCAAGCAGAAGTCCCTGCCCGAGGAGTTTTTCATCCCAACATGCAGAAAAAGCGTTACCACCTGAGAGAAATACAGCTTCTCAACGTATGGTCTCATCACCTTTTCTTAAGCTTCTTGACTCAAAGGGGAACCAAGGATGCTCCTTGAGGAGTCATTTTTTAACTGATACAGAGATACCAATGGTGGACCTATGACAGGCTTCCATACAACATCACCTTGACCTAGCCATGACCAAGGCAGCCCATGTTTGGGGGTAGAATGCCCTGGATTGTAAAAGAGCATCTTAGCTTTGGAGGCCCACAGCAGCTGACCAGGCAGGAGGTCAGAGGCTTAAGGAGGAACATCTGAATAAACATGGCCTCATCCCTGCCTGCAGCCCTTGTTAAGGCAGGGCTTTGCTTTGAACTCTTTCCTGATGAAATGATTAATGAATGTCATGCAGACCTCTTCCTTCCTCTGCCTTCACCTGCCACACAGAGCAATACCAAATGAGGTGATCATGACAAACACAGCTCTAATTCTTTATTAATATTAATCAGAGGCAACCTTTCCATTGACACCAGAACCTGAGCGTGTGTTGGCAGGGAGGGAATAACACCGCGGCAGTGACATTTCTTGGGTAGGTGATTTTTTTTATTTTTTATTTTTTTTATCCTGTACCTTCCCTTCCCCCTCACCTTTAATATGAGTGAGCGATACCTTGTACAAACAGAGGAAGGAAGAAGCTGATTAAATAGCAGAGTTGGAGCATAATGAAAGAAAAAGCCCATTGCAAACATGTGCTGATTGTTTTAAACTGGAGGCACCGGGAGCTGGATTTCAGGTGATACCGTGGTGGCTCCTCTCATAATCCCGGCTAAGGCGGCATTATGGCTTTCGAGCTCAGAGCGAATTTTATCCAGTCCCCGCTGGCAGGGAAAGAGGCTTAGGCTGGATAGCAAACCTTAGCCCCATCTTGAGCCAACACCGGAGCAGGGCCGGGAGAACCACAAAGCCGCAGCTCCCCTTAGCCGAAAGGGGCCCTTGCCTCGTGCCGCCGCACCGAAGCAGAAATATTATGAGTAGCAGCGTGGAGTAGCAGTATGCACACCTCTGTCTCACCTCCAGGTACTCATCGACACCCATACTTGCCGCTCACGTGTGGCCTGGCTTGAGAGGTGAAGGCAGAGATGAGGGTCTTGTGTGCTTCTCAGGTCACCTGCAAAATTTGCACCTTCCCGCAGCAGCTGGAGGTGGGTTCACACGAGCACCCACCTCTTGGGATCTGCATTTAGTGAACAAGCATAAGGTTTGCAGGGTGAGGAGAGCTGGTCTGGGGAGAAGCCATTCAGTCCATAAGGAGCAAAGACCACCACGTGCCTCTCATTACCCTGGGGGAGCTGGGCCACCTTCCTCTGGCTGGGAGGATGATCACTGAGCAGGGGCAGGAGCCCCGGGCAGGCAGGACCTGCAAGCTTCCTTCGCTGCCTGGTTGTTGATTTTCCAGGTTTCCCCATCCTAACGACCACAGGACTGCAGGGAGATTTGTGCAGAAAGAAGGCCCAGGTTCTCAGCTGAGTGCAACTTCTCTCTCTCTCTCTCTCTGTCTCTTAAAACAAATAGATTTTCATTGAAATCAACATATCTTTCTGAATTGAATAGGTTTTCATGGGGACAATAAATTTCTTCAAAACAATGCATTTTTATTACAACATATTTTTGTTCAAACCAATACTTTTTGACAACCAGATATTAATGACCAGGCCAAAGCTATAAATTTGCCTCAAACTATGTGTTTTCTCATGGAAGGAAATAATTTTCTCATACAAATACATTTTTATTTGAATCAATCCTCTTTTTTCCACCCCCCAAAATCAGATGTATTTCTGGGTGGGAAGCAGGAAAGCTGCGTACCCAGGAAAGCCCCTTCATTTCAAGAGGGATCGAGAACTTGAGGGCTGTCTCACTCCTACCCTCCCAAGCCCAGAAGCTCCACAGGTCACTTGAAGCTTAAACATAAACTCTGGTTTTGCTATTGCCAGCATAACTAGACCACCGCCTGGGTTCTGGTAGGTTCTACCGAAACGTAGCTTAGATCTCGCTCCCCTTGCTTTGCTGTTTGAGATCGTGTTTGCTCCGGTTAAATAATCCTCACTTGTATTTCTTTCTGCATACCCAGCACCTGCTGACTGCAATGCAGGACTAACCCTCCCCGCGTGTCCCCTGGGCAGACCCTTGGGTCAGCGATGGACAGGACCCCTGGGTCTCCCCACCAGCCCTTAGCAAGGTCTAAGCCTCTTCCCCAGGGAGCTGGGCAGGGAAGAGCGGGTCTCAGCCTCCCTGTTGCATGGACAAACCACGCAGGGGATGCCGCGCTGTGCACCCCCGGGTGTCTCAGACATCATCCCAAATGCAGCTTGTCCAGCCCTGGGAGCGATCCTGGGATGGGGGCTAGCACAGGTGGAGGTTGTCCAGAGAATCTGCATGCGGGGCAATGCAGAAAATGGGTTTGCCAGGGGCGAGGGCACTTCGAAGGGCCAGAGAGGGAGGGCTGCCAGGGCAGGGGTCCCTACGCAGGGCAGAGGTGCTCAGACAGGGCAGCCCGTGCCGGCTGCAGCTCACAGGGGTCCATACGGACCCACTGGTGGCCAAGGGCCCCTGTGGCAACACAAGCACTGCCACTGCAACTCGCTCAGCTCACCTGGGCATGTCCGGCTGCAGGTACTGGGCTGGCTGGTGTCGAGCTGGTTCAGGTTCACGTGTCAGGAGCAGAAATCACAGCCACGCTCAGAGGGCCCTTTCCTTCGTAGATCATCACCGTCACCTTTGAAGGAAGCATCGGGTTGTTCTTGGATTTGGGAGACAGTTTCATGTGTGGTAGCTGCTGCAAGCCACCGTGGACACGCACAGGGGACAGGCACGTATCTGTTTAGTCCCACATCTTTCCTTGTAACCTCTCCAACTTCCTTGAACTCTATGTGAGGGGCCTGAGCCCCCCGGGACAGCCCTAGTACACCAGGGATGCTGCTCCTGCATGGCCCCAGCAGAGCTCATCCCTCAACCAAAGCACAAAACATCAAACTAATTTCAGCCAGAGAGATGTAGCTCCAGCACCCGGCCCGGAGAGGGGCAGGAGGAACAGGAACAAGGGGCTGGCAGCAGGGCTGAGTTTGCTGGAATTGCGAAGGCTTTGGCTGCTACTTTTGCTACTGATTCAAAGCCAAAGCAGGAGCAAACCTCTTATCTCCCCCGTTTCCCCAGCTGACTGTCCATATCACACACAGCTCCCCACTTCACCAGCTCCCCACGCTCGCACAGCCCTGAGCCCAAATCAAGAAAAATCATTTTTTTGTAGCAAGTAGCTGCGTGCAACTGTTTCAAGCCCCATTTCCAAGCTTGGGCCTGGGTCAGAGCCCGGGGATCCCGGGGCACTTTGAACATCAGGGGCTGACAAGGGTTCATTTCCCATGGCCCCCGTTGGCCACTCTTTGTTGAGCTTCCCCAGTCCATGTAAACATGCTAATTGCTTGGGCTCAGCACAGGGCTGGATGCCGCACTGTTTGTTTTCCATTGAATAGGATTAGGGATTCTGACAACAATGATTAATCGCCGCGCTGCAGACGGCTGACGAGCCCGGGGAAGGCGTCCTCTCCGAGCGGAGAGCACGAACAATCTCTGCCAAGCAGCTGCTGCTGACTTCTATCTAACCCTCTACATCTTGCTCTTTATCTTCCCCCTTCTCCCAAAATGTCTCATGTTCACCAAGCCAATCCCAGGCTGCCTGGGGGGCAGGGGGAGAGGCAGCCTGGGTGCCCCAGAAGTGATGAGCTCAGCCCCTGTGATGCTCTGTCCTCTGTGCCACTTCCCTACATCAGCTCATACCCTGCATCCCATGCTGCCAAGACCCTCCCGACAAGCTGTAACGCCTCAGCCAGCCCTTCTCAGCCTTCATCCTGATGGCCATGACGATTCACACAATTTTTCCAGCTCCCATCGCCCTGGCGTTGGGGCACAGTAACATCTCTATTGGCAGTCAGCAGCCACGTCCCCTCATCAAGCTCCACAAGGCCACTAAGTGCCCCACCAGTGTTTGAGCCCACGGACTGATGTGTACATAGAGGACCTGAGCCCCCAAGGGGGGACAGCCAAGGCAGCCCCACTCACAGTGCGAAATATCAACCCCTCAACTTTCTGCACTCGCAGGCACGGAGGGTCATGCCAGGGGACCCACGCTCTGCAGATAAGCCCAACGCTCCCACTTCCCAGCTGTAAGATCTGGATGTGCAGTGTTCCCGCATCGCCAAGCTGCCCTGTGCACGCCAGCAGCCCATCTCTACAAACACAACTAGGGCACTGGTGAGGCCACCCAGCCCAAGAGGGACCATGTTCAGGCACTAAGGTCTGAAGGAGCTGTGTTCCACACGGCAGCTCCCAGTCATCTATTTGGGGTGCTGTTACATTGCCAAACACAGCTCCAGCATCCCTTCTGCTCACTGTGCCGGCCGCTCCGCTAACTGCAGCCCTTTCCCTCCTGCACAGCACCCGGGCATGCAAGCATCCCTTTGCCTGCAAAAATGCATCCACCTTTCAGTGTCACAGCAAGGCTCCTCTTGCACTTGGCCCTGCCTACCCTCCCGCAGACAGCCAGAGTTAAAGGTGCCCTGCAAAGGGCATGGGCACCCAGCACTGGCCCCCCAGGTACCTTCAAAGTCCAAAGGACCACCAGGGACCTGGAGCAAGGCAGAGAAGAGCAATGGGAGCACTGAACGCTTTTGCCAGCTCCACTCTCCACTCGTGACTTCAGCGTCTCCCCTGTGATCCCGTTTTACCCAGCAGCAGGCGAAGGGATGGTGAGGAAGAGGAGGAGGGCTGGAGAAAGCAGCCTTGCAGGAGGCAAAGCATGCCCTCAAAAAGTTGCAACCTTTGAGATTACCTCTTCTCCTGACCTTGCAGAAGAAGTGCTGGAGGCAAATCCACCCATCTCTGCCGGTGCCTTGTGTGACATACTGTCACTCAGACAAGCGACGTTCTTAATGGGTTTGTGGGAAAGGCCTGGCCTGCCTTTCCATCTGTACCTTCTGCCGGCTCCCCTCTCCAGCACTGCCTCCCCATACGACATTCCCTTGAATTATTTAGACTGGTAAATCTTCCTGCATCTCACATCTTTAGTCCATCTGTTAGCCGGGGCTTTGCCTTTATAGGAACTGTCCTTTATGCATGCCGGCATCTGTCAACAGTACACTTGCCTCTTTTATTCATGATCTTCCGTGGGAGATGGTACAAGCTGCAGAAATGCCTCATTTCTGGTATGCATTTCATTTTAATGGAAGATTACATGACTGGGGCCCATTTTATTACTTCTTGCCCTGCACATTCATCCATCACGAGCCCCATTTGCTGAGCCTGCACTGGGACGGCAGCCATCAGCCTGCTCATGTCGGATTCCTCCCGTGCCGCTTTCTCCTCCCCTTCGGGATGGGGAGGAAACGCATTGCGTTCGAGGAGGGGAAGGTTAGCAAAGGGGAAGCAATCCGCCGCCGGGTCTCAGAGTTAAGCCAGAGCCGTGGCTGAGCCAAACAGGTTCTGGGAAACAGGCCCGGGAATCCAACAGATCTCACCCCGACACGTGTCCCCTGCACCCGCGTTCACCTTCACACGGTCTCTTTCCCACCCACGCCACCGGCAGGTATTGGGGCACAGCTGTCCGGTACACCAGGGCTCTTTGGAAAGACCCCACACCCCCAAATAAACAGACACACGCTCCTTAGTTCCCCCCCTCCAGCCATTCACGGTTCCCTACACAACCCGCTCCTGCCGCGCGCGCACACACACACACACACACACTCTGCACACACGCAGCACTGGGAGCAACATAAATAAGATCAATGTGAACCAGCAGTGGTAATTAAACTGCCGGTGGTATTTGCAGTCTCTCTCTCTTGTAAGGAAGGTTGCATTGCAATTAGTGAAAACATTTTGGACTGGGAACAGTGCCAGTTTGCTCTGTCCTTTCTTTCAACTCCCACAGAAACTCGAGGACCCCTGATTATCCTCCAGACTGCAAAAATAAAACCCCAGTAAAAACACTCTGCTTCTACGCCGCGTTTCCCCACATCCAGGGCTTGCTGTGCCAGGAGGCAGCACGGGGGTCAGAGGTGGAAGTGACCTCTTCAGAGACATGGCGACCTTCTGCCAGCCCACAGTCCTCGGACATCACAAGACACAGGTTGCTATTTTAACCCAGCAAATGTGTCTGTCCTCAAAAATCCCAGCCGCAAGACCCTTCCTCAAGGACAACTGCATGACCATCTTGTTCACGTGAGAGGGTTGTACTGTTTCCACTAAAGATGTTCTCTGAAAGCAGGTTAGGTCAGCCCTGCAGTCTGATCAGGATTGAACAACAGCTCTAGCTGAACTTGGATAGGAAATCGGTCTAAGATGAAGTAATGCAAGCCAGTCTCCAGCTGAGGCTCCAAGTCAGACCTTGGGGGGCTTCAAAGCATAGAAAACCTGAACCATAAGCATCACGGTTGGCTGAGATGCCCGTTCTGGCTGGGAAGGGAGAGTGAGCAGGGTTTAGATGACAAGAAGTCCTGTGCAAAAGTCAGTATTTTTCTGCAACTTGTATCAGTACATACTCAAAAAATGAGCAAAAAATTGCTATGAACAACGTGCTAACTACCACAACAGAAATTCAGAGGGAGAGAACCCAGACACGTCTGGAGAAGAAACACTTAGGACAACTGTCTCCAAACTGAACGGGATGAGCTGGAAGAGGCTGATCAGCTCCCGCAGATGGGGGACGAGCCCTCACCGGCAGCTGCCCCTACGTGCACTCACGGCGCTTTGGAGTCAGTGGAGAAACCTGCGAGAGAGAACTACTCACCCAACAGCCCAGAGGAAGCAATACCACGTGTGTCACATACGGCAAGAGAAACCAGCAAGAACCTGGGCAAGCAGCTAGAACAGAGGCTAAGGGAAGCAGAGCAAACACGCTCAGATACGTTTCATGAGGCTGCTTAGCTAAATGGTCACCATAATTTTAATTTAATATTCAAAACAACCTTAACTCTGTCCCTATTTTCCATCCAGCACCCCCCTCTAGTAGATATTCTCCATATTGTAACTAGTCCACCTTGATGGCATAACTCAGCAATTTCCTTTCAGGAATCAATGAGAACAAATGAAAATTTAATACATTCTCCAGACAACCCAACTCCCTTCTCTCCCCCATGGTAAATAAATAATGTGCTAGTCAAATGATGGATGGAGTGCTCGGAGATCAGTGGCCAAGCGCTATTAGGGGCTGGGGAGGTCGGTGAAGTGGAGATGTGGTCTAGCACAGGATGAGGTGGTGGCCGTGGGTGATTTGAGCACGTAAAGAAGCCAGGAGTGAGACGGGAGGCACAGGGAGGTTTCTGGTTGATGCAGAAAGGGGGCATGGAGCAGGCTGGGCACTCTCATTATGGATTGCTGCATGGGGGGCTACTTGGTTTCTCTACCACAGACAAGGCTGGATCCAAAGCCTAGTGCTGTTGATGAGAGAAAACAAATTAAACTCCTTTTGTCTTCAGCAGGACCAGGAGATGTTGCTCGATGAGGCAGGTAGATGTGAGATTTTGACCTGTCTGCCAGGAAGCGGATGGAGGAGGCAGAGGATGGTCTGAGGGATCTTCAGCCTGCACAGGAGACGGACAACCGAGTGCAGCTGCACCACAGGTCTGTCGGAGCAAGCAGGGAAGGGGTGTGAAAACGTGAGTCCGGAGCTAAAGCACTAGGGAGGGGGGACCTGGCCACAACCGCAGCTGGACAGGAAGGACCTGAAGCTTCTTGCTGGCTCCCCAGCCTGGGTGATCTTGCACAACCTGTGTTCTGGCACACGTGGTTGTTAAGGAATTATATTTCACCTCCAAGGAAACGGGGAGGGTTTGCCTTTTTCCTTTTGCCTGTGAGATGGGTTCCTGGGGCTTCCCCAGGACACAGCCAGGTGGGGTCAAGACAGGGCTCTGGAAGACAGAGCTGGGATGCACTAGCAGAACCCGCTGGAGAAACAACTGTCAGGCTGCAGCTCATGAAGCAGATGGTGGCCAGGGAAGATGGTGGTTGCCAGGGACATGAATCTGGGCCAGAGCTCCCCGTCTTCACCAGGACAAGCAGTTGCATTCATTAGCCTGTGTTGATCCTTATACCTTCAAACCCAGGTTTGGGGCTCAGGTCTAGGAGCACGAGGGAGAGCTGCTGGCCCCATTCCTCACTGCCAGACACTGAACTAACACCATGTCTGTGCCTCCCAGATGCTGGGTCCCAGCTGGTACATATGGTCCTGACCGCATCCCCCTCTCCCGCACCACATGGCTCTGGCTTTTGATCCTGTCGAACTTGAGGATGCACAAACAACAGTGCCTGCTCCGCCTAGTCCCACAGCTCTGCTTATCTGCTGAGCTGACTGTGTTTCTCCTTATCTCTGGGGAGAGCCTCTGTGTAAATATTGCTGTAAATTCTTTGGCTTCCCTTCCAAGTAGCGCTGCTCTTTAATGCCTTCCTTGTAAGACCTGCTTGCCCTACCCCAAGCCATTAGCTGTAACAGGACGTTAATAAGGAGGGGGTTTGGTATCTCTCAGGGATGTTGACCTCTTTCACTAGAAGCAAGGCACCCATTACAGAGCAATGATAAATCACAAGCCTTCCACTCCTTCCCCAGCAGGCACTTCTTTGCATGCATAAACACACACGAGAGGCGCACACACACTCCCTGCATTAACTCTGGCAAGACCCAAAAGCCCTGCCAAGCCAATGCGTATGGGACCTCTCCCAACCCATCCCCATCAGCTTTCCCCCACCTCCGTGCACCCGCAAAGCACAAGGCATCCTCCAGCCTCAGGGTCCTGGTGTGGTCCTTGCATCCTTTGTGTGCATCTTGGCTACATCCACGCGTGGGTCCCAGACCGATGAGCCAAAGTGTCGGCACTTGAAACCATGGTACTGCCAGAGACACCACAGATGCTCACGCAGAACCAGGTGGACACCTGATGGGCCAGGGGAGGACAAAGAGTTCACCACTGTGCTTCCTCTGGGGTGGCTCGGCAGTTGGATCCTCATCACCTCCGTCAGCCATGCCAACCACTCCAAGCCCTATGAGACAGAGCACAGACCCTACACAAAGCTTTCCTAAGCAGGCAGCATTTCTCCAGACAGCCCATTTTCCGTTCTTCTGAGGAGCTGTTGTGTTTAACGTTGAGTGCAAACGTTGCCAGTTGAGCTGAACCAGCAAGGAAGACATGGCAGGCCCCGTAATCCAGGTATAAACCCACAGAGGGAACGAGACATCAGCAGGGACCTCTGGAGGTCACCAGACCTGGGCTACCACCTTCCCTGTCCCCAAGCACTCTGCTCTATCTGAACTATTCCCAGACTTACAACTACAGACCGGCAAAAAGACTTAAGAGACACTAAGCCTTCAGAAATTTTCCTGACATTCTTTAACACACATTTTCCCACCGTGATAATCAGTTCCTCCATTCCACTTTTTTGGGTTTTTTTGACATAAAATCAAAAATACACTTGGAGACCTTGCTGGCTTGAGCCTTCAGATTCAGATTTCAGTAGCTGACAACCATGTTGTTTTCAGTGCTGCTATTTAAGCAAGAAAAAAGAAAAAAAAAAAAAAAACAAACACCAAAAGCAAAAAAATTTGGCTGAAAATTGACATGTTCTGAGAAAAATTCTGCTCTGGCAGAAAAGAAAAAAAAACAATGCCTGTTTGACAGAGAATTGCTTTTGACAGCAAACTATTGACCAGGTCTAACAAGCGGGCTCGGACCTGTTAGAGAAGGAGCATGGGTTTCCTCATCCATCCCGCCCGTAGCACGGGAGTGTTGAGTCAAGCTGGCCGCTGTCTGCATTAACAGCCAATTTGCTTTCAGCCCTTCGTGGCAGAGCTGGAGAGCATCCGAGCGCCACGCACATCCTCGCCCGGGGGTCGTGCTCCTGTGCAGCAGTTCGAGCAGGGGAATGGAGCATCTTCCCGGCATGCCCTCCTTCGAGCTCGTAAACAGCCGCCTCCTCTCGCAGCCATCTCTGCTCATCCTTTAATTACGTTAAGGGAAGATTTCTGCTGAGTCCAGCACAAAGCTGGATGCATGGCGGCGCGGGGAGAAGCAGGGGCTCCTCGTGGTCTTGACCCTGCTCACCCCGTCCTGACGCTCTGCTTCCATTTCCCTGGTCTGACAACAGCGCTCTTCACCCTCTTGGGGAGAAGCCACACGCTGTTGCTATCATCTGTTTGGAGTTAAATATTAATGCACCCTCACAACAATTTTTTTCTTTTTCTGCTTAATTTAAACAACTAAATTTAAAAAGCCTCAAGCCATCACCAGCTGATTCAGAGCAACAAGTCTGATCATAGCAGATTTCTGATGATTGAATGAAGGGTTGGACCCAGACTGCTGGGGATGGATGGAGAAATCCTCTCCATTTCTGCCCTGCTGCCATGTGCCCAAGCACAGCTGTTTCCCCTGCTGGTGCTCTATGTTGGACTCGACTGCTGCATTTAAAACTTCGCTTTTTTGTACTCACCTCCTTCCTGCCAGCTCAAGGGCTCTCGCTCCCTGGGGCTGTCATTAATCGGTTGTGATCAGAGGTCGGCTATAACCCTTTCACAGCAGCCTCTTGACTTCACTCTCACCCTGGGGGATGCACTCAGGGACAGAGCAAGAAGCATGTTGAAATACAGCACTTTTTTTCCCCCTCCCTTACTGTAAAGCCCTCACTGTCATCAGAGCAAGGAGCCACTCACACTTGTGACACAAAGCCAGGAAATCAGGGCACTCTCACTCCAGAGTCTGCAGCTGGTAAGTGACCTTGGGCAAAGGGCTCTACTTCTCTGTGCCTTAGTTTTCTGTGATACTTTTTAAAAAAAATAAAAAAGGGGAAAGAGAGGGACTGCATTTCTAATATGGGTACTGGCTCCAAAGATGAGACCTGGAGGGCAAAATCTGGCAGTGACACCACTAGGAAGCCACGTCACCAGCTCTTGCTAGCAGGCTAGCTCCGGAGCTGCGAGATGGGAAGGAACAGGCTGGCGCTGAAAGCCAGGCTAGGCAAGGCTCACCAGCCCTGCACCGAGCACGGTGGGCACCGAACCGCCCTGCAAAAAGCAGGGTGACAACGGGGAGTTCACGGTGGGACCGAGCTCCATCTCACTCACTTTTGAAAGGAGCACCCGCACGCGAAGTGCTCCCACTTGAGACAAGAACGGCCTTTGCATAGTTCAAGCAGCCTATAAGGGCAAAGGCGACTCCAACTACACGTGACTGTGGATAAGCAGCCTGGTATGGAGGGGTCAGTAGCTACCTAGCAGTGAAGACCCCCATGGCTCTGAACCTGCAGCTGCCTTACCATGCAACCTGTTTGCTCCCAGGGCACTTCCATTCCCTGTTCCACCTGGAGCAATTTTGCAGAGGGAGATCTCTCTCCTGAGGAGCAATGCAACAAGACCCAGGCTTCAGCTGGGCACTAATGCAATATAAATAACCACAGAGCCATCAGAGGTGCAAATCCGCTTCACTCTCCTACATGATAACACCCTTATAGAGGGATAGCTCATTTGGCAGATAATTCCCAGCCACGATGAGGGGAATGATAAGGATGTTGGCTCTTCTAACCACCGTCGGTAAATTGATGGGAGGTGGATTCCACACAAGCCCATAAAATTAAGACCTACAGATCAATCTTTCTTCATTTGTTTTCCTGCGATTGCCTGGCAAGCAAAAATATGCACAAGTGATGATGAGGTGTATCCAATCTTCTGCTAGCGGGAGACGGGTTTCCATTCAAGGCCAAGGCTTTGAGATGCCCATAAAGACAAACCTCCAGCCTAGTGTGAAAGAGATCCTTTTACATCTCGGTACACACAGAGGTAAATCATCTCATGGTAAGTCATCAATTCTTCTCGCCCCCTTTTCTGAACTGGATGAGGATGGCTGAGAGGACCTAGCAGAGAAAAGCACGTGAGGAAGGATGGGGAGGAGAAGCTGGCACTGAGACATCAGCTAGACCATGCTCTCTGCCTTCCTCGCGACGTCTGGGGGGTTCACAGTCACAGCCCCACAAAACAATCTCCTACCAGCTCAGAGCACAAGGGTGCAGCCAGAGCATCCTTCACTTAAGCACAGTGGTGACGGACAGCTAATGTATCCAGTTGTCATACAGATATGGGGCATTGTCACCTGTCTACATGTTCAGCTTCCCAGCCAGATACTTAGTGGGTAAAAACTAAAAGGTTTTAGCCCAACCCCATGGAAAACTGGACCCTCACCAGGAGCTTTGTCCCTCCTGGACACTTAAAATTGCTCCACTGAGAAAGAGGCAGCACTGTCCCCACTGTGAGGCGAGTGAAACTATGGGTACCACTGGGCCCTGGCAGCAAACCTTGGAAATGATGTCCTGACAGACACGTAAATTTTAAATCCATTTTATGTGGACACTTCCGAGTGCTACTGCAGCTCAGAAGCAGGTTTAGCAGCAGGTGAGAATGCCACCTGAGCTAAGCCCGAGTGCAAGGGCTGCGAATACTAACTTGCACCAGAGACAAGTTCACATTGGCTTTGGAAAAATACCAGGCATGGGACCTGCTGGAGTCAGGGATCTTGTGCGAGAGATGGGGAAGGCTTTAGCAGGCAGTCAAACAGGAAACTGCTTCTAGAGGTATTAATGCTGAGAAGAAATTAATTCATGGGTCAGTGGTGGCTGGGAAGTTTGGGGAGAGGCAGGGCTCAAAGGCCATAGGCACCACATGGGGCAGAGCCAGGTTGGCTCAGGATCCTGGAAGTCTCCCCTCATCCTCCTCCATATCAGAGCAGGGAAAGGAGGGACTGGGGCAGGCAGCACGTGGGGTGAGGGCCAGGCAAAAGACCCCCTGCAAGGGGGATAAGAAAAAGGCCAGAAGGGTGAAAGTGGACAAGGAGTAAGCAAAGGGTGTTAGAACCAGCTGGGAAATGGAGGGTGGTTGTGATCCCCACCTGGAAAGCCAGATTAGCCCATATTAAGTCTTCCCACTCACCTCGCTGTTTCACAGAGATGTACCCCCAGCTGCTGGAGTCAGAGCCTACAGGTTGTAGGAAGCATCCCCACAGAGCTGGTAGGTCTCTCGGCTGTAGCTCTTCTCAACAATCCCTGCTTTGCTGGTAGGAAAAAGCACAAAAAGCAACTAGTAACATGCAAGTATTCATCCATCTGTACGCATCTGGAAGCCAGTGGAGTTCAGCATTAGCTGTATTTCCCCAAAAGAAAGGGACAGAAGAAGATACGGCTTTGTGAAAAATGAGGGCGTTTATAACAGGGTGTTTCTCGGAATCATTTGAGCTGGGACCCCCAGGAAGCTCTTGCATGGGTTAACTCTTATTGAGACAAGAGCTACTGGGACCCGAACAAATAGAGCTGCAAAATTCTTACTCTACAGTCGCCAGAATGTTGGCTTTTTAACAAAAAGTTGCTTTTCTGGCTGCATCAACTCCGCTCACCTTCCTGGCCTAGAGGCAGGACCTGAGCAGGTCCCCTCATGGAGACCACCTTGTGTCCAGCCAGCAAGTCCTGGAGGATGACACATCCCCTGGACCAGATTTCGAACCTGGAGGGGGACTCCAGCCTCAAAGCAGCATGCTTGGGCCACCTCTCCCACCTACACTAGCACCAGTTGCTTGGCCCCTGGAAAGTTAGACCCGCCTGTGTCAGAGCTCAGCTTTCCAGAGCCAGGTTTGAACACTTTGGTCCCTGGAGCCTTGCCTGAGCTGTCAACGAAGTGAGGGGGAAGGAGAAATGTACTGTCAGGAAACGTAATCTCTGAAAAGTGCAGAAATCCAACTGTGGGAGGATTTACAGGAGTTCAAAACTAAGGGACGCCAGGAAAGACAGCTAAATAAACACATAGATCATGCATCTTGAAAGCTGATGTCAAGATCATAAAAAATCAACTTGATTATAGGAGCAGACAGGTGGCGATTGGTGCAACCCCTACGCATCGTGTCCTGGAGCCTTCGGCTGGCCCTGTCCACTGGAAAGAGCACCCAGCAGATGTTTTCCTGATTATAAATGCTGTATAATTTATAATCCACAGCCCTGCACTTAAAATGATCCCAGAGCTGTGACGAGGCCAAGGAGTGGAGAGGCCAAATCCTTCCCATCCATTAACACAACCAGTCCCCATCACTTTCCAGTGACGCAGAGAACAGACTGTTCCCATGATGTGTTAGGGTCTGGGTGCTCTCAGCAACAAGTACAGGGGACCTTAGAGGATTGGTTTGATGCCATCAAGACACCTGCTTTTAAATCTGGCTCCAGAATCAGCAGGAACATCCACCATGCAATGGCAGCAGAGGTGTGTTGCTCCCAGGAAGAAAAAACCCCTCTTGATGCTGTGCCAGGCTCTGCTCAAGGCAATCGTAAATTCTCTTTGTCCTTTTCTCCCTCTTCAGAAGTTGACCGAGTCTTGCCAAGGCATCCGTGAGAAGCTAGCAAGTGTTACGGCTCATGTCACTCAGAGTTTGGAGAACAGCACCTAGAAATGGAAAACCCAGAACTGTCTCCCCCTTTAGAAAAGTCATATATAGGGGCCCACGAGAAAAAACAATGAGCTATAAAAGCGTCCTGAAAATCTCTTCCCATCTTGGCACAAAATACTGCTTTGGGCTTTGCTAGCAAAGGAAATTCAGTACCTCAAATGCCTGGCTTTGGAGACAATAAAACAGCCTTGCTCCCGGCCAGCTGAAAGTGCTCCAGCACCAGTGGTCCCAACAGCCTCGGCGCATCTCAGTGCATCCCCTTCGCCAGCAGCTGATGCCACATGGCCTGGGCTGGGGAGGTGGAGTCCTGCCCCACTACCACTCTGCAGCCCCACGAGCAGGGCACGAAGCAGGGGGTTCCACCCAGGAGCCAGAAGACCCGCTGGGCTGTGGCACAGACCTGCCTCAGGTGGTTCCAGGCTTGTGTGCGAGCAAGACGGCTGTCTTTGTGTGACAACAGCTGGCTCCTAAGTTACAAAGTGTTACCGGACCTGAGCTGGTAAATCCACGGTGGGCTAGAAGGGCTCCCCAGCGTGACTCCCTGCTAACCTAGTGCTCCCTGCCCACGGAGCCGCATTCCCATGGGAGGCAAAGCAGAGTAGATGCAGACAGCACAATCCCGGCTCACAGCACTGACCTTCCCAAAGGAATTCCCGCTGAGGTTGGGCAAGATGCTGAAAACGTACTCAGGGCAAGGAAAGGCCAGGCTGCACACCGCGGGGCTCAGCCCGAGCCCCCCGCGCGGGCTGCCCCCCACCCGGGCAGCCTGGCTGCAGGCAGCCCAAGGCAGCAGTCTCTGACCCCCCTCTAGTGGCTATAAAACATAGCAAAGTTCACGAACCCGCTGCCAAAGCTGCCTTCTGGGAGCGCAAGGCAGGGCCCGAGCGCTGGGACACAGGGTCTGGGGTCAGCTGTCCCCACACTGGGCAAAGGCTGGCTCTGGACCACGAGAGGGATGCTCAGCCCGGCTCCGGCTCCTGCCTCCAGCCCTGCTGAGTGAGGAAGAGAAGATGATGCCAGGGCCACTTTCCAGCCTTCCTCCTCCATCTATTAAAAAAAAAATAATTAAAAAATGAAAGCACAGATCCTCCCCCGAGTCCCCCATGGAGTGGTGGGGGCAGGCACTGCAGACCACCTCTCTACGCAGAATAGAGCCCTGTGGGGCTCTGAGCCTGCCCTGGAGTGCGGGACATACGCAGGGGGAGCAGCCATACGTGACAGCTGCCCCTGCTCAACCCCGGAGGCACAGCATCCTCCGAGCACAGCATCCTCCGGGCACAGCACCGCAGCCGCTTTCAACAGAGTCAGGGCAAAGGAACCAGGCAGTGCTTCCCTGCTGCGAGGCCCAGAAGGGACCCTGATCCTGAAAGGATGCAAGCTGGAGGCATAACCCTCCCACGGGGAAGCAGCAGCCCTAGGACAACACAGCAGAGAAGCAACAGCATCCCCTGACAGCTTCTTCCTCCACCCCCCCGAGGATGCAACAGAGGGACCAAAGCCAGATTCAGAAGAGGCTTTAGGTAACGCCAGGCACAGCCACATAGGCAGGATTGACGAGCATCTCTGCAGGGCCCAGCTCCCAAATCCCAAAGGCTTTCCTGCTGCAGCACACACACCTCCGCATACATCCTCCCAAAGAGGCCAGGCACCTATGTACCCCTCCAGCATTCCTGAAGTTCATGTTCAGATGGCACCATGAACATTGAACTAGACACGAAATGATTGTTATAATAAGTGCTGTAAAACCTACTGATGCTTTCCAGCTTGGTTCTCAAGGAAAGTGGCTTATGCAATTACACTGTAGGCTTGTGTGTTCTGATTGCTTTGGAAGCTGTCAGCTAATTTTAACCCAATTTGGTAGAGAGACAGAAAACTCAGATAGTTTTAGTTTCACTGGGCTGTCAGCTAAAGGACAGACACCTTCTTAGTGTCCTCCCTCGAGCAAAGGCTGCAGCATGAGCTCAGCCTCTTAGTAGACACCTGAGACTCCCTGTGACTTAACAAGCAACCCAGTGCAGGAAAGGGTGTTTACAAGAGCTCCCACCCCTCACCCAACCTCAAGACAAACCTGTGGGAAAGCTGTCTTTCCTGCCTAGCCACACTTATAAATACTCAGCCCCATCACATTTCATTTTTCTCTGGGAAGTTTAATTCTTTTCATCTTAAGTTACCTGTAAACTAAGGAAGTTGCTGGCATTTTTTCATATTTTTTTTTAATCCCTCAATAGAGAAAGGCAAGAAAATGAATTGAGCATTTTCAGACAAAAGTAGAAAAAAAAATCTGATGAAATAAAAGGCAACTCAGTTACACTTGGATGGAAGAAATGTTGTACCTGCTACAGACAGTTGGCACTTACCAAACATCTGACCTTGAAAGATCAGACCAGGTTTGGTATGCGCAGTACAGACAGGGTTTTAATATAAGAGTTTAAGCTATATATAGGAACAGATCCATTTTCATTTTTTTAAAACAAAAATGCAGAAGGAAAGCCTTGGTGGAGCCAGCACGTTTGGTAGCCAGCATACCTTGGCAGCGCTGAAATGCTGATGGTGCAGGACAACCTGAAGGAGGGATCCAGGGAAACTGCTCCGGGGTACGTGGTGCGAGACCATGGCTAGTGGTCAGCTCGCAAAATACGCTCTGCTTGTGTTCGGCTGTGGCTGTCAAGATGAAATTAATCTTGCCTGGGCAGTCAAAGTTTGGATCTGCCTTTGCTAGCCTCTGATGAAAAATGCATAGTGGCAAGCATTGGAAAATCCCTGACACTCAGCACCAGAGGGTACATTTAAATAATTCTATGAATATAGATCAATAAAACTAATGTACTTATGGCCACTGTGTGAAGTATTCAAACTAGAATAAAAGTCATCTTGTATTACAAAGCCTCGTATTAATTCTTAGCACCTATTGTTTTACATATTCAATTAATCTTAGTCGGCAGATAGCAACTCATACATGATATTAAAAGCACAAGGCATGCAAATCTGTATTAGAGAGTCCAGACATCTTCATAACCAAGAGTGAGCTCGGAGGAAAACGTCACTGCAAGACCCCACTGCCTTCCTGCGTGCTGGGGGATAAGATACCACGCGGGCTGGAGACACGGGAGGACAGCTACAGCCACGCAGGGACCTCCAAATCCCCGTGGGTGGTCTCTGGGAGAGCGCACATCTTCTACAGAGAGGGATCTCAACACATAAAGAACAGGAATCGCAGGAAGAGGCACCTTCATGACAGAGGTGGAGATGCAATGAAGACCTAGAGCAGCAGCCCTGGCCACTAGAAGGTCACTTTCAGTACCAGCCGGAGGAGCAGGGGAAGCGTGAGATAATCTGTACGGTTGGACTAAGAGCCTTTCCAAGTCCTTGATGGGCTGGTTTGCCAAAATCTCTCAATGGCCAGCGCCTCTCTCACTTAGCTGCAGGGAAAAGCTATTCATTGAACAGTTACTTTGGAGACCTCCCCAGGGAATTTGGAACAGAAATCTGTTGGATCTAATAAAACATTACATTAGAGGACTAGACCATCAAAACAATTAGTCTAAAAGCTGTCAGCCCAGACTTGCCAGCCCCTGCATTTTCAGAAACGGCTTCTACCTTGGGCCACTTTGCATGGACCTGAGACCCCTTCATGCCACGTGACTGTCGGTATCTGTGTGCTCCACACCGCTGTGAAACCAGACCAGCCTCAAAGCCAGGCAATTGAATTCAGCGATGTCATTGGAAAGGTGGACCAAGGCAACAGAGGGAAGAGGCAAAGAGCTCTCTAATATCTCCCGTGGAGCCACAGAGGGTTGGCAGTCTTGACTCCAGCCACACGGCAGGGCCCCTGCTCAAGTAGTCTACTCCAGTGAAAGGTCTGGCCCCGCTTTTTTGCCTCTGTGACTTTTCAGAGCATCATCTCTGGATGCACTGTCCAGCTCTTCAGAAGAAGACACAGACACCAAGCAGCCAGACACATCATTACTACTCCCCCCAACCCCCACCATGCAATTACTTAAATGGTGTTTGGGTCTCTTTCTTCAGCAAAGGTCACAACCTTTATCGACACCATGGCTGCTGTGACATTCATTAAGCTGACAGTGGCCCTCAACACACCGCTTGCTATGATGAATCTGGTGTTGGAGAGCAGCTCTGCTCTCAGCCACTGGGCAGGGGAGGGCCTTTTGGCAGCACAGCAATCTGTGGTCGCTGGCATGGCACCGCTGGCCGTAACTGTCGTCACAGCTGCTCACAGTGTTTCACTTCTGACTTACTCAGCACCTTACAAACCAGCTGTGAGTTGTTGACCACAACAACAGCACACTGTACATCACAAGCAAAATGTACTCAGTACCTGCAGAGAAGCCCCACATATATCAAACTCAAAAGAGAAAGGAGCACTTTAAAAATAATAATAATAATAAATAAATAAATAAAAAACAGAAAAACACCAAACCCAAAAAACCCCACCCAACACACAGCATCCAGTATGATCTAGCAAACAGAGAGCACCATTGATAGAGATCTATGTTTGCCTATTAATAACACGATGCTAGACTTGCATCTGGACTCATTTTGCTTGTATATTAATCATGTACGTTCTATATAATAAGCCCTGTGTGTTGCCACAAGGTAGGACACCCTTATTCCCACATGGCAGGTTTAATGACTTTGCAAGGCTAACAAAGCTCCTCTTTCTGAAAGGGGGCTGGAGTTGGGTCCCTACCAAAGTGAGGTTCTCAGGAGGTAATAAAATAGCAAGGAGATGCTATCTAGTGGATTTGGAGCATTTCACTCCCTTGAAAGTCAAGTCGACAGCTGATTTAAAGTTTCCAGCTAGGTCATACAAAAGTCAACAGCGGCTGCATCCAGCCAGGTTCAGAGTTTGAATATTTATGGTGTCAATCTGAAATCCAGATAACCACAAATAATCTAAACCCATTAACTCCCCCTCATCCAAAGGAGAAAGCTCTTTGGACATTAAAGCCCATATTGCTTAGGTTACCATGGGATTGTGGGCAGAAGGTTGGGTGAGGGTTTTTTTCAGGTTTTTTTTTTTTTTCCTTTTTTTTTTTCCCCTCCCTAAATAAAGGTTATTGCGCATTGATGGCGATGTGTCAGGCAGTTCCCGCCAGATCAGCCTGCCTTCCAGGAAAGCCGGCATGAGCACCACGTGAGTGGAGCTGGTTGGAAGCACCGAGACACTCTAGAGTTGAGGTCAAATCCAGTCCACCAGGGAATAGCCTGATAAATTGCAGTCATCACTACACTGCAGTGCAGGAATGCAAGGTAATAATCATTGCATGCCGGCCAGCGGAGCTGCCCGCAGCACAGCCGCAGAGCGAGGCACGCATGTCTCTGGGTCCAGGCCACCCAGGAGATGAAGCCATCTCGCTCCTTTGTCCTGGAGAAATCCTTCTGACCCATGGGATGTGCTCCACTCCCGGACTGCAGGGACATAGGTCTGTGTGCCCCAGGGCTGGGCTGCAGCGCAGGTAGGGGGGGCAGAGGCTGCTTTGAGCATACAGCCCACATACTGCATCCCATCACAAGTAGAGCAGCTTCCCAAGGAAGGCCTAGAGATGATGTGGGATAGCAGAAGATCCCAAGGGGGCGGGGGGGGTGGGGGTGGTGGGGGTGGCGGAGGGGGGGATTGTGAAGAAAGAAAAAAAAAAAAAAAAAAAGAACAAAGTACCAATAATAGAGGCCCTTCCCCTGGATTATCTGAGCCTGAGCAGGGCTGTCCCCAGCAGAAAGCCTCTTGCTGAACGGAGCTGCACGGGGAGCAGAGAGCTCCTTCCTTACCCACCCACCGGCTGGATCAAGCTGTGAAATTGCATTATTGTGACATGCCAGCCCTTGGGGGAGGCTGTGCCTGAAGCATGGTACCGATCCTTCTGCTGACATCCCGCAGCATGGAATATTCCAGCGGGTTAGAACAAGGGTTTTGAACAGGAATGTGCAGTAATACCCCAGACAGGAGCCATCCCGGGAGATCTTGGCACACTGCCTCTGGCCTCTCTGCAAAAGCTCCTGAAGAAATCAATCTTGGAGCTTTCAGTGGTGCTTTTGCATCTCCATTGGCAACTTGGATGGCCCATCCACAATGTCAGCTATTAACCCAGCCTTTATGGCTCCTCTGTCCCATAAAGGCTTAGAAGAAAGTCTTTCTTAAAAGAGAGAAGAGGTGCTGCCGGTGAGCTGATGCACTCAGGAGACCTTTGTGCGATGGGTAGGTATTGCAAGCCCAGGAACTGGAAACAAAACACCTGGAACAACACACAGGGCATGCACAAGCAGCAGCATCCCAGATTTTGACACGGTCGCTACAGGGACAGCCCCACACAGATGTGTGTTGGAACAGATCTGCAACACATCTGCTGGTGCTTGCCAGAGCCCTGAGCAGCTCAAGGCATTTGCCAAGTCCTGGGACTTGCTACGGCAAGGTTGTGGGTACTGCAAGCCAAAGGAGTCAGCAGGATGCTGGCAAGAAGGGCAGCGCAACTTGAGATAAGAGCAGAACCAGAGTAAACTGAACAGGTTATTCTGGCAAATATCTTCCTATCCAGAAATATCTCCCTAAAGACCAGACCGAGTTTTCCTCTGCTGCTGGAGAAGAGTTAGTGCCCCTTGGTGAGTTTTAGGAGGATTAGTACAAGTATTAGAGTTAAAAATAGTTTTGTAGCTGTCTTCATGGACATACAGGAACATGCCTAAATATAACATTAATTTCCATATGTCATCCAAATGGCTGCTTAATAAAAGCAGGGACTGAAACAACATGAAATGCAGTTTCCCCATCAACTCACATGGACCAGAACGAGCACCATATTGTAAAAACAAAGTAGCTCCTGCTGAAGTCAGCAAAGTTGCTGTGGGCTGGAAACATTTTGCTTTTTCACCTAAATTCAGGTGTCTGGAGTGAGGCTGCTATCCTTCCACTTGCCCCAGCTGCCAGGCAGCTTTGGGAATGGTCCTTACCGGTATGATGTTGGATGTTACGAATTGCAACGGTTCTTTGGGGCCATTTTCGGGACCCACGACACAATGCTGAACTTGGAGGTTAGAGCGAGTAAGGTTTTGAAGAGAAAGGCAGGCAGAGATTGTGCAGCAATAAATCATTCTACCTACTGCACGATTGTGAAATTATGTTGAAAATTGATTCATCTGAGAGAAAAAGGAAGTTCATTCCCTCTGTTGTAATAGCAATTTGCAATGTTGATATGCGTCTCTATTTTGACAGATTTGCGGGGCAAAGTTAAGCTTGAGTGGGTGGTGGAAGTCATTCGGGGTGATAATGAACAAACAATAATTACAAGGCAAAAGGGGGAATTGGCTGGATACCTTAATTATGCATTTCCAGACTTTCTAAACATTAAAGGATCTTACTAAATCAGTATGCTATTTTCAGAAAATATTATTGTGCGGTTGGAGTGCCATCAGAGGAGTGCATGGAAATATCGGTATGCAGAGTGTAATTATTCTTTGTTCCTTTTGGGCTCCGCAACATTTAGAAGAATTTCCCCCGTTCGCTCCCCACAGCCAGCAGCACCACACGAGGAGCTCCTGGGCTTCACCAGGGTTCCTGCTCAGCACATCAGGCTGGAAGCAAAGCAGAGCAGCGCCAGGTCTCCTGGACCCCAAGCTTCAGACCCCCAGGTGGGGCGATTTTCCTGAGCGCTTGCAGAAGAGTCAAGGAATCTTTCAGCAGCTGAAGAGTTCAGATTTAGGAGAAGAGGTTGCCAAAATCCCACTCCAGCCCTATTAAAACAGGTCACCCACTTATTCCTTTTTATCAAACTGTTAGCAGTAAGAGACTTCCACACACACACTTAAAGATAAAAAAAACCAACAACCCCCCACTTCAAAAGAAACATTTCCATCTTCTAATTCTTAATTTCTACTTGAAGTAAATCCTTAGCTTCAAAACCAAATGCAGCTTCTAGAGTGAAACTAAAATGTTTCAACTTGCCAAAAACTTCTTCCCCAAAAGAGACTGTTTCAGGTCAAGCCAAAACATTTTTTGGACCTGCCAGCAAATTTAGCGACACAGTTCTTTGTGCTGCTGTAATTAGTATGAATGGGCTTCCTCAGCACCATTGTTTCAGGAGCAGCTGTGCTACTTTGATGAATACCCATATTTTTGTATGTCACATGCATTTGCCATGGCCTGTTTATAAAGTTTCAAATCATACAGTCAGGGAGCAGAACAGAAATAATATCAGGAGACTTGGGCGATTAATCACAAACTACAAAGGGGAAAGACAGGGATCTTGTTGTGGGACACGGGACAAGGACTCAGAAGACCCAGCTTCAGTTCTTGGCTTGGCCAAAGACTGAGCTGGGCAAGTGAAAAGTTACTCTTTTTCTGGCAGGTGAAAGTATCCAGAGATGAAATAACTCGCCAGTTTGTCTATTTAAATTCTAAGGTTTTCCACCGAAGGAGCATGCTACCTACTCACTTACCGTGGAAACAGGTAAAAAAAGTTCCGCTACCATACACATGTAGTATGTATATAACCAGGGAGAAATGCAGATTCAGTAACACTGAAATACTTCTCAAATCACTCTTGCCTCCCTCGCCTTGAAGGCTCTTCACACTGCAGTGTTCTAATTCTGCAAAATCCAAATGTCTAGCTGCAATATCTCCCAGCCTAGCAGTTCAGTTTTGCTTGCCTTGAAATGCCTTTTGCTTCAAATTCAATACAATTATATTTCAAAAGAAGAATTTTAGTGACAGCACTTATTGCTAAATATCAACAACCATATCAATGCTATTGTTCTATCAAAAAAATCTATTAATCATCCAGAATGAAATGTTGTGTTTCCTTCTGGCTTTCAGTTTGATTGTAAACCCTCAAATGGTTGTTCTTCTTCTGAACCTGGAGAAATCTAAGATTCAGACTTGCAAAGGAGCCTAGCTTAACAAGATGAGGTTTGGCTTTACCAGAGAGGCTGCTATAAAGAAGAGAGCAATAAATAATGTAAGCCAAAACCTGAAGCTAGCTGGGTTGGTTTGGGAGATAGAAAAGAGTCTCAGGGTGTTGGGGACAAGAGGGGGTGCAACATTACCCAGCACATCTTCCTCCAGAAACCCAGGATCTGCAGGTAACTCGTATAAGTTAGGAAACATTAACAAAACCGACCAGCCCAAAATATTTAAGAAGGGCTTAAGAGAAAATAATATCAGGCATCTTCTCCATTGTCATGTCTCTCTTTAACAGGCAAAAGCACTTTAGATGAAAACAGAGCTATCAGCATAGCATTTTGCTTTCTACAAGAACAGAGGCCAACACAACTGGTGGACGTACGCACTCATGCCCACGGTGCAGCCCTCTTTCTGCTGGGGAAATAGAGACACACTTCTCTTTGCTGTGCTCCTGAGCATCTAAAGAGAGATGCCTGTAAAAGACTCCTTTCAAAGCATCTTTCAGAAGCACTAAACCTGTTGCCAAAACCTTTAAACAAGATACACGACCTCATTCAGCCAAACGCAGCCTTTGCAGCAGGACCTGTCCTGACCCCTCGCTATATTGCTCAGCTATCAGAAGGCCAAGTCCAGCAGGTTTTGCAGGACGAAGCAGACCCTGCTTCTCTTGCCCAAGTCAATAAACCCTACAGATATAACCCAGAGCAGATCAGCTGCAGCCCCTCTGGCTGCTGGGGGGTCAGGTGTGACACCCCTGGGTCTCCTGTGGGGACCACCAGATCTCATGTGGGGACATTGAGCCAGGCACCAGCCAGAAACACGTCAGAGCTTGCAGCTCAGTCAGTCCCCCCCTAACTCCATGGAAAACACCAGCCATAGCAAGAGGTTCTGCAAGCTGAGAGCCATTGGCCACCGTTGACAGCTCCCCACCATTTCAATCGCATATCCAAGCCAGCTGCCCATCCACAGATCCTACACTCTTTGCTCCCCAGCAAGCCGTCTGCCACCTCACAGTACACTAAACGTCCCCATCCAAGAAAAAACACACCTTGAATCATCAGTTTTCTTTAAATTTTCAACAAGTATCTTCAGTTTGGCTGATAATTGGTTAGAGACCCCCATTAAAAGGAGATGCAGACAGCACAACTGGTGAGCAACCCCATGCTTTGTGGAAGGGCTCTACCACCAAACTTTCTCCCAGTGCAGAAAAGTTGGGATTACGGCAGGAGGTGACAACTTTAACAGATGAGGGGCCAATAAAGGCAGCCACACAGAGCGCACGGCTGTGCAGCTAACATTTCATTTCTAAGCAGGATGTTTTTTCAGAGGGCCCCATTAATTTCTCCAAGGTCCGTGGGCCTCACTGTCTCCCATCTGTCTAGCAGTGAAAGAATATAGTGCCCTGCCTTAAACACTTGGAGACCTCCAGTCCCCTCTTTGCTCTCCGCTCAACCCACTGGTTAAGTGACTAACCCTCTGCGATGCGGACACATTAATACTCAGCGCTATGAAGGGAGTTCAAGGCTGATTCATAATTCACCTGGCCCAAAAAGACACTGGGTTTCTTAGGCTTGGGGCCATAACTTTAAAATGTAGAAGCTGTCAAAAAAAAAAAAAAATCAGAACAGTAAAAGGCTGTGAAATTTGCACATAGTGAAATTATTCCTATTTTGCAAGGTTCGTTTAAGAAGTTACTGTAAATAGTTCCTGCAATTCACACACAAAACAACATTTCCAGAAGCATTAATGAAACATTTTTTAAAGCCCCCCCTAAAGTTATTCCTGGCAGAAAAGGGGGAAAGATGCAAGCTGTGGAGTCTGTGACTGCATAAGGGAAAAAGCTGTCGGATCCCATCTGTCGATGAGGAGGATAAACGACCGCACACATCTCTCCTCTGCGTTAGCTCGTAGCCAGAGTTTGAGAAGGAACACTCTCGGGTCACAGCTTTCGGCAGAGGAGGCAGGGATGGCAGCAAGCAGGAGTTTGCTCGTAGGTCTTCTCCCACAGCCCCTCCACCCATACTTCAGGAGCTAACAGACTCCAGATTGGGTGCAAAATGAACTGGAGGGAATGAAAATGAGCACTCTGCATAGCAGCGGGGATGGCAGGGAAGTTCTCCTCCACCAAAAGCCACAAGCTGAGGAGACGTACCCTCCTGGTGGACCTCAACAGGCTGCACCAGAGCCAGAGCCTCCCTGTGAGATCCCTCCTGGGCCACCACCGAGCCAGACTGGACCAGCAAGAGCCACCTGGCTGCTGGGTCCAGAGGAGAGGGTCAAACACCATGTCTTCCCAGGAAAAGACAAGCTTACTAGCGTCCTTCAGCACTATCAAAGACAAAGACTTGAAGAAACAGCGCAGACAAGCACTGGCTAGGACACCACGGGTCAGTGCTTCAGCGTACGCTAGACCGGCATTGCACGTATCGGGATTAAACGCCTGCAAATAGCCTTGGAGGAAAGCTGCAGTCTCGCTGGGAAGGAGCTAAGGTCAAGACCAGGAGATACCTAGAGGTCAAAGTGCTGCCAAAAAAAATATCTAAACAAGACCCAGGATTTCTACAGCCAATTGCCCAGTCATAAAAAGACAGCATTACTTAAAATATGAAATTTGAAATTCACTTCAGATATGTTCCCTCCTTATTTGAAGCAGACTTCTCTCAGCACAAATAACACTTGATTTTAGTATCCGGCTAAAACCAGCCAACACTAACTTGAACTTCTGGGGCACTGAGAAGTAGGCGGCTCACAGTTTCTCATTTTCCTTTGGAACTGGTTTTTGGTTTTTCTTGGTGGTTTGTGGGGGTTTTTGTGCTTTTTAAATATTTAATTATTTTTACATATAATGGACATTTGACGTATCTGTGAGGAGTTCTGGTGGGGTATTTTGCATAACTGGCCTACTGCCACCCTGTAGCTCTCCATGCAGTGGCGAAGTGGGACTCCACATTCAAGCAAGAGGTGGCCAAAGCCTTCATCATCTCCATTTCCCCACGCTCGTAGGCAGCTAGAGTTAAATCCCTGGCAAGAAGAGCAGCCACAATTTGTTGCTGCTGCTAACACCATCTCAGCCTAGTCTGTGGTGCCACCCCAGCAACACAGGGCTTGGGTTAGTGGCTTCTGGAGTCTCCAGGACCTCCCAACACCCAGAAGACATAGTCTGCAAGCAAAACCGCCACAATCCTCTGCCTCACCAGCCAGCTGCATTCATGCGATACCTGTTGTCGTTCCTTACACTGCTTTATCTACATGTAAATAGCAAGACAGACGTTTATTTAAACAGTCAAAATCCTGCTTTGGGAGCAAGGGAGTCTCTCTCACAAAGCTCTCTTGTATCAAAGCTGTGACTTCCCAAATGTTCAAGTCAAAGTGTGTGCACACAGGGCCACAACAGGACACACAAGTCCCCAAGTTGTGGCCTTGCTGGAACACAGGCTGAAGTTAAACCAACCAACTTTTTTCCCTCATCCCTGTGCTTTTGCAGCAGGGACATAAATGCAGTTTGCAGGTAGGAGAGGCACAGCATCTCGCTCCCTAATCTTCCTGACTATTCAACACCGGGTTTCTGAAAATCCTTTTGCACACTAAAGACAATATCTCATAAGGAACCCAAACAGAAGTACGCTCTTTTGCCCGTTTTGAAGGTTACCAGTGAATAGAATTACCCTTTGAAGGTGTTTGGGCTCTACTGGATTAAAAAAGGATGTTGTACCTTGTACTGCGTTGCCAAATAGACCCATTACTGGTTTCCCAATGGCCAGTCTACAAGCGGTCCAGCCCAGTCCCAGCTCAGACAACAGCACAGAAGATCTTCTGCAACTTTATGAACTCAGCAATTAGCCCCTGAGTGCAGGGGGAGTTCGTCACGATCCCATCGCAGGCAAACAATAACACAGAAATACAGCTTGGAGGGGGAGACGATTTGTCAAGCTGACCACAGATGTCTCCCTCATTTTTTCTTTAATAAATCCAGCTTAGCTCTTGGCTGCGTTCGGTATCTTGTCATTGCTTTCATCTCCTTTCAGGAAGCCTCCCACCTGCAGTCTTCAGGCCCTTCACAACCCTGGGGCCATTTATTTCCCCCAACATTTCTCCATGAAGAAACCCAGCCTTTTCTGCCATGGTGAGGAGGGAAACTGAGGCACCACAAAGCAAGCTGCCTGGCCCACGGTCAGGGAGGGGGACAGGAGCACCCGCTCGTTCGGGCTGGGCTGGTTTGTACTGGCCATTTCCTCCTCGGCACCATGGGCACCAGGAGGCTTTTGCTCCCTCTCATGAATAAGCTGTTTAGGAATTACTCGGCTGCTCTTTGCCATCAGATTTTAATCACCAGGAGTGCCTTCCTTGTGGGACTCCACGGGGCCGTGCAGGCAGGCAGCCAAGCTCCTGAGAGCCAGGCTTCCTCTAAGTACACGCGCCGATTATTCTTAACACGATCGGAGCCGAGCTGGTGTCTGCCCGCTCTTATCTCCATCTCCCATCGCCAGCGCAGTGTTTCTACCACCATGTCCACCTCCCGGTGGTCCTCCCAAGAGGGCAACGGCGAGCTCCAGGCTCGAGTCCCTTCTCCAGTCCTTGGAGACACTCCTGGGAAGAGCCACATTGGGAGACAGGCGGGTCATCCTCAGAGGCGCAAGTGGGACCGTCCGCCCAGGTGGCCGGCTCTCGGGAGCACCAGGCATCAGCACCGCGAGGCTGCCGACAGACGTGGTTGCCTGTGCTAATTTCACGCCCATCCTCTTCACTCTCCACAAAATTCCAGGCAGGCCTTCCACTTTGGCTGACATTCAAAACTGTCACCTCTCTGCAGACATTAACTTGGAGGCCTCTGTCATCCCTCACATTAAAATGCTATCACGGGGAGTCAGCACAGCTCGGATCAGCCAGCTAAGGGGCTGGCTCCGGCCACACTTGCAGGGACAGCCGATTCACGCTTGACATCCATGGTCAAATTTGACAGTGATGGACACGCTACTTAGGAGTCATTTGCTGATCTCGTTTCCCCAGGTGGGAGGTCGTGCCACTGAGCTGCCTTCCCTGGGGAGGAGAAGCGGTGATGCTCTCCAGCTCTCCAGGAACTGAGACATACGCAGATGGGCTTCCCCATCCTCTCACTGAGCAGGAGACAATCTACAGAGCCTGCTGGGAACCCAAAATGCAGCTGCCCAATCCTCCATGGGCAGAAGTGGCTTTGCACACAAACAAGCATCTTGACACCTGCCCCCCCCCCCCCAAAAAAAAAAAAGGTCACATCCATTTCTGTGGACCTTCCCCACATCCTTGCCAGAGTGCATGCACCAGGGTTCCCTGTCCTGACCGAGAAGGGAAAGGGTAAGAAATCCTCAGTCTTCTCAACCACTGCTTGCATTTTCTGAGCCCGCTTGCTCTTGCTGCAACATGCTGCCAAAAGGCCACAACAGATTGCTTTCAAACCAAGGCACACCTTTGCCCCCAGACAGGGTCTGGTCACTATACCCTGACCTCCCTTATAGCAAGGAGGGGAGGAGGCGTGATGCTCATTAGGCTCTAAATCGGTTTTTAATGGACATATGCATCCTCCTTTTAGCAGGTCACATCTCAGTCCGGAGGTGCTCACCCTGTCACTGTACAGCCTTCCAAGCAGGTAACGGCCAGCAGCCCTCACAAGCCTCAAGGGAGCAATGCTCCAGCAAGGAGAGGGCTTTATGAGCCTTCACCTTCCACCACGAGCCCCAGGCATCACCGTAGGTGCACCCAGCCCTGGGATGTGTTGGCATACACACACCGACTGGGTGACTAACTCAGCAGATGCTTAACCCAAGTGCAATCACACTCTCCCTTTGACTGAAGGCCCCTCAGCACCTGCATCTGATGATGCCCAAGCACATTACTGCCATAGCTCTGTTCCAAATAAGTTAAGGGACCATACCAGTCTCCTGTACCTCCGCACACATCTCTAAAACCAAAGCCCACCTGCAGCTCAGGGAGCGCCAACTCTAAACCAGCTTGGTTATTCTGGTGCATAAATTCCAATTAAACCAGGCTGAGTTAAGCTAAACTAAAATACACAGGGAACTAGTTAAAGCTGAACTGAAAATACAAGTTTCCATGCAGACACAAAGCCGAAAGCCTCCAGAGCTGTGGTACTTGCATCCTTATACCACAGAAGAGGACAAAAGACTTGGTTTGCTTTTGGGGTATGGTTTTTTTTTAAATGCACAGAGCTGTTTAGAGTCTAACCCCCTAAAAACTCCCTTCCACTTCTTACCGCCCTAGCACAGTGTCATTGGTAACACACTCAAATCCCAAGGCTGCAAAAGATAATTACAGCAGGGGAACTCAGCCAGCTACTGCTGGGAACCACTTCCCAGCCTTTCCCAGTTCTGGGAAGCCTGAGCTGAGCCCTGTCCTAAACACCCTGTAAAACAGATGTCTTCTGCAGCGTGCCCAGAAGGCCCTCCTCAAAACTAGGCTCTTTTGGATCAGAGAAAGGGAGCAAATTCCAGCATCCTCCGGCCCTTGCAGCGAACATGGCTCCTTTGAGAGCGAGGCGCGATCAGGCTTGGAGCGTGCCTCTCCCCACAGCTGTGGCTGCCTGGCTCTGGGACAGTGGCACGCTATTTCTGTCACCGATGCCACCTGTCTCAGATGAAGAAGGAGACTGAGGAGGTTTCATTCCTTCCAGAGATGCCCACAGAGTTGATCAAAGCCCTCAAAGACTTTCTCTCTCGAAGGTGACCAGGCAGCAAGGGTGCAGCAGCCGCATCCTCATATGAGGCAGTTTGGTCCATCCCCGCGCCTCCACGCAGCAGGGCTAACAGCTGCTGGGCTGGCCAGGATGGATGGAAAGGGACCAACTGACAGCCGAGGCATGGATCTTACGGCTTCAAAAGCAAAGCCCCAAGCCCTAGTGCTGCTACTGCTCTCTCTGCCGAGCAGCGAGGGTCTCTGATGGCCACGGCCGCCTGGCTCTGCTCCAGCACCCCCAGCCCAGCCAAGGCAGGACGAGCACCACACTCGCCTCCCAGTTACTCGCTCGGCCCTTTTATGGGGAAGATGGTTTTATAGCAGGGTCTGGTAGAGTACTCAGCTTTCCCTTCCAGACTCCAGCAGAAAGAACTTGACCTGTGTCCTCAGACCCTCTTAGTCATCAGGCTGAGCCACCTCTCCCCTCCTCCCACCACCCTCCTCTTTTATGGAGTAGCAGCAGCAGCAGAGCATGGGGTGAGAAGTCAAGGGAAGGACAACTTGACTGATGGAGCTCAGGTTGTGGGGTCAGCACAAGGCGTCGTGATCCGGGCTCAGACAGAGCCATTTCCTCTGTGATTTTATCCGCTGTGATTTTTATCTTTCGTCTGTTCACACGTCATGCCACCTGGACATAATACAGAGCAAGCTGAGCGCTCGGCTCCAGACTTAACCCCTTCCCTGCTTCCCGGGAAAGCGGGAGGCCCCAGGCACAGCACGATCCTGCGCTTGTGGCTTTGCCTGGCAACAAGGGGCTTTTCTTTACAGGCCCTTTTTATTGCCTTGAACATCTGTAAGTGGCAGGTTTATCCTTCTCTGCTGACCTCACAGACAATGTTATGATTTACCCACGAATTTCACATTCTTGACAACATTCGTTAGGTGCAAATTTTGGTGTTCGTTTCAGGAGGGACAGGCTGGTTTCAGTTCCCGCTCTAAGCCGGGTAAGCACAGCCCTGGTAGCTTGCAGTGAGGGCTCCTCAGGTGATGGTGTAGACATGAAAGGCAGGCAGGAACAATTTCCTCCCACTGCAGAAAAAGTATTCAGCCCTGGCAGCTGCTTATACAGGGCTGTAGTAATGAAGACCAGCCCTCTGCTCCACTGAGCCCAAACCAAGACCGCGGGTGGAATTAGGTGGCATTTGACGTGAGCGCAGGTGTTCAGACCAAGCTAGGCCGAGTTATACCAAAAGCAAAGAACGTTTTGAACGTCTACAGGGAAACTGGTAACAATCCCCCGACCAAAGTTGCAGCCATCGAACGTGTCAGATCTAAAGCCTTTTAAAAGGCAGATGAAAACCTTCACCCCCATTCTGTAGGTGAGGACCAGCATAAGGAAGGAAGCAGAGGAGGGAGATATTAAAGCCAGGACCTGTCCCAAACGCCACATCCCCAGCTGTAGTGCGTGATCTCTCACTAACCATTTCATGGCCTGACATCCTCTCACCTCCACAGGCTGGGCAAAAGTCCAAGTGTCCCCACATGACATCCAGTGACCTTCCTTTCAGGTCCAGGTAGCATCAAATCCCATGGTCCAAACAGGATACAGCTCCAGCGGGAGCTGCACGGGAGACCCAGCCTGTAAGACACAGCAGAGGGGCCTGCAGGAAACCTGGTGACCCCCAGAACATGTACCACTGTTCTCCTCCAGACAGGACCCACCTTCCCAGCCTTTCCTGGCTCCCCCAAAGAGCAGAGGGCTAGCTCCCGCATCCGCCTCATTCCACCCTGATAAATTACCACCGGATGGGACAAAAGTAGAAACTGCTTTGAGCATGGGGTATTTTAAGGTGCTTGTGGGGTGGTGGGTTTTTTTTTTTAAGTTTCCTTATTTATTTCCTTCCTTGCTCCTGGTACGGTAACAGGGGAGAGAGTTAGAAACTCCTGTTGTTTATCTAAAAAGTCTAGGGAGAAATACAAAGTGCAGGGTGCACAAAAATTGTACAAGTCTTGAGGTTATTTTAATTTGTGGCTTCTTAAAACCAGTGACCTCACTTTGTGAATTGGGTAAAAACAATCTGGACAAAACTACACATTCTCAAATAAAACCCTTTTGGCTTTCATGTGTGGCTCCCAACCAAGCAATCTATGGGTGGCAAGGTGCGATATTTTTAACGGCCCTCTCAAACCAAATCAAAGCATCTTCAAAGGAGCTGTAACAAGTTACAGTTCTGGTTCTCCTTCAGAAGGACTTTGGTAGAGGGCAGGGATGAATTGGTTTTTTCAATAAGCCGTACGCACAGTGAACACATACGAATGAATTTCAAAAGGTTAAATAATTCTCATGCAGAAAGTCAACTCTCTTTTGACATTAAGAGACTCCTTTATTTAGGGCAGTCCCTACATCAAGGGCTGCCAAAAGCCACGTAGATACAGTGGGAAGGATCTGTGCATAAATCTCAGCTCTCATACACTCCCAAGGCATCTGCTCTTGGCCACTGTCAGGAGTTTACTATATCAGAAACAATCCATCCAGTTTGGCCGTTGTTCTTTTTCTTATAGGCACAGAGAGCCAGGCACACGACTGACTTCAAGAGAAATGGGCCCACTTGGCTACACACCAACGTTCACCCAGTGGTGCATCCGCTCTTTGAGACAGGGACCTTCTGTCCTGTGTCTGTGCACCGTACGGCGCAGAGGGATGCTCAGCCATGAGAACTCCCACAGCCTCTGCATATGTGCAGGTGTAAGGAACGTAACTGCAGTATAAGGGCTGTAGTCCCAAGATTTACCCTACGCCAGCTTCACACAATCACCAATTCACCACAAAACAGAAACACCCCTTCTTCCCTTGCACAGGAGGCTGAATGCACAAAGAAGTTTGACCTTGGTGTACCTACTTCAACATGGTCTTCGCCCTTCTGCTGTCTTCAGGTAATTCGCTTTCAGCATCTCCTCTCTCTTTAACTGTTTGCATCAGTCACTCACTGGATTTGCCCTTGTAGCACATCTCCAAAGACAAATGCTTCTGCCACGCTGCACTAGCGAAGACACAGACACCTGATGTCACCTGTAGGTGGTCAAACACCTCCATTCAAAATTTACATCCCCAGGCATGCTTCTCTTCACACACAGAAAATAAACCTGAAAAAAAAAAAAAAAACCAAAAAAACCCAAACAGATCATAAGAACAATTACACCTTCTCCCTCTGGACTGAGGACCCAGTCACTCCCATTCCCACCACTTCTTCCCAGAATGACCCTTCTGGATTTTTCTTTTGAGAACCCTGAGTTTCTAAAGACATCCACCGAAACCGCAACTTCCAGATCCAGGTTTCTGTGGGAAGAATGATACTGTGCCACCAAGCCAGAGGTAGCAAATGCTGCTGTGGCTGCACATGGGCAACACCCCCCAGAGAACAGGCAGCAAAGCCAACCCCGAACCATTGGACCATTGTTCTTTCCAGAAAGCTGCCAATGGAGCCCTACAGCAACATAAATTTTGGGGTGCCCTTGCTCTGTGGTCAGCCCCAGTCAAAGACATCTTATCGCCGGCCGTTTCCCCATGCGGCACAAATTCATGTCCCTATCATTAAAGAGACACATGGTTTATTTACTCATTACCATATCCAGCTGTTGGCTTTCCTTCTCCCCATATTTCAGGGTAAGTAGTGATTTGACATAAATAATACCCCATTCAGCTACAGCCTGAAAGATATTGTAAATATAAAAAAAGTCTTCAGCTCCAATAGCTCTTTTCAAGTGCTTGGTCCAAACCCTACTTAGTATGGGAGTGGGGGGAGGTTGGGAAAGAGAAAACCCAACGCCATTACTTAAATAGCCCCATTAAAAATGAGCAGAGAGTGAATTACGGCTTTATTAAACAGATGACATTACATCAGGAATGATGAATCATAATGTTTCTTTTCGGGATTACAATGGTATACGACCTCTTCAGCTGTAATCATTTGCCTCTGATTCCAAGCCACCATCAGGTGTGCTGGCCCCTGTCCCCACCACGTTAGCACCAGCGCTGGGGACCCAGGGACATCTATTTCTCCATGGCTCACAAACCACCGCAGCTTGCTGTGGTGGGGAAGGGGAGGGAGGGTGGCGATCCCACCAGGAAGTCTAGAGGGGATCCTGGGTTTTGTTGCCAGCCCTGGATAGGCAGGGAAAGGCTGGATGCCTTCCCAGGAGAGCACAGCGGGGGTACTCCAGGTTCCCAGGCAAGAGGGTGTCTGGATTCTCAGGCTCAGCTTCTTGCCTTGGTTCCTCCTGTGTCAGAGGAGCTGAACAGGGTGAAGCAACAAACCAGTGACCAAGCTCACAGGGGTCACCTTATCCCCCATCTACCTGCACCTCTCAGTTTGCCTCCTGGCAAGCTCACGGATTGATCCATGAGCAGAGCTTGCACACCCTGGCTCCCTCCACACCACTGGCTCTCTCCTGCCTGGCCCCGTGCTCCCATGCATCCACCAACGCGGCCATCCTGCCTCCAGGGCCTCAGCCAGCTTCTCCTGAGGTTGTGCTGGGGCAGTGGAACAAAAGCACAGACACACACAGAGCTCCAAAGCCTCAGGAGAAGAACCTGTGGTGGGAACAAGATTTCAGAGTTGCGTGTCTCAAGACTTTTAATACCCAATTCCCTTCCATCGCGAGGGCAGCATCGCTGGGATTTCAAGAATAAGAAGTATGGGAGGTTGCACAGTGCAAGGTGGCTGGGACCACACAAGGGTACAGCAAGAGGCTGCCAGATAAAGGACTCCAGACTGCACAAGACATAACCCTCTGGTACGCGTACTGCTCTGCTGCTTCACCCACCAGAAAAGCAGATCCCCACTCTCCAAAATGCATCAGTTTAGCTGTTTGCTGCCTCTGTGCTTTGCCAAGCTCTTCATAAACTCCTTCAATCCACCCATCTCTTCCCCCACGTGTTTAAAACCACATCGTCTCCAAGGCAGGTCAGGCACACAGATCAGAAAGAAAAGCCCCTCTGAAGGCAAACTCCCCTCCCTGTGTTGGTCCTTGCAGGATCAACCCAGGCACCGTTAGGAGAAGACCCAGGGCTCCCAGTCCCCGCAGCTCAGCAGGGAACACTCTGGCCCAAAACCACCACGTGAAACGTTTCCCACGTTTTGTTCCACCCGTCCCTCTCCCAGGGTTTGCCTGCCACCTATAAATAGCCAGGAGAGCGTGACATCCAAACTCCAGATAAAGCAGTGCCGTGCCACAGCCTTGCGCAAGCCAACGGCTTCTATTTTTACATCTTTGGTGAGAACCACGTGTCAGCTATCGACAACACACAACAACGGGAAAAAAAAAAGCCCCGACGCTCGGATCCCCACTCCCCCTCCACCTTCTGCTCAGGCAGACCTCAGACAAGCGCCCGGCGGCCCCATCTGCTCATCACCTGCTAGCATTTGGGTAGCAGATACGTCAAACTCCCGCCTCACGTTTTCACACGTAGGAGTTTGCTGTCTGAGTGATGAGGCTGTCTGTGCTCCCATTGTGCTTTGCCATCCAGAAAGTTTTTCGGAGCCTTTACAAAACCCTGCATGCCAGCAGCTCTTATGTAAGTTATCAACCTTCTTGCCCCCATTTTATAGACTGGGAAACTGAGATGCAGAAAGCAGAGATACCTCTGCTCCCCCAGGAAACCCTTCCTCTGCCTCCGAGATGTTCCTCTGTCCACTCATCTTCACATCTGTAGCTGTTTCTGAAAAAAAAAAGCAAAAACCAAAAACCCACACACAAAAAAAAAAAAAACAACCCACAAAAACAAAACAAAACCCATCTCCAGCAATAAAAACCTACCAAGGGAAGTTGAGCCCTGGTTTTGGTCCATGGTGGTGGAAAGGTCCAGGGTCTCTTCATAAGGCTGGTCACACTGTGGGAGGCGAGGGGCCAGGACTCCTCACCTGCCTTGGCAATAGCAGGTCCCTTTCAGTTTGCCCACAACAGTCATTTACACCTCTCCTCCCCTAGGTCTCGGTTCGACCTCTTACCTCCATCACAGAAAACATAGAGTCCTACAAAAACCGAGGGCACGTCCCTGGAAAAGGAGTCACAAACATCAGGAGGGACTGAGCAATCAAGGTCTCAGCTGTTACTCCTACCCCAGGTGCGTGGCAGCATCTACAGAGAGATGTGACTAAGCGTAAGGGAAAAATAAATCCAGTAACTAGGAAATTGTTAAGTGGACAACTTAAATTCAGCTTTTACACATCAAAATCGACAATGACAATCATTTCTCTTTCCACTGCAATTGTTGTAATAGCATTTACTCTAATCTTAAAGAAAGAAAAAAAATCCACCCCAGATTTCATTCCACTCTAGAAGTGAGTCAGCTCTCAAACCTCAGCTAGAAAGAAAAGCACTTGCTAGGAAGGATGTGGGAAAATAGAGGGTTAGATTCACCAGGCTCCTCTTGGGTCATGCTAAAATTACTACGATTTAAGTTAATGAACATATTCCCTTTTGTTCCAGCTCAGCTTCATTCTGCAGCGTTACAGCCCTTATCCCAAGCTGGAAGCAAGCGCTATTCAGATAAAACAAAGCCCAGCTTCCCTTTAGCATTACCACCAAGACTTCTTCATAATAATATTTATAAAATAGCTATTAAGATGGGAGGGGATAGTAAAACCACATCGGTAAAAGTCAGGCACTCGGGTTATAAAATACCAGGAATTAAATCTGCCCTGCAACACAAATTCCCTTCCCACCCACGTCTTTGCTTGTTTCAAAGCATCTTTTAACGCTAAGGGCCACATCCTGCTTAATCCTCTGGACCTCTGCCTCATCCAGGCTGGGGACTGAGCAAAAGGTTCACTGGGGCTCTGCTGCTGCATGTCCTTTACACTGGGCTTCGGCCTCTACTTAGACCTGTTTGGCACTAATTGAGGGGGTCATTTGGGTCAGGGCACGTCCATTTGGATAACTCCCACCACCACACAGAGCAGGGAGGCTCAACCACACATTGCTCTGAGCTCTATGGGACAAAGAGGGAGGCAGCGACAGAGGTCACAGCAGAGCCACGGGTGACTAGGACAATGGGACTTGCTCCTTGGCAGGCTCAGTCTGGCACCATCTGTGCTTCCAGGGAGCAGGAAAGCATTTTTGTGCTGCCTTTGGCAAGAACAGCTTTCCATGGACAATCTCATACGCAGCACGTTCTGCTTCCTCGCCACAGCAGACTGCAGCAGCAAGGGATAGCTCAGCCTCTAAAGTAGATCTGAACCCCGCTGTCTTCCCATCCTTGCCCTGCATACCCAGGAAACCAAGAGCAGAGAGGAAAAAGCATGTACCTGGCTGCTGTGGACCACTGTGAAGCATTAGCCTCTTGGGAGTTAAAGTAGCCCAGGCAAGAAGCTAACAAGGTAGAGACTTCCCTCAAAAGGTTAATTTGATGGAACCATCAGTGCAACCACCAGGACAGTTAGAGGGGGAACAAAAGAAAACAACCAAACAAGCATACAGACAGGCAGCCAGCTTGGTGCCGGGCACTCATGTGCGCCATCACCACGCAGAAGGGAGGCTAAAATACAAGACCAAGAGGTCAGGCTGCGATGGGTTGTACCTTCAGAAGTCCTGCAGCTCTGCACACCCTGTGAGACAGGAGGGCCACAGCAAACCAGAACATTTTCAGAGCATTTTCCAGCTCTACAGGAGCCTGATTATCCCAAACCAAAGAGTATCGTTTCACTGCAGCCAGCCTCATTGCTCAGCGTATCTGGTTTCCAGCACAACCTCAGCTCTGGAGTTCATCCAGCACCAATTACATCGAGCCCCAAAGAGCTAGTCACGTCAGGAACACACAGAGGAAGGTTGCAAGGACCAGCAAGCCAAGGACCTGGGAGGGAAGGTTACCTACATCTGAAGTCTGCGGCTGCAATAAGCTTTTTGCTGACTTTTTTCAGCATCTTAATGGTGAGGCGGGGATGGGAAAGGAGACTTGTGAGAGCAGGAAGAGCCACAGTATTTATCCGGGCTGACACCCCGCATAACACCAGCCAGAGCATTTCAGCTATAAACCCCGCGTTGTGCCAAGCGTTGACACTAATAGGACAACAGCTGAGCAATTAAAAGGAGAGTAGAGACAACGAGATATCAAGTCAAGAAAGCTCATGGACAAGAGACAGAAAGACCTAATTTCTGCTTGTTTGCTTTGGTGAGTGGAATATTGTCAGACAGATACCATGCTCAGGAAAAACTACATTTCTGTGTCACCACCAATTAGTGCCTCTTCCATAAGAGGCTGGAATCCTCCTGCCTTTTTGCTGGACCAGGTTTTTACACGGACCCTTTAGAAAGGGTGTCAGAGCTTGGAGCGCACAGCATCCCTCCTCATGGAGATGTGGCTGAAACAAGCAGCTGGCCCTGCGCTAACTCTCATTTAAAGACTGTTCACAAACTGTAGGAAGCAAGAATTTACAGTCCCTTCATGAGGGATAGAAGCATGGGGAAACACAGGGGAGAGCCTCTGCATCAGGAGGCAAACAGCAGCTCGCTGAGGTCTTGTTTACACGCTTTCCCAGCAGAGCTAACCACCAGTAGCGTGGAAGTGGGTGTACTAGTTTTGGGGCCCCAGGTATAACTATTCTGCAATCTCTGCACACGGGATTATACATCCCTATACATCTGCAAGTCCTGGGCAGCCCTGGGGCCCATGGCTGGTGAGAGGGCCCCGGGGGAAGCACGGCTGCAGGTCTGAGTGGGCACCTTTTCTAACACATCATTAGGCAGACACGTGGCAACAGAAAAAAGGGAGCAGCAAAAAAGAACCTGCTCCAGCCAGGCAGGACTCATGTCCCCAGTGTCCCCCTCAGAGCCGTGGTCCCATGGTCCTCTAAGGTCTCACAGGAAATTCACAGCAAAGAGGCACTGGTGGGGCTAAGGACAATGTCAGGAAGGACAAATCCAGGGCAGGGGGGCAGCCAGCAAGCACGGGCAGGCTGGAAAGCTGGACATCAAATGTGGTGTATGGCAGCAGCTGAGAGGGGACAAACATCAGAAGCAGGGAGCTGTGTGTCCAGGCATTGCTTTCACTAGATTAAAAATGCAAACTCCCTGCATACTAGCCTGCCTTGGCAATACGGAGAGTAACAGGCAATTAGGAGTAGCGAAGTAGCAACGACAGCAGCAACAGGCAAACATCTCCAGGAAAGCAGGACGTTTGGGCAATAGGTGCAAATCTCCCTCCCTCTTTGAAGAACATGTGGGAAGGGTGTCTGCTCCAGCTCTGTTTACTTCTCTGCCAGTTTAATGCTTCCTATCAAGCAGTGGCCATATCACATTTAATCTAGGTTAATAGGATCGCCGGCACGCTCAAGGGAGACATTGCTGGGAAGAGGCACAGGCAATGTGACCCACGGGCCTCGGAAAGCCACGGGCACACGTGGGTCTAGAGACAGACACGTGCTTTGCAGTTGGGTCCTTGGGGTGCTAATAAAGGTCGATGATACACCATAAACCCTTCCCCAGTAGGGTGTTAACAGTCTCCCTTTGCTACCCAGCCATGCATTTCCATAAAACTAGCAGGAGCTTAATCCCTCCAAGACCGTGATCCATCACTGCTGGGGAAACCAGTCAAACAGCTCCAAAAAAAACACCCAAAAATAAATGGATGGGAAGGTGAAGTAATTGCTGAGCATAATGGTAGAAATGTTACCATCTTGGAAAACCGGGCTAGAAAGACAATTTGGCATGCACTAGTCCCGCTTCATAATGGGGCAACACCGTGAGCAGCACCAGAGCCGAGCTACCTCGGCAATGCCAGCAAGGCACCCGCTGCCCTCTGCTCTGCAAACAGTCTGGGACGGAGTAACACTACACAGACGCCCCGTGCCGACACTCTCACTTCCACCTCACCCAGGAAGATGAAACCCAAGATTCAGATGACACCAACCTTAGCAAGAGAAGGAAAATATTAGGGAACATCAGAAACCTGATGAAAGCACCAGGGACAAAAACCCAGGCAAACCTGGAAAACATGGGTGAAGGAAATCTTGAGAAACAAGAGATACAGAAGGGCTGGTGAGAAGAGGATGGAGCTACATGGAGGCGACTGGGTTATAGGCAATCTTACATCAGTTTATGAAAATATCCCATTAATCTTCATAGCGCAATCTTAATTGCAAAATCTTTCATCAGCCTTGTTATTTGTGCACCTGTCATTGGAGACACTCGGAGTTGTTTTGTCGTCATTTCTCACGCTAATTAGAGGGGCTTGGGGTGGTTTGTGGGGTGGGATGGGATGGGGAGGGGGGGGGCTGTTGTTTTTTTTTAATTGTCCTCAAGCACAGCTCAGCTTTGCAGTAACGCTGCCAATTAGGGTCCCGCCCTGCGCAGGGCTTGTAGGCCTGCTAGGCACATTACGGAGGACTAGAGGGGTTGTTTTAATTAAATACCCCCAGACTAGTAGGGAAATATTTAGAGCAATTTAACAATCTGCTGCAGAGTTGTTAAGCCTCCAATATATCTGCTTAATGTTCATTTGGGTATTTAATAATCTCCCTACCTTATCTAATCCTGTTTAAATTTAAAGAGATGCATCTAAGCTGGTGAAGTAGCTAGTGCTTATTAACAGCCGCTGGTTATTAAAACATATTTGAGATGTCATCACCAGCAAGCAGTCCCAGCAGCACGCAGGGGACTCGGTGCCCGCGGATGTATTTCTTTCTTAAGTGGGGCTGCCCAGGGACAAGACCCGGTGCTTTCATCGCAAGCCCTGCTGTCACCACGCCAGTACCCTCAGTTTCCAACCTGCTTCATCTGCCTGTGGAAGGGAAGGTGGTGGCCTTATTGTGTAATTAGTTGAAGCTACAGGTTTGTTTATTTTTAAGGCTGTTGCCCAGGGCTTCAGCTACTCAGACCGGGGCATTTTTAAAGAACTGGATGTTTTGTTTTCTCAGGTTAATGGAAGCTGTGTTTTGTTGTGCTCAGCCAGCTCTTCACAACTCTCCTGTGAGGTCCACAGCAAATCATTTGCCTAAGGATATCCTACAGAGCCAGAAAAACTTCATTTTGCAAGGTTTTAGTCCATCATTTGTATGTTGCTAAACTGGCTGTCCTGTTCTTGGTAGTCTTCTTCCGCCCGTTAGTTGCACTGCCATTTCCCACAACTTCGGGTTGCCTCGGCCATCTCTCCTCCGTTCTCTCCAGAACAGGTAGCTCCAGCACACTCAGAAGTGGTACCACTCAAAACTGCGACCAGGGCAGGTCCCAAAACATTGCTGTCACGGACAAGAAGGGGTTGTTGCAGAACACGCAACTCTCCGCTTGAACAACTTATACAATGGGAGAGTCAAGCCAGCCATTTAAGTGTGAAATGGCCTCCAGACAAAGCAAAGCATTTTCCTAGCACATTCAGGACACAAACAGTAAGTCAGTCTTAAATCCTATGAAACTGAACAGCCTAGACTGTTTCACAGGCACTAACCCACTCAACTCTGAAAGTACCTTCACTGCTGAAGCTAGAAAATAGCAGCTGTCTGTGTTAAGAGGAGAGTGCTCTGCCAGCCAGTTTAAAACCAGAAAACACACCTGGGAGAAATCTCCTTGCCCAGCTGAATGAGAGACACTATTCCCAAGAGCTAAGGCCACAATACCTTGAAGGTTTAATGTCAGCATCCTCAGCCAGGTGAGGTTCCCCATCCATCCTGTTCAAGCAGGATCATCTCAGGCTCTCACAGTAAAGGGCTGATTTTCATCATAGAGTCTGGTACTCTGCTTTTGGCCACCTTGTTTTGCGACAGAAATGAACCATTTGGAGAGAACGAGCCCAGAGGTGACACATCTGTCACATGCCTTGCGCAGCAGCACAACCATCCTAGTTGGTCCTCATCGATCCAAGAGCAGCTTTCAAACAGCCTGCGAGAAGCGGGAAGGGAAAGGGTTTTTTTCAGCAGCACCCATCACAGAACATAAACCACAGGCTAAAAATTGAGGCAAGGAAGATTAGATTGGGGGCAGGGGAACATGACACACATGACCAAGACTTTCTATGTTTGTAACGTTATTCTTGTTAGAAGCCTTGAAGTAGTTGAGCAACCTCTATCCTCAAGGGTCTTTAGAAACAGATTAGTCCAGAAACAACATAGGTAGAGTTGATCTTGCCTCGGGGCAGGGAGACAGACTCACATGACCTTGGCAAGGTCCTTCCGATGCTGGTTTTTCTGTGGCTGTATGCTGCAGCACAAGCAACGCTGAGCCCCAGCCCACCCCCTCTTTGCCTTACTGCAAGGAGCTGGTTACGGTGCCAGTCAGAGGAGTCTCGACTCTAGAAACAAGCTCAAACCAGGGACAGGTAGTCCGTAAACACAGTCCAGCAGAAGCAGCCTTCTGGCCTGCAAGGCTTGTTGGTCTTGTGAAAAAAAACCTAACCCATTTCACATCCCCAGCAGAACCTCCAAACCCAAGCCCTCCAAACCCACAGTCCCCACTCCAGATTTGGATGACAGATGACCAGAGGGGAGCAGATATTTTTATTTGTTCTTTGTTTCTCGTCTCTCAGACACTGGTGTCATTTAGGATTTTTTGTGGAGGAGACACATCAGCACAGTGACGGATCCTGTCTGGTCCCATCAGCACCGAGGCGTCGTGTCCCCAGAGTAACGCGAGAGGACTGCCGCTCCTGGGGGGAAGGCTGCTCGGCGGGAGGTGTCAGCCTGGGAAACACAACAATTGTTTCTCTCCCATCGGTTCGGTGGCACTTGGAAACTTTCAGGGTGGGGGAGAAGGCTGAGCCTGAACCCTGAGGTGTGCCAAGGACTTGCACCAAAGGACAGGGAGCAGGCTTCACACCCAGGCATGGTCACGATGCCAGTCATCCACCGTGTCAAGGGAAAAGGAGCGACCATACTTCAAGAGGCTGTTTCCTGCCGGACATGCAGTGCAGGGTAGGGAAGGGGACTTCCAAGCCCTCCCCCGTTAGCCGACACTCCCCGCTGCACTCCCTTGTCACCTCCGTGTGCAGAGCTGCAGTCACAAGTCACGGGTTTATTTAGACTCTTTAAAAAAAAAATAAATAAAGGATGCAACCGTTTACAATGCGATTTCCTTAATTCTCAATAAAGGATCCTATTTGCTTCCTCCTCCAGAAGTCACCTCTGGTTTAGCAGCGTGGCAGCAGGACAAAGGGATGGCGTGAGTTAACACTCCAGTGCCCTCTAGCAAACACAGCTTTTGCTGTAGCAGAAGGACTTCACATCCTCTTTCGCCAGAGCAGCAGATGACTTCAAATTCTCCGTGGCCATGTGGAGAAAAGCCTGGTGGAGATGGGCCATGCTGTTGTGCCTGCCAGTCAAATGGGGACCCAGGGTGCAGAAAGACTGAGCTGTGTGCCACACACACGCGCAAGCTGAAGAGCACCAGCTCTCCAGAGACCCAGCCACCAGGTCACCTGTGTTCAACACCCTGAAGATGCCAGCTGGGGCTGCAGGATTTACGTAACACACAGAGAAAAGTGCCTGCAAAGACCAGTCTCTGCATCTGGCTTACTGGGAGAGGAACTGGGTTCTGGGCTCCTTCTCTGTGCAGCAAAGCGGGATGCACCAGTATCAAGTACACGGGTATTACAATGCCACGTTTAGTCTCATCTCTGCTGTTTAGAGCTGCCTGGGTCTTGCCTTTTGCCAGCAGGAGATGCCATGGCACGGCTTTTCACCGAGTAGAAAGTGCTTGGAGGAGCTGCTTGTGAACAGCAGGCTCAGAGGGAGAAACCAGCAGAGGCATGCACAGAGCAAGTGATAATTTCTGCGCTGTGCAATTACAGCTGGGAAGGAGTAAACCTCTGGTGCACAAACCTGCCAACAGTTTACTGCCGACAAGGAAACAAAACCGACAGTTGACACTGGAAAAGCTACTGATACCCTGTAATCATCTTAAAAATAGACTCTTCGCAAACCTGCTTGTTAGTAGTGAGAACATATGCTCTTTTTAAGAGAGGGGGAGAAAAACCTCTCAGCATCTCCAAAGCAACATTTGCATTAGCCAGAGCAAGTGTTCGGTGAAGCTGAAGCTGCAAGCATCTTTCCAGAACTTGGCCCAGTCCCACTGGATGACCAAAATACATCAAGATCCTGCATTGCTATAGCACATCTCCCAGCATCGAGCACACTTTCTCCTCTGAACCCAGAAGCGAGTGCTTGCACTGCTATTTCAGACACCCAGCATATTCCATCTCATTACACATATATACATAGCTGTGTTACCTAGCACAGGGCTGCATTCACTGCCCTGTTCCTGCCACACTGTGCCATGGAAATGTCCTGACTTCTGCCTCTCACCATGAAGTCTTCTGGGCCCATCGAGGTCTGAGTGTGACCACAGCAGTGAGACACCATCTGTGTTCATTTCATAATCCTCTCCCCAGTGCTGCTCAGCCCCATCACCCTGCTCTCCCTTCCCAGGACTCTCTGAAGGGAAGCATGAGACATTCTCCCACATCCCTGTTCCTCTGGTGGCTAACATCCGCCAAGGCTTCCCTTTTCACAGGGCGAGAGAACATACACGTCTGACACAGGCAGAGACTCTCCATTACCCAGACGTTAAGCCGTGGTAAAGCACAGTACTGCATCTCCAAACTACACCACCAGGTAACTCCTGGATGATGGAGCAGCTTGGTCCTCATGCATGGGCAGGCAATAAACCCCCTGTGTTGCACGAGGCACTGCCCTTCCCCAGGCTCCTGGTACACAGCCTTTACTCACAGCGAGTAGTCCCCAGTGCTCCTTTTTAACCGCAGCCCCCAGGATCCCAGCTGCTTTACCCCAGACCAGGGTGGGCAGAGGAACACCATCACTGAGCTGAGGGCTCTGCACACTTACTCCAGCCTGGAGCGCTCTCCATCACACAGAGCTGGATGACAGCACAACCCTGGCCCACTGAACATCTCGGGAAGGGCCAAGTGTAAGGTATTCCCATGAAGGATAGCACAGCTCAGGACTAATCCAGGTATTCCCATGAAGGATAGCACAGCTCAGGACTAATCCAGAGTCCATCAAAACAGACACTTCAGCCAGGATCTGGTCTGTTCTGGGGTGTTGTAGGTTTTTGCTTGGTTTTTTTTTGCTAGATTCCAGCTCATTTTTGTCAAATTCTCTTGAAGACAGAACAATAGCTTTCCAGAAAGGAGAGAGGGCTGCTTTGGTCCCTACCACATTCAACAGAAAATCCACCCGCCCGCAGCTTGCTGTCCCCTCAGTGCTCAACACATCAGCGCTGCAGGGAAGAGAGGAACAAGCATTCCCTTGTAAGTGGATTTCATTTTGGTATGAGCCATTTAGAGATTATATCCATTTCAGTTCGGGCAGGGATCCAAGGTTAACATCCCCGCTCTTGTTAACAGAGCTTTGCTTGCAAAAGCCCATCAGCTCAGTTTTACATCTTATTTGGAAAAGTCAGTGCAATGTTACACTGTGCGCTAGGACAAGGGGAGAGGAAAGGTGGAGCGTGACTGCTGTAGCTACGAGTAGTTTCCCTAGGACTACTGGGCACATGTCACTGGTCTCCTCTGTCTGCCACTCATGAGCACAGACATCACAGGCTGTTACTGTACAGCCCTAGGGTGTTCAATCCCAGGGAAACTTCAGAGACTTCCCATTGTCTCCATCCAGCCAAGGAAGAAAGACCTCTGCCAACCAGGCACAACATACAGCATGAGGGTGGCCCCCTCCATCCGGGATCACAGCAGCATTCAAAGCCACACGGTCCTTTAAAATCCACAATTATGCAAACTGTGGTTTCCCTGTTCCTGGAAGTCCCATCCACTTCTCAGTGGACAGGACTTCACCAGAGTTGTGCTGCTAGCCAAGGCGCCTCTGGGTCCTTTGGTAGGCTGGCCAGCCAAGTTCAGCCTGTGCATGTTTTTCTGTCTTGCAGTCTCCCCCCACCCCAGAAAGATCGCAAACTGCCTACACGCAACAATGTGCCAGAGCAGCAACTGCAGAGTTGACCCAGAGACTTGTCACAGAAGGATCTCAAACCACATCAACTCTGGGACAGCAGGCACAAGAGTCCATCTGTAAGTTATGAACTACAGCAAAAGCTGGTCCTTAACAATCTGGGTCTTCAGCCACCTTGAGACACCCCAGCAAGCAGGAGAATGGGAGCACGCAACAAGGCGCGCAGTCTTGGCTGCCATAACTGCCAGCCTGGAAAGGATTTGGCTGCACACCAGCGGGCACCTTGCCGTCAGGAGACTGTCTTTACTGCATAACCCCAGCACCTGAGCAGAAAGACAGCTTCTTCACCCAGGGCAAATGTACTAACGGCTTTCACTGAGGCGTTCTCAGATTAGCTCCCAACAGTCAATACTGCCAGCATGAATTATTAATCAGTGTGTCATTCAGCCTCAGAAGCTGATATATCCACACCACACAGGAAAAAAGCTTTTAGCAACACACCCGTGTCAGCAAGCCCAAGGCGAGCTTGCCAGGCACTTTCTCACACCTCCCCACCGAGCTGCTGAGAGCTGGCAGGAGGGGACTGGTGGTGGTCTGCCCGCTGCCGTCTCCAGCGAGGGGCTGCGCCGGCCCCACGCGCCTCCTCTCCCAGAACCAGCTCCGTGCGCGGCTGCATTAGCTCAGCACATCCACCTGTCACGCAAGTCACTCGTTTGGAAAATTATTCTGCTGGAGCATCGCTGAGGACACCTTGCCAGTGAAATATCAGACAACATCAGGCAGTGTTTACTTGCTCCAGCGCAGATACTACACATTTATTATTTACACTTTGCAGTGTATTTTTAGAGTTATGTCAATAAGACTGAGAGTTATCAAGTGATCTGTTTGCAGTCAGTCAAAAACTGCCATGATTCCCCGTTGGCCTGAGGAATTTTAGGACCAGGATTTAGCATTTCACATGGGCCTAATCTACGACACAAGAGACTGGGGATCTGAGAGACATTTGTCTGGGTTTGCAGGACCTTGAACAGAGTTTGCATTGCTTACCTCCTCTGCCTCCTGCTTGAGGGTGCTCCACGGGGAACCACCCCGGGGGAATGGTAGGCTCCTGAAACGCTGTAATAGCAAACCAGAGATGATCTCCCTCTGTCCCAAGCATCTGAAGAGATGGCTGGATTGATTTTTATAGACTGTTCCAACTGTACTAAAAATGAGACAGAAGTGGAGAAAAAAATTAGGCCAAGCTGAACATATTGTCCTACTCCCTGGTCATGTTTGGAGACTGATCATAATTAAGGCACTGGATACTAGGCTTCACTGAAAAGATCCTGCTCATTGCTCATTTGTGGTGAGCCAAAGAGAAGATGCAAAGTATTTCCCAGGTGGGATTTCTTTCACTGTGAGGCTCTGCACTTCTCCTGAGCCCAAGTGTTCCTTCATGTGGTGATACCAGCTGCATCCTGCTGAGCCAGAGCCATCCAGGCACCATAGCCGCCCACACCTCTCCCTGAGCTAGAGGTCAGCTCTTCTGCACCGCACCCCAGTCAGAGGATGCAGCTCATCCAGCCTGGAAGAGCTTGGCAAAGACCAGGCCAGCACAGCTAGCAACTCCCCATGCGTAGGGAACATGGATGGGTCTGGAGAACATGTGTCACAGTTGTCCCACCTGCAGATGTCAGCTCCTGTCCTAGCCAGTATTTTCTCTCCATCTTTTCTACCATCTTTTGTCAGAGGTGGGGAAAACAATGAGTATTTCCAACCCAGTCATGGCATAAGCTCATTATTCCCCTTGCTAAGAGCTGCTTAACAGTAAAACTAACAAATATCCCCCCGACACCTGAGCATGCTTAAAGTTTCTCCTTCTTTTGAAGTGAAATTTGTCTACCTAGAGCTAGATGAAACAATTTCAGAGAAGTCCGTTGAACTGTATGCACTTTCACCAGTAGCACAGACCAGCCACTATTTCCCTCTTCCAGACCCAGACGTGATGGACCATTGAGTGCCAAAGAGCAATAGTTATCACAGAGAGCGTAAGACATTGTTCAAGAGCTCAAATTAATAGCCAGGCTCCAGGTGGCAAGGCATACATCATCTCTAGCAGCAGCTCTCTGATGTAGAAAGATTAGCCAAGGTCCTCTCCCCCTTCTCACATTTTTGATTACCAAAAGTGCCTTCAGAGTTCTGGCTGAAAGACCAAAGCATCCAGCCATACATCTATACAAAGCCACCAGGTATTTTAGCAGCTCTGCTCTGCTGCAAGTCCCGCTTCCACAATGGAAAAGGTTTAATATTTGGTTCATGAAAAGTCCCTTTTCATCAGTCCTTGGGCTGGGCTGGTTCTGGTGTTCAGCCTAACTCTGCAGTCTGGCAGCAGAAATCTGAATTCTTGGCCTGGTAATGAGTGCCAAGGCAGTTGTTTTTATCTTATTCAGTCAACAAAAACATGGAAATCAATTTTTTCCAATCTCAGTTATGGCTAGAAATCCATTCCTTTTAGGCGAGCTACAGGATTAATCTATCGAATGGTTTGCAGGCATTTTGCTGACATACAAACATTTGAAGAATACATTATGCTTCCCCCCTCCTAGTATAGCATTAGTGCTTTTTTTTTTTTTCCTGTAAACATCTTTGTTCGGGAATCCATGAGACAGGATGTGGAAATGCATCTCCGTCTTGCAAACAAGCCTCATGTCTGCAAAGTTTTGCACTGCACTTAAATTACCAGTGCTTGGTGACTTCAAAAAAAAAAAAAAAAGCAAAGACACCTAGCGATGCACAACACATGCCAGCAACACAGAGCATGTACTTCACATAGCCAATATGGAACAAAGCATCAGCAAGTATAAATGAAATTATATAAATGCCAAATTCAGCAGAAGCCTTGATCTAAAGACCTGCCAGTCTAGCAATTAGTCTCCTCTGCTGGCTTCACAACATCAGGACATGTGTGTAAAAAGCCATCTCACATCTGTTACGATAGTTGTCTAGTGCAATTCTGTCACCCCAGGAAGGGGGTAGTTGACCAAAGTTTATTCTCTTCCCATAGAAAAAGGAGGATCTCACCACTTGTGGTCCTTTATTTGGTCTCCAGGAAGTTTCTTGCCCTGTTCCCAGCAGGTTTCCAAGACTCTTTGCAAATCTTTCTGGAAGACTGTGTTATGTTTCATGAGATAGCTGAACTTAAAATTTTTTTTCCCCATTTTACAGGCGTGGAAAGAGGCAAGTTATCCTCTTTCATCAGCACGAGCAGGCCTTCCTGAAAGCTCTGTGCTTTGAACACTAGCACCTTTTCAACTCCAAGAGTTGTTTCCCACCCACATCTGAGGATACATTGCCCTCTGATCCAGTATCTGCGCCTGCCCGTAAGAAACAGGTTCTAAATTTCCATTTGTCCGATATCACAGCTTTTCCCCACCCAGTCTCCAAATGTCAGGTTTGTTTGTAAAACTTTCCACAGGTGATGTATTTCAGGCCAAAGGCTAAGATTTGTTTTAAAATGTTCTTCACAAAATTTGATCTGGGCAGCAATACCGAAATGGTTTTGGAAGAACAGAGAACGATAAAGCAATTATGTGCCATGCAGCAGGACAGCAGAAAGTGAGTGCATCCATCTCACCACAGCTGTCCTTTCTTCCTCCAGCAACCCGAGTCCAACAGACTGTGCACATCTATTTCCTGCCACTGTGGAGGGCACCACAGGTATTTCCGATTCAGAAAATGCTATAATGTGCTAGCCTGGCCAGAAGGGACATACCTAGTTATAAAGATGTGGTAGCCCTGCTTGCTTACCTACAAAAAGACTCTACCCTCCAGAGCCACGGGGATTGCACAGAGCTGTCCCCACACCTGGACACCCTGCCTGATGCAGACAGCAGCGGAGACCTCGGCGTGCATGCAGGAAAGTAGCTTTTTCTTTGCCTCAGTGCCGTGAATAGATGCAACGTAGAAAGGAAAGCAGAACGGCAGCACCATTTGCTCAGCAGCCATTCCTCCGGTTAGCAACTGATCCCTGCTCCAAAACAGTCAGCTGTGGACACAGACCTTGATGCCTAAATGGTACTACATTCACTTGGAGTGTCACGTTGGCAACTAGACCTCCTCTTAAGACCCCTCAAGGGGCCCATGAAATACACCTCCAGGCCTGTCCCCATCACGGTGCCCTTCTTCCCCTCCAAACAGCACGGCTGTAGGCTGAAACAGATTGTTTCTGGTTCGCCCTTGCAAGTTTCTCTGTTGCCCAGACCAGGATATAGCCACCAGTCATAAAGCATGACGACACCTACACCACAGTGGGAAGCAAGTCCCCTCATAGGGAGAGCAATGTGCAACGTGCCCATGTTGTGCGCTGTCGGGGGGGGAGCAGGGCACACTCAAGGACTCCTTTGTACTACCGTATAGCTCACTGGAGAGCTTCCATCAGGTTCTCTCATCTTGCCAGGACATCCAAGACAGATCCACAGTAACTGAATAATCAATTAATCTTCCTGTAGAGCTCCATTTACATAATGAAAACGCAGCCTCCCAATATACCACTATTTTTCAGTTGTCTAGACTAATATATCTGTCCTGTAGTTGGAGGGGGGAGACCTAACACAGCTTCTATTACGGGTGGCAGAGTTCCAGCTGAAATCACGTGGTGGCAATAAAACTTCTATTGATTTCATGTAAGCATTTAACCCTAGCAGAGCACGTATTCCTCCAACGGCCCACAACGGACCCAGCGCCCAGCAACCCAGGCTGAATTACAGTTGCACCTCATGTGGAGCCTGGGGAATCTCTTTCTTTCTAGGTCTGGAAGAAGGAGGCACATACAAGCAGAAATCAGACAGGCTTCACCGTGCGTTTTGAAATACAGCAACAAGTTTGGATTTTTCGGTTCAATACCAGCAACTTAGCTCAGACTGCAGAGGTAGGTCTCGCCCTATAGACCTCAATGAAAAAGAAAACTGCTATAATTCTAGATCCAGCTCATCTAGCAAGTGAGGCCCTGGGGTTGTGGTCCATCCTCAGAAGCCTTCTCCCAGACTGAAGACCAGGACCAGCGGTGCTGAAACAACCCTCCTTCTCCGCTCCACACAGCGCTGGCAAAGCACCAGTCAGTAGGCAGCAGAGACTCTAGAGCTGAATCAAAGCCCTTACCCTTCCTTCAACTTTCACCTCCGTAAATAGGATATGAAGAGCAAACAATCAGTAGCTCACAGCAGGGCTTATCTGCAGACCCTGGCTCCCAGCCAGACTAGACCGGCTGCAGATGGGCGATCAGCAGAGAAGGCTGAGGTTCAGCTGCAGCCCTCGGTCCTGCCGCAGACTTCTGCGGGTCAACAGGCAAATTGTTTTGAACTTATCTTCAAGCCCACAAAGTCAGAGCAAGGCTCCCCATTAATCCAAGACATTGGAAAAGGGACCAAATGCCTGACTTGCACTGCCAACAGCACAGCAGGGCCACTGCAGACAGAGTGACAAAGCTTTGTCACAGCTTCTCCTGGGCAGGATGGTCTCCACGTGCACTACAACAAGCCCCAAACCAGCGCGCAGGGCTCCCACTGTTCGGTGACAGCGCCATATTTACGTGTTTCTGTAGGAGCATGGTTTAAGTGAGCATGCTCTGCTCTCCTCTGCTTGCTACAGGTTGTCTCTTCAGCCTGCAGAAGCCTAGGCAAACTCGTACATCTCGCCTGAGGGATCACATGGTGCTTCATCGGTAACACAGCCACCCAACACAGACACAATGACTTCTGGCCATTGCCATGGCCAAGGCACACGCACAGATCAGCTGCTAATTGCAGCAACCTAACACTGCGGCTGGGAATAAGGATGCTGATGCCACACCACAGGGTTCCCACAAGCAGCTGACAGCGATGCTTTTTCAGGTGGGGACAAGGCTCAGCAACTGCTCCACCAGCAAAGGCAGCTCCCCCAAGGCACAGTCCTGACCCAGCATCATTTTCAGAGGAGACAAGGTCTTTGGAGCACATGCACGAAGCACCAAGAGCATCTCACACCTAAGCCGAGGCTGCAGCATGCTGAGAGCCATGAACCGCCACACTTAGGGACACGTGGGTTGGCTGTCCCATCCCCACAGGGTCTGGCCACCATGCCAAGTGAGTGTCAGGGACATGTCCTTAAAGACTCCCACCTTCCCCTGCTAAACCAAGCACAAGGTCCGAAGATTTTCCTTACTGCATAAACAAGCACCAAGATTTGCCTTGACATTTGTAGGTCACTAGAATCAAAAGGTTTTGGAAGGGGAGACTTCATAAATCCTTGAAAGCTCAGCTCTTGCCAGCACACCTCAGTTTCAAGCTGCCATGCCTCCTTCTGACCTTTCCACGTCCCCTACAACATCCTTCTCCTTATTGTCATGGGATAGAGCTGCTCACCCAATGGCCCTCTCTTCCATGAGATGAGAGAAACTGATTGCATCAGGTGCTCTGGCTCTTCTGACCTTCCTAACAGAGCTCGGGTGGTGCTTCCATGGAACAAACTGAAGCGAACACATTACTGCTCAGGCCCAATGAGCCCAGGTGAGCTCTAGTTTCTTCTCTAAAGTCACCTCAAATGTCCTTTGAGAAGCCCTGGCCTGCTTGAATTTCACCATCCCTCTTGCTCTTCAAAATGTGAATTCCAATATTTGTAATCAAAGGTTCCTCCAGCTCTTCTCCGAGTTCCTAGGAAAGATAAGTTATTTTCATATATATATAATAATCAAAAAAATTAGATTTCCAGGGCTAACTCCTCTACATTTCTTGCAGAAGCACATCCAAGGGTGGCATATCTTGGAGCATGCACTAAGGTGCCTGTCCAGTGGGTTTTGTGGATTTGTTTTGCCAAGTTCTCCCCAGGCAAGAGCCTTCAGCACAGAGGAGACCACTAGGAGCCATACCACAGCACTAACAGAAGAGCAGGGACTCCCCGCTTCCAGGACACCCCAAAACTTCAACCATGAAGAGAGCCCTGGGCTACTGTGACCTTGTTCTCCTCACACAGGAGTAAGCTGAGTTTTCCATTTGTCAGGTGTTCCTCTGCACAGCGCTGCCCAAGGACGGCAGAGAGCAAGTCATTTAGACTTGGCAGCCCTGTGTGTCCCAGGCACAAGTTTTGGCACAAACTCCCAAGTCTGGGATGCTAATATCTTCCTAGATAGCAGCTAACACTCCTCTGTGCTTCTTCTGTCAAGGCTTTCCCTGCTTTGCCCCTCATGTCCTACATCCTCCCTGGGGACCGTGGCAAACACAAAGACGGCTCCTCCTTTCCATCACGCAGAACGGCTGACAACAACTTTCTCTGCAGGTCTGGAGCTCTTGAGAACAGCCTACATCTGGCATGACACTGCGTTTGGAGTCATCCCCGCTCCCAAAGGACAGGCTGAGCCAAGCTTATGTTACCAGCACCAGAAGCATGTTCCTCACTTCCTAAACATTGCATCAGAGCACAGAGTGTCGGAAGCATTTGGAAATGCATTGAAGCTGCCTCTGCATATGTGTGTCAGAGGACACGCACGTATCCCGTCTGGAAGCTAGAAGAAAGGCCATCTGCCTTTCATCGCAAACTGGTGATGGTCGCAGATTCTCCCTGTCGCTTTGGCTACTGCACGCCGAGCGGTGCCCAGCTCCACAGCGAGCTCCAGAGCCACCTCCTGGCTGAGAGGGTAACAGTCCTGGAGAGCAGCAAGAAGGGGGGGGAAAAATAATAATGATAAACAAACACCCTAGCAAACGCAAACGCCAAATCCCAGTTGTTTGATTTATAGCTGCGATGCCCCTCCATATCAGCTTTCAGCATCACTTCACTCCAGACAGAGACGCTGCCCTGCTCCCGTTCCTAACCATGGTCCCAAATCCAGGACAGGAGGGTGCCACCTGCCTCGCCACCCTGGCCCTGGGGCAGGCACGCCTGCTGTACGCCTGTTCACCCCAGCTTTCATCCAGACACCCCGAGTCGCAGACCGGCAGCTGGACACCGATGCCACAGTGCCCAGCACACCGTGCAGGGGCAGGGACGGTGGCTGGTGCCAGGCAAGGTGAACACCCAGGCAGAAGCTGAACCCTTGCACTCAGGCACGCAGACGCTGGCACTCTCCCCCACTGCTTCCTTCCTTCGTCTCCCCCTTGCACTGGGCTCAGGGGCAGAGACCCACCCTGCCCTCCCAGCTTAAAATATTCATCTGTTTCAGCCACTTCTGTTTATACTAGGGGTCTTCTCTGCAGAAGATCCATGCCGTTCCCTTACCAAGGTCTGCTTAGCTCAAGTCATGCAGAGACAGCCAGGAGCTGCTCCCTTCCAGGCCAGAAGAAAGGACAGGAGACACAATTATCCCAAAGAAAGATCCTTGGTCCATCAACACAGAACGGGAAAAATTCCTCTCAGTCCACAAGGCCAGATCCTGCTATTCAATTAGGTTTGTTTTGCAGCAAGGCGGAAAAATCTCCAGGCAACTGAGCTGCCTTGAGGAGAGCAAGATACAGTTTACAGGGTGAAGTATCTTTCCCCAGTCTGACCAAAGGCAAGTGAAGAGATCACCACTGGGATCCTTTTCTTTGATGACCAGGTAATGCCCTTCACACTTGATGCTGCTTTGCACAGCACAGGGCACATCGCGCAGCTCTGGAAGCACAGGCTGCAGACAGAGGCCAACCAAAGCACAGATTTAACTCTAAGTCAAGATTGTGCACACAGAAAAACTGATAAAACATCATATTGAACCCTTACAAAAGGTTTTTCCTGCTGTAAGGGTGCTAACATGAGGTAAAGGAAGGGTTATAACAATTCATAGCAACCTTTAGGCTGGATTTCTTCCCTCTTGACCTTCTTCCAAGATGCCCCTGCCATTTCCAGCCCAACTAAGCCCAATACAGAACAATAAACTCAAGCATCCCACGTGATCCCAAACATGAGACTAGACTGTGGAGACAACCGTAGACCTCAAAAGGTCTGGCAAGAAGAGGCAAGGCACAGCTATAACCCCACCGCAGGGAAACCCAAAGGCAGCCAGAACTCCACCCACCACGTACCCATCAAACGGGTAGGAAGGCACCAGGCGAGCCGTGTAGCCAAGAGTGACACTGGAGTCCGTATGATGTAAAAAAAAAAAAAAAAATCTCTTCCCATGTTGCGGCATGTTGACCTGACAACATGCCATCAGAATTTTAAATTATGTATCTGAAAAACCCTTCTCCCTGTCAGCGAGCATTTGAACCTGAAGCGAAGCCAGCAGCGGAGAAGAGCAGACAGGAGAGGTAATTACCCGCGGTCTCCTCCAAGAGCTGACAGAAAGCAGGCCCCGTGCTGGAGATCCTGGCCTCATTACGGGCTCTCCTGGAGGCTGCAGCTGCTCCTCTCTGCGGTCAGACATGAGTCACAGCGTTTGAGAGGAGAGGAGCGCTCCCGCGAGCTCCTTAATGGCTGCGAGGTCCGTCGGCCACCGCGCAGCCGCGGCCATGCTGGTGTTTGAAGCCAGAGCCCCAGTGCTGTGCTCGGGCTTCGGAGACCGAGGAAAAACCAGCCATGAAGTTGGCTTGCTCATCGCTGTGGCATTTCTAATACAGGAAAGGGCTTTCTCCTGAGTCAGTGTGTGGTTCAGAGCTAACAAAGTGATGGAGCAAACTCTCACCCCTTTCTCGTTAATGGCAGCAAGACAAAAATCTGTAATATTCCACAGAGCAGCTGGGGAACAGCTTTAGAAGCCATACCAACTTCTGCAATGGTGGTACCTACCAGGGGAAAAAACAAAAAAAAAACCAAAAAAAAAAAAAGAAGAAGAAAGAAAACCAATGGGGGGGAAATAAAAGAAAATGAAGGGGGGGGGGGGGGGGGGGGGAAACCAAGGCGGGGGGGAGGTGTGTGTGAAGAAAACCAAGGGGGGGGGGGGGGGCGGGGAGAAAAAAAAAAGAAAACCAAGGGGGGGGGGAGGGTGAAAAAAAACAAGGAGGGGGGAGAAAGAAAAAAAAAAGAAAACCAAGAAAAAAAAAAAAAGGGAGCAGGTCCCCAGCTCAGCCCCTGGCCAGAGGGTGAGGACCATCTTGCACTACCAAGCTCTGCAATGCTGGCCTCAGCGTCAAACCAGCACCCCTGTTTGCATCTCGTGTGCAGCCCACAGATCAAAAAAATCATTTTGCACCTCTTTCCTTCCCACTCCCACACTCACAGCCCGGTCTTGCCTGTTCCCAGTTCTTCAGCATGTTTCCAGGGATGACCCTTACGCACCTTGAGCCTCCAGTTTAGCCAGGCAAACCAAGCACACAGCAGCACCCTGTCTGCCTGCAGCGGTGATCTGAGCTCTGTCTCACCATCCCTGGCTGAGGTGTCCTCCACATGCTTCTCTAATAGCCTCTCCTGGCAGCGACCTTTGCCAGCCTGCCCATTCCAGGGGACTGGAAGGTAATTCCAGCTCCATTCCTGCGCTGCTCCTGCCTGCGTCCCCAGCTGTGCCTGCACAGGGAGGTGGCGAAACCCCCGTGACAGATTGCTGTCCAAGGGGAGCTGAGCCACCCTTGCGTATCTAACAGAGAAACGGCCAGCTGGACAGGAGCCGCAGACCCAGACAGCAAAACGGTCTGTTCCAGCCACCTCAGCCCCTTCCCAGCAAGGACCTGGCCCAGGAAATAAATGTCCTGAACAGCAAAGGAGCAGGGGAGAGACACAAAATGGCCAAGTCCTGCACAGATGCAAGAGAAGCCCAGCACGCATTTACTCAGGGGAAAAGGCGTGAAGCATGCAAAGCCACTCAAACACCAAAACATTAGTGACCGAGAGCTTGCAATACATGATCCCCCTCAGTGCTACCTGCCCTTCTGGCTGGTGGCCCAGGCTGAGCCACAACAGAGTGACCGGCCAGGGAACACAGCATCCCTCTCGGTGAAAAGACGCCGAAAGGCTGCGGGCACTCTAGCTCTTCCCACAAAGCCAGGAATGAGCATTTTGGCCTCCAAAGGGGTCCACTATTAACTTCCTTCAGGAAAACACAGACCTCACAAAAACAAGACATTGGCTTGACGTGGCATCGGCTGCTGTCTCCCTAGCAGGACCAGCAAACCTCGACCCACAGTGCTGGCGCTGCCTGCCCTTGGAGCCAGGGAGCAGGGCAGGGCGAGAGAAGGGAAGATGCGTCGGGCTGTTCACCCCCTTGGGTAGAGGACAGGAAGGGAACGCGTACGCATTGGAAGGGTAATGTTGGCGTATTATAGGCAGCAAGTTTAATGACATCTAATCGTAATGCTACAGAATTTCAGAAGGGACATAAACCCTTGGCCTTTGAATGACCTTTGAAAGACAGAGAAGAATGGGAACAAGTCACCCCCACAGCCACCGACTTTACAATTTCCTCCTCCTTCCACTAACACCTCCCAGTGTTGAAGCCGTCACAAACACCAGACTGAGTCAAGCAGACCTTGGTGCAACTCCTGCCATCCCTTCATGCCTAAGTAATTAACACAGCAGACTATTTCCTTTCTAATGGAGCTTTTTTCAGCTGAGAGCAGTTTTCTGCCACCTCCTTTCCTCTTCCCAAATCTTTATCTTGGTTATTTTTTCAATACGAGCCAAATTAGTTTGGCAGCTTGGGGTCCAAGTGCCCGTGCACAGGTACGTGCGCCACGCTGCACAGCCCGCCCCGCACCCTCCAGCTCTCACCGGGCTCACGCCTGCGCTGTGTGCGCTAACAGATTTCCCACCGAGCTCAAGGGAGCGAGATCAGACTTCAAATGCCTCCAAGAAAGCCTCGTATTTCTCTCCACCACATGTCCCATGAGGATCTGTTAACACAGGCAGCTTCTGCTGCCATCCTGGTCAGGGCTGTGCTTGAAGAGTCTTAAAATGGAGCATAAACTCCTGCCTCCTCCTCTGGAAGTACACGTCCTCCTAGAGGGATCGGTGGAAATTTCACACAGGGTTAGTTTTAATGCTTTGAATATTCTGTGACGTTTGCGTTCAATTTCTCATCATAAAGCTTTAATGGGAACTCTTTGAAATTGCCAGCTCTTCTGATGCACCTTCAGACAGAAACTGTCTCTCTATGAAAAACGTGGTGAGGTGCATCCTGATTCTATCTGGGGTACTGTCTACAGTTTGTTGGTTTAAAAAAAGAAAGCGCATCAGATATGCAAGTTTTAGCAACATTTTTAACCGTGACATGTCAACATTTGTCCCACACTTGCAAGCTTGATAGCCTAAATCCTTGGTTGGGGGATTATATATATTTGATAAAGGTGATGTTGTAGCTGTCTCCTGCAATGGGAGGAGGGAACCAAGCACACATGGGGCTCAGCTCCGAGCTGCCCCAAGCTAAAACCCACTCCCCCACTGATCACTCAGCATGCTCCCTTGCCACAAACACCACTGCAAAACTCTTGGAAACACCAGGGAATAAAAACCTGTGTTGAATAAGCTCACTTTATGCTACCTAACAAGCTCCCAAAAGTAAATCCATGTCTTCCCCCCAGGAACTGAAGCATTGCCAGCACGAGCAGAGCCATGGAAGGAGGACTGCAAAAAGGCACTGGGCAGCTTTTCTTAACATATCATTACTTTTCAGGACTGAATCTGCACACAAAATCTAGTCCTAAACAGTCGGGATCTTTAACTAAAAGCAGAGGTGAGGAAGGGAATTTAAAAAAGAAAAAAAAAAAAAGAAGTGGAAAATAAGGGGGGCGGAGGACAGGGGGGTAGAATAAGAAACTTAATTTGGTCAAGGAAAAAAAGTAACCTTGGTTTTCCAACCCATCATCTCACCACAAGTGTCAAATGTGGAGAACATCAGGGAAAAAAAAAAGGTTATTTATGAGACAGAATGAATTTTGCAAAATAGAAACAAAAGTGATGATCACCGCCCTGAGATGGGATTTTTAACCCCTTGCACATTATTTCTTGGATTTGGCCCTTCTTGCACACTAAAGGACAGCACATCTGCTCTGCCCATTTGCCCTGCACAGGACACCATTTTCCATCAGCCCATACCCTCAGTCAACAGCCATAGCTCCCAAAAATCACCGAGCTGGAGAGACACGCCACAAGAGGTCTGCATGGCCCACCCCTGGGCAGCAGTGACACACGCCCATGAGGGCACAGCTGGACCACAGCCTCCTTCCTACACCTTGTCCCCGCAGGCATGGCATCAGCCTCAGCTAGGGAGGAGGATTTTCCAGTCTCCACTAATCTGCTGCCCCCGCTGAGTGCTGGTCCCCCCAGAATTAACCAGCCTGCAGCTGCGTGCTGCCTGGGCAGCAGGTCGGGGGGCATTTCCCCATGCATCCGTGGACCACCCGCAATCCAGGCAGCAGGGATGTTCTGTGCTGCAATTCAAGAGAAGCTGGGTTTCTCTCCATTTCTTCCCTCTCTGTACCAGAAACCACTTTATGCAAATGAAATCTCTCTTTCGCTGGCTCCCGCTGTGCTGCAGAGGGTTGGTGGAAGGGAGGAGAGGGGAAGGGGTGGGAAGGAGGGGGGAAGAGGATGGAGCCTTGTTTGCTATCAGCTGCTCAGAAGAGCAGAGCAGAGACAAGATTGATGATGCTCTCTGGATATAAGATCTCCTCCTTGTGAAAGGCTGCTTATGAGGCCTGATAGACTTGTCATCTCTTAATAAACATCACTGATATGTCGGTGAGGAGAAAGCAGGAGCGAGGGGAGGACACACAGAAAGGCGGCTGACAATTTACTTAGAACGACGCTCTTCTCTCGCCTTGGCCCTCACATGCAGTTCAGATGGCCTCTTCCCAGGGAGGAACGTCCCCAGCCCAGCCTCACCGGTACCTGCGGTCCCAGCAGAGCCCAGGGGCAGGCTGAACCCAGCATCTCGGCATTTCTAGTGAAATCACCTCTTTCCCTATAAGTCTGGGGCCACCAGCACAGACCTGATCCTAAACCTCAACAAAGCCAGTGGGATTTTCAAACAACTTACACAGTAACTATGGGAGCAGATCCCAGTGGGAACAGAGTGCAAGGGAGGCCCTTCATCAGCACCTTGCAGGGTCCAAAGCTGTTTCATTGCCGTTGTGCTCCTTCTATAAACTGCTCTCCAAGTGTAAGTGGCTCTGCTCTTGCCCACATGGCTGTAAATCAGAGGGACTTGCAAGGGATGTGTTTCCCCATCACAGGCTTTTGTTTAATCTCTGTAAAGCAGCAAGGAAATGTTTGATGCCTGAAAGAAGCATTTGCCCTACTCAGTGCCAACAATGACAATCACAGGTAGCAAATGGACTTATCACCAGGTGCTCGCTTGGATAAAAAACACCACTTATGGTCACCCCCATCTAGCTACAGGCGTGCAGATTGTGTGTGACTACAGCCACATTTTCCTTGCCTATCTGGCTCAGTTTGTATTTAATCAAGCTATGCATGGTTAAAAATCCTCCAGAGCATTAGCAGGTGCTTAGCAGTGCTGGGTAAGTGCAGAGCTAAGGAATAACGTGCTGTAAGCACAGCTAACATAAGTGTTCATAGCTCCCTGTGGGGCTAAGAATGACTGCAAACCAGCTTCTCCACCCCGGGCTTACATATGCAGAGAGAAGTTCCTACAGAGACCACATAGGAAGCTGGCTGGCTGGAAGGCAGGTCCTCTGCATGTCATAGCTGCTCCCTTGCAAGGCTCAGACCTGCACACAGCTACAGGGACACTTCTGGGAGGGCATCAGGCCCCCCTGCGTCTTAAGGCCAGCCCAGGGCACAAGGATGATCGGGCAGCTCTCTGCTCCTGCAGGCAGCCCAGCCCAGCAGGCTCCTTCTGCTAATGCTTTTGGCTCCCTCCAAGGTTTCTTCCCCTGCACTCATGCACTGTCCTCCTCGAAACCTGCCCCAGGATTCTGATGCCTTACAGGACACTTCACCCTACGCTATTTCCCTCTAAAATAACACCATGCAGTGATTTCCCCTTTCTCGTGCTAATTCCACTGTTACTTTGTTCTATATAACTTTATCAACAACTCCTAAGACAAATTCATCGAGTTGCAAGGACTCATATCTGCAGTACCAGTACTTAGACTCTTAGGAAACTAAGTCCTTTCAGGGCTTGGATTAATTTTCTTTGAGAAAGCTGGAGAGGGACTTTTTACAAGGGCATGTAGTGATAGGACAAGTGAGAATGGCTCTAAAGCTGAAAGAGAGGAGATTCAGATTAGATATTAGGAAAAAATTCTTCACTGTGAGAGTGGCAAGACGTCGGCACAGGTCACCCGGAGAAGCTGTGGGTGCCGCACCCCTGGAAGTGCTCAAGGCCAGGTTGGACGGGGCTTGGATCAGCCTGGTCTGATAGAAGACGTCCCTGCCCAGGGCAGGGAGCTGGAACTAGGGGATCTCTGAGCTCCCCTCCAACCCAAACCATTCTGTGATATTTTAACCATGGCATTTGTGTTCACAGGAACCCAAACCCATACGCAGCTCTTTCCAAAAAGTTAATACAGGAACTGATTTCCAAGGGCTAGACTCACAGTCAGTGAACACCCATGCTAAATGAGGACAGGAGCGCTTAACACCCCAAACGACTGCCTGGCAGAACAAACAAATGCATTTCTCCCGGTTCTGCACATAACCTTGCCACCATATCTCCCAGGAGAGAGATGTCCAGCCCCCCTCCTCCCCAAAATCAGTGACCCACAAGGAATAAGCAGACTCTGAGCCGTGGGCTCCAGCCTCAAGAGACCTGGACAGCCCCAGTTTGCTTTGCAAGGAAAACATCCTCGACTCCACAAGGTGAAAGTGCAGCCCCGGCATTTCCTGCCCTCCGCGGTCCACAACCAGCCACCATCCCCAGCGTCACCTTCTCCAACGGGCACTCCAACACACAAACTCCTCCTCCTCCACCCAAAGAAAATCCGAGGGATTTTTGGCAACCTCCGGTTACAAGGCTGGCGTTCGGGTGTAAAACTGGGATTACACTCACCAACTGGCATGCCCATGCCTGCCTTCAGCTCCTCAGCTCCGCAGAAAAGTTAGATTGTGTTCAGCTCATCTGACTGCAGGTTCCCCTGCTGACAAGGTTTTTCTTAGACCAGCCAACACCCCACACCCCACATCTAAGTATACAGTGTGACCATAGTTCATATTTTGGTATGAAACAGCTTGCTTTGTGGTCATTCCATGTATACAAGTGCCTCAGCCCTTTTACTCACCCAGCACCCCAGGCCAAATCCATGAAACAACAGTTCCCCAGCACATCCAAACAGATAAAAATTCAGGTGCCTAATCTAATATTCCTAAATCCTCATGATTTCCTTGTCTTAAAGTATCTTAGGAACTTTTTTCCCCAGCTTTTCAGCTGCTGGGGCAAGCGATCACAGGAGATTCACAATAATTGTACTAAAGGATAATTAAAGTTTCTAACCTCTATGGCTGTGAAGTCCTTGAAACCAGCAGGCAAACAAATGTAATGTCTCAAATGGAAATTTCCTTAAATTTCACTCCCCTACATATGCCCTGACGGCCCCTCTCCTCACCTTAGGACTCAAGAGTCATGACACTGATCTCAGCTGGAGTTTCAGATTCATTTCCAGATGCTCACTTTGCTGGGATTTTTCATTGCACTGGAAAACTGAAGTTTAGATAAAAATCTCACAAAAAAAAGCCATGCATTTTGTAGACTCCTTTTTTTCCACATTTTTTTTTTACAAAAAAAACTAAAAAAAAGTAGAGGATAAGAGGTTTTCACAAACAAAAAGTAAAAAAGCTTTGCCGAGGCTATAGACAATAAAGAACCAATTAACTACCTCATCCAAGAAACCAAATTGCTTGTCATTAAAAAAAAAAGACAGTACCAATCTAAACACTGCCATTGTGATTAGAAACTTAAGGTTTAGTATATACATTTTATCCTCAGCACTTAACCTAATGGTTATAATGAGGATATCCAAGCAACTGAGGTTATTATTTGGTCAGAGGGTCACCACAGCCCAAGACAGATCTAGCATAACTAGAAAATACGAGGGTATTTTCACATCACATTTTACAAGTTGTCTTCCAATACAAGTAGAGGCACGTAGGAAAGAAAGAAAGAAAGAAAAAAGACCTTGCTACACCAGTTAGAAATTCCTCACATTAATAGAAATTAAAATAGACAATAAAAACACAATGAGAAAAAACAGGATTCATGAGTGATGAAGAGAGCAAGTGGGAATATAAAACCTAGCATTTTGGGAGATACACTTTTTTGTTTTAAGTAATCTGAATATAATCAAGTTAGAAAGAGAAACCACAAAGGGGAGGGGGAATTATTCACACTCGAGAATTGTTTGCAATTTTCCACTGCTATCCCCATCCATGCACCCCCTCAGTTTTGTGCACGGAGCAAACAGACGTTTCCCTCCCAAGAGCATCGCTGTGGCTGTTCTGGGGAGTGGGAGGGAGCACAACTGAAAGCTCCTGGGGCATGAGAGAGAGGAAGAAAAAAAGAAAGGAAAAACAGACTATTTGCAGAGAAAGAAACACTTAGAGGTCTAAGGACTGCCAGGGTGCATGTGTGTATGTGTATTTCTGCAGCACAGTTCTACCTGAAAAAGCAAAACTCTCATCAGAAACACAGGATCAGGTCAGAGGCCTTTGAAAACTCTGCCTACAGCACACAGCATCAAAGATTAAAACCCCAACAGTTGCCATCTGTAACTCCCCCTGCTTGGCAGGGAGCCTCACACAACTGAAAACACGGAGACAAACGGAAGGTGTCAAGTTAGTAATTTCCTAGCTCTATAGCGAGCAGCATGGAAAATATGTGAACCTGTATTTCATGCTCCAAATCATATTAATACTCACATCTCAAGCAAGAGATAATGCAAGGGTTTATCTATTAGGAGGGCGGTGGGACACTGGCAGAGGTTGCCCAAAGCAGCTGTGGGTGCCCCATCCCTGGCAGTGCTCAAGGCCAGGCTGGACGGGGCTTGGAGCAGCCTGGTCTGGTGGGAGGTGTCCCTGTGGGCTGGAATCAGGGGATCTCTGAGCTCCCTTCCAAACCCTTCTGTGATTCTATGAACTAAAGCTGTTGTAACCAATATTTTGAAACACAGGGGTAGAAATATAATACAAGTAGTGCTTTAGGATATATATTAAAATATCAAGTGGAAGGTGGAACAAAGCTAATGAACTTAAAGATGACATCTGAACAAATACTCCATTACCCAGATTCCAGCATGCTCAAAAATCATATCTCATTTGCTTTCACATAAATGTCCATTATCTCTGAGGGGTTTTTTTGTGGTTTTTTAATGTAGCAAGACATTATCGCTCCTAAGATGCTCTGACAAAGATTTAACGCTGACATTTGTCATGGTTTAACCCCCGCCAGCAGCTCAGCCCCACACAGCCACTCGCTCGCTCCCCCTCGGTGGGATGGGGAGAGGATCGGAAGGAAAACAGTGAAAAAACTCATGAGTTGAGACAAGGACAGTTCAGCAGGTAAGTCTAAAGCTGGTGCACAAGCAAAGCAAACTCAGGAGTTCACTCACCGCTGCCCACGGCAGGCAGGGGCTCAGCCACCCCCAGGGGAGCAGGGCTCCAGCACGTGGGACAGGGCCATGGGCAGGCAGACAGCATCGCCCCGAGCATCCCCCTTCCTCCTCCTTCCCCCAGCTTTATATGCTGAGCATGACGCCATACGGCATGGGCCAGCCCTTTGGCAGTGGGGGTCAGCTTCCCGGCTGTGTGTCCCCCCAGCTCCTTGTGCCCCCCAACCCGCTCACTGGTGGGTGGGGGGCATAAGATGCCTTGGCACTGCGTGAGCGCTGCTCGGGGTAACGAAGGTTATCGTCCCTGTGTCACCGACACTGTTCTCAGCACAGAGCCAAGGCACAGCCCATAGTAGCTACAGTGGAAAAAACTAACCCTATCCCAGCCAAAACCAGCACACCACTTTGTATCCAAACCCCCACCTACTTGCCAAAAATCCCCCCCTGCTCCCCTGCTGACAGTGTAAATTCTCCAAATCCGCTGTTTTAACAGAAAGCAAATCTAATTTCGACTCAGACTCCAGATGGGTATAGCCATAAAGATATTGTCAGGCTAAAGATTAGGTGCTAACTTAGAGCTATTCAGCTGCAAGCTTGATAGCCTCCGAAACGGCATCTGCCACACAGGAGTTACCAGGTACCGATACTGCTGTCCAGAACAACAAGAACATGGAAGTGCTGGAGACTTCTAATGGCATTCAGAGCTCTGCACAGGGAGCTAGTGACCCCTGAATACAGCTGAGGACCCTTGCAGGTTGTCTCTGTCCACACATAGCTGTGACAGTGCAGAGTTTGCTATGGGATGCTGGAGGAGTGACATGTGGTGGAGGGACCACGGTGCAGGTGACCTGCCAGCCCTTCAGGGCTGGGGATGTGGGGCACAGGTACCTACCGTTCTTTCACCTGGGAAGCATGATGCACGGAATTGCAGGAGCAGGGTTAATCCCACCCACCCAACCCACTGACCACCCACAACCCGCTCAGTGCTCTCCTTACAACTCTGTCACCCTTACACAAGGCTTGGCACCTGTAGTCTACGTAACTCATGCAAAGTTAGGGGGCATAAGCAAAGGAGAGGTGGAAAATCAGCAGTTGCAGCACCAGGCCTGGAGTGAAATTGCTACCCCCTGCCCCAGAAATCTCAGAACAGGTCCCAGGCTGAGGTCTGGGAAGAATCACTTGGAGTCTGGGAAGAATCCTAGATCCAACTCCTATGCGCACACTGAATTGACCTTCTGGCCCCTGCAGCTCCAAGTCATCACACAGGACATTCTCTCACAAACCACCCTGCCTCCCCACACGTTACCTCGCCACTTAAGTGACTAGCCTCTGCTAACACCCACATCTACTGCCCTAAGAGCCTAACTCTGCATCTACCCCAGTGTGTGGGAGTTTCATCATCATCATCTGCAAAAAAAGCAGAGATTACTATCACCGAGAAGACTCTGTGTCAGTGCCACACAGCGGAGACCAAGGCAAACACAGCAGACCATAGCATCAACACCAACACAACTGGGATGTACTCACTTCCTTCTGAGGTTCTCCATACTCCAGTGGGCATTGCTCTTGGGATAAAGTCTTCTTCTTGCAGGGACAGGTCTCAACAGGACATATAGATAGATAGCCTTGCAGGCCAGCCAGCTGTGCCATGCCCCACAGCACACAGATCAGCAGTAGTAAGATACTTCCAGCTGTGGGAAGAGAACGAGACAGCTTGGTTAGGTGACGCAATGGAGAAGGCACAATGCCCGTCTGCCCTGGACACAGCGCACACAGGCAGGCAGCTCAGACACGAAACACAGGAGCGCTATGCCGACGCTACAAACACTGTTCAGAAGCAAGTCCTTCCTCCCACTTGGTGGAAACATAAACCTACATCCTTAGAAGTGGTGAATGGACTCGGGAGGTGCACCTGAGCAGATTCTGTTGGAGAGAAAAGAGAAACACCACAAAGTTCAAACACCCTCTGATCACCACCACCATCACCCCGCACCCCCCCAAAAGCCAGAGTCCATCAGTGCAGCTGCGTATCGGGAAGGCAGCCGGCTCTTCTGTACAGAGCTTGGCTATCCCTGGTGCTGCCACCCAGGCAGACTCTGTCACTAGGTGCCTTGGGACCTCTAAATGGTCTCAGACTGTATTTGTGAAAAATAACCCCTCATGGGACTCTATATGCCAAGGGGGCTGGAATGGATAAGCAGAAGTAGCCAGGCAGCCAGAACACCGCCTGAGGCACGATGTTTGTCAGAGAGGTGCAAGGCAGTGCCTAGCGAAGCTTGTCAGGGTCACCCTGTCCCCACAAACCCAGCAGCTCACGCAGAAATGCATGCAGAGCCCCACTTCCAAAAACCCCAGCCTATCACCCTAGCACCAATAGTTCTGTACAAAAAAAAAAAAAAAGAAAAAAGAAAAAAGCCTGCCTCCTGTTGAAGAAATAACGCAAAAGGGACAAACTCCTTTGCCATTTGCCATGGCTCCTTCAAGGAGCACAAGCACCCTCAGAGATGAAACAGGGCCTTTGCGTGAAAGCAAAACTGTGTTCATCTGCAAAAATACAGCCATTATAACCCCCTCACACAGGTAAGCTGCACCTACCGACGGAGAGAGCTTAAACTGGGAGGTGCCTTAGCATCCTTTCCACTCAGTCCCAGAAAATCCTGTTGTCCAGTGCTCCTCCTGCTTCCCTGATGCTCAAAAACCGCCACACTAGGAGCTAAGAGACAGGTTTCCAGGGTGCATGAGGCATGCCGTCCATCACTAGAAAGACACATTCCTTCGGTGCACAGCCGAGACACAGATGTGACCCGCGATTCCCACGTCACTATAACTCACCCAGCCTCAACAGCATCCCCTTACCCCGCACACTTCCCCATTTGTCTCGCATGAAGTGTCGCCGCTCTGACCCACAGAAAACAAACATTTAGAGGGAGGGGGATGTTAAGGAACCTCCCTTCTTTATCTCAGATTAATTAATCCATTCTGCTTGTTCAAGGAGCTGCGAGGGGCCAGTCGTACACTACCCACGGCACGCTGAAGTTCAGCGATACCCCCTGGCAGAGCCATGCCAGGTAAGGCTGGGGAACCACTGAATTAACACTGGCAACTAATTGCACTATGCAAACACCGTAGCACCGGGAAACAGGAAAGCAACTTTTTTTGGAAATGCTAGTGTAGGGCCAAAACATGCAGAGCTGGAAAACAGTCTTCATTACACAACTGCTGCCTTGTTATCCATCTTGCCTCATGTCAAAGAACCCAGAAAGGATCAGGCTAAAGGGATGGTACTTCTTTTTCCTGATGGATCATGCAAAATAGAGCATGACTATTGACTTACACAACCCAACGCACACACAAGCGTAGCCAAGTGATTTTCACCTAGACACTGGGAGGAAAAGTTTAGCTTCCCTAAGTTAACTCTAGGAAACCAGACCATAGATGTGATTTGTGTGCAGCAGGCTCCTGCCTGATGAAACGTAGGATAAACTTTGTGCAACAAGGAAGAGTTATAACAGATGATGAATAGATAATGGGGTGTAAGGGCTCTGAAGAGGTCACCTGCACCATCTCCTTGCCCTAAAACAGGAGCCATAAAACATCTCCATACTTCACCATGCGCACACTTCTATATTTGCAGAGCACCCAGCACAAAAAGAGCTCTGTGCCAATGGATACTCCAATGATTTAAGTGTTAAATAACAGATTGGTGCTATTTATGTGGAAATTATTCTTGTTGGGACAGAGACACAAAAGCAACATTTTCTCCTGTGCCTCTGCCTGCCTCACCTGCACTCTCACTGATCATCCATCTCCCAGGATTGCCTGGAACATTGCACATGTAGGAGCAGTTTCAAACAGCTCACATTTTCTTTAAAAAGTCACCCTGTTCAGTAATGGCTCATCCTGCTCCTCCCACCCCCTGCTATGCGCTCCCTTGGGGCCAAGAGGAGAGAAGATTCAGCCTGCACTGGAAAACAGCTTTATGTACATTAAAATATCACCACTTGTGAGTCTGATGCCATTGCAACCTACAAAGCCAGAAATAGCAGCTTTGTCCCAGTAGGATAGAAAAGGACAAATTTCCAGCCTCCCAGAAGGGTTCAAGGTATGCAGGTGTGCTTAGTCCTGCAGTAACAGCATCTGTAACAGCAAAAATATTACAGGGAGGGTGGAACAATATTGTTTCAGGTCATTTTATATATATATATGCGTGTGTGTGTATTTTATATATATAATGTCCTTGTATACCCGTACAATGAACCTCCAGCTGAAAGATTAAAACAAAAGCATTTTACAGAGATGAAAGTAATAATCCTACATCTGTCATTTTCCCAAACACTAAAAGAACTTTATGAAGCATTTGGTGATGTCAAGGACCTCTACAGGGTACACAGTTAGAAAACAAAGAAATACTTCCCTGTAACCAGCCATCGCCTCAAAATGACAAATAAAGACCCCCAACAATATTTAGATAATCTTTTTTCCCATGTTAAGTAAAATAAATATTTCCATTTTCAAACAAAAATATTTCTTCTGTCCCTGGGGCTGCAGGATTCCTGGCTCTGCCACAACCAGCCCCTACAACTCAGTCAAACCCTTCCAGCCTAGATGTGGATGTGCAGAGGCTTAGACATTCGAAAGGTATGCAAAGAACAGGGGGAACCAGGCAACTACATGTCCTCAGAAACACTTTGGCATCTTGTGGAATTCGAAGCTGAAGACAGGATCGCAACCCACCCCTCCCACAGCTGTGTTTAGAGAGGACAGCGAGTTATCACCGAGAGGGAACTATCGATAGGGCTGTTGGACGGGAACAGGGGCAAGAAATACAAGGAAAAGGCTTGCACCAGCTTTTCCTCCCCATGCTGAAGGAATTATGTGTCGACAGGGGATACACACAGCACCGGGCGTAGGGTCCTCCTGCATTTTCAGGGTCACAGCCCAACAAGCTAGCACGCAGGAACGCGAGGGAGCAGAGCTGCTTCGGGCAGCAAGATGAGCGATGGCAGCCAGGACACAAGCAGCAGTTCACGCTCTTTCCTCAGGGGCCATGATGGGGTAAAAGCCAGCAAAACTATTGTCTGTTCCCAACCAGGAGGAATGCTTCAGAAGGTCACTGGTCATCTCCAGCTGTCCCAAGACACCAAGACACAAGTGTTTTGGACAGCAAATCAAAGCAAGTCTTCAGTTCACCCCCTTCCCTGTTGCTTTTCAGTCTATATGGTCCCGCAGGAAAGCGCCTGCAGACCAGCAGCTGTCTCCAGCCCTGTGATGGGACACAGATCAGGACTGCAAGGACCATCACCTGTTGTGGTTCTTCATAGTCTAAGCTTTTGAGACTTTTGAGATCTATGCACCTATAGGAGCCCCAGCCAGGCCCACAAAGGTACGCGTCGTGTGACTGTATCACCTCGTAGGAAGCCTTTCCTCTTATTTGTCCCAGGAAGCCTGGAGGGGACAGGGCTCCTTCAACACCACAGCAACTGAGCTAAAGCGAGCAGCCAGATTTTAGACAGAAAGCAGCCAAAAGAGCCCCAGGAGTTAAAAAAAATCAAGAGTTACTAACTCCAGATATCATCTGCCTCTCGGTGCCATCACAGCAGCAAATGATTTTGCTGGCAAGATGTGGGTCTTCGAGAAGCCAAGCAGAAAGAAAAAGTATTTCACGGAGTAGAAACCACTCTTGGATGGCTTTCAGTGACCTTCCCAGTCCTCCCGCAGAGAGATACACAGGTGTGTACACACAGATGCACACAGCATCGCTCTGCCACAGCTGGGGTTGCTATTTTGGCAGCCCCCAGATCAGAGCTGATCACAAGTGCCCTGGATACAAGAGGACCGTGCACAGTGGCACTCCTGCAAAACACGAGCTCAATGCAGTGGCGGCAGCATCAAGAGCCGAATTCCCATTTAAATAAAATGCCAAAAGGCAGTCAGCGAAAGTGACATTTATGGTGTTACTACAAATGCATTCAGTGGGAAGCTGAGTAGCAGAAGCAGGTTGGGGGGAAAAAAACAAGCTGTAGTGAAAACTGCCATCTGTATATTGTGCCCCATTTTTAATATTCTGTATTCTCATAAAAAGTGTTGTTTCTGTCACTATTCAATCTCCCAAACTCACATGGAACACTGTTAAAAGTCAGCAGTGTGTGAAATGGTATTTTAAAATAAATGAAACCCGCTCGCAAAGCTGCGGAGGAATATTGCAATGCCAGGGTGCTGACAGACAGGCATTGAAAAGTAACAACCGTTATCATCTTAAAGCAAAGCGGATTAAATAAAAACCCACAGCTAGTGGTGCATTACCAAGTCTGATATTGACACAGCTGCCGTGGTGGTTATTTTTCATTGTCTCATCAAGACAAAGCATCATGGGATATCAATCTTCCCTCTGTCAGGCCATGCCTGGTGTAAAGTTTTTCGTTTACATTTTCATTATATCCCTTTTATCTCAGCTGCCAGCAAAAAAATATATACATGTATTTTATATATATATACACACACATATATATGTATATCTATAAATATGCAGGCATGTATGTATTTTGGGAACCTGAGACCAGTTGACTTTCGGCACATTGCCTCTGGCCGCGAGGATCCCTGTTCTCCCAAGACAAAGCCAACCCCTACTTGTCTATCTTAGAGGTGGGTGGGCTGCGAGGACTGGTTTAGGTCCCCTCCAGCTGGGAATGGGCTTAATGGTGAGCTGGTAAAGGTACGGTCCCTGGAGAGCTCTCTAGCCAAGAAACCCAGCCCAGACAGCTGCCAGTGCTTTCTGAGCAGGCTCCTTCCCATAACCAGATTCCACTGGATGGACCAGCCAAGTCTACACTGCTGCCTAGCTCAGCCTGGTGCGCAGAAAGAAGGAAGAAAACAACGCAGAAATCATAATTCTCCGTGGAGGGCACCGTCTCGTCAATGCTAGTAGCCGTTACATTTCTTCCTTTGCAGGCTGATCTCCTCATGTGGCCATTCCACACATTTCCATCCTCAAACCTAACTTTGCCAGCCTCAAGGCATTCGCAAAGCACAGCCAGGGCAGAACCCCCAGCCTGAGTATGCCGTGAGCCTCACAGCCCTCACTTACAAACACAGCCCTGGCAACTCAGCCTGGCCTCTCTAACAACAAGACGTAAGACAGAACCAGCTGTTTGCAGCTGGCCACGGCATCCTCCAGAGCAACGAGGACTGCAGTAGAAAGAAAGGGGTCCTTCCCATATTCTTAAGGGAGCCTCATCTTCCCAACCCGTTGTAAATGTCTGCTATGGCTACTCGTCTGTGCAGCATGACTTCCAACACTTTGTTCTTGTTCGGTCTCATCAGAGGCAGCTCGGCACTGCCTGCTACAGCACTTCAGTGCTTTAAGAGCAGGGACTCTGGGAAATGTAGTGCCTAGTGGAAAAACAAGGCTAAAGCAGCCACAGAGGGCTGCTGGTGCCCTGGGAGAGCTACAAAAGGGGCAGTAAAAATAGTGAAGCCAGACCCCTTGGAAAAAGGGGCTGCAAAGGAGCAAATGTCGAAGTGACCAGCCACCGAAATTCCCTGCCTCGGTCCTGGTGGCCCCTCTGGTGAGCCGTCTGTAGGCTGACAGTGCAGAGCCAGTGCCTCCCCTCCCTTCCACAGCTCCCAAGTAGCCAGGTAATTGCTCCAACCCTCTGGCGTGTGAGACATGCACAGGTTTACACCAGTCCACGCATGCTCTGTTTATAGCCCACCATGCTGAGCTGCAGGAGTCAAACACTGATTACACCTTTCCCACACCAGGAAAGGGCTCTCTGCAGTGGCCCAGAGCATTTTCCACTATCCAAGTGGGTATTACTGCCAGCATGCTCATCAGCTTCACCAATGTCAACCTTTGCTGCCGCTCTGCAGCCCAGCTGCCCAGGAGCAGGGCTGACCAGTTCCAACACACAGCATTTCAGATACTCCATCATCTCCCCATGCTCCACTCAGCCCCTGAGGATCTCTGCATACGTGGGAGGGCAGGTGTTCCCTATGGCACGGCAGGTGCTCCCTAAACACAAGAAACCCCTGCATGAAAAACAATACAGTGTCAAGCAATACACCCTCCCACGTTCATTTCCCTGCCTTAGTTTCCCCAGAACTGTAGACAATGCCCTTGAGCACTCCACAATCCCTCTCCTGCTGCATCTCCCAAGCTGTCTACATCGTTCTCCCCATTCCCCCACTGTAAATCCAAATCTCCCTGCCGGAAACTTCCATCCCACTGAAGCGTCTGTACAACCCTGGGATGCATGTCCTTTATTTCGCTGCTAGGGGTATTCCCTTTCCATCCCCAAAAACGTTCCAATCTTTCAAACAACAGCCCATCTTCCCAAGGTGTTTCCATTTAAAGAAAAAAGCATTAGCCCCTGCAAGAGGCAAACTTCTGGGAAGCGATGGCAGGTCCATGTGCTCCAGCCCTCACTGCATCCCTCTGAGGTCACCTGCGTTCACACTCACTTGCATCCAGCCTGAATTCAGCCCCCAGGTCCTGCCCCGGCAGCCTGCAGCCCCAGACCAACAGCAGTTACACCTCCTCCACAGCGCTCGGCACAGCAAAGGGTTACACCCGCTCTTCCAGCCGCCTTTCCTCTCTCTCCCTCTCTGCAAGCAGCAGCAATTGCCATTCTGCATCCTTAATAGCAGCGTAATCAAAAGTTATGATGCATTTTTCAGTAATCACAAGAAATGATCCCCACTTAGCGTTAAGTAAAGCAAATTTGCCACTGGAAGGATGAAAAAAAGAAGAAAAAGAAGAAGTCAAAAGCATTTCAATTTTCATTTGAAATGAATGAGTCAGAGTCAATTTGGTAAAGCAGTTAACAGCAGCTGTGCTCCCCTTTCCCAGCCCCTTAACAGGTACAATTTGCTTTTAACAAACAACCTCACAGAGGTCTCTGGCACTGTGTTAACATAGTGGCATTCAACCCCTCTTGCTGTTGTGTATTTAAATTGGGTAATAGAGTCAGGCAGAGGAGATCCACCATGAATCTTAAGAAGTGCAATTTGACAGCATCTTTAAAAAAAAAAGCGGGGGGGGAGCTTTTATAAAAAAATAATAAATGAGTTTGAGAACAGGTTTTGCTGGGTTATTTCAAAGCAGCATATTAAAAACAACAAAAGTCCTAGAAAACACCAGCGTGGTGGCAAGACCCCAGCAAGCCTGGGGCCATGAGCAAGCAGGGCCCCTCTGCAAAGAGCTCTGCAAAACAAGCCAAGACATTCCACAGCCAAAGCACCCTCAGCCTGGGTGCATTCAGGATACTTCGCCCTGCACCAAGAGTGACAGCAGAAGGCTGTACATCAGGAAAACAAAACAAAAAAAACCCACCCACAACACAAAACCCACAAAAAAACCCCACACCAGAACAGCCCTGCACACCCATGCTAAGGTTGCCCCAACCCTCAGGGCATCCCACACCATCCAATAGTCTCAGCAGTTGCTTAGGGAGAGGGCTACCCCTGGGTGTAAGGAAAAGCAAAGATGTGCAATGAGCCTCCAGCCACCCCTTCTTGTCCTTCCTGACCCCAGAGCATCTCTGTCTTTCCCTCACCCTAAAGACAGGCCCCTGACAATGCCCTCATCTCACCGGGGTTTTGGTTCAGGCAGTCATCTTCTCTCATTCGTTTGTTCTTTGAAGAAATCTCATTTTATTACCTTCCCGGCTCCTCAGCTTTGTGGGGAATTGCAGGAGGTCAATGAAAAATTCATGTTCTCAGTCAGTAATTGGCATTTTTGTTTCCTTTTTTTAGAGGAAGGAAAGCAAAGAAAAGGATGCGAATGGGGCAGACAGCAGGGTGAGTGGGTAACTTCTGCCAGTTATTAAGATAAAGTCTCTCATATTGCTCCTGACCGGCGTAGTCTGGTGCTTGCTCCAAGCAAGCTCTGTAATCCTGCATATTGAAATTTGAAAGCATTCCCGGTACTTTTATTAGAGGGACAAGTAATGAAAGCAGACTGGACATACGCAATTATTACAGTGTAATCCGCTGGAAATAAAGTCAATCCAATCACCCAGTGTTCTGCTTTCTTCTCATTTTTTAGACTTCAAGTAAGTGCTTCCCAAATTCCAGCTGAAGTTACTGTTATAATCAATAGCACAAGGGCTCTCAGCATAAGACTCAATTAATATGATGCTAGCGAGTACTCTCCTATTGATCTCAAGCAAGTCTGAAACATCAGCCAGCAGCAGCACCAACTACTAGACCGAGCAAACACCAGAGAAGGGGCTGCCAAGCAAGCTAAAAGGAGAAGCAGACCCTCTTCTTCGAGGATACCCAGGAAAGAAGGGAAACCCCTGTCCTGAAAGTATGGGAAGTTCTCCAAAAACCAAAGTCTGCCTGCCTGCAATCCGCTGCTGTTAGATTTGCCATCAGCGACCACGAGACCAGGATCTCGCCCATCCAACACACAAAAAGAAACTCCGCTCAGCCACGCTCAAGGTCCTGCCCCGCGGAGCTGCGGACGGGCGATGCTTCTTCCTCCGTCTCTCCCTCCTGCCAGCAGCAAACACGCTGTCAGCCAGGAAACAGATTGCTACATACAGCACGACCAAGGCTCGCGATGATTAGATCTATTAATACAGTGCATCTGATTCACCTCCAAGGCCCCGACGCGCGGTGACAAATAGGGACAGGTTTCTCTGCTTTGCCGAGTGGGGCCCTGCAATAATGACCTCCTTGCCAGCGGCTGCTCGGAGCCTGGACCAGCAGGATCAGCAGAGACCGGAGAGAGCAGCATCCCCCATCTGCTGGTGGGTGCCCTGGGAAGAGCCCCAGCAAGGATAGAAGATTGACAGCACAAGGAGCTGTCAATCACAGGTGGTGGTCCCAAGGTTTATGTCCTGGCAGGTCCTTCTCACTTTAAGGATGTGAAGGGGTCCTCGTTCCCCAGCTCTTCCTGCATTCTCCTCCAGCCAGGATCATTCCCAGTCCCACGACTGAGATTGCTCTGGTGGCCCGGTCCCTGACGGCTGCCTGATGCCATCAAAGGCCCTTGTAAGTCCACACATCCCCAGTGACTGCCACTTGGGATCTGCACTTCCCCGAGGTTAGGATCTGCTCCTCTGAACTTGTCACCTTCTCCAGGATCACCTCTCCCCACCCACATCGCCCAGCAAGAACAGCCACCCACTGCGGCACAGCAGGGGAGGTGGGATGGCCAATTCCCTGCCACACAGACCTCCCTCGGGCTTCTCTGACCCCACACCTGTGCCCAGGTCCTCCTGGTTCCACAGCTGTCTTCTCAGGGGGAGCATCACCCTATGTTTCTCTACTCAACATCCTCTTACATTTCCTAAGACTCTCCCTCCAGCCATCCTTTGTCCATCACCGCAAACCCTCGAAAGGAAAACCAGAAAGAACACAATTTTAGCACCTCAACCAAAGAGGTGAAGTTTTTCCATGACAAAGTGAAACCCTACCCATTCCCCATCACAACCTGCTGCGTGACTTGTAGAAATCAGACAGGCCTCGCTGCCTCCAGGGCTGATTTACATAAGATGAGGCTTTCATGCCTTAACCTGCTTCCCCCACCCCGCACCTTGCCCTGGGGAGCTCCTGCCCTCCCCTGCCATGCCAGTGGCCAGGACAGCTATCACTCCAGCAGGTCCAACATCATCTGCTTATCAGGCAGGGGGACATCTCATCAGCAGCTGCAGCCCAGGGTCTGCCTCTGCGGGGAGGCAGGCAGGCAAGTTAAAGGTGGACACTTGGTGCATTTATTACCTGCTTATTAGATACCAGGCTCCCGTTATGATGAATTGGCCGAGTGATCGCTCCTGCCAGCTCCCGATGCTCAGCAAGGCTTTCTAATTCCGTTTTGCAAAAGCTGGGCCAAGGCAAAGCTGTTTCCAAGAGGGAGAGAGGAGCAGTTGTCTTTCTCCTGCCTCCAAAACAATCTGACCCTTTGCAACATCTCAGCAGGACCTTCTCCCGATGCGCTCTGCCTTTCCTCCTGACGGTGGGAGTGCAAAGGGCACAACTGGGAACCGGCTGCTCCGGAGGCTGCAGTCTTCTGCAGCTGCACGGGGTGGGCATCTCTGGTGGTCCCACAAAGGCTCTGTGGAGGCAAGCACGGCAATAGAGGGCCACACGACTCTCAACACCTCCTGTACACACACCATCATTCTGTACCACCACGGTGACAGTGCTCAGAAGTGTCAAAAAAAGTGACATTTGCTCAGCAACGAGAGCAAACAGCTGGTTGATCTCAACACCCCCAGCAGAGGACAGGTTTTGAAGCAAAACTCTTCTGAGCTCTGAAACCTTCAGGAGACAGCAAGCAGCTTCCCCCCTGTACCAAAGGGCTCGTGCCAACCTCTGCAGTACAACACCACATCCGTGAGTCTCCCCAGGAAAAAACAGCAGATGGTGACAGGTATCAGGAGGTTAAAAAAAAAAAAAAAAAAAAAAACAGTAGACTGTGCTAAGACTTTTCTGGGAATGGAGACAGGTTTGAAAGACATTCCAGAAAAATGAAACCCACAAAGGAAATGTTTTTGCAAAACAAAATGATCAGGAGACAAGGCAACCCAGGACCACTGTTCAGCATTTCTGAAGGCAAGAGCGAAAGCACAGCCAAGGGGCCGGTGGCTTTGGGTGCCTCTCCCAACGGCACAGAGTGCTGTCATTCCTTGTGTGATGATTTCTTCCGTATTCCTCAGTTCTGTAGAAACCTGTTCAGTTATCCTTCATCCCTCCCGCAGGCCAGATTCAAAACTGCATGAAGAGGCAAAGAGTTCAAAGGATAATTAAGCTGCCTTCTCACCTAGTCACTCCCCGGCTTTGGTGATTTTCACATTCTTGGGCTTTTCCTGCTCGTTTTGATCAGCAAAAGCCACCCATTTCCAGCAGGAACGACCATGCTTTGCTAACTAGAGGTGCTTCATCACTCGTTCACCTCTCTTGGTAGGAAAGACATTCTCTTCTCGTGCTGTCTTTTCGCAAGTGGCAAAACTAAAGGCAGGCGACAACGCCACATGTAACTGTCCTGAATGACACAGAGCGACTCCCTGGCTGAGGGAGGTAGTTTGAGAGCCACTGAGGTTGGCAAGTGTCAGCTCTTGGTGGCCAAGCTGTCTGTAAACCTAGCACCCAGCTCTGCAGCAGTCATTTCTCCCATGAATGGTCCTGGAAGGCCGGAGAGAACAGCTGACGGGCTTTTAATCTCCCTCCAGCTTCACCTGCCAAGGTCCTGCTGACTCTTCTGGGTCTGCTGCCCGCTGCACCCCTGCAAAGGCATATTGACGCATAGGAACGAAGGGGTTGAAGAACCTCATTCATAGAGCTCAGAGGGGGCTGCAGCCGAGTGGGGTAGCTCTGAATGCTGATCCCTCTGCTCGGCAGGAGGTGGGCACCGGGCCCCCTCAGGGATGGACTCTGGGCTCAAAGTTTCCCTCCTCTCCCGTTGCTGGAGGGCCCTCAGCCCCAGCCCGGGGGAGGGCTGCACATTGTACATATCCCCTCTGAATTGTTACACATTTTTGCTGTGTTCCTTAGACAGAGGACTTTGCTACCAGCGAGCGGGAGAGAAACTGCCATCTGGGACTGCATGTGCTTTCCAGACAGATGGCTGACTATTCTAGTCGTGTTTTATTTCTAGCAATGGTTCATACAGCAACAGCGCTAGTGTGAAAATGGGATGTGACAAGATGTGTATTGCTTACACCTTCTGTAAAGTTCAGATAAAACCAAGATGTACAGAACGTAAAAATCAATATAATTAGGTAATTAAGGGAAGCGAAACCCCCTGATTTAATGCTGCATTGTGTTCATGTATATTACAGATTGTGTATATGTGTATGATATGGAACATACATATGTATGTTTCCACATTTATGCATGTACACAATGCAAAACGAATGGAAAATAATGAATGTATATATTTATCCATTAAAATAAAACACGGCTAACTGTTCCAGCAGGTGTTTCAGACAATTCTTAACAACCACCCACTGTTTCACCCTTTAGACCGAAGCTCCACAGAGCAGGAAATTTCCTCTGTTGTGCTTAAGCAGGACACAGCACAAGGTCCTCATTCTGCCTGTGTTCCTTGAGCATTATACCCTGCCTTCTCTGATGCTGAAGAACTACCTCTAGAAAGGGTAACAGCAAAAAGAGCAGCACCACACGTGCACAGGCTCTTTTCTTTATAAGCACTGGTTAAGTTCGGATCATTGCACTGTTTTCTGCAGAGCCAAGAATTCAGCCCTGTCGCTCCAAGCAGCACAGGGAAGCACATCCACAGAGAGCCTGACGCATCCCAGAGTACATAGGAGGGCTGAGACCTGGCCATGAAGCCCATTTCCAAATTGTTCTGCAGTTCAGGGTGGAACAAAGGCCTGAACTGAATGCATTCAAGGCCACCAGTCACATATCTGGAGCTGGCTAGAAGCAGGGTCCCCTCGCACATGGGAGCACTCTGCAGCTCAGCTCAAGAACTCACACCTCCCATGCACAGGTCTTCACACGGAGTCAAAAAGAAGGAAAAAGTTGGTGAGAAAACTATTCAAGACAAAAGTACCTGTCCTCTGGCTGCCCAAAGCAACCACCATGGATGTAACAAGCTTCTGGAAGAGGCTGCTGCTGCACTCAGCTACGCCAGAGGCTGTGTCTTCCACCATGTCCTGCTTCTTCAGCCTCAAAAGCAGCGGGGTTCCATCTCCCTTTGCACCGTGAGACAGCGTGGGACTAGACAGGAAAGCAAATAGGAGAAAAGCATTTCCTTGAGGCACCCCTCAACACACAGACCCTGCTCAGCAAAGTCCTGTGCTCACAAGATGCCTCCTAAGGGGCTCCAGACCAGGAGAGACATCCTCAGAAACAGCAACAAGGGCCTGCTCCTGTAATCAAACATTTGTTATAACAGGCTAATGCAGAGCCGTAGCGGTAAAGACCCAAATGCAGCATAGCACGCCGGGGTTATCAATGTGCCAAGTCCCTGTCCCTGCGAGGTTATCGTCAGGAGGACAGGAGGCAAAGCACGGATGTTAAACCGCAGGACCATGGCTCAGTCAGAGCTGGGTGGCAGCTAACCCGGGACATGCAGGCTCACAAGGCCCAGGATCCTATACAGGGACACAAAATCATACCCATTGATAAGCTTAGGGATGCAGAACAGGGAAAATTCATCTCAGAAGCAAGAGACGAGCCAAACCCTGGTCAAACCACTCGCTACAGGCAGGGATCCAAGCCTGGTCAGAGAGACAAATGAGAAACTGCCACCTCTAGACCCCCCTGTGACTAACTCTGACTCAGCAAATGATTTTTTTGCACTTTCAGGCCCCAAAGTAGAGTGAAAAGGACATTACACAGAAACCAGACCATGTTGGGGAGTCCTGGCAATAGCCAACTCTTGTCTTTTTGTCACTTTGCAGCTCCCCGGGTGTCACTCAAACTAGAAACCTTCCGTCCTGTTCCCATTAGGTGTAGATGTGTTTTCACACTTCTGCTTAGCCAGGTACTTTCTGTGCTGCCGATGGTTAATTACTTGATGATGAATCACACTGCTCAGCGGGGAGGTGGGGCAACCAGCCTTATCTGAGCAAGTCATGGAGTAGGGTGGCAGGGAAGAAAATATCTCTGCATCAGGCAGGTGGGCACACACGCGCACAGGATTCGCAAGGAATAAATTTAGAGGGGAATATCAATAAATCTCCCAGCCTGGCCACTCCTTTCGCCCCCTCCCTGCAACAGGGAAATTCTGCTCTTTCCAGGGGGGGGGTGGGGGGGGGTGGGAAGTGGCGCAGGGCTGCATTGAAATGTAAATTCACTCAAATTATTAAGCACAAGAGAGCAGCTCCTGCCAGCCCTTTGTTCCGCAGTCAGAATGTGTAATCTAGAAGAATAAATATAGTCAGATATCAGCTAAACAAAGAGACCCGGGGCCATGCATATTCAGCGACCCTCTCCCCCAGGACATCCCTTCCCCCTTTATCAGGGAGGCTCTTTCTGCAGTCAACAACTGTAGATCAAAATGCCCTCATTAACCAGGGCTGAGATGAAAACCTCTTGCTGTTTCATACTGAGGGTGGGGTCCAGGAGCAAAGATCTCCCTACCCCACCATCCAGCTTTTCTCCTTCACCCCGTTTCCACACTGGGAGGACAGGGCAGGGGTGCCTCTGAAGCCCACTGGTGCTAGGCTTCCATCGGACAGGTGGGGTAGCTCCAGGACAAAGTCCCAGGCTCCGGCAGCTAGCACGGCTCCAAAACCTGCCCCGTCCACCTGTACCAGCAAGGGGAACACCCCAGGAGGGGGCAGGCAGCCTACAGGTTGATGCAGCCTGCACTAAAGAGAGCAGAAGCCACCAAATATACCCCTCTGTCACTTCACAGAAAGAATTACCTGAGCTAAGCCTGACAGTGGAGATGCTCAGATAAAGAGACCACCCAGAGCAACCATTACACTTGCTTCTTCCCACACGCTACTCATCTACCCATCTCCCGCAGCAAGGGGAGCTGAAGTCACCCCAGGGGCTCCGGGTCCAACGGCCTTTGCCGAGCTGCAAGTTCAGGCTCTGGGTGGTGATGGCTGAGGATGTCTGTGCCTCCACTCTCCAGTCATAAGAGAGCAGGTGATCACACCGACGTGAAGCTGTGCTGCTAAGTGAATGGAAGAGACAGGCCCAGCTTCTCCAAGGCATTCCAGCAGGAGTAGAGACCCCAGCAGGCAGCCAGACATTGCATCTGCCCCGAGCCACAAGGAGAGGTGGTTGGAGGCAAAGCAAGGAGAGGGTGCTCTCCCCACCCGTGGCTGGGGTCATTACCTAAACACAGCTTCTCCGACTGCAGTGCTGTCAGTCTCACACCTGTCACTACCACTAAACCCGCTGCAAGATTTAAAGATGAGGTGGAGGAGGAGGAATAAAAAAAAAAAAAGAGAAAGAGAAAATCAATTTGGCTGTTTTTGAGTTATATGAATATAATAAACCCTGAGTGTCCTGCTTTTGGATGCAGTTTGCGCTTCCAATAACTCGGCAATATATTCATTAAACAAAGAGAGGTAAAAGCAGCAAGCCATTAAAAATAAAGCACCAGGAGAAGGAAGGCCATGCAGGCTGTAAATATCTTTGACTCTTTTTCAACCTCCATTTTCTTATCCCTGCTCATTCACTAATTGACCTCTGGATCCCGCTTCTCAGAATAGTTTCCGTCACTGTACTTTGTCCTTCAACCACAGCTTGCAACAAAGACTCTCCAGCACTTTAAACACAGGATAAACTCATATTGTAGACCTCCAAGGCAGGAGACAGGGTCCATCGCACTCGTTACCCTAGTGCTCTGATGCAACACCCCCTGCACAGGGCTACAAAACCCGCAGGATCAAGGATCAGGTGATCCAGGTGAAAAAATACTTCCAGTTTTAATCTCTTTATGCCCCGTGCACAGATGCTCTACAGATACATAAGAAATTCCCACCTCCTGGTACTTCAGTTTCATTGCATGAAGTCTACCCATAGCTACAGAAACAGACTCTTCCTTCTCACACATACGGAAGCGTTGGGGCCACAGGGCACCGTTCCCAATCCAGATCCAGGCAGGACTTCCCTCCAGGTGCCAGACACCAGAGCCTCACATGCTGATCTGGACTGAGGACCACCACACGTGAACCACTGGGCTATTTGGAAGGGAGGGTGCCCTGCTCCACGACAGCCTGTGGATTTCAGCACTGGTCTAGAGATTCTGAAAAGGTTGAGCCTACCACGTGTAGACCCTCCAAGCCTAACTCCAGGATCACCAGCTTCCCAGCACGGCTGCCAAGAGGTTGTTCCTGAAATCTATCTCACCTTGCCCAGTCTGAAGGGCCACCCCTAGTACCAGGTGCTTTAACTCCCAGATTAGACACTGCCTCCCATCACATGCCACAACAATGATTCACAAGACAGCACCTGGCTGGCTCAGCACCCTGCAAAAGTCTTCCTAACAGCTGGGATAGATCTCATGCTGATACAGAGGGAAGAGGTTACTCAGTAGGAGTATCTCTGCAGCATCTGGTTCTTCTCTGGAGTTCACCATCTTCCACGTGGTCTTGTTTCTTCACAAGTCTTAGCAGCATCTCAGAGCACCACCCAATATGACAACAAAACAGCAGGCAAAATTTCCCTCACATTTCCTCCGATTAGGAAAAATACTTGCTCAAGAAGGCAGCCTTAGGTTCAGTAAGGGCATAAGGTTTTTTTTCTGCCCCAATACAGAAGTGATGAGATTGCTGTACTGCTTGCCTGCAGGCACTCAGAATGCCACGTTCCCTCCTTTCCATGGGATTTAAAAGAGCAGCCTTCTCATGTTCTTAATCCCTCCCAAAGCTCACAGCATATGGCAGTTTTGAAGGAAATTGGGTTAAGACCATAAAGGCTATTAGAGGAGTTTTGCTAAGTACTGGCTCTGCAAGAGAGAAGCTACAGGAGAGGGACAGCCTGGGGATGCTGCAGACCTTACTGGGGCTTGGAGAGCAGAAAGCAGGGCCAGGAGCTCCATATCTTGTGCCCCTTTGACAAGTTATCTGCACCCAGTCCCCGCTGATGCTGAGCAGCAGAACAAAGAGAGCAGAGGAGCCCATCTCCCTGTTTTCTCTGAGAAAGAGACTCGTTCAGTGCAAGGAGGCAGGAATGATGGTGCATCCCTGGAGGTCCTCATGTCCCAACGCAGCCCAGGGCTGATGGGGAACTGCGCAGCCTCTTGCTTCAGGCACAGCACAGGGTTCCTGTGTCATGAACATGAGTCAGTTCAGCATGGCACAGCCCAGCACAGCCTAAAAGAGAAAAACCATAAAAGCAGAGATGTCCAAAGCTGTTCTTGCAGATGTCAAGGAACTGCTTTCAGGCAGCCACCACCCACCCTCACACCAGGCAGGTGGATGATGCTCCGGTTCTCTGGGTTAAACACAGACTTCAAGTAGCCACTTCTGACTACCGATACACTAGACAGAAGTCCCCTCCATACAGCTTTCTGCTGCAGGGAGGGGACTTGCCACAGCCAGCAGCTTTCACTCAGCAAGCCTGTTTTTTAACTACAAATCAGTTAAAGTGCCACCTTCTTCCCCTAATAACCAAAGCTTTTCTCTCACTGTGATTTTACTATGGTGCAAGTTCACCTGGGTATAAATTAGAAGAAAAAGAGAGCAGTATCTGGCCTCAGCAACTGATGCTTTGCCCCCTAAACAAAGCCAGTTTGATCAAGAATCTCCTTTTCCAGCTACTAATTCACTGGTACTTGGAGATATTCTCAGAACAGCACAGTACCTGGCAGTTTCACACAAGATTTCTTGCATTGCATTTTTCAGGATAGTCCAAAAGTCAATCAAATACTACTTATGCCCAAATACCCTCTGATCCATACCCAGGTATATGAACTCACCCACACGTTTGACACAAAACCATTAGAGAAGAAAAAAAAAATTCAAGGCCTCTTAGGTTGGCTCATCAGTGAATATTAATTTCTATTGTCATGCAGTTGACTTGTAAATCAACTGGATCATTAACTCAGACCTTTTGTGCAGTAACATTACAGGATGTTGCAAGTTATTTAGACGCAGTGTGTCCTACACTCCCACTGCTCTGAATGCAGAGTTCTGCTAGTTGTGCTCCCAAGAGGGGCACAGCTCAAGCCCACCCAAACACAGGTAACGTGCAGTGTGACAGCTGTACTGGCTTGCTGCATGGCATTTCCAATAAACCACACCACGTGTGCTGGTTTTGGCTGGGATGGAGTTCATTTTCTTCACAGTAGCTACTATGGGCTGTGCCTTGGCTCTGTGCTGAGAACAGTGTCAGTGACACAGGGACGATAACCTTCATTACCCTGAGCAGCGCTCACGCAGTGCCAAGGCATCTTATGCCCCCCACCCACCAGTAAGTGGGTTGGGGGGCACAAGGAGCTGGGGGAAGGAGGGGGGCACAGCCAGGAAGCTGACCCCCCCTGCCAAAGGGCTGGCCCATGCCGTATGGCGTCATGCTCAGCATATAAAGCTGGGGGAAGGAGGAGGAAGGGGGATGCTCGGAGCGATGCTGTCTGCCTGCCCATGGCCCTGTCCCACGTGCTGGAGCCCTGCTCCCCTGGGGGTGGCTGAGCCCCTGCCTGCCATGGGCAGCGGTGAGTGAACTCCTGGGTTTGCTTTGCTTGTGCACCAGCTTTAGACTTACCTGCTGAACTGTCCTTGTCTCAACTCATGAGTTTTCTCACTGTTTTCCTTCCGATCCTCTCCCCATCCCACCGAGGGGGAGCGAGCGAGTGGCTGCGTGGGGCTGAGCTGCTGGCGGGGTTAAACCACGACACCATGCTAATCTTTCCAGCCAAATAGTGCCTTCTGCTGGATAGCTTATTCCCCACGTGTACTGGAACGACAGGTCTAACAAGAGACCTGTTTCTGCCAAGGCAAAGGTATCCACAACAAGTTTACAGGTCTAGGCAAAAGACCGAAGTTTTAACTAAGGATTTGTGGCTCTGCTGAGAACAGACTGTAGTTTTGGGGAGTGAACAGATCTACATTGATTTACAATATCAATAGGCTCAGATCTTGTCTGTTTCATCTGTTAATAAGTATTGACTATAATAAACCTATTGAGAACATACCGCTGAATCTCTGTCTGCCGTCAATACCGAACTAGCGGAGTGATGGGAAACAGTTTGTTTGCTTCCCAGGCTGTTGCTGCCGTGGATGTCCCATCTGGTCAAGCCTAGGCACTCCTGACCATTCTGAAGAAAGGCACAAGTGTCCATCGTCTCTGCTGGAAGCTCTCATTTGCCTTTTCTCTAGAGAGAGGCAATGAAGTTAAAAGCCAAAGTGTTTTCAAGCAGTAAGGAATGCTGACGTAAGCAGCTAATTCACTTCTGCAACTTGCAGAAAATTGTGACCCATGGGATTTTATGGAGATTCATAAAAGGAGCTGAGCATTTTCAGCCAGTTCTCCTTGTCCTGGAACAGACTTGGTGGCAACATGCTCACGGCCAGGTCAGGACCAGCTGGGCTCCGTGGTCCAGCCTTGGTGCTGCAATGGTGCAGGTCTACACCTCTGCCAGAGGACTGCCCAGGAGAGGACAATACCCCTCTGCAGGGGTGCACTTGTCTGCAGCAGCAGCAATTTAACCTCCAGGACAACCAAGAGAGGCTCAATGAGCTTCAAAATGGGTTTCTCTGTAGCGCTGCTACTCAGACCGAGTTTTAACCAGGACCCACGCAGCCGTCACCTGCCCACGTCACAAGGCATGCCTGCCACGCTGCCCTTCCAGCGGAGCGTGCCTGAGATGAACTCACCTGCACAGCCCATATGCAACGAGGTTCCTGAGCCTCACCAAACCTGCTCATGCACTCAGCTCAGTCCGGCTACGTGATGAAGGGCCATGGCACACAGCCTCCCATACCCCACCATTAGAAAATACCGTACGGCCCACTTGAACACAAACCTTGAGCATTGCTCCTGCTATGTGCTCCCCTTCTACAGCATCTCACTTTTAGGATGGCCACGTTACCCAAAGGTCTGTCTGGTTCTGACCAGTCTCATCCCTCGTTTTGCAAACAGAAGGGAGATCACACCACCTGCAAGTCCGTGCGCCCCTCATCCTCACACCACCACTATCACCCTGCCCTGGCTGCTGCTCAACACTACATGCATTTCTCATGCTAAAGAGAGATGCCTGCTGTGCTGGGGACCGGGAATGAATGAAGCTGAGGAGCTGCACATCAAGACTGAGGGGTATTTGCAGGACATGTTGGTAGGCGCATGGGGCAAGGGTGAAGTGCGAAGGGAGAGAGCTCAGCCACACTGTCCTGCGTTCTCCTCCAGCTACATCTATTCAGCCCTTCATCTGCAGAAGCCTAGCGTTGTGCTTTTAAGAGAACAGCCTTTTTGTAAGGGAAAAGCAGCCTGAGGTATTAACAGAGCAGGTTGAGAGCTGGACACAATAGAGAGAAGGTGGCTCTGGGGAGGCGAGGGGGTCTCCATTCCCAGTTAAACAGCGACCTCTGGTCTCTGCAGACTGAAACGCACACGTCTTCCCTCCAGCTCAGTTGAGGGACACCTTAAGATAGATCATTTTGGTCCGCTTTATCTATGGGGAGTAAGGACACATCTTTCACTTGTGGGCAACCACCGTGACCTTCAAATCCCATCAGATTGGAGCCGAGGGCTTCACAGACCTAGCAGTTGTTGAAGCATCCTAGGATTTACCTTCTCCTACTTCGCTGATATTTAACCAGATGCCGAGAGAGAGACAAGGACACCTGGTTTCTAAATGGATTGTTTTCAGCATACCCCAGGAGGGAATATAGATATATGTGCGCTCACACACGAGACTTGCATGGAGACTCTTAAACAGAGCTACGTAACCAAAACCAAGGCAAGCGGAAAGAAGGGTGCAGCTATGGAACACACCAACTGCCCCTTGGAGGCTGGGGGAATTACCAGGTGTGGTAGGAGGGCTGCGATACTGCGCTGCAGCACTCCGAAACTGCGGGCAACAAGTCGGTTTGACCTGCCCAGCCTGCAGAACCATTCCCACCAAGCCAAGGCTAGAAGATCTGTCTCTGCTCCTCAGTACGGCGCATCCTCAGCCCTCTCTGCACCTCTCTCCTCTGCTGCCTCAACTCACTTTCCCATATCACAAGTTATGGGATGTCTAGGATTCTTCTGACAGTCCGCAAAACATCAAGCCAGATCACAACTGGCAGCTACTAGAGCTCCCCACTCGCAGCAGGAGAGGGGAGTCTCATAGGAAATCCCACCGACGCCATGCCAGGGGTCCAGCACCAAGATCCCCCGCTGGGCTGCGGAAACCCATGACACAGCTCTCGCTCTAGCAGCTCACCTAAAGACACATAGTCCTTAGGAACCCAGCATGCTGCAGAACACCTTCCCTGCGTGTCCTGCGTGGGAGTGCCCCACGGGACCCGGGACTCAAGCCCAGTGCGGTTTCTTGCCTCACCCGTGAGGATCGGCAGGCTAAGTGGTTCTCTTGCTGGGAGCTGCAGAATGCACGTGCCCCTGGTAGCAGCCCCCTGGTGCCAGCTGTGCCTCTCCACCCCAGCATACCCACACACACCAGTAGATCCACTCCAGCCGCTCCTACTACTTCAAACATTGCAGTGTCCAGCACCCAGGAAAAAAAAAAAAAAAAAAAGGACTACTCCAAAAAGCCCAAAGCATTTGAAGAGCTGTTTTGGGCTAAACTAAGACAGCAAAGTGAGGATCTCATACCTCACAAGCTGCGGAGATGTTTTAAAGCTCTCCAAAATATTAATAAGTTAAATATCCTGATACTGTTAGCTCAAACAGCTTTTAGGACTGCACAGGACCTCTGCTCAGGAAGGTTCCACTCTGCTTCTCCTTTCTCCACACACACACAACTGTACTGCTAAGTCACTGTGACAATTTTTAGGAAAAGCAGCACAGAAAATGAAGGTCAGTTTAAAATACCTTCTCAGCTAAAAATTTCTTTAAAAAAAATTGAGCTAAAATTAACCATTTTGAGTGAGACAGAAGATCTATTAAGCAACTTCAAAATTGCTGCAGCCAAGAGTGTCCAAAGCCTGGACAGAAGTTGGCAGAAGACAGAAACAGGTCTCTGCAGCTCCTGGGGACTGTATGTGCTCCCTTCACTTGCAGTTAAAAAAAAAAAAAACACCACAAACCCCTAAACAAAGTAGAAATGCCCACAGCACTTACAGACATTGCCTTACCAATAAAAGCAAGTTTATAGCATTTCTGAGAAGCAGTCCTATCAGCTTTAACAGCCGTGTTGTATGTTGCAGAAAGTTTGTCTCATGCTTTTACAACTTTGTATGGCTTAATTACTGCACTGTTTGTACTCCCAGTATTCTGCCAGTTGCATTTGCAGGATTACACCCGCATCAACACCCCGTTCACACAGAGCTCCAGACAAACAGAGCATCCAGGGACCAACCCAGGGCAGAGATCTGCGACAGATGAAGCTGCAGTTCAGTTAAAATTACTTATGCACAGATTTCTGCATATGTTTATATACATTACTATCTATAGATCTTGCATAAACTCTGTCCCTACAGCTGGATACATCAGTAAAGATGTGGCTATTAACCTTTTTTTCCTGTTTTGTCAGGTTTGCTACAGTATTCCTAGATGAAGCATTTCTAAGAGCAGACCACACAAACAGCATGCAGCATCGCTGGGTACCTCTGTGCTCAGCAAAAACGTCTCCACTGCAGTTTCTGCAGTTGCCTCTTGGGTAAAACCTGCGCATCCTCAGCCCATCGACCCTCCTGCTTGCCTCTGTCCCCACGCACTGGTGACATGACCCTGCTGGATGCCTGCCCTCTAAGGTGACAGACAGCTGCCAAGTGGTAACAGCCCATGCTGGGACACCAACCAAGGGCCTAGAAGCAAAGAGCTCAGTGTTGCTTTAGTCTTCCAGAGCTCCACCGCCAAGGTAACATGTTCCGCTTCACTCAAACCAAGAGCTTCTAGAAGTAGTCGTGCCCTTGTCTCCACGGCCCTCGCAATCTCTAATGGGAACAAGTTTAGGTGCATCAGCATCCATTTCATTTTCAGCACTTACACTTCATAACTCTTCCCATTTTGTCACGCTTAATATTTATAAGACATCTAGCAAATGATTGATTTTCCTTCGGACCCCTTGTCATTCACAGTTGCTTATCTCCTGCATGTAGGGGGCAATCAACAGATTTATAGCAGCCCATAAAAGTTGTTACCAAAAGTACAGTTTCTTTTTGTGTGCGATAATTTCTAATAACTCTTATGCATGATAGCAATTACTGACAAAAGTCAGCCTCTGTTAATAGAGTTTATCTCAGTTCATCATATATCCTTTGTCAGTGGAAGCATTTTGACAAGCCTGGGGTTAATTAAAACCAAGAAGACAATAAAATACACCTAATCAAACATTACAGGTACAGAAATCAATTAGCAGATTTATGGTACTTTGGAGCCCTCTATAACGTGCAAAATTCAAAGAAACTGTCAGTTCCATCCCCCCAAGACAGTGTAATTGAATTTCTAATTGAAACTATTTTTCAATAGGTAACACAATCCGCAAAGTTTGATTTGCATTAAAGTGGCATCTGCAGAGGACAGAGAAACCTAAAAAAAAAAAGAAATCCCATGCTGCTCCTATTATTACCAGCAATAATTATTATTATTTGCATATTTAAAATTTTGCAAAGGCCCTTTAGAGCCAATGGAGTGGCCAATTCTTTGCCAAGACAGCTCTAGACACTAAGATTCCTGTAAGGATCAAAAGGGAAAAAAGAATCAAGAAGAAAATTCAGGGTGGGCAGAAAACTGGCTGGGCCTGGCAATCAGCAGAATGAAGCCCATCTGATGGTCCATTACCAGTGGCATCCCTAAGGGATGGGGGGCACTGGGACCCATATGGGATGTCAAGGCCATTAAACAACACGATGGGATGGAGCAGTCTCAGCCAGTAGGCAGAAAACACAGAACAGTGGGGGCAAGACCCCGTGCTGGGAGGACGGGGCTGCTTTTCAGCCAGAGTCCAGCAAGTTGACAAGAGCCTCGTGACATTCTGAAGGAAACACCTTCACTGAGCCACTCCGGTTTTGCCTTTCGGTGCAAAGCTTCCCACAAGCAACGCAGCAGTTGCCAACATGGACACAACAGCCAGGACCTTCAGGAGATCACCCAGCTCCAAACTAGATATCGTCCAAGACAACAATAGCAACAAAGCAGGTTTTAAAAGGCCACAGTATAAACCCCCTGAGCTTATCGTTACACAGCGTTTCTGAAATGCAACAAGACAGAGAACACATACATGCACAACTATAGTCTAATTACATACAGTACTGTTCAGGATGTATTATCTATATTTCACATTGCTGCATTTCTGCTGCTGCTCGTCAGATATAGCTAGGAGCTATCTCTCAGTAATTTACTGGGAGATAGGAAATACTAGAAATGAAAAAAAAAAGTCAGAAGAAATCAAGATACAAGGCCAACACGAAGCTTTCCAGTACTTGCATCTCTTTCGGCGTAGTGAGCCAGGTTATTTTAACATCTGATTTTAGCACTCTGATATCCAGAATCTGGTACGGACAAAAGTATCATTGTTATTTAAAATTAAATATTAACTATTCATTTAATATTTATTAAAATATTAATTTTTTAATGTTCTACAATGAAACAAAAATACATGAAAACTGTTTTTATTCAAATACCGCTCTGACGCTAGCAAGTCCAAACTCCATCTAGCTGGGTCGCGCTTCACAAGAACCTGAACAGAAACAGAAGATATTGTACATAAACCCAAAATCTGGATGAAACAAAACAGCAAAGAGTAAAGAATGAAGCAGGAGCAAACACAGGGCTTTCTAGGGCTTTTTTTTCTCCTGTTTTAAGGAAACCGTGGAGAAAGGGACAAGGTTCTCAAGTTCCACCCACTTTTCTAGAGAGCATCTAGTCCCAGCCACACACCTTTCTTATGCCAGGTCAACCCCGTTTCACTAATATCTTAGCAGCATCTCAGCTGGAAGAAAAGAGCATGCAGAGAACACATCCACAGTAGCTTCGCAAAGCACTAAACCTTATCAGAGAGGAAAAGCATTCCCAGGCAGCCGTCTCTGCAGGATCAACCAAGTGACACACAGGGGCAGGGATCTTCTCACAGGGAGAAGAGCCACCTGTAATGAAGTTCTGCTTTTGTAGAAAGAGAGAGTCCCTGCATCACCAAAACAGCTTTTCATCTGGATATCAGCTCCTGTGAAATTAAATCCTGGTGCGCTGGGGAAATGGTCCATGGAGAGGTTATTAGTTCTATTTGACTATCTGGAGGGAACTCACTTATTTCCTCTGTAAAGGAACAGAAAAGGAGCCTGGAATTCAGATTGTAGCACAATTTCTTCTGGAGCTGATCCTTGAAACTGCCACTTTCCTTGACAAGTTGGCCGTGTTCATAAGCAAGTGCATTTTAAATTCTGTGTTTCCTAACATTTTGGAAGTTTGAAGGCTTTGCTCTGCGCCTCTCCCTCCCGTAGCGGTTCCATGGAGATGCACCTGCAACTGGGCATTCCCTGGGACCGCAGTGTTCACCTCCTTTATTTCAGTGCCATAAAACAAAGGCCTGTCCTGTTTTCACAGCTTACACCGCTCCACATTAAAAGCTTTCTGGTGGTCCCAGCACACCTTTTGTAAGGCAACCAACCCAAGATGCCAGCGAAGCATCACCTTGCCATCAACTGTAAGAAAGGAGCAGTCTTCTGTTTTGGTTTGGTTTTTTTTGTTTGTGGTACTTTGTTGATTTTGTGAAGGTTTTTTTGTTTGTGTGGTTTTTAAGTTCCCCCTCCCCATCTTTCATTCCCTTCCACTATGAACACATCTTTTTGCTTACCCTGTTCCTTGTATGTTTACAGATGCTGCCTGTTTCAAAAGGAACAGAGGCTTTTCAGCACTGCTAGGTGAAACTTTTCCTTTAAGTCATCATTAGAAGCAGCTTTCAGTACCAGCCCCCGCTGGGATTTGCTGGCAAAGCAGAATGAAACAGGTAGCAGGGAACAGGAGCTGAGTGAGGATGAGAAGTACGAAACCATCTACCCACACAAGCTGCTGGAACATAAGGCAACCACAGGGTAGGAAAAAGCTCAGTTTTACAAGTTAATAGAAGCAGGTAGATTTGGAGGACCAAAGGACACATCCACTGGGTTCAAGGGTTTTTTTTCTGGCAGGTTGATTGGGAGCATTGAAGCTTATCGTTGAGGTTTTCCCCGGTATCGGCTTCGCTCTCCCTTGCTGTAAGTGAAGTTGTTCTCCCTCCGTGAGACTTGTCATTACTTATCCCACAGGTCACGATTTCCCAGCTCTTTCCCATTTCTGGCTTTTGAAATGCAGCATGCAAAGCTGGATACATTCTGCCAGCCTAGACTTCACCACATAACACAGAGCAGTTGTATCTCCTCTGACCCCCACAACTTGCACACGACACTCCTATTAATACTTCCAGGAATAAGATTTCTCATTAAAGGAACATCACTCTGACTCATTTAGCTGTGATTCACTATGAGCCCTAATCCCTGCCTGCAGTACTGCTTGCCTAGGCAGCTGTTTCTCTTGGTTTTTTTGATCAGATGTTTCCTCCCTAAAGGTAATGTTTGTCATGAATTTCATCTCGCTAACCATTCTTTTAGTCTAGATCACTTTGAACTCAAAGCCTGCTCTACAGAGTGACTGTAAGTTCGCTCCCAATGGCATCCTCTTCCTCAGGCACTGCAAGATGTCCTTTCCTGTGGGAGCCAAGGGATTCTTGGAGGAATACCGTACCACCCAGTGCAGAGAGCCTGCAGGACTAGGGAAAAGAAAAAAGAAAAGAAAGTCCACTCTGACAGTAAGCCCAGGGCAACTGCTCTTTGAGGAAGGCTCTTCCAGTAAGTGTGATCCCACTTTCTAAGCAAATTCAGTTCGTGTTGCTTTTACAGGGTTGTCCTGAAGGATGGCACCAACAACTGCAGTCAACAGGCATCGCACTAACCACCCCATCGCTCACCCACCCAGCAGCTATTCAGCCCAGGAGGAAGATTCCCCTTGGATGATCCACACTCAAAGGAAGCAGGCTCAGCGTTCACCCTTGTCCCATCCAAACCATCATAGCTTGCCCCATCCTATCTGGCAGTTCAAAAGCCTTCAGGATCTTAACGGCATAGACCTTCCCACACCCAAAGCACGGCATACCAACCCAGAGAAAATTTGGCTTGGTTTTTTTTTTTCTTCTTTCAAAACCATTTGATAGCAACACGAGAGTGCCAGCACAGCAAACACTGACCAGCTGACACATCTCCACTGATACAGGGCAGGACAGCTCAGACAGAGCTAACACGTGCTCTGCAATATGTTCACTGCTGTTTTAAAACGGGAGATTACACCAATGCCCCATTCAGAAGATGTCAGACTGTGTTGGCACATGGTCACAATGTGTTGCTACATGGTAATTTTCCCCTCAGCCCAAATATCACTAGCTAATGTGCTGGCCAGCCACTGCAAGGTAATTCCAGGCAGAAAAAAAAAAAAACAAACAAACAACCAAATTCTTTCCCTGTTAAGTCTGCGTAACAACATAAAACAGATTTCTTTTTTTTCCTTGTGCCACAGCTTTCTGCAAGGAGACAGGGGTTTAAGACGAATACATCAACCCCCTACTTCCTTAACACTAGCTGCAAATTCACCTGTCTCCTCAATGCTGATACATTTTCCTTCACAAGTTTGCATCCTTTGACATCTTTGCAGTCCCTCCATGTTTCTGCTGCTGTTTCTCAGCAATAGATAAGAAAACTTCAAAACCTGGCTCTGCGCTGGCAATAATGAGATTCAAAAGAAAAGATTTTTTTCCAATCTTTCTACATAAAAAGGCCTGAATCAGAGCCCAGCAGTGCACAAATATTACTCATGTCATTGACACTAAGAAAAGGGGAGCTGTGAATAAAAAATGTTAAAAATGAACACAAGGAGCATTGTTTGCATATCAGAAAAATTAATCTACATAGAGAAGTGTAAGAGCCTGCAATTCAGAAAGCAAAGAATTAGGACAGCCCAGCTGAGAATAATTTTCTAGCCAGTTAATTTAATTGCATAAATCATTCCTTTGTTAGCAATAAAGAGATATAATTAAAATGAGATTGCTTCTCATTTCTATTCTCTGGAAACTAAAGGAATTGATTTTGGGGAAAGCATTCTTCCAAATACCAGATCGGCAAATTACATTTACCTTTTTAGAAAGGCTAAATTATTTTGCGCTAATATCATGGAGGGTTTAATTAATTATAGATCTGCCATATGATCTTAAAGAAATAATTTACTTAATGCCCACAGAACAGAAGTTTGTAAGTGCATGTATCCCTCTGATAGATGGCGTGGAGATTTTTTACAAACAGGTCAGAAGTTGAACAGGTGGCTGTCAGGAGAAACGTGAGGAAATATAGGAAGTGTTTAAAATGGGGGACAGGTTTTTTAAGAGACATTAAAGTACTGCTGCCTATTTATTGGCACGTACCTGGCTTACTGTTCTTTGAACCCCTCCAAACTGGTTTCCTTGTAAATATTGTGGATAGAAAACGACAGTCATTACAAAGATTCAGGGCTCGATAAGCATTAACATGTTAACAACAGAACAACAGCCAGAGAGAAAAAAAAAATAAAAATGAAACAGCGTGAAGCCCACCTATTAAAACAGAATATTGCTTTTACCGAGTATTGCAGGGGCTGGCCACAGCCAGGCTCTTAACATGACTGTAACATCTAAATACAGAAGTCTGACACACTGTACATCATCCTCTGGATGCTCTGCTTGCCCCTCAGAGCCAGAGGCTCACAGATCCAGGGATGTCGCGCAGGCTGAGCTCCCTCTGCTGCACTTGTGGCCAGCCAGACAATGGGGTCTCCAACAGAAGGGTCTGCAAACAGCCTGCGCTGCACACATACTGCACACCACAGCACTGCAGCTCAAGCCTAAAGACCTGTAGCAAAAACAAAGGCCATAACATGACGGAGCATCACCAGCGCTCCAGCTTTCACCCACAGAAATGCAGAAAAGCGTTCCTAGAAATAAGCAAAATTCTCTCCCAAATCTTCATACGCCCTCAGCTCACATACCGTGCTAGGACGGAGTAACACAGCAGCAGCTTGCAAACTAGTTCCCAGGTTTCACTCCTTCGAAGAGTAAGAACTCATCCACCCCAAATGCATTTATAAAGGTACATACATAATATACACAGCATCATTTGGGATACAAGGAGAGGGTGGTAAAAGAAGGCAGGGAACTAGTTACCATGCAGGAGACTTCAGATACAAGGGCAGGAGGAATTCTTTGTCTCCCGCTGCAGACAGCTCTCCCCTCCAACAGCAGCCCCCAATGCAAAGCCTGCTCTGCCCTGCCTGCCAGGGGCTACAGAGGCAAGAAGGGTGATAGAGCGAAGCGTGTTGCTGCTACAGGCAGAAGGCAGGGAGCAGAATCAGTTTCCTTTGTTGCACAGGGGTGAGGTCTCCCATACCTGCTCAGGGCTTCTCTCCTCAATAAAGAACAGGTGCTCCTTTCTACATACTTGAGACCATTAGTAATTTCACGGACTTTTATCATGCTGCCCACTCTCTCAATTGTCCTTTTTATCAAAGGTAAAAACTGCCACCCTTCCACCTTCCTCCATCAGAAACTTCCCTTGCCATCAAGGACTCTCGTTCCCCACATCTGAGCCCCTTCAAAGGACTACTAGGTACAAATTTAAGTCAGGCTACTTCGATGAACTCTCCAAACAGTCACAGAAGGTTTTCTACAGTTCTCAGATGGGCACTAAGCTGCATCATTTCCAAGGAGGATGCATCCTTATGCTGTAAACCCTGCAGGCTATGCAAACCCTGGTGGCTCTGCTCTCAGCACCAGCTCAGCCCAGCCCTTTCTGGGGTCTATAGGAAACCAGCATAACTGTAAAGTCATTCCCATCACACACACGCTGCCTCTTCCTCAAAAGCTGTCCTTTTCTACGTGCTTTGGAACAGGGGGAAGAGAACAGGAACAGCTTTGTCCCAGGCAGATCATTCCCCACGCAGACTGCTGCACAGCGAGTATGCCCATCACTAGAGAGGATGCTGTGAAGGATGGCAGGTAAGCTGAGAAAGGAGAGGGCTTTGCATGCAAGAGTTAAATAGCAGATAGATTAGATCTCATCATTTGATATTTCCAGGAAAAGTATTGTGTTGCTATGGAAACCGCAACAGAACCCAGGTTTTCCCTCCTTTTGTTTGTTCATTTTCTACAAACACTGGCCTCTCCCAATCCTCTCCAGTTGGGCTTGCAGCTTGCAAAACAGATTTTTTTCTTCCTCCTAATGTCCATTTCTCTTTCCAAGTATGTTTTTCAGTACATTGCCTTTCGCAATATCACTGTCACAACCTCCAAACTCTTATTTTTGCAATAAGCACTTTTATAATTTGCTACCCATTAGGAAACTCTGCTCCTAAGCATCTCACTCTTCCAGCTTGGGGAAAAAGGGAGAAAAACCTCATGGTAATAAAACTGAGCGTTCCTGGGTTTCATTCAGGGAAAGAAAAAAAAGCCCCACACATACACAATCTCCCTTCTCCCAGAATCAGCGACATGCACCTCTTGTGATTGTGTTTTAGTACTTGTAAGGACCTGTCTTGCTCCAGGCATTGCAGGTGCTCACTCCCAAATTGCTGTACTCCCAATAGCAGCTCTGCCCGCTAACTTTCCATATAGCAAGCGAGACCAAACCCAAAAAGCAACTTAAACCCTGTTAGAAATAGACTTTGTATTTGCAGTAGGGTCAGGCAGCCACATCAAAGCAAGGAACACAGCAAGAGACAAAGCAGGATCCTGTGGATTCTTCTGTTAGATAGCTCTGGCCTCGTCAGTGACTATACGTGTACAGCACGGAGGGTGCCAGGTGACAATCTAGCAATATTACTACAAACTGGCAAAGAATCACGTACAGGCAGTGATGCTGGAGAAACCCTGGAAAGGTTATTTCACCTTACCTGTTGTACTGTCTCCTTTAGATTATCAGCACCGTCAGGGACTGCTACACAATACACAGCACCACAGGAACCAAACCCGATTCTGGCCCGTTGGCACTACAAAAACCAAAATGACACAAGGTGATGAAGAACAAGGGGAGCAAACCTGAACTCATCAAGTCGTGCACATACACAAAACAAAACCTTGGTCTCTACCTTGCAAGGCATCAGTTCAGTTTTCACGAACTGATACTGGGTTTTGCCACCCTGGAGTCACCCTTCTGTTACTGAACAACGAACCGTACAACAGTAGGAGAGCACCCAAACCTTCTGGGGCTGAAGAGACAGGAGCGTATCGCAGTAGTGTTGACACATACCTACCATCTTTTCCTGTATCCACTGACATCAGGGAAGTCCACCATAGCCAATATTCTGCAAGCGTTTTCATAGAAATGCTGGCACTACAAATACCACAAATTAAGAGGGTCCCTTGAGTGCCACAGAAGGGGGACCAACTGAGTGAGAAATGCTATCACGTCACAGATAGTTGCCCCTATTTAGAAGGTGTCAAGACATTGAGTGTTCCCTTTTTAGCTTGGCGAAATGAGGCATTTTGCAGGCAAAAATAATTTGGATATTCAGTTTTTCTTGGTTTTATTCCCAGTTATGTCTAGCCATTTATTTTACTCTATTATAATAAGAGGGATTACCCTTAACGTGTCTGATGGAAACACCAGGAGAGTCTTTCCAAAAGGAAGATGTCCCACCAGCTACAAGACTTTGATGCACAGGAGTATTTCTCCGTCAGATTCCGTTTGTTTGTTCTGCACTTCACAACCTCATAGCTTACACACGCTTCACCTTAACATCAAAACACAGCTCTACGCGTATGAGCCTTTCACACTCACTCCTAGCGTACTCAGCTGCATAAACCGCAGGGAAGCAACTACCAAGTGCAGGCTCTATTATCTCCTTTCTCCAGACCAGCGCTTACTTCAGCAGCATAAAGGGTCATATTGTTACCGAAATCTCGGAATGAAGAACTTATCGACACCAATGTGATGTAGATAAGCAGACACTTCTTCATTGACGGCCGGGTGCGTGAGCGAGTCCTCTCACGATCAACGCACCCGGCCGTCAATAAAGAAGTGTCTGCTTATCTACATCACATTGGTGTCGATAAGTTCTTCATTCCGAGATTTCGGTAACAATATCCTTAAGCTGGAAACATCTGTCAGTAAGCTTTGGAGACTCAGCACCAGCTACAGCGCCTGAGCAAGCTTTGCTGGAGGTAAAAGGGCACATCGAAGCCGAGTCCAACTAATGTACAACGCAACGTGATTTCACGGGTACCGGTGACCTCAAAACACCCTCGTGTTCTCCGGTCGGAAGACAACACCAAGAAAGACGCTGTGGCTTTTTGCAGTTGTTTGGATGGTCTTCACTCAAAACTGACCACCAGTTGCCTGAAACCCTTATATAAAAAAAGGTTTGACTTTTAGTTTACCTGGTCCCGGCTAGCCGTAGAACATACAACTGTCAAGCTGCAGAGGTGTTATTCTGGGGCCGCCGATTCAGCGCGTTTCCTTTGGCTGCCTCAGCCAAGCCGCCGCAGGGACAAGCTTGCATCCACCACCACGGTCCGTGCCACCAGCCCCACCACGTGGCCATGCACACCTAGAGCTCCTCTTCCAGCTCATCCCACAACCCCAGCAGAAACCTCTCACCAAGCGCTGTTGAAAAACAGAAAAAACTTCCTCACCTCAGCCAGCCCTCCTCACACTGCCCAAAGCCTAACGGAAAGGGGGCTTCCCAGACACAGTTCTAGAGATCTTCTTTCCAGAAAGACTGTAAAGGCAGAGCAGGGGACTGACAAGGAGGCTTCCTTCCTTCATAAGGAAAGGAGCAGCCAGACACGCAGGCAGGGGACAAGGTATCCCACAGCCTCCTGAAGTTTTGATCGTGTCCACATACACACGTACGTGTGCCGAGCCGTAATCGAAAGTTGCCCACCCATTTCCCATCTTTTCCACTACTACTTTTTCTGCTTGCAAAAGGTACCAAAAGTTGGTTTAAACTCTTCAAAACGTGGAACAAAGACCTGTCCTCCCCGAGATAACATATCCTTGTGGGCAGGAGACGCTTGCCTGCCTTTTTAATAGTTTATGGCACGGAGTCTGTGCAAAGGAAGGACACTTGGAAATAACAGGAAGCTCCAGCTGTGCTATCCATACAAATATTCTGGACATTCATACATCTGAGCTTGTAAGAGGAGGTATTTTCACCTCTGTATTAATGCACAGCACTCCCAGCAATAGAGCAGCTGCATACACAACTGCTGATAAGCTCCATGCCCTCTCCTCTGCTCTACCCACTTCCCCCCACATAAACACTTTTTTAAAAAAAAAATCCTAAGCTAAAACTGTTCAGCTCTAAAGAAGGAGTTGTGAGGACAAGCTACGGACAATCCTAATTAAACTTCCTGCTCCTGGAAAGTGAACTTTGAGCAGTAACCTATACTCAGTGACCTTCTGGGTAATCTAAGCTAATGCCAGATCTATGCAGGTTCCCTAAAATCAAAACGAACTAAAAAAATACCACCAAGAAAAGCTCTACTATGACCCAGACAATGCTAAATCAGAGCAAAGCAAGTGCCTGGGCTCTGCTCTGTATTAATCTGAACTGGTAAAGGTACCTGGTTATTCAAGCATACAAGCAGAGATGTAGAGCCAAGTTCACAGGATATTTATGCAAAGATGGAGTAGACATGAAGTCTCCCACATAGGATAGCACACCCAGATCAGGGCTGCATCCTGCCCTGGTTTCCCAAAGATCACCAGAAGCAGTTCACCATATGGCCTTCCACGTATGGAAGACACATACAGCCCAGCAAAAGGATTACCAACACGTCAGATACTAAACAAGCCCATCTTAGAGTAAGATATGTGACAATTTTTAGCATCAGAGGGAAAGTGGTTACTGTTTAAGAAAAGGACATTCTGGATCATTATAGAGCTACAAGATATTTTTTTTTGCTATACAAAAGGAATAGGCAGCACATAATCTACATGTGACTATAAGGGAGCTACATTTCTTCTGAAGATAAAAACCTTTGTCTGGCATATTCAGGTTGACCCTATAAATAGTCCACGCGAAAGATAAGCATTTGTAACTGGATCTAGACGACACCTAAACAAAGAAAAGGTCTTGCAGATATTAGGTTAGCTACAGAAATTCAGCACAAAGACTTGCCAGTATGCACCGGATGTTTAGAATACAGATAAAGCCGCGTTAATAGCACACATGAATTATTTGACCTTGTATGTTATTGATGCTGCTTCACATCATCCAAATGCTCTCACTGTTGATCTACCCAAGAACAGGCACCAGCACTACGGCAAGATGAAGGCCAAGGTCAAAAGTGGAAGTACAGCCAGTGGTAAGCATGAAGGCTGTACGGAGTTTTCCCAGACTCAGTAACTCAGATCAACTCACAAGACCACTAAAAAGATTCCTGCTTCCCTTTGAGCTTTTAGCTTAAAAAAATTCTAGCATGCACATCTATCAGGAAAAAAAAAAGAAATATTTTTCAGGTCAGCAATACACAAAACGGCACGTTCCCCAACATACACATTGCTTACAATATTAGTATTTGGGGGTAGGGGGGTGTGTGTGGAGTTTGTAGAGATCAACAGGCTTTTATGGCCAAAGGAGAACAAGGTATCTTTTCTCACCCAAGACTTGTGCTAGAAGGAAGTGAGACTACTGCGTAGTCACAGTAGAACACATAAGCAGCATTGGTACAATAGGAGAGTCAGGGACTTTGCTCAAACAGCTACAACAGACTAGCCCTGCCTGGGTGGCCAACCAAGATGGCTTGGTTCCATATACACCCAGAGAAGGGGAGACACTATACGTATATTATTAGACTAATACATTCATATGGAGCACTCTCACCTCAGTAGAAAGTATGTGTTTGCTTACAAGACTGGAAGCTAAGAATATTTTTCACGTTACTCTTTAAACCCAACATCTAGCCACAAATACACTCATGCATGCAGTCTGTATTTCTGTACTGCTAAAGATTTCACCCTGAAATAATCCATGTGCTGGGTATAAGATGTAGTCATGAATACCACTGTTACCAGTGTAGGCTTTTTGTGGGTTTTGTTTTAAAAAACCTCTTCAAAAGCATCGCTTGACCCAAATTCTGTGGGGAGCACACACACAGCTAGGCTAGAAGCTAGGTCAGAGTACGGCGCTCAGCCTTAAAGAACAGAAAAAAACCCTCAGAGTACAAAAGTACAACCGGTCAACAGCTGCACTAGCAAGCTGAAGGGGTGGCACAAAGGAGGTAAGACTGGAATTCCCTAAGGCAACACTAAAGCTAAACTGAAACACACACATTAGATCTGAGCCCTCCTCAACACCAGCTTGGAATGCTTTTCCCCTAGTCCTAGAACAGCTCTCTCATTTACCACATAGGTAAATAGTGGTGGGAAGCTAACGAGAGCTATCAAGGAATCCGAGATTCACATACATTCAAGATGAGCGAGACACTAATACTGGGAGGAGGATCACTTATCCTTGTCTAAGGGAAGAGCAGGCAGAGCTGTGCATAACCTTTTCAAAGGCTATTTTCAAGGACCAGCTGCTTCATGGCTTACAAAATATCGTAACTAAAACACATTTGAAACAAGCGAGACCAGCCCACGCAGTACAGGTCAAGTTTGCTACAAGCTTTATGCAATATATGAAATACATGCAAAAGTATTTAAAAACTCAAACCACACTTTTAAACAGCATTACACCAAGGCAAATAGCAGCCACTGACATTTAATTATTCTCACAGGTAGACCACAGGGAAGGCTGTGAAGGTCTCATTCCAGTAAGTCTAGCCTGGCTATTCTCTTCATGATAGATGTCGAGCTAATTCACTGATTTCATACCAGTGCCTCAAAATAAAGGAGTTCTGTCTAAACACCTAGAGCCCTCTGCCGAGGCCGAAATCAAACAAAACTGCAGAAGTACTAACAAGAAAACCTAAACAAGAAAATTTTGAATAATGCTGCCCTCTTGAGGGAAATGGAGCTGTATTGCCTTAGCAAAGCCATCCTCCCCGCGCTGCTAGTCAGGTCACACGAAAACTCCCCACGCTTGCCCTGCCGCATGGTTCAAGATGAGTAAGAGTTCTTCAAAAGCAGCAGTAGACTCACACCTAGGAATCAATTATCTGTAGATAAAATATAGTCTTGGTTAAGTTTTATTTATAGGTATTTTAGGTACAAACAAATAGGCCACCCTGAAGGCACAAGAACTTAATGGAAATGCATAAGACTGTCCCTAGAAATAAGAAGTTTTGTTTCTTCATGATTTAGGCCTTTTATTTTACCTAAGAGCTGGTGTTGCAAACCCCTGAGAACAGGAACCAGAATCCAGTGTTTTCTTGCTCCTGCAGATTCCTCATCAGGGGACTACACAAGCACGACCTCTCTAGCCTAAGAATCCTGCTCTTCACACGCAGTTTCCTGCAGGACAGCAAGCTTATTCTGTCAAAGTCATCTGCTGGCTGAAGTAATCCTTTGCAGCATCTATTTGAAGCTTTTGGGAATCTTTCCCCAAGAGCTGCTGTAACATCCAGGCTGTGGAGCACAGCCTCCAACCAGCCGTTATAAGAAAGCAGATCCCAAGTCACATGAATTTACTTTGAATCTTCATAGCATCACCAAAACAACCCCAAAAGGTAAGCCACACCCCAGAATTCTCAGAGAAGTTAGAAGGAGGAATGCTTGGCTTCCAGTCAAGCTAGGATATAGGCTAGACTGACATGAGAAGCAAGGATATCTCAAGAAAGCTCGGGGAGAACCCTACACAAGCCTTGCCATCTGTCTTCAAGGATTTCATAGTATTGTCAGTCTGGAAATACCAAAAAACTAGTTACAGCATTTCACACAGACACGTTGAATAATGAACATCCTTGAACAGACATGATGTTCGTTAGCAAGTACTGCCAACGAGAAGCAACATCTTCTGGCAGATAGCATCTGTGTCACACTAGAATCCACACTAAGGCAAAGAGAGTGGAGCACACCTGCACATGAAGAACATAATGCTTTAACACGCAGCACAGAATGAGAGACTCATTAAAAAACTCACTTTGAAAGCACAATGCCCAAAACATCACTAGCTATTCCAGATATGGCCTAGTGCATGAAAACCATAAAGAATTTTTCTGTGCCTTGCATGTACTCAACATCTTCAGCTGTTGCAAAAATTATTTACCTTAACAGTTAAACTTTTGCCGGTCTCTACACCAGATGCTGCTGCACAGCACTGCAGGAGTGTTGGGATGAAGAGTATACTCGCCTAAAAACACAAAGTTGTGCTACACACACATACCTATCACACATTATGTTTGGTGGAAATGGAAAAACTGTATGAGAAACTTAGTGCTAGGTTAAGATCTGCAGATTAATATGGACTTTCACTGAATTATCTCACATTCTGCAGTGATAAGAAAAAACCTCAAAGCAAAACATTAGAAGAGTCTGATGCCTCATTAAGAGCTTTAGAAGCATTGATCACCTGCTGTTCCTGACTGACTTGCTAGCACCCCTAGCTAAGAAGAGAAGTTGAAGAATTAAGCAAAGCCAGAAAGATATTATCTATACAGACTTGAATCCTCCTCCCCTTGTTATAAAAACCTTCCAGCAGTACACATTCCCCCAAAAGTACAAAGCAAAATTTTTAAATTGGAATGTCATGCCAAATCAGCTGCAAGTGGGGAGGGAAAACACAGAAGAGGAGTAGGGTTAAACATGCTTAAATCAACTATTTTTAAAATTCTTATTTTATTTTTTGAAATAATTAAAAGCACTGTGGCAAACCAAGTGTCATCACAAGTAAGGTACAAAAATAATCATCTACGTTAATTTTTTATAGGATTAAGCACCCAAACACAGACTAACACACACAGATGAGGATTCAATACCCCACAGAGCGAAAATAACAAAGTTCAAGCATCTAGAGCTACTGTACTGTTTAACTGAAGTGAGAGTCCTGAGCATTTAGGGTCACCAATATTCATGATGAGTGGAGGCATTCACATGAATGCTACTGCTCCATCAGGATTTAACCTTAATTGAGTAACGGTAGTGGAACATCACCTATTACTGACTAATTCTGAACAGTGTATCCATCTAGGCCAAAGCACCAGGTCTTCCCAGATCAAAGTTTGCAGAACAGGTTCTACAAAAAACAGGATTCTAAGTGTCAAGCAATTTCGTGTTAGCAAGACTTGCATTATTACCACTAAAATGAGATACCGACTGAAAGAATACAAACAGGCTAAATCAAGTGTTTTCTTATCCACATTAGAAAGCTCATGACATCAGGATCTGTCTAAATGTGATCCGACATGGTTTTTGAGAAAGCTGGCTTTTGCCTGGAATAATTATCCAAAGCACAAGATCAGATATGAGGATAAACATAATGAAAGTAAAGACAGGTCTAAGAACTACTTCCAGGAGACTGGACTCTAAGCAGCCACTTCTTCAGTTCAGCAATTTTATCTTCTCTTGAGGCTGCATAACTCTTTGCTGTCTTAATGAGAGAGTCATGATGCTTTTCCAACGCAGCCTTCAGATTTAGGTATATTTCCTAGAAAGAGATAAAGGAGAAAAAAACAAAAACAAACTAAAAATCCACCAGCAAAGTTAACATTTATGCTTTAGAAGGATTTAACTAATAGTGATCTGGTGGTCTCAAGATATTTCAAAGGTACCTCATTCCTGGCTTCAGAAGCAGCATTCACAGAACACAGGGAAGTTACAAAGCACCAGAAGATTAAGAGCAGCCACAAGAAAACGCCAACATTATGGTTCTGTTGCAATGCTGGTGGTTCCGATACCAAGATGGTCAAATGACCAGCACTAGCCCTGTATTCACACTACTACTGCCTCATTCCTGTGTTAGCCTGCGCCACCCAGGTTTCTGCCACTGACTGCCCAGCATAGACAGTACTTCAGTAATGAATAGACAGGATGAGATGGTACAGGCAGAGTGTTATTCCCTACTCCCAACCCATCGGGATTTCTGCCTCTTTCCAAAGCTAAGCTGGACAGTCATCTTCCTGAAATCCTAGGAGGAAAGTGTTTGTGACATGGCAAGTGGCCCTGTATCTGAGATCACCACAGTACCACCCACCACTAAAACGTGAATGTAAAGCCTCACAGGTCAGGTCCCAGAGGCCAAACAAAACAAGAAAACCCCATTACTTAGACCTGGAACTACCACAATACAAAAACAGATAGCATGGAACTAACATAGTATCTGCTACAGGCACAGGTGGGAAGAAAAGTTTAATTTCACATCCCAAAATACTGGGCAATCAATCACACCATTCCAGAGCCTTTTCTCTCAGGACTGCAAAGCCCACTTCTCCTGTAGGCCATCTATACAGACTGCAGAGATGAAAACAAGATCTAGCAACCCAGTGGAACCACAAGAAGGAAGCACTCACCCCAGCAACTATCCAGCCGAACCACCACCTACCCAGCCTACTTGGTTTTAGGGCCAATACGTGTTCTTTTATCTACACAGCCCAAGTTAACAAAACAGGTTTGCTTTGAGTATTCTTAAAATGGGATTCCTTTAGGAAAAACACGTCACCTTGGCTTTCATTTCTTCTTTTTCAGCATTCTCATTCAGCTGCTGAATTTTGAACCTTGTCTGTTGGATTTCCTTGTGAATGGCCATCACTTTATCATATACAGCACCCCTCTTCTCCTGAACTCTGTTACAATATCTAAAGGTGGGAGAAAAACGAGTTAGTACTGAGCCATTTGACTAATCCCAGATTAAATTTAACTCCACCACAAGCAAAGCTTGCTTTTTACAAGCATGAAACTAGCAGCTTCTAGAAGTGATACTGTATAGAATTCACTTGCTTGGAAGTTTGTCCAGTTCTTAACCTAGAACAACTTGGGCACATGAAGTTAAATTTGAAGTGGAGTTAGAGGAGCATGTTGAAGATCCTCAGTTGCTGCTAATCAAGGCAACTGAGGTGGCTCCAGTGGAACCAGCCCAACAGACAGCTAGACACTGCATCTTCCTGCCTTTGAGTAACACACTACAGGTGTCAGTGGAGAGCCCTGCCTGAAGACCAGCCTCCGGACCAGGTTAAAAGCAACATAGCTGCACTTGATGTTTCAGCATAATTGAAAGTCACATGTTATCCTTAGCCCCAGATCCCCACCCACCAAGTTAAAGCTCTAATCCCATACATCTATGTATGTTATCTGCAGCTTCTAGTCGATCATTTCACTTCATCCCAAACAAAGACCAAATAACATTTCCCCAGCTTGCAGGTAAATTCAGATATCCCCAGCTGTGAGCTGCCATGTAATCAGCAAAGGGTTAGCGTGGGAACAGATCTACTCCTGACTTCAAGGGCAAAACCACACCTACCAGTTTATACTAAGCATTTGTACAATAATTACAGTTGGAACTGTAGCAGCTGCTTTCTCTAAATGGCTGAAATGACTCATACGTAGCAAAAGCCTACTTACATCTTCCTTCCTCAAGAGAACAGTCAGGACACATTCTCTTATTCACCAGCAAAAATACTTGTTTTCAAACAAAGGTTACCTCCCCTTCCCCCTTGCCTATCAAAGCATCTAATTTTATCACTCAAAGGAAATAGCTACACCATTAAAAACAGATAAATCGGCAGCAACTCTTAACATAAAGGAGCATTAGACTGTATTATTTGGAAGGAAAAGTAGCTTTTAATTAATATCCTTTAGCTGGTACAATACCCTGCATGAGGAGCAAAGGAAGCCTGGGAATCTTGCTGCCATTCTAGGCACCACACAAGCCTTATCAGCACGACTAGATCTTTGTTGCTCTCTCAGCTAAGTAAAAAAGCTCTCTTTCATCACAGTTAACCCACCAATAGTTTTCCATATTCCCTTTCCTATCCATGTACAAAAGAAGCTATATAATAAGCATTCTCTATAACTGTTCAGCATTTCTAATCTCACAGTGAAGCCACGACCATACAACGCTGCCGTTTGCTGCTGCAGAAGTGACTGCTGGGCTGTAAACACTGCCCTGGAGTTTGCCTTTAGCATATGGTAGGAAGGAAGATGGGCTAAGAGGCTTTGATCAAATGACACTTTTCCTTTTGTTTTAGAAGCATCATGTCAGGATAATACTCCTCTGAGATACGAGCCCCATTTCCCCATGGGTCTTGAACATCTTTGATAATGAGCAAAAGTGGCAAGGGAAATTATGAAAAATTCATGAAAGGCAAATGGGGCTTTGTTGAAGTCTGATAACTTGGAAAATTATCCCAATGTGACATTCTCTTTAAGAAGATAAAAGAATCAAGAATAAGCATTATAAATTAAATTAGTGCTCCAATAAAAGAACTGCTGTCAAGTCACATTGCAATTATTGATTTGAGACCCCAAGTCCCTGCCTGCAGCATTACTGGTCTCCGTACAAAGCTATCCCACATCGCTCATTTTCTTCTTACTGCTAAGCTACATGTTTGTACCAGACACGAACTTTGGTAGCACATAACAAAGACATAAAGTAGCATCAGGCAGAAGTGTCAATGCATCCATACTCAAACACAGAGTGCTTATGTTGCTCAGCATCTTCACGCTTCTTTGTTATCTTCATTTCAGCTGTAGATAGCTTCTCACGTTTTGCAGTGACCAGTCTCTTTAAGGATATTTCATCTGTCTTCCACTTTTTCAGCTCTATCTGAGCACTCTCAATCTGGTCTTCCAGATTTCTGACCTAGAGTACACAAGTACTGAAATTAAATGGGGGAAGAATAATCAAAACAGCACACCCTGTTAGTTTACTAAGACTAGAACTAGCTTCCTGCTTTTTGAAGATCAAATTGCTAAATAAGTCTTCTGGTTAAATCCCAGTTTCCTGGTCTTTATCCAATTTTAATATATCCAAACAGACAAGATCACATCACTTAGAAAGATCTGCAGAAGTTACTATGAATTCTGCTATAGATCTTAACCAAGAGCAATTTGAACATATGCTATACAAATACCCAAAAAGACTGCATACCATTTTTCAAGTGTTCCTAACAATTGCTTTCTCCCGGAACTGGGTAGCAAAGAGCAAAGTATTGTATTGTGACAGACATTTCATCAGGGAAAGGCTTGCTTTCGTAGTATTAATAAAGTTAAAGGCATTTAAGGCATGACTCTTCCTGAAGTAGTGATTTTTTTTACTCTTAGTTTCTGCTCTCTAGGCAGAAGAAACTGGATCTCACTTTTCTTCTTCCGTCATTTCCTACCAACAACCCCAAGACAGTTCAAACTATTTTAGGTCAGGTTTCTATGGCAACAAAGGCTTTGACTATTAAAAGTGGTCAATAGTACATAATCTAGCAGCAGACAACAAAGCAGCAGCTATGTTTTACTTATGTTTTTACAAAGGAGATTTAGAAGTTATCTAAATTCTTTCTTTTTGGGGAAGAAAAGAGATGGGAACTTTCAAAACACAGACATTTACTGATGATCACCTATCTTGCTTAGACATTAAATTCTCCCTAACCAGATAAAATTAGGATAATACAAACCTCTGATAATACACTGGCCAGTCTCTCCACATTTGCTCCTTGTCTTTCTATCTTCTTTTGATACAACTGCACCTCCATTTGACATGATGGCAGAATCTCAACTAGGTCTCTATAAGCTTCGTATTTCTCAGTAACTTCTTGCTTTAAAGAAAAAAGCCTTGTTAACAAAACAGACTAGAAGTTCAGCAGTTGTTTTGTGTAAGTATTACTGCATATCGACTTTTGTACCCATTCCCTCATTGCTTAACGTACACTAGACTGAATATTTAGTAGTTACTGAAATGAGATCTTAAGTTTGTAAAAATAATGTGTTTGCTTGGAAAGCACAGGAAAAGCGACATGCAAGTGTCTTACACTGAACTAACCAGCTTGTTACAAGAGCTTTCAGGACAGAAAAGTAGTACGGTGAAGAAATTCTATACTGGTAAAATAAGAGTTACATAAAGCATCATAAAAACAGATGTCTGGAATTACAGCACTGAAGTTTACACCTTTGGAACAAAAATACCCAAGGAGACAAAATTATGCAAGCTTCAGTGACGTACAAGCAATCATGAACTACAGACATTTAAAGACTGGACATCACTATTAAAAAAAACTAGGAAGGGATCTCAGTGTTCAGCATACTAGTGGCAACAGCCATCAATTCCAGAAACAGCGAATGACAGCAAAGACACCAAGCAGCATGTATTCTAAATCCAAAGACATTTGTGAGCTGCCAAAAATACTGTAAACTCCTGACACCAAACAGCCAGAAAGGTATAGTATAGATCCAAGAGTTCTACACCTAGCTTCACAAGTAAACAGTCACTCATTGAGGACAGAGCAGCAGTGACTGCAACCCTGCTTTTCACAAAAAAAAAAAAGAAAATCCACCAACACAAAAGCAAAAATAAACACTCCCACAGCCAACTTTCAGGTTTCTCTGAACTTGTGATTTCATTTCAGTCTGACCACTGTTCTGTTGGGTTTTGACTAGAAGCATAAGTCATTCAAGAAACAGTTCTAGATGACAACAGTCCAGTAAAGCATGTGCTTTTTCTAATAGAATACCTCCTTGTGTGGACAGAGGAAAACCTCACCTTGGACTTCTTGAGTTTCTTAACAGTCTCTTTCATCTGTTCTTTGTAATTTTTCAGTTCTTCTGGACTCTCCACAATTTTTGATTTCAGCTGCTCTTGTTCTTCTTTCAAAGAAGCCATTGTCACTTTAAGGTCATTCTAGTTAAGACAAACACACTTTCAATATTGGCAATTAGGTGAACAAAGAGCTGCGAAGCATGGTTTGCCAGGATCTCACAGCTAGACAGGGTCTTATCTCCATCTTAAGTGTTTCCTCATTAGGAAGTTTGTTTTAAGAAGAAATTCCTCCAAACAGTGTTAACATTCCCAAAGCAGTTAACAATCCATTTTGCTCCTTGAACATGCTGACAGATGTGCAACACTTAGTCACAAGAACAGCATTTAACCAGCATTCCACAAAAAGCTTGCCAGCTAACACATATTACTAGCACCTCTCCTTCAGAATCCCTCACCTAGGGCAACCGAAGAAGTCACTGCAGGGTTTCAGAGCCAGCTGTATCAGCCTGAGAGAAGAGCAACAAGCTTCCTGTGCAACCTCTCAAAAGCCTCCTGTTTTGTCCCCACCACATCAGTGGCTGCCTCATTTGCCGTTCTATGCACTTAAGGTAAGCCCATAGCATCTCAGAAATCCCCATTCCTTGCCCTTTAACAAGTTTCCCAAACACAGACAGAGCTTTACATTATAGAGATGTGTATTTAAAGTTAACAAAACAAGCTACTTCAGTAGCTTTTCCCATGGAGGGAAAAAACTTAAATCAGTTTAAAAAAAACACCACAAACTAACAATCACCACCTCACTGTTACCTAGCTCCAAGAATAATTTGATTCTAGAAAGAGAGATGATCTATTAGTTAATCCAAGATGCAAGCTATGGCCTAGATAGAGGTGTACTTACCAGTTTTCGGGTGCCCTCTGCAGCATCCAACTTCTTTTGCGAAATAGTTTCTTGCAAAGCTGCCTAAACAAAGCAACAAGCTTTAAATAAGCATCTCTGCAACTGCTGCCTCCTCTACCTTTCTATCATAGATCTGTCTACAAGAGAAATCCCATTTATGGTTTCTTTGGAGTGCCATAACTAGCAGACAAAATTGCAGTCTAAGACGTAAAAGGCAGGGAAGAACACCACTGTTGCAAAAGCCACTGGGAGCACTAGGGATGCAACCAGCAGCTAACTAGGAACAGGGATAAGAGACTACCTCTATTCTTACTGACCCTGGCAGCATTATACACACAACCTTCTCCACCAGAGGTACTGTTCTTAAGAAAAAAAAAGTAAGTTAATACAAGTTTCCCAGCAATATAGAAGTCAAGCACATGATTAATAATATTGAGACTTGACAACATAAAAAATACTGTGGTTGGGGGTTTTTTTCTACTGAAGCAGCTGAAAAGGTTACCTGTGAGACCTTAGGGATAAGCTGCCATTGCTGGGAAGTTACCCCTGCCATCAACCCTACTCTTTTTGCCAGGCATTCCCTTGGATGACCCTTCTCAGGCCTTATTTCCTGCCACGGCGCACCTCCAGTTCCAATTCAGATGGAAAACAAAAGCAAAATACACCTGTGTTACTGTACACAAGTATGATGTTTATCTCCCAGTTATGCAGTAAGGCATTTCACAAAGAGCCAAATACACTTTTGTATTCCCCAAGTCTGATTTCAAGTATGTTTCAACATTCTTTACAGTGAAATGACGAGGTGGTATAGGAATTACATAAGACACTGTGTTGCAGTGACCTTTGTTTTAAACAAGGAAGTTCCCTTTATCCTTTGTAGAAGGAGGGGAAGGGGAGCTAAATCAACAGCAGTAAGGAACACCCATGATCAGAAGTCATAGCAGCATTTCAGGGAAATTTATAACAAGATCATACTTGTTTCCGACGATATTCTTGCCTCAGTAGTTGCTCCAGTTCTCGAATGTTATCTGTCAGTTGCTGGACCTCAGCTTGATGTTCAACTGGAACAGTGCTAAGTGAAAAATAAAATATATTGGACAGTTTCAGCATCATTATAGACAGGTAAATAAAACACTCCCTCCAAAGAATTTACAAACAATAACTTTAGTAATCAGGGCAAGACAGTCTCAAATACATACATCTTGGTTTCCTTTGCTTGTAAGATTTTGGAGTTGAAGCATAATCTAAAGAGCTATTTTGGCAATAAGTGGCACAAGCATGACAGAGGACTAAGTTTAAAGATAATGTTAAGCAAAGCACGAAGAACAACACTTCTACCAATTTTTTGGGCTATTTTAATGTATGAAATTTGCATAATACTACCTACCATAGAAACAGCTTGTATTAGGGTAGAGCTATAGATAGCTAGAGAACCACCTGTCTAGCACTTACCCAGAGCAGCTATAAGGGAAAGAGAAAAAAAAAAACCAAACCAAAACTACTTAGTTTTGAAAGCTCTCTTGGAAACCAGCTATCTCTTCATCCTACTATCCACAAGCAAAACCAAAACTTAAAGGTGCAGATGCAGGCAGTAGAACTACATGGCCTGAAAGACAGAACAGGGCAAACATGACAAATAACTACAGAAGACAACTTTACGCATTTATTAAGTTAAAGATGGGCTTCTTATGGCTATCAAAGAGAGAAAAACCTATCACCAGAAAATGACTATAACCGCAAAAAGTTTGACCATAGCCCCCAACATACAAAATACAGTATCTTCTCAAAGCAACCACATACTCCTGAAATCACATTTTTATTTTCTGCCAGCAACTCTTCTAGCCCAATGCCAGCACAGCTACTTGTGCAACTCTGAGCACAACGCAACAGCAACATCTCTGTTTTCTGACTTATTTCCCAGGGAGGCTAACCATCAACAAACACAGAAAAGGGTCAAAGGAGAAGTCAAGTCTGCTCAGAAGTTCCTACAGTAGTTATCCAACACGTCTATCAAATCACACAGCTGAACTACTCGGTTCCTGTTTAAGCATCCCATACAGAATCACAGAATCATTTAGGCTGGAAAAGACTATAAAAGAGGCATCCAACTGTCAGACCAGCACTGCCAAGCCCACCACTAAACTGTGTCCCTAAGCGCCACATCCACACATCATTCAAAGACTTCCAGGGATGGCGACTCAACCATGTCCCTGGCAGCCCGTTCCAGTGCTTGACCACCCTTGTCAGCGAAGGAATTTTCCAAACTAAACTTCCCTTCGTGCAACTCAAGGCCATTTCCTCTTACCCTATGGCCTGTTACCTGGGAGAAGAGACTGACCCCCACCTGGCTGCACCCTCCTGCCAGGCAGCTGTAGGGAGCGATAAGGTCCCCCCTGAGCCCCCTCCTCTCCAGGCTGAACCCCCCCCAGCTCCCCCAGCCTGGTGCCCCGGCCCCTTCCCCAGCCCCTGCCCGGCTCTGGACACGCTCCAGCCCCTCAATGTCCCTCTTGTCGTGAGGGGCCCGACACTGACCCCAGGGTTCGAGGTGCCGCCTCCCCAGTGCCGAGTGCGGGGGCCGGTCACAGCCCCGCTCCTGCTGGCCACGCTGTTTCTGGTACAAGCCAGGATGCTGTTGGCCTTCTTGGCCACCTGGGCACACTACCAGCGTTCAGCCAGCTGCTGACCAACACCCCCAGGCCCTTCTCCGCCAGGCAGCTTTCCAGACACTCTTCCCCAAGCCTGCAGGGTGGCATGGGGTGGTTGTGACCCAAGTGCAGGACTCTGCACTGAGCCTTGTTGAACCTCCTACAGTTGCCCTGGGCCCATCATCGATCCAGACTGTCCAGATAGTTTGCACTGAACAGCAAAGTAATGCATCTCACCGTGCTTACTCCTCATACTCACTTCAGTTTCTCCAGCTTTACTACTGCCTCCCGATTTGCAGTCTCCAGTTGCTGGTGTTTCTCCATAGCAGATTTCTGTAAATTAAATATTCCAAGGGATTTTTTTTTATTTTAGAGGAATATGGTTTCTCTCTGAGCTTGTGTTAGAGCCCTGCTCATCATTACTGCATGTGAAATGCAACGCACCATCTCCAAACTACTGAGATATTTAGAAAAGAAGCCACCTGCAGTTCTAGCTTCAGCCCACCGACTGTCGCATCTGTCTTTTCCTAAAACAATGTGAGGCGTCACACCTTCGCTTATCAGGCTAAGCTACCCTTCAGACAACAGCCCAAGCAACACCTTGGGTCATGGTCAAACAGAAACTTTTACAATACTGACAAGCTCATCCACTCTTCCAAGCCAACCTGTTTCCTTAAGGGCTTTGCAAAGGCTTTTCATAAACCATTTACAGTAGCTGTGAATGCTTAGAACATGCAATACAATTATACAAGTTTTCCATAATATTAAACTGATACCTTCCTGTATTATTTGGCCACATTTAAGATTCCCATGTGTTACGTAAACATGCAGTTAAAACCCCACAACTTTGATGTTCCCAGCTCTAAGCTGACATTAATTACATTCAAGTCCAATTTATCTGGAGCAATATGGCACCCAATCTTACATAGTTCAGTTGTAAGTCCAAGTAGACCTCACGTCGGAATTCTCTGAAGTTTACAAAGTTGAGAAGGCCACTCAAGAAGCGAGCTGTCCTCTTTGTTTCTGAAACAGGAATTGCAAGCCATCACTGCTCTGGTTTCTGCATGCATTGCAATTGCTTAGAGCAAAATGTAATTCAGAGAAGAGACGGAAATCACAAAACAAAAGAATCCAAATCAGTTCTTCCTCTGCTCACCTTGCAAACATTTCACACCTTGGTGCTAGTTTTTATGTAGTCTGTGAACTTACAATGTCAGCAATTCTGTGCAATTTAACAAATGAAAATGGCACCTAGGAGAAAGAGTATTAATATACAGCCTCCCTTTAAAGCAGAAGTCAGGGAGAAAGTGTCAAACTTCAACTACAATTCTGAAGACAGAACCTCACTGTAACTATCAAGCTAACTGAAGACATCACTTTGAACTGCAGGGACTTTTTGGCTCTATTCCAAGCAAACTCTGTGAAAGACTATTATAAAGTCCGGGAATGCCTGAGACAAGACAGAGTCAGAAGTGAAAGAGCTCTTCAGAACAGCTTTGTCCAAGTTTCTGTGTTGTTCCAGAATCACCACAGCTGGGTATTGAAAAGGGGAAACCAAAAATTCAATTGCTTCCTACACAGGCATCAGTACAAGAAATCCCATAGCATTCCAGAGTTGCCAGGATCATCTTCATGACCATGCATTCTTACATTATTTCAAGTATGTCACAGCCCACTCTCTAGACCAGCAACAAGAGTCCCCCCAGTTATTTAATTGGATTAGCCTACATAAGGAATAAGGAGGAGAACTGCTCATTAGAACCAGTTAGTCTAAGGGCCACAGCAAGAGTCAGAATAGTAGCTAGGAGCCAGGGACAATGCTCAGCGCCAGCTGCCCACCTGGATATGCTCAATGAGACAAAGTATCTGGATATCAAGCAACACCCACCACACCAGGAAACACAAGGACTAGGACACACTTGCTTACTTGGGTTTAACACATCAGCAATTTGAAAATCATTGATCCGGCACACTGGAAGTAAGCGCTCCCTGCAAGGAAAACAAAATACGATCTTAACTGCAGTGACCATTGCTCAGATTTTGTGCTATATCCATTTACTACAAAAAACACATCCTGTCCTCTCATCCCAGAGCATGCGTACAGCAAGCACAAAACAGTAAGTCTCAGGAGAATAACACAGCAGGACTCCACACACAGATCAGCATTAAAAATTTGTATTCTTACAGTATCTCACAAAGACTTAGAGAGACAAAATACTTGCCTGTAGATCAAGACTTCACCTTCATTAAGTAACTCCTACACTTAACTGAAATAACACTTAAAGTCTAGCACTTGCCTCATTCCAACAAAGATAACCTACACAGAATTCAGACAGCAAATTTACACAACAGGTACTTAAGATTCCCTCTTCTCTGGGTAATGATGACCCTCTAGCCAGTCAAAGTATAGATCTGCGCTCCATCTTGGCGAGGCTGGATTAGTTAACGCGTTAATTTTGACAAGACAGCTGCCTGCTTAGAATTTTACTCTATTAATTATTGCTGCCCCCTGTTCACCTACAAATTTCGCTTTGCTCAGAGTCAACAAGCAGTGGAACCACCATCAGCAAAAAGGCATAAAGCCCCACTAGGTCCAGCAAATTGGACTTTTACAAGGAATAGCAACTAAACAGATGCACCACCTTCTACTTACATGTGAATATACAAGTTACAAACAGGTAGAAAGCCTTCAAATATCTGTGGATAAATTATGTCAACGTTGACCGGCATCTAAAAAGTAAAGAGAGTCAATGCATAAGTAAAGAATACTTAAAACAAAAATACACAAAAACGTTTGTTTCCACAACATAAGTCAAGTAAGTTAAACACACCAAGGATGGTCTCCCCATCCCCAGGGAACACATTAGAGCCTAAAGAATGCCATCAAGTCAATCGGCAGACTACAAGTGTCAATTTTGGCTGGTCAAAATCTAAAAAACAACAACTGAGGCAGCAACATTACAAAATCTGAAATTCAGTCTAAACCCTGGTTTCATTTGTTCAAAAGTGGTGCAGAAGAACAGTCTCTGCATTACACACAAGCTCTTTCTTTAAACACCCCAAAACTGACAGGCTCAACTGGTTTATGAAGAAGTCAGAAGGAGAAGGTAGTGGTTCACTGTCACCTTTTACTGATATTTTAAACCTCATAATACAGTATCCCAGGTAAAGTCACTGCCTGTGAAGAACCGAGTTATCTTGTGCACATGAGATCTTCCCTTTCAGTTTATCCAAAAATAGCATGAGACAATACTATTTATTCTCACTTTCAGGATTCAGGTCTTGCCTAACAGACAGAAGGTAAGTGTTAATCAACAAGGTATCAGTTAACCTCCAGCTCCACTTCTCCATTAACCTCATGAGATGAAAGTTAGAAGAAGTGGAGATGATCAAACACTAACAGCGACATTTCCTTCCCCCCTTCCAGACCAGTTTAACATCTAAGCAGAGACCCTCCTCCAGCCACGGCCAAAGGTGGATGCCCAAGACAAAAGCACGCATTTTCAAGGGCAGAGATGGTGTCCCTTCACAGCCTCGTCCAATCCCTCCTGAACCTTACAGACACTCCTGGTACCCACAGTATCTCAAAGAATTCACAGCTTAGCCGCAGGAGGAGAGGGCTCTCCACAGAGCCTGTCCTTACAGCCTACAGCAGTAAATGAGCTAGTCTTTGTGCTTACTACTACTTGTACTGAAGGGAGTCTCCCTTCCATGGGGTGGGGCTGGGTTGAAGAAAAGGAAGCTCTGAGGCAGCACACTCACAAAACCACTATTTCTACAAGTATCTTGAGCTGAAGCCAACTTCCAGAGCAGAAGCAATGGTCAAACGAACTTCTGACAAAATCAGCAAGGCGTCAGCAACAGCGCACAGATGATGCTCCCAGGTTCATTTACTTCTGGTAAGTGACCCACACTGATGGTTGCACAGCAGTACTGTGCTCTCATTCCTAAGTGAACAGGCTACTTGCCTCCCTGAACCCAAACGCAAATGCCCATGGGTATACAGCATCTCACACACAAGTTTTCCGCAAGAGAGGTGGAATTTCTAAGCACCTTTTTGTGCAATTACAACACACAAAACAGTAAGCTACTTGCCATTTCCTAAGCCAATAGGAGGAGACGCTCCAAAACTACATTAGTTAGGGGCAATATTTGTTTCATTTTGCATTTTGTTACACCTGCCACTACAGACATACCATGTAGAAGTGTTCCAGGCGGATTCCATAGACTTTCTGCAGGATTCTCATGTAAATCATGTGTAAAACTTCAGGCTGCAAGAGGAAAGGACACAAATTAGTATTCCGTATGATTGATTATTTGGGGCTCCCGCACTAGACCCTAAAAGTAGTGCTGCCTGTTACACGTGAAGACCAATTTCACTGAGCCACCAAGACCAACAAACTTTACTTTCCAATAGTTTGCAGTTCAAGCATGACTATCTCATAATACAGTTACGAGACGGCAATCAGCTCAGACAGCTACAGTCTGAACTACCACAGCAATACATCGTTTCTCACTACATCGCTCCTCACTGAGCATTTTTGAAACCAAGTGACACCAAAAAAGGCCACAGAAACTATAATCCCATAGCAAAACGTGCCCTTCATCACATTATTAAAATGAAGGGGTGAAGAATACCCACAAGCCGAACAATTATTTGTTGGCGAGCACTAATGCAGGATCAATTCGAGTCAGTCGCATGACTGACTGAGCCGGCCACCCCCTGCACACACGGGGCCACCTGCCCCTTGAATAGTGCATGCTGTACCACTTATCTAAAGGATGACGCACCTATATTTAGGTAAAGTCAGGAAATGTCCGAGGACCCTTATTGCAACATGATGGATGCACAGACTGCTAAGTCCTTGGCTTGGTTATCTTTAGAAGGGACATTTTGTCTTAGATTCCTGTTGTACATGCAACGTGGCGAAGATGGAGACTAAACACGGCCGCTGAGGAATAGTCTGTGCAGAGACAACTCCTCGAGGACATAGCGGAGGCACGAGATACGTAAATAAATTCTCCAAATTGTAATGAATATGTAAACAATTATTTGGAAAACTAACGAATAGGTATGAGTAGCTTGTATAAAGGGAGGACTGAAAAGTCCCCTCGGTGTGCATGACTTTGGTGGAGCAATCCCCCACGCACCCAGCGCTCGCCCGCATATTGCTGACTGATTCTTCAGCTCACCCTCCAGCGGGCACAGGCGCTCTCAGAGCGGCACACAGGACCGCACCGAAGCGGCGACGCGATCGCCAAGCCGCTTCTCTCGTGTAAGGGCACCGCAGGGCTGCGCCCACACCAGCGCTCGGGCCGAGGCAGGGGAGAAGGCGGCGGCGGAGCGGGGAGGGGCTGCTTTTGCACCGGCTCGGTTTAGCCGGTCGATTAAGCTGTTGAAGGGACGACACTACAGCAAACACAGCGGCTGTGGTAACCCAGCCCCCCCGAAACGGCGAAGGGCTGTGCGGGATCACGCCCGGCCGCTGATGAAGGCGGCCCCTCCCCGGCCAGGCCCGAGCCCGCTCCTCCCGGGCCTCGGGGGCGCAGCGCCGCGGCCAGCCCGGTAACTCCTACGGGGCTCATCGGCCCCTGCGGGAAACCCAACCGTCTCGCCCGGTGGGCACTGCCGGGCGCCAAAGGCCATACCAGCGGGGGAGCGGCCGCTCCAAGGCCCCCCCAGCGGGCCACGGCACCGGCGGGAGGCAACGGCCTCCCCTCACACAGGGCAGGGCCTGCCGGGCCCGGCGGAGCTGCCGGCGCCGCTCCCCCGCCGGTACAGGCCGCGGCCTCCCCCCGCCACGCTCGCACCTTGGCGCTGCCGCTGCCGCTGCCGAACACGTCGCCCTTGGCCAAGTTGCGAGCCTCGGCCCCCGCCAGGACGTGGCTGCGGAGGTAGCTGATGATGTCGTCGGGGCTGTAGCGGGGGAAGGTCATCATCTCCATGGCGGCGGCGAGCAACGGCCCCGCAGCCCCCGCGACCAACCGCCCTCAGCCGGCCGCCGCCGCTGCTTGAATCTGGCGGTGCCGCCCACGCCCCGCGCCAGCCTATCGGCGGCCGCGCCGGCGGGAAGGGGCGGGCCTTGGCGAGGCCCCGCCCGCCCCGGCCGTTAGGGGCGGGGCCGCCTGAGGCGCTGAGCGGAAGGGGGGCGGCGGGTCCCGCGCTCCCGGTGCCGAGTCGGGTGTCGCCGCCAGCTGGGGTCCGCGCTGGGCCCGGGGGCTGGCAGCAGCGCTCTGGGGAGCCGAGGGGCGGGGGCGGGGCAGGCGGAGGAACACTGTGTGAGCCAGCAGAGCTGGCTGCCTCGGGAAGAAGCTAATTTAAACAGAATAAAGAGGTAAGAACAACAATAATAATAATAATAACAATTATAATGGAAAGGTGGGGGGGGGAAGGTAAAAAACAAAGGAAAAGAGAAAAGGAAAACAAGCGGTACACAGTACAACTGCTCAGTGCCCGCTGACCGATGCCGAGCCAGTCCCCAAGCAGCGATCCCCCCCAGCTAACCCTCCGAGTTTCTATACCAAGGATGACTCCCATGGCATGGAATGCATGGAATACCTCTTCAGCTGCTCCAGGTCAGCTGTGCTGGCCACGTCCCTTCCCAGTATCTTGTGCCCCTCTAGCCCTCTGGCTGGCAAGGCCCGGGAAACCAAAAAATCCTTGACTTAGTATAAATATCATGCAGCAATAACTGGAAACATCACTGTGGTTATCAACATTGTTCTCACATCAGAGCCAAACCACAGCACTGTACCAGCTACTAAGAAGAAAGTTAACTCCATCCCAGCTGAAACCAGGACAACACTTCCACATACAGTTAGTAGCTACACACAAGAACTACAGAGCCTAACCAGTAGCTGGTCCCAAGGACATAGCTGACTTAAATGTTAATTTTTCGTGTACTGGAACAACAGATAAGTTCGTTTTTACACACTGGAGCGAAGGCTTATGAAGCATCTATGGCACAAAGATTTGTGAAGCAGCTACAGCACTGTACCACCTCCACTCTTCCCCGCAGCTCCTGCTCAGCCAGAGAGGTCATGGTACTGTCCCCAAAGGCACTGACATCACAGAGGTGTCATCTGGAACCCAGCGTGAGACTGAGACACTGCAGACACTGTTTCACACTTGGTGATGTAGAAACTAGGCTCTGTTTCCAGCCAGGCGCTCTGCCAAGGAGTCAGGTGAGGCACAGACACAAAGTGCTTCCTGACAGCCTTGCACCAGACACCTGTTTGGCATAGCCACGACAATACAGCTTCCATAGAGCCACTCGCAGTCCCCAAAGGGCTGGGCAGCCTGGAAGGTCTTAGAGCATGTCTCCTTTAGGTAGACAGCAGGCCCTGAGACTCATGTTTCTTCTTTTGGGGATGGGGATGTCTTTGGAGAGGAGCAGCTGCCCGAGCCAGTGTAGCTGCCAGAACCTGGCAGTGAACTGCACAGGGCAGCAGTTGCTGGAGCTCCCTGTGGCCATCCCACTGGACACCAGGCAGCTGATTCTGGCGGCCAACAACATCTCATACTTGCCGACAGTGGAACTGACCTTCCTGGCTGATTTGGTCTACCTGGACTGCAGGAAGAACCTCTTGGGGGATGACCTGGATTTCACTTTCCTAGGTATGGCCAAGCTTATCTATCTGGACCTGAGCTTCAACAACCTCACACGGATCACCTTCAGCACATTCTCACACCTCCACAGCCTGGTGGTGCTGAAGATCTCAGACAATCCCAACCTTGTGGCCATCAAGAAGGATGCTTTCTCCAACAACACCTGGCTGAGGCACCTGGATGTCAGCCGGACGGGCTTGACATTCCTGGACACCAGCACTGTCCAGGACCTGCCCAACCTGAGCTTTCTGGCATTCAGTGACAACCGGTGGCACTGCAACTGTTCCTTTTTGGACTTCATCACCTGGGTGACAGAGAGCAACGTTCATTTTCCAGGTGAGGGCTGTATGAGCAGGACCTCTCTCCTCCCTTCTCCTGCTTATCTGTGTGGAATGGAGAGGGCCCTCTCCTTCCCAAAATTTCAACTCATGGGGCTGTGCCACTGCGTGTCAACTGTGGGGCCCACTTGCTGGTGTTGCACAAAACATGGCTCAGAGCAGCTGGGTTACACGCACTCCGCACACAGGGTCACACTCACACTCACTTACATTCTCAGGACAGTCAGGGAGGTGTAGCCTGTAGCTAGGACATCACTGCTGCTCTACAACACCTGGCTCCAGCCTCAGGAGGTGTCCCTGTGCCTGCGAGTAACGGCACTCCATGGCTACAGTGCCAACAACGAGGAGCCCAACGCAGCCCTGGGGAGATCTGTGCTGTGAAAGCCGCTGCTCTGAATTTCCTGCCTTGTCTCCATCTGCTCTGATCGTTTGGTGTGCTGCTGCAGTACCAGTGTGTTCGTAACTATCAGTTAACCCCCCTGCTCTCTGCAAAAATGCTCTCCTGCCTCTGTTCTGACCTCCTTGGAGCAGCCCCTCCAGCCCTGAGCTCTCCACTCTTTGGCCAGTGTCCCTCACAGTGTCACTCAGTAATAGATGATATCATATAATGTAAGGTGATATAATACAGTGTTACGTAGTATAACAGAAATCCCCTGTAGCTTCCTCCTCTCCGCTGCTCCCTTTCCCTCGGGCCCATCCACCCAGGGCATCAAGCAGTGGCATTCAAAACCTACTGGGAAAGAGAGGGCTAACTGTGCTCCTACAGACACCAAAAGGAGACAGTGCTTTTACCATGCTCAGCCTTCACTAACTTCAGAGGAAACAGACAGCATCTGTTTTATCACCACATATATTACAATATGACAGGGTATAGTTGTTATTTCAGTAGAACTGAATCATTGATGAGTTTCCTCTTCCTCTCTCACACAGCAGGTAAGGCTATGCCTTACTGCAAAACACCCTAGCCGTCAAATGTGCACAAGCCTCATTATTCCAGCATAATTTAGGCTATATCACTTCAGAAGGTGTTTGAGATTAAAAGAAAAACCAAACAGAAGCCGTCTTATATTAAATTAAAATGCTCAGTCAGCAGAGATGAATAGTGCCGGGACAACAGCTTACCACAGTGGCATAACCCGACAGGCAATACTTTCGTATGGAGACAACACCACAGAAATAATTCTGGCAACCTGGCAATTGCGGATTGGCAGGGCTTTGCCTGCCTGATTTTACCTAAGCCACAGAGGCAGAGTGGTGCAAAACCTGTAGACGTTTTTCAGGAGTTTAGCAAACTCCACCACCATTCTTCTAGCAAGAGTCCGGTTCACTAATGCTTAAGACACAGATGAGAGACTCTTGCTTCTGCTTTTCCCTCTGCAGATGCTGACAACATCACCTGCTACACCCCAGAAGGCCTGCGTGCCCTGAAAATGCCTGCAGTGGAGGCACAGCTCCACTCCAACTGCCTGACCCAGCTCTACAAGCAAGACTACATCTTTCTGTGTCTCATTGGCTTCTGCATATTCTTTGCCGGCATCATGGCAGCCTGGCTGGCTGGCATCTGTGCTGTCATCTACAAAGTCTACACTTCAAAAGGAGAGGAGGAGGAGGAGCAGGAGGAAGACAGTCACTTGGGATCAGCCCTACAAATCCCTCTAACTCCCATCATGAGAACTGAAGGCAGGTGATTTCCCACATGATGTCCCACTCTAGAGTCTGGTTTTTTTTAAAGTGAAATAAAACTGCAAGAGAAAAAACTCCCTGCGCTCTAGTTTCACTCACAGTGCTGCTTCCCCTTGTCTTTTCCCACCAGGACTCAGGACACTGGCAAAATATTCATTGGGGGTGGGGGGTGTGGACGACACATGTGAGAGTTGTGCACAGTGCCGGGCATTTATGCTTCGGCTTTACTGTGAGCCCACAGAAACGCAGGGTCACAGGGACCAGCCTGAAGAGGTGCAATCTGAAATACGGGAAAGACCCCAGACCCCAGCACTGTGCTGTAGCCAAGGCCTTCACCAAGCACCTTCTGGCCAGAAAGCCTTACAGAGTTTACTGGGACCAGCCTAGACAGCTTACTGGAGCCCCAAGGAATCCAAGAAATTTCTGCTGTGGAAAGGCAGGTGTGTGAGTAAAGAGATTAAAACCAGGACTTCCAGGGGCCTGAGATTTCACTGGGTCTTGCCATCCTCCTCATTACACCAGTGAGAGCAAAAAGACACCATCTGTAGCCCCCTGCGGCCAGACCCCCTGGACCTCCGCTGGTTTAGGAACATGGTTCCAGCTCCAGTTTTCTATCACGTATCTCTAAAACTAGGTATTTTTTTAAAACGTAAAAAATACTGGTTACAGCCACTCCAAGTATTCTCGGAAACGCTTGTTTTGATGCCAAAGTCCCAGGGTTGCACATTCAGATCAGTACAATAGGAGATGTAAGAAAGACCCTTCGTATCGCTAACGCTGGTAACTGCCAGGTGAAGTATCTGCTTACACGACCGAGTACAGCAACTCCATGTGTGAAACACTGGCTTCTTCATCCAACACCAGCAGGATCTGGTGAAATAAAAGGGGAAAGCACAAGGTTTCAGCACCACCACGCTGTCTGAGGGCCACTAAACTGCAGGCTCCGAACCAAAGCTGCAATCTTTCTTAGGTGGGACACGAAGGGTTAAGAGTAGGGGCGGCAGCGCAGCCGGCCGCGGGTGTTGTGTGCTGGGGGCACACAGGCAGAGCTGGGGGCCAGGGGACCTGCCCCCGGTGACACCGCGGCCCGCTGGGCTACAAACACGCCCTGCAGTGCCCTCCGACCCCGTGCCGCTGCCCCCCCCCGCCCGGCACGCCCGGGCCGCCCCCTCTCGCAGCTGCGCCGGTGCAGCGGGGCGGAGCGGTGGGGCCCCGCCTGCGGGCGGTACCGCGGGCAGCCCCGGAGCCGCTCCTCGCTGCCTGCCCGCACCGCACCGCGCCGCGCTGAAGGGTGAGTGCAACCCGGGGACCCCCCCCGCTCGCCCCTCCGGGGGCTCCGAGCGGATCCGAATGCTTGTGCCGGTCAGCCGGAGAGACTGAACCACAGAAAGAGCGACCGCTGCCCCCCGGGCCGGGGCGCCGGCGGGAAGTGCCGGGGGGGGCAGGCCCGCACCCCCGCGGGGGCACAGCCGGAGCCCGCAAGGCTTGCGGGGGGCTCGGCCGCCGGCAGCGGGGGGGCAGGGGCTCTGCTGGCTAGAGAGGAAGTCCGGGCTGGGAGGCGGTGGGCCAGCCAGGGTCCAAGCGTGGGGCTGCGCGGGGAGACTTAAGGAGCTTTGCTGACTCAAAACGCTCGGTAAAAGCCGTTACTCTGGAGCAAAAGCACCCCCGGGCAGCTCTTTGCTACAGCTCCCCGTCTGTGCCGGGTCATGCTGCAGAATCGTGGGGCTCTGGCTTGAAACGTTGTTGCATGGAAGATACAAACTCAGTCTCGTGCGGCGCCTCAGTGCTTGGCAGCAAAGTCCTCGCAGCAAAGTCCTTGCAGCTGCTGACAAAGGTTGCTGCAACGCTCAGGGCACCAGAGTGCGGAATCAGCCGCAAGGCATGCCATGGGAGAGGCCCAAAGTCCTGGTGACTTTGGAGTGCTTTCAGATGGCTCCACGTTCCTAAAGCAGTGGCCTGAGGTACAGTTTTATACCAGTGGTGTCAGAGTAGCAGTTTTATAATACACCCGGCTTAATGCTTTGCTGTGCTCTTTGCTGCTAAAGTAAAACCCCGGATTATCGTTTAGCCCTGTGAAGGTGAGATGTCTGGGTCTTGCTGGCAGGCGGGTAATTTGAAGGGGGAAATGTGACCATCAACCTCTCTGCTGGGTGGGAACGTGTTCTGGTTTTGGGGTGTCATCTGTCAGGTGCTAACCTCTATTACACATGGGTGCAGCTGACTTTTCTTCCTTACTTTAGGTTTTCAGTGTTCTTACTGATGACTGTTTACCAAGCTTTATGCGGACAAAGCCAGCTGTTGTCTTCACCTTGCTCTATCGATAACAGCCCCTTTGCAAATGAGAAATAAAATCCTCTAGCCCCTAAAGATCATTCGTGAGGGGTGCTGGTGCTACTGCAGTAGGAAGGCTGTTCGCACTGGTGCCATGAGGTGGCCCATTTTCCCCCACACCAACAGGTTGTACTGGTGGGACAGTGCAGGAGACACCAAAACCTTGCTACATGGTGGAGGCACCAGATGGAGATAGGAATCAGCTGGGGTTTGCTTTGGAGAGAGATGTCTGCTCTCTTTCTGATGTGCTGCATCATGCGGCACCATCTTGGGTCACGCAGACAGACGACATCTGAGGTTTGGAATTGTGCAAGACGACCAGCGTTGGATGGGTGCAGGGAAGGGCGCTGTGCTCCCTTGCAGCCGGGGAAGGTGCTGGAGTGCTCAGTGTGGAGCAGCTCCCAGCAGCGCAGCTGACAGCAGGCCCGGCAGATGGGGAGCAGGAAGGAGGGAGAAGCACGCAACACAGCCCTGCTGCGGGGCAGCATGCTGGAGGCTGCTGGAGGCTGCTGGATGCGCCTTCTGCTCCGTGCTTCTGTCTCAGGCCTGTGTGGGGAAGCGCAAAACCACTAAATGAAAACCACGCAGGCCCTGGTGTCTCCTGGCTGGCTGTCCTGCTTGTGCAGATGTTGGCAAATGCCAGCAGCTGGGTGTTGTTTGAGGCTGTACACTGACTTGTGACTCCGAGAGGGCTCCTTGAAGCTGTGGGGATGAGCAGTGCTCATCTGGGCAGTGCCTCCTTCCTGAAAAGGTTTGGCTATTATTGCTGCTGTGGTGGGGTTTATTATTATGTAAGGATGACCTCAGGGGTACAAGCTACCCATTCATGTAGCCCAGCTTCTTTCAGCTCAGGGGATTTCTGAGCCAGCTTGTGTTTGTCTGTATTGTAATTCCCAATTTACCTCTGAATATATTCCCGGAGCTTGCCCAGTTTCCACTCGAATTTATGAAAACTGCCTGCATTTGCAACAACCCTCTGCCAGGAGTTCCACAGGTCTGCTTCCCACTGCACAAAAAACCCACCTCTTTCGGTTTGTTTTGAATCTGTTTCCTGACTTCATTTGGTGGCCCCTAGCTCTGGTGTTGGGAGTGGCCATGAACAATCAGTTTCTGTCCACCTCTCCAGAGCATCCCTGCAGGCACCGCACTGCGGCGGTGAGTTGATGGGACCTACTGTTGGCTGTAGTCCTGCTCTAAACCAGAGGCTGGACAAGGTTCCTCCAGATACCACCTCCCATGAACACCAAAGTGATTTTAAAGCTTGCTTGACAGGAACTGTGCAGAGAGCCCTTTTGGTTTGCTCTGCTTGAATTCCCAGCAGGCACCAAGAAGTGAAAATTCCCCAGCTCGCCATTTCTTCTGTCAGCTAGTCCTCGTGCTGCAAGGTCTTGGGTCCGTGCTCAGCAGCTCTTCTACACGCACATATCTGCATGTGGTACTTCTCCAGTCATACCCCGAAATAGTAATGGACTCTCTTTCTCTGACAGCACCAAGATGGCTGTTCTCTCAAAGGAGTATGGCTACGTCATCCTGACAGGAGCTGCCAGCTTCGTCTTGGTCACACACCTCGCGGTGAAAGTGGCCAAGGCCCGCAAGAAGTACAACGTAGAGGTTAGTACTAAGGCTGAGGGAATGGGAAGGTCGGAGCCAGACTGAAGGAGATGTTGCAAACAAGCTGGGTGACACCTTGCTTATTTTGAGGTGACTTGCTGACATTTCCTGCCCCACCACACAGATGTGGAAGGGATGGAGCTGCTATTCTGGCTCTCCAGCCTGGAGCAGACGGCACAACAGAGCTCAGGGTTTGGGACACCAGGCGCTTGGCACCAAGGCATGATAGCTGAAAGCGCAAGTTTTCACTTGGAAACACTGATGAGCAAGAAACTGCGCAGCCCTTTCTCCCTGCAGAGAAGGCTGATGCAGTATTGGAGGGCAAAGGGACCGGAGTGGAACAAAAGTGACAGGAGGGTTTCCCAAACTCAGAGGGAGCATGTGAGCCCTACCACAAGAGGTCTTTCAAAGTGACCTTCCCTCAGCATCCATTGAGGAGCCGTTGAGCTGGGCAGGGCTCTGGGCTGGGTTGAGCAGCTGGTCCTGTTGATGAGTCAGGGCCATGGCATGCAGAGGCTGCACTGCCACTTGGCTCCGAGCACAAATGCTCTTTGCTTTTTCCCCCACATCACTTGGCAAAGTGACAAGCAGGCGGTAGGCACAAGGACAGCCCTGGGTGTGTGCTGCAGGCCCCACGTGCCTGTTGGAGTGACCCTGCTTGTACTGCATGAAGTCAGGGTTACAGAAAACGTACCCCGTGTGTATGATGCACAGAGCACCGGATTTCAGGCTTAGGGAAGCCTCTGCAGCCAAGCAGCAGCTCCAGCTGGCAGCGTCCTCCCAGCCTGTTCCTGAGTGATGGGCTGCTGCCAGCTCCCCAGGAGAGGTGGGGGGGTGTCCTCAGTAATGCTGCTTTGCTCTCTCTTCCACAGAGATGGGATTTCAACAAGGCAGTCGGTCACCCAGTGCCTGGCTATCTTCTGCTCAAAGCAGGGCCAGCTCCAGGGGACAGTCGGGTTGCTCAGGGAGTTCGGGAAGTGGCCCTGGGCAAGCAGTAATTTCAACAAAACATTTGTGGGCTACAGGGCCAGAGCCAGGCTCTAACTTGCCAATGGAAGTCAGTCTTGCAAGCACCCAGGCAGCACTGGGGAGGGTTGCTGCAGGGCACACTCCTCACCGCTGGAGAACAGGCTCCCGAGCCCAAACTGCACTTGCTCATATTTTGCTGGTTTGGTGGGGTTTTTTTGGCAGTATCCAACCATGTACAGCACAGACCCTGAACACGGACGTATATTCAACTGCATCCAGCGGGCACACCAGAACACGTGAGTAACATGTATGAACTCAGGCCCTGAAAATAAACAGGGCTGTGAAGCAGGGCCTACAGCTAGACTTGCTGCTGCCAAGTGCTTAAGTTCAGGCTCAACACTTGATGAAAACACATGGCCACGTAATGCTTAGCAGTAAGGCCGTGCTGGCTCCTTGCCATGCCTTAAAAACCACAAGACAGGGCTGTGAAGCAGCCTCCTCTTCCCAAGCACCCAGCTCTTTGCCTCCATGGGTAGCTTGGGACACTAGAAATCTCATTTCCAGAAGAGCCTGTCTGGGGGCTGCTGATCTGTGGTGCTGCCCAGCTCTCCCTGGGGAGAGGCTTAAGTCCACCCAGCTACCATGGACCAGGCTGCAACAGTACAGAGGGGTGTTGGGAGGAGCAACAACTGATTCAGCTGGTGTTAAGTAGTATTTAGCAGTGGCTTTGGACATAAAACAGAAAGTGGCTGGCCTTGAAGAGACGTACAGATGGGGGAAGTTCCTAAAGGTTTGTGCATGCTCAGATTCCTTCCATCTGTGGCCACAGCATCGAGCACAGAGACTTCCAGGTCAGGCCCAACAGAGACTTTGGCAGGGGATGCTCACAGCTTCTGCATTTCTGGAGTTTCCTTTTTGTAAACAACTTCAGCACAAACACAACCTCCTTGTTTTTATTTTCAGATTGGAAGTTTACCCCATCTTCCTGTTCTTCCTAGCTACCGGAGGACTCTATCACCCGGTAAGTGATGCTGCGGTGCAGGTCTGTATGACTAACTCTGCTCCTGCTCCCTGCCTGGGGGAGTGTGGGGGGCAGTAGGCCAAGCTAGCCCCTCTGCAGGCAGCAGGCTGCTCCACTAGCCGTGTCACTCTTCACAGCTGTGCCCTTTCTGAAAATGTAGTTGTAGAAGGTCTTGTGCAGGGGAATTGCAAGTATTTAATAAACTCATTACTGCTGCTTCAGCTATCGGACCCCTTCCCTTCCCCTAAGGGTGCCTTGTTGGACAAATGGAAGCATTCACAGCCTCCAGTCCATTGAGTGGGAAGGGTCCCTCGAGCACTGCCTGGTTCTGAGTTCTGCAGGGTCCTGCTGGACTCACAGTAGTGCTTCTCAGTAGCTAGTTGCATGGAGGACAAGGAACACTTTTAGCCCCACCTAAACACATTTTCACAAGGAGTTTATCTGGCAAGAATAGATGGGGAACATGATGATCTTCCCACTCACTCCCACCACCAAAGAAGGCGTGCAAAGGATCAAAAAACCCTGGGTTATTTTTAGCTGAACACGGTAGACAACTCACGAGGAGGCAAGCATGTGGGAGAGGCTCTTTGCCACCAAAAGACAAATCAGGTCCTTCCTGAATATTCATTTTTGGAGAGGGAAGCAAGCAGCACAGGCAAATCTGGCAAACAAGAGCCACACTGCAGCAAGCTCTAAATAAAGCAGCAAGGTGGAAGTTTTTAATGCTCACAGCAGGAAAACCTGTACACCTGCTGGAGGCAGTGGAGTAGGGCTTGAGGCAACAGCTGCCTCCAAGATCCTGGCACTTGGTCTAGCGCATTAATTGGACAGTGGTGAAACAAGATTCAGCACCTGCTGCCTGTAGTACTTCACCATTTCTTGCTTGGGAAGAGCAAGGTTCTGCAGCAGATCACATGCTCCCTCCTCATAGGTGTCATGGAAGTGACTCCTATACCAAACTCACCCTAGCATGCTGCATCAGTCACCTGCCTCCACCGTGCTGACTCCCAGTTGTCCTAGCAGGGTCAGGACCCATGCCATAGTTGGTAGTCACTCCTTTGAAACAGGGCAGCTATAATAGCTAAACAGGTGCAAGACGCAGGTCTCTAAAACCTTTAATGATTTTCCTTTCTCTCTAGCGGATGGCCACAGGGCTTGGCATCACCTGGATCCTCGGGAGAATCCTTTATGCCTATGGCTACTACACAGGAGGTGAGTCTTTAACCTGCAGCACCCAGCGGGCACTTGGCAACTCAAGTCTCTTACAGCACCCTCAAGGCTCCTTCATCCAGCTCACATCAAGGAGGCAGCATAAAGCTTCCAGTCAGGGTGCAGAGAAAAGGGTGCAGGTCCACAGGCTGTTTGCTAACTCTGCAGTATGGTTTTCTGACTGATAGGAAGAACTCTAGTCTAATAACAGCACGGACAGAGGGTAGGTACATGGCCTGAGCTGGTGCCTGCTGTTTTGCCTTTAGCTTTATCTGTAGTTCCTGCTCTCTTTTATTTTCAGGATGGGCTAGTCTTTCAGTCATGGGCTGGTGACCTGACAAAACACTTTTTTTTTCTTTTTCCCCCACCAGATCCAAAAAATCGAAGGAGAGGGGCCATTGGTTCAGTTGCACTCATTGGGCTGGTGGGCACAGGTGTATGCTCAGCTTGCCAGCACCTCGGCTGGATCTGCCAGGGTTAACTGACCATTGCGATGGCTGCCTGGGAAACTAAAGGGAGTTTTGTTTTGATTTATATTTCATTTCCTGTTTTTTGTTTTCCTTTTCTCCTTATTCAATAAAATGAAGCTGTCAATTCTGTATTTTCATCCTGAAGTTTTAGAAGGTTTTCTTCAGAAGTTCTGCAGAATGCAAAATGCTCTTGATTTGTAGGAATAGAGAAATCTGCCCATCAGGCAAAGAAGTTCTAGCTTTTATGATTTTAGTGACTGAAAAGCCATCTTGCAGCCTGTTTTACCCATATAGCAGTAGCCCTGTTTCTGGACCACTCAATTCATGTCACTCTGCAATAAGATGTTCCAAACAGAGTTAACATTTATTTGATTGCTGAAAAAAGATGTAGGCGAACATTAAAAAGTTGTTGCTGTAGCATGTTTATAAAGAATAGTAGGCCTATAGGAAAAAAATCAAATAGCTTTTGCTTAAGAGTAGTGGCCTTCTATCCTGTGGTGGAGCCTGCTACCACTTTGGCTGTGCTCCATACTCTGTGTGTAGCGATGATTCTCAGGACTGTGCCTGTTCGAGGCAGTGTAGAATTATGAGCATCAGCTAACCCTCCCCACAATATTTTGTCCCATGTTGGAAGAGAGGTACAGATAGAAAAAAACAAAATTTGTGTTTACAAGGGGAATAAAAGGAACAAACAATCCTACCCTAAAGGTTTTATGTAGTCATAGACACAGCGTATGGCTACAGGACATGAGTGCGTCCAAGCTTGTATGTGCATTCTGTTAAGAAGCCAAAACAGAAGTTGACCGAGGGTGGAAGGCAATGGGGTTCAAGGCACGCAGCAGGAGAAGCAGCCTGGGCCAGGCCTCTGCCACTGACAAGCCTGTAGTAACACCTACATAGCTGCACAAGCTGCAGCTGGAAAACTATATTGCTGCCTTCTACTCCATGGTTCCCATCTTCCACCAGACAGGACAGAGCAGGCCCACAGGCTGAGCCCTGTGCATGCCTTTCCCCCTTGCAGGAGCAGGGTGGCTAAATGCTGCTCCAGCCCTCTCTCCCTCCAGGCACTTAGAATTTTAGAGTACTTTATTGCTGTGGAAGTGATCCACCTCTCTGGCTGATGGGTAAGAACTGGCTGATGCTCCCTTGCGCAGGACCCAGACCCACTAAAATACAGATTCCACATCACCCATCTCCACGCAGACAGTCTTCAGCTGTGAGTAGTACTCAATGGCTGCCCGCCCGTTTTCTCTGCCAAATCCTGCCGGGACAAGCCAGAAGTGAGAACACAGCTCCAGGCAGTGCCCGGTATCACTCATACCCCCCTGTAACTGTCATGTAGTCATACCGGGGAAGGTCAAACAGAGCTCACCTGATGACTTGTATCCTCCAAAAGGCAGCTCCACAGGGCTGATGTTGTAGTTGTTAATGAAGCACATCCCGGCCTTGAGAGCAGCCACTACCCTGTGAGCCTTCTGGATATCCCTGCAGGAAAAGGGCAATTCAGCTGGATCCCTTCCCATCCATGCCCTCCATCCCTGCCCGCCAACGTCATACTAGACAACAGCCAGCAGGTCACAGTGGTTTTTGGAGCCTGATCTGCCCTACTCTGTCTTTGCCTGCTCAAAAGATGCAGCACATATTCCCAAGGGCATTCAAAACTGCATTTGATTTGAGAGGGCAGGACAAGGACACTAGCAAAGCAGACTATGGCAAGCTGCCAAAAGCCATCTTTGCACACTTTCAGCAGTGTAGCAGGCTCCTGATGCACATCTCCTGGAGAGGCAGGAAGGCAGCAGGCTGGAAGGAATCTGGACAGCTGGGCCCACCTAACCTTTCAAGAAAAACTGGGAGATGTGCAGTCATTTACAAAACTCCCCTTTTGGCAATCCCTTGCTCTAGCTTTTCTGTAAGAGGATATCCTTACCTATGCCAGGCACTGCAAGAGAAGCATCAAGTTGCTGCAGTATTTCCTCCTTTTCCTCCCCTCCCTATCCAGTCGTACCTGGTGAAGACACCACCTGCCAGGCCAAATTTAGTAGCGTTGGCTCTCTCTATAACCTCCTCCTCAGTGTCAAATGGTAGGATGGACATGACAGGCCCAAAGATCTCTTCCTTCACACATGTCATGTCATCTCTGCAGTTCCCTGGAAGCATGACAGAGCACATGTGCTTCAGGTGGAAGAGCTAGTGGCACAGTCTTTGCATTCAGCAACCCACACAGCCTTTGAGACAGCACTCAGCACTGCACAGCCCCCCACCCCAGCTTGGTCAGCAGAGGAGCAAGTCGCATCCTGTATCTCAAGGCAGCAAAGGCACTAACTGCATGATTCCTGTCAGACCCTGGATGCAGCTCTTGGGTGCCTCAGCTCTCTCTAGAACACCCATATGAGTGCCTGTCCACCATGGACATACACAGAGGCAGGTTATGCTGAACGTGGCTTTCCCTAGAAGAAACTCAGCAACATCCCTGTAGAAGACCATGAATAGAAAGGATCACACCTAACACACAGGGTCGCATGTAGTAGCCATTCTTCAGCTTCGGGTCATCTGGCACATACAGGTCCCCACCACACAGCACCTCTGCCCCCTGAAAAAGAGCCAAGCAGAGGGTAGGCAGGTATGTCCAAGGAGTGTCCTGCCCCGCAGCTCCCTCCTGGGTTTACAGTCCCATTTGACAAACCAGTGCCTGTGCCCTCCCTGTTGTCTCTCCAGGTCAGGACTTCTGACAGATCACCACTGTTAGATCAGGGTCAGGGGGTGAGACTCATCCTACAAGTCCAAACAGTGCTAGTTTGGGGTGCAAGCACCACAGGAGCCAGTGTACATTGGAGGGGAGCAATTATAACTAGGAGCAGATTCTCAGCTGGCATCATATTAACTTCCACATCTTCACAAGGTGCAAATTCCCTTGTTAGTGAGTCAACCAGTCCCTTAGCACCCTGGCAACAAACACCTACCTCCATAAAATGCCCTGCTTTATCTCTAAAGGATTTCTAAATCTAAACCTAAAGGGATTTCCTTCCCCATCCCTCTTTCCTGTTTCCAAATTCTCACCTAGCCCTTCTGTCTTTCCTCATGTTTCCCCTTCTCCAGCCCATCCCCAATTTGCTACACCTGGTCACATACCTAGTGCTAACATTTAAAACATCTTCACACTTAACAAATAAAACCTGGAGAAAAAAAAAACCAAAGAGCCTCGGTAGATCTTACTGCTCTGACAGAGATTGTTTCCAGCAGCCTATACATTTGCCCTTTGATCCTTAGTAAGCTTCTTCTCCAATCAACAAAACTGGAACCCAAAGGAGGTAACTGCCCAGTGTGCAAGTTGTCACCACAACTTCGAACCAGTCCACACATTATGGATTATCCCATTTCACACACTGCCACGCAGGGTATCTCACAACCTCTGAAACTTGGCAACATCAGGATAAGAAAAGTCATGTCAGCTTCAATGCTGATTCAGAGATATGCACCAGGTCACTTTTAATCATAGAATAGTTTGGGTTGAAAGGGACCCTTAAAGGTCATCTAGTCCAACCCCCTCCCCCCCCCCCCCCCTTCAATGAGCTGCGATATCTTCAACTAGGTCAAGTTGCTCAGAGCCCTGTCCAAGCTGACCTTGATTTCTAGGAATGGGGCATCTACCACCTCTTTGGACAACCCGTTCCAGTGTTTCACCACTCTCATTGTAAAAAAATTTCTTCCTTATTATCTGGTATAAATCTACCCTCTTCTAGTTTAAAACTATTACGCCTTGCCCTAATGCAACAGGCCCAGCTAAAAAGTTTGTCCCCATCTTTTTTACAAGACCTCTTTAAGTACTAGAAGGCCACAGTAATGTCTCCCCAGAGCCTTTTCTTCTCCAGGTTGAACTCCAACTCTCTCAGCCCTCCCTCCAGGAGAGGGGTTCCACCCCTTTGATCATTATTGTGTCCCTCTTTTAAACCAACTCAAACAGGTCCATGTCTTTCCTGTGCTGAGGACCCCAGAGTTGAATGCAGTACTGCAGGTGGGGTCTCACAAGAGTGGAGCAGAGGGGCAGTCACCTCCCTCACCCTGCTGGCCATGCTTCTTTTAACGTGGGCCAGGATACAGTTGGCTCTCTGGGCTGTGAGTGCACACTGTTGACTTGTGTCCAGCTTTTCATCCACCAATACCCTCAAGTCCTTTTTTGCATGGCTGCTCTCAATCCCTTCATCTTGCAGCCTGTATTGATACCAGGAGTTGCCCCAACCCAGGTGCAGGACCTTGCACTTGGCCTTTCTGAACTTCATGAGGTTTGCATGAGCCCACTTCTTGAGCTTGTCCAGGTCCCCCTGGATGGCATTCCATCCCTCAGGCATGTTAACATCAGTCAGCTTGCTGTCGTCTGCAAGCCTGCTGAGGGTGCACTCAATCCCACTGTCTGTGTCACCGATAAAGATATTAAACAGTATCGGTCCCAGTACAGACCCCTGAGGGACACCACCCATCACCAATTTCCACATGGACGTCGAGCCATTGACCACTATCCTCTGGATGCAACCATCCAACCAATTCCTCATCTACCGAACAGTCCACCCATTAAATCCATATCTCTCCGAATTAGGGAGAAGGATGTTGTGGGGGGAAAACACGTTAAAGGCCTTACAGAAGTCTAGACAGATGACACCCACAGCTCTTCTTTTGACCACTGATGTAGTCACTCTATTATAGAAGGCCACTAGGTTGGTCAGGCAGGACTTGCCCTTAGTGAAGCCACCCTAGCTGCCTTGAATCACCTCCCTGTCCTCCACGTGCCTTAGCATAGCTTCTAGGAGGATCTGGTCTATGATCCTCCCAGGTGCAGAGGTGAGGCTAACAGGTCAGCAGCTCCCAGGGTCCTCCTTCCTACCCTTTTTAAAAATGGTGCAATGTTTCCCTTTCTCTGGTCACCAGAGATTTCACCTGCCTACCATGACTTTTCAAATATCACAGAGAGTGGCTCGGCAACATCGGCCAATTCCCTCAGAACTCTGGGATGCATCTCATCAGGTCCCACAGACTAATGTATCTGGTGGCCAAGACACCTATTGAGTAATTCAACCACAAGAAAAAAAAAAACCAGCTTAAATGGGAAGGCAAGAGGCAGAAAAGCAGCTGCTGGTCTGTTTGTCTAACAAGAGAGACACATTTCAGGGAAATCACAAGGCAGCATCACAATCTCACCTGCTCCTTTGCCTGCTTGATAAAGCCCTGGACACGATTCAGGTGGGGCCGGTTGATGAGGGCTCCCATCCGTGTGTCTTCCAGAAGTGGGTCTCCAACTTTGATTTTCTGGGTGCGTTTTACCACCTCCTTTGTGAAGACATCCAATATCTTCCTCTCCACAAACACACGTGTGCCATTGCAGCACACCTGGGATACAGGACAGACTGCTCAGAATAAGACACACAGCACTCCACAGTCCTGCTAAAACAGCCAACTTGTCCCTGGGGACAAAGACGACTAGATTATCCCGAACCATTCATGCTGGACACGGTGGTACTGATGCCACCAGGTGGCAAAAACACATCACGTCACCAACAGAAGCGAACTTGAGCTGACTTTTCAGTTCCCAGAGATGACCCTGGTAAGCCAATCTACCAGCAGGATTCCACAAAATCTGCAGCACCTGTGGAGATCCAAAATTTGGAACAGAGAGAGCCCCATAGGGCTGTGGCTCAGCACACTGGACTGGAACTCTCTGCCTCTCCAGAGGACATCAGCACAGCTTCCTCTGACCTCTGTGTGCAGGACTGGAGCCCAGGGCACAGAAGCAGCCACTCTGAGCTGGGTAATGGGTGTTAGAGAGGCTCCACTTCTGGGAAGGACAGGGCTAAGGTACGCTCTGCTGGGACACCCTGCACTGGCTTCTGCAAAGGCATCCCTTGTGACACTGCACAGGGAAACACGTGGCAAGATGGGAGCTTCAGGGCATGCCTCACTACGCAAGGCCACAGCTGGCTCTGCTGCCCAATTCTCAAATCACCCTGCCTCAATGCGAAGGTCTGCTCCTCCCCACGGACACTCACCTCACCCTGCGTAAGGAAGTTGGCCATGAGGGCTCCATTCACAGCATTCTCCAAAGCACAGTCGGAAAAGATGATAAGGGGGGATTTGCCCCCCAGCTCCAGGGTGACTGGTTTGATCCCTTTAGCTGCCATCTCCATGATCTGAGGGAAACAAGGACAGAAGAGACAAGTGACCCACTGGCAAAGGGGAGGCTGGTGGAGGGACGTAAGAGACCCCAAGGGAGAGCTCCTCCAGGGCCCTTCAACAACAGAAGCAGCACGAAGGGCAAGCTGTTTCCTAGATGTGTTTAGATCAGACTGGGGACAGTCTCAGAGGGTTTGGGGCTTGTTCCTTTTTTAGAGATAAAACCAACAAAACCCAAAGAATCATCCACAGGAAGTCTCGGGCTTAGCATAAGCTGAGGACAGCTGTAACTGAATCTGTGTCACTGCACCTCAGATACATGCACACGGAGCATTCAACAGGCAACGTTTCCCCTCTTTCAAATCAGAATTTATTTCTAGAAGACTTTTTAGGGACTTTTAATTTTTGAAGAATCAATTGAGGGTAAGAAATCCACACAAACTAGCCTCTTGCTTAAAAACAGTAGGTTGTATGCAGCTAAACCAAACTATTACTGCCAGAAACGCTCACACATTTTCCCAGTGCTGCTGTTTTATAGACCCTCCTCCCCACATACACCCACTTTAGCAGCTCAGAGACTTCACTGCAACCAGAGACTAAACAAGAGAAGAGGACCAAAAGGCTCTTCGAAAGGGCCAACTGCCCAGGCCCAGCAGGTTAACTGGAGCCCCAGTGTGACCCTATATGCGCAAGCTCATTGCTTGAGTCTAAAAATGCCAACTCACACCCCATTTTTACAAGCCTCATGCACAGAAGTTCAAAGAGGTATCGACACCCACAACACACCAGGACAGCTGGCACTATACACCCCCTGTGTCCCTGAGTGCGAAGGTGCCTTTACCTTGACACCAGTCGGCACACTGCCAGTGAAAGAGATTTTAGCCACATCTGGGTGATGACAGAGAAACTGGCCTGTGGTTGCCCCACCCTGCACCACATTGAAGAGCCCCTTGGGCACACCGGCCTCTGTGAAAATCTCTGCCAGCTTCACCACTGAAATGGGGGTGAAGGGAGAAGGCTTGAAGACCATCGCATTGCCTAGGGGAATCCAGAGAGAGAAAGGCAAGGTGGGATTAACACGCAAACTGCTTTAGGGAACAGAAAAACCCCACCCCACACAATGAGTTCATCTCAACAGATCCCAGAAGATCCCCCCAAGAGACAGGAGGAAACAGTTTCAGCTGAACTCTGCAAGCAGCAAAAGGGAAGAACTGCACCTTCCTCCTGGGAAGGGCTGGGGGAGATTGGGCTGCTGGTCCTGCAACTGCAGACATTTTCCAGAGACCTTCCTTGTCTGGTACGCAGCCAAGCAATCAATCTTTTTCCTGGTGTACTCCCACCCTCTTGGCATCTGCCGTGTTTCCAGTTCCATTTCCTTTCCCCTGCTCCCAGAGTAACAGCCTGAAGGTTCTGCTAATCCTTCAACACCTCCTTCAAGGTAATCCTAGACTTCACCCACAAAATCACTCTCCCCCACAGGACCATTTGGCTTCAAAGAGAAGCTTGTGTGGGCAGAGTCTCCATTACCACAAGCCAAAGCTGGGGCAGACTTCCAGCAGGCAATCTGGAAAGGGTAATTCCAGGCTCCAATTCCAACACACACCCCAAGGGGCTCTCTCCGAGTGTACCCAAAGGATCCCCCAGGAAGCTGGATGTGTTCACCTGCAAAGAAAAGAAACAGCCAGAAGGTAGAGAACAGCAAAGCCCCTTCCCATCTTATCAGAGCCTCAGGGGCCAGATCACGCTCTGACTGGAGACACAGGGCTTTTACCCCAGGCATGCCCACAGAGGGTGCGCAAGGGCCCACAGAGCGCAACAGCATTAGGTGGAGATGTCTGAAAATCCTTCCAAGATCATGAGAAGAAGGAGTAGTCCATCTCTTAGAGAAATCAGCAGCAAAGATGGTTGTGTGCCATGGAAGTTACCAGGAAATGCAAGTAGCAGGACAAAGTAAACTCCAATCACGTTCTTACCAGCTAGAGATCCTGCCAGTCCTGCATAATACTCCAGGCACTGCCAGGATATGTCAATGTCCACTCTGGCTTCAAAGATGGATTTCCCATTGTTGATGGTTTCCAAGGTGGCAATTTCTTCTCTCTGCTCCTGTGAGAGGTACAGGACAGTGACAACAGATGAGAGAAGCCTGTAGTAGAACTCCACAAGGAGATACCTGCTTCCCAAGCACACAAGTCCTGAACAAAACTGCCACCAGTAAGCCAGGCTCCGCCATGAGAAACTGTCATCTCTAAAAGGTGCATTCCTAAGTGGTATTTATTGGTTTCCCAGGGTCAACTGATTGCAGGGGAATGTCAAACGGACAGCTGCTGTGATTCACTGCTAGACCAGTCTTGCTTAACATCCCTGTTTATCCAACAGATGAGCAAACCTGAACTTGGAAGCCAGATGGCAAACAATGTTTAGAATTCACAGAACTACAGTGGGAAGAAGAGCAAACAGCAAGATCAAAGTGGAACCAGGGGACTTAGTGAAGGACTGACAAAGCAAGGCAGCTGGGAAGCATCCTTTAACAGACCATCACCCAGACAGAAATATTACCCTGCTGCAGAAGTCTGGCAAAAAAGCAGACATTTGGCAGAAATAAAACAGTTTTCTCACCGCATATACACACTGGTTTCTTACAGATCTGTGCTTTGATGGAGATTAGCTTCCAATGTCCAATAACATGTTATCTCACAAAGGAATTTGTGGTAAGAGCTAGCTTATTTGTATCCACTCCCATGTGTATTATCTGATATCTAAGATAAAAAACAGCATTCCTGTGTTTTTTATATTGCTAAAACAAGACAGACTCGTCATGCAACAAGGTCCGACAAGCTGAAAGATCAACAATATGACCGTTACACAATTTCAGCTTTGAAATCAGTGAAGCTTAATCTCTGGAGTTGAGAAAGGAAGTCTGAGCCCTGCAAGAAGTCGATTGGATGGCTTCCATTTATTCTAACAGAATTAAGCAGACAACATATATGCTGGCCTTGAATACAGTGATAAGACTGAAGCCCTGCCCAAGGCAGCCTACAGTCTCTTCTGGGCAAAGGTGGGTTGTAACTCCTTTATTTCTTTTGAGGCTCTGGAAGACCTGTTAGAAGCCCCTAACAGCCAATTAACCCACAATAAAGTTCAGACACAGAACCACCCCTCTCCAACTAGGAGACGTACCCGAATAATCCTAGCAGCCTCCAGCAGCACCCTGCTTCGCTCCATGCCAGACATCTGACTCCATATTTTAAAGGCAGCCTTTGCACTCTGCACAGCCAGATCAACCTCCTTCTCCCCAGAGGAGAGCAGCTTGCATATCACGCGACCTGAGCATGTTTTAAACAGGAATTTAGTAACAGGAATATTTCAGAAAAGGAGCAAAGAAGAACATGGTTTATCTTGCATCAAAACCCCAGCACTTCAGCCACCTATACCAGGCTACAGGACTTCACGCTATGGTCCCCATGGATTTGTAATCGGCTATGGAAGAGGTGTTGCAATTCAGCTGGTCTGAATTAAAAGATCTGCCATTCTCCATAGCCATCTTCTAGTTACTAATTAACTCTAATTGTTACAGAATTCCTCTTTCCCATGGAGCCTGTTATACTTCTACCACCAGCTTCAGGACTCTGTTATGCAATCCTCATCATAGTTAAACACGCTCTTTCTTGAAGTGATTCTGCTGAAACCTAGATTCCTCCAATTAAAAACCAGTAATTTTATCAACGTTTAAATCGCATCCTTTGCCAAAATCAGGCAGAACTCGATTTTTTTGTGTAACTGAGAGCCAAGAGCTAATTTCTGTGAAAAAGTCCAGTGCTGGCCTTGCACTGCAGGAGGCAAAACGCAGCCACCACATACCACCGCGGCGCTCAGGCAGCTCGCACAGGCGCGATCCCGTCTGCAGAGCTGGGAGAAGCCGAAGGCACCCGGGCCTTGCAGGGGAGTAAGGGGGCAACCCCCGGCCCCACACCTCAGCGCAGGCTTATCCCCCCCACCCCAGGTACCTGTGGCTGGTTCATACACCTCCTCAGCCTGGCCGCCGTCGGCAGGCTGAACGCGGGAGCCCGCTCGGTAGTTGAGGGGCTGGTTAACGGTGAGGGTGCCGGTAGCGCTGCTCATGGCGAGGCCGGGACGGAGCACACACAAGCGGGGCAGGAGGTTCGCCAAGCGGGACCGCACCAGCATGAGCTGGGCCGCCGGGAAGGATGCGGTGGAGTCGGGAAAACCCCACGGGAAGAGGGTAAATGTCGTAGAGGCGACGCGCAACCCCCCACCGTGGAGACGCAGCTCCCACTGGCGCCTTTCTACCTCAGGGCCTCGGCTCCGCCCCCCCCCCCCCCCCCCCCCGCTGAACCCGCGGCCCTGCCCAGCGCTTGGGCTCCCCCTGCCGGCTGGGAGGTCTAATAGTTGCAATTTGGGTCAAAAAGGACAAAAAAAATAATTAACAGAGGAATCGATGGAGCATCGAGTGTATGTGAATTAGCACCAGCTGGCAGCAGTTAAACCTCAAAGATGCGAGCACAATTGCCATTTAGCTTGAGATGTACACGCGGGGTTTTGTCTTGAAGTTACATGCAAAACAGAAACAAGAAGGTCTTTTTTTTTTTTCTCCCCTCTAAACCACAGCCTTCCTGCAGTCATAAACTTGTTTTCCATTCCACTTGATAGATTCTTCGAATTCAGACCTTTCAGCGGCCAAGCTTAGGAGAACTGTTCTCAGTTTGTTATCAACAACCCCCAGGGAACCAGAAAGTAACCAGCTTACAGCAACAGATCAACAATTTTCAGATAATCTCTGGATGCACAAACTCTTCCCTTCCCCAGTGACAGCAGCAGGGAAGGTTACTACACTGCACATAACACTTCCAAAGCCATTAAAGCACAGTTTTGTCATTACACTGGATCAGATGTGGCTGTCTTAACCAGATCCTCTTTGATCCAGCAACTACATCCTGTAGAATAAACCACTTCAGCCAAGCTGATGCGTGCAGGTGACAGGCTGGGGTGTTTCTGGCTTTGCCGTAAGAGCTTGCTTTGCTTGAACTAAGAGAGGCTATGCTAGGGAAACAGGAATTATACAGCTAGGGCTGTTCCCTGTGGAAGTTTGCAGCCACACCAGACACAATGATAAGTAAAAACAAACCGAAAAGCACAACTTTAGAGGCAGGCAGCATCAGTACACAGTATGCTTTCTTTACCTGCCAAATACTCATTTCTGAAAGGTAGAGTCTTGAACAGAGGTTCCACTCTCATGATTTATCTTTAAATGATCCTGTAAGAGTGCCCCGTACTTATTAGTAACAACTACTAAAAACTGGATTATTTAATATGGTCCTGCACGTGCTCCACACTGCCATAAGGTATTTGAGATGTATCCCCTTGCCATGCATCTAGTCAAAAACTCCCAGTAAGAGTTACAGGATGATAAACCCCTACTCACAGAAGCAAGAAATTAATAGCTGCTGGGATACTGCTCACTTCAGGAAAACAGTCAGCCTAACTTGAGAGTGGCAGCAGGATTTATTCACCCCTTTTAAACAAGGTGAGCAGGTTTCAGCCAACAAGACTGCTAAACAGACTGAGCAGTATGCATTTTAAAAAGCTTGCTTCTTAGGCCAGGAAGCTCTCTACACTGTCTTCTGCTTCACCAAATAACTAAGAAGCACGAACAAAAAAGCTGCTGTCATAGCCACTCAGGCAATAAAGGGTTCAGTAGCAGTAGATGATACCAACATAGCTGCACTACATCAATGTATTTCTTCCTTGTCCTACAGCGCAATTAAGACACATTTAAATAAACATGCCCATGCCATTTATTTCTCAGAACAAAAGGTCAAATTATCTTCTGAGAACTTTCTTGGTTTGATGAGCAAACAACTGCTGGTAGAATACTCCAAATGGAAGATGTTTCCATGACCGTGGCAAATACTGCATAGGCTGGTTTTGGACACTTGAAGCCTGGTGCAGAATCCCATCTTGTTACCTCCCAAAGGCAGTCTTGTGCACCGGTCAGACCTTCAACAAAGGCTGTAAGTGTGCTTTAGGAGAACTTCCCTGCTTGAGGTGGTGGGCCAAGGAAGCCCCCTGCTTGCTTGGTGGCAGCCCGGGAAGGAGCAAGTCCAAGCATCTTCTGGATGTTCTGCAAAAACAGGAAAAGAGGAGCATGACAATATCAGACTGTGATGAGGGAAACAAAAAGGAAGAAATTCCAACTCTGCTTACAAGCACAACCTTCCTACTAGTTTCAACAGATTCAGTTTCTCACCCACATAGCCTTACCACTCTGGCTCCCATATATTGGGCCTCTATCCCTATGAATTCAAAAAGGCTTAGCACACAGCCAGACAACCATCCACAACAGCTACAGTTAGAGCTGGGCCACTCTCACCCCCCTCAACAAAAGCCATCTGATCATTAAATCTGCGTTTTGGTTGAGGAATCTTTTCCATCTCCAGCTACACACCACAAAGTCAGCTGGCAGGTACCTCATTAATGTCTTTGCACACAGGTCAATTTAAAAATCAACCTACAATAGCTATCTTTGCAATTTAACTGCAGTGCACACACAGGAGCGGGTTCCTAACATCTGTTCACAGGCAGAACCAAAGTAGCCCTCTGTTTTCACAAGTTCCAAAAGCCACTGTTGATGGCAGCCATCAGAGCCTGAGGGTCTGCAAGCTGGCGAGGAAGACTCTCTCCTAATGCAGCTGGAATTTGGGTCAGCAACATGGCAACCAGGGTGTGTGCCAAGTTCAAGTCAGGAGCTTAGGCACAGAATTAACTGAATGCTAGTGATGCAGACAGAACAATGGTTTGGTGGAGACATGCAGTGTAACAGGACATATGTAGCAAAACCCCAAAACTGACTATTGAGATGACCTCATCTGCATTTGAGCAGGGTGTTTCAGTGCAAAACAACAAAGAATTAAGTAGCAGAGGCAGACGTTAGCTAAAACATACAGCAGAATATTTAAATTTGATGTTTTTCTTGATTTTTCTGAAATTCAAATTTTGCAGTAGTGCAACTACAGTTTCATCCTTCAGTGTAAATAACTACAGCTCAAGAGGCTGCTCATTAAAATGTGCTAGCAAAACAGGGATGTCTGATGCAAGGAAAAGAAAACAACAGTGTCCTACTCTTGTCACCCGCCGAGTCCTGGCTATCAAGGCAACAAAAGGAGGAAGAAGGATTCTCTTCAAACCTGAATGTCCTCTCCAAAATAAATGTCAGGATAGGTCAGATAGCAAGGTCAGAGTTGACCATTTTGATCATGGTAAGAGAACAAAATTAAAAAAAAAAAAAACAAAAAGGCAGACAGAGCTTCATAATTCCACAGTAGCTAAACTAAAACATTTAAAAAATGGGGAATCATTCCAGGTGGAGACTACGGAAAGAAAGGTTTCAGCCCATACGCAAGCATTAAAGTAAGGGAAGGGAACACTTGAAAAGGAATCATATCAGGTTTAGTCCATGGCCTACATAAATCAGCCACTGGTTGATATTCAGCAACTGAATGAGAGAATTTACTGTGGGAGGCTCCTTCACGCAGGTCCCCTTCTCAATGCGTCCCGAGTCAGGAGACAGACAGAAAGGAGAAAACCAAGAGCAGCCAAGGGACAGATTCAGCAACACCAGAGGGTGCTGCAGAGTCAGCAGCAGGCAGGATCAGGCTCTTCCCAGCTTTGTACTGGCTCACCACGGAGCACAGAGATCCTATGGAAGCAAGTAAGCATGCACTGTCTCCTCCCTATTCCTTTAAGTATCAAGGGAAGAGAACTGTGGTGCTAAAGTTCACTCCATCTGCTCGGGCAGTTCCAAGAGAGTGTTGACAATGTGTCTGTATGTGGATTCAAGACTACAGTCACCCTCCAGTATTACCCTTCCACAGCAGTCCCCTCCTTGCTGTGGAAGGCAGCTAGCCTTCTGCACTAGCTGCAAAGCAAGTTTTGTTGGACAGCAATCCTGAAATCTACACAGCTGGAAACACCAGGGCTGGAGCAAGGCCCAACAGAAACCTGTCCTGTCTCTTGTGGGCCACGTTGCACAAGGAAGTCCACAGAGTCTACTTCTGACATGAACAAGAGCATCACCTTCAGGAGCAGGGAGGGAAGACCGTAAGACTTAAGGACCTAAATTCCACATCTGAGCTCTTCTGACCTTTCCTCAAATGACTGCAGGAAGGACAGGAGCTGCTTCTGCTTTTGTCTTCAAACCCTGAAGGGACCTCAAAGACAAGGCAGTGAGTAGCTCCCTGCCCCCTTGTGGGAAAGTGCACTCCTGGCAGCAGGGATAATTGCTGGCTCCCCTTCCCACTGGGAACATATTTCAGAGAGAAGCAGCCTAATCTACAGTTCAGGCGTGTGTGAAAAGGAAGTGAAGACCAGCAAACGCCTGAGGAACAGCAGCATATTCCTCTTCACAAACAGCACAGGTGAAGGCTGGGAGCCCAGAAACAGGAGCAGGGACAGAGGATGTAACCCTGACAATTAAGCCTCCCACCCAGCCCAGCAGCACTTTTCCCAGCTGAAACCCAACAGCTCAAGGACCCTTGGAAGGCCTCTCCCAGCAACCCTCCTCTCTCCAAACAGGAAGGCAGGAGGAACTAGGGGACAGGATTTACGTGCCAGGGAGAGCTGGGAACAGCGCAAAGGAAGTTACTCACTGTGAGTTGACTATTTTGGGAGATGCTGGCCAGGTCACAAGCAACAAGCTTCCCAGTCAGTGTTTGAAGAGTTTATCACCCCCACATGCCTGAGGACCACATGAAGAGACTGCCTGATGCTGCTACTGCCCATCCCACTAATGTCAGTTTAATCACTGTCCAGCTAGTCTCCCCACCCTCACGTACCTACCCCCCTGCACTTCCCTCCAGGTCACTTTTTTCACACACACAAGTTCCTCTACTTGTAAGTTCCACAGGGACATCTCTCTCCCGTCTATGATCCCTTCACAGGCAGCTCCAGGATTTAAGGGAAGGCTGAGGGCAGTATGGTCTCCTTAGTGTTTGTTCACAACCTGTTCCCTGATTTTTGGTACAACTCCACTCCTCCTCTTGTATCAGCAGCATCAAGTCAGACAGTAACCCTCACATCAGTTCTCCTCCCCTGGGCTAACAGCTGCTTTGAAGCCAACCTGGTGAGATTTCCCCTTCTGCACACACTGAAACACAAAGGGTCACCAAGCTTTCACCTCCAAGGTCATAGAAAGCAAGTCTTTGGCATGTTTTAAGCCCTTAATTACTTTCTTCCCCTCTCCCCTGGCCTCTAGCAGCCCTTCAAATTCCTCTTTGCAATGCTGTTATCACCCAAGTTCTTTCAAATAGCAGTATAGCCAAGAGCAGGATGCCAGCAATCACAGCTTCAGTTCCTAGCATTTGCACAAGTTAATGTGGCTGGTCTCTGCCCTTCCCTCCACATAGTGAGGAGGAAGAAACTGAGCTGCCCAACAGCTGGAGAACTGCAGGTATAGTTAACCACAACCACATAGATAAGGCAGCACTATGAAGACTGCAATCTTAACAGTTCAGAGCAAAACCACTCTTCTCCAAAGCAATAAGGTATCTTCCATCCTCTACAGGGCCATCAGCATGAACTCTCAAGCACAAGGGCAATTTTTTTTCCAGAATTTCTCTTGAAAGCCCAACTCACTGCAAATAGCTCAGCATTTCTGCCCAGAACCAGACTGGACCACCACTCAGTTCATGCTGTCTACTGATTTCACCATAAAAAACATCAGGAAATGCCCAAGACTAGAACTAACCACAGGAATTGTATTTTTTGATAAAAAAAAAAATCCGTGGGGGATTTTTCAGTAAGGGAGTTCCCCAGTCAACACAATGGGTGCAGAAAATCTTGCTGACAGTGTTAGTTTTGTATAATAATTTGCAACATTGGAAAGAAGGGACTTTCCATGTTACAGGTGAATAATACAGAGCAGCACCAGCCAAGATTGCCTGAAGGAATAGCATCAGACCACAGCATCCCAGGTATTCTGGAAGATGATCCTTATAGAGTTTTTTTAGAGACCTTTTAAGGTCTCATTTCTTTCAAAGCAGCAAACACTGTTCCTGTAACCAGGAAGCGAAACAAGATCTGTCTTGCAGTAAACACAATGAGGAATGAGGAAGCCCCTGGCCTTTGGTACTCTGAAGATGGCCCTGCACAGACTGAGGGGTGTGCTAGGTGGCCTCCAGGTGACAATTCAACACAATTTATTCTACAATTCATTATCTGCTTTTGCACAGGATCAGACACAGATCCATTTCAACACAGGCACTCAATGCAGAGGGCTACAGAGAACTCTATTCACTAGCATGCACTTCATGGCTAAAGGAACTCGCTGTCATGAAGCCGCTTCATCAAGCTCATCCAAATTTCTGACAGCAGCTGGCATCGCTTCCCTTTGCTGATCTGCTTTAAGTTGTTTTAAGTCCCTTGGCACTCTCTAAGGAAAAGCAACAAGTCAAGGAGAAAAGCAGCAAGAATTCAGGAAGAAAATTGAACAAAAAGGAAATAAAAATACAGAAAAACAGATAATTTCCAGCTAGTTGCACTTGCATTCATCCAGCCCTCAGAGTCTATTAATTTATCCCCAGCACTCTCTGGGGAAATTTGGAAAACAAATTAAAGACTCCTGGTTGCACTGAGAAGGCTCACTTGTCCTCACCGGCCATTCTGCCACTTAAGCTGCTAGTGAACCTTCCCGAACAAGCGCTTCCCTCTTCCTTGCTGGTGCTTCTCTTTTCAAAAGATAGGACTAGCCAGCTTTGCCAGAGAGCTGTGTGTAGCCTACTCCTGGCTTACCACACCAGACCCCCTTTCTGTGTCACAACCCCAGCACTGGGAGAGTCTTGACACCAAAAACAAAGCTCTTAAGACCCTGAAAAAAAAAGATCACACAGTCAGTAAAAACAGGAAGGACAAACCCAAAAGAACAGGTTTAACTCTTTCCTTGCTTTTCTAGCAACTTTATGGACTCATTGAACCTTTATAGAGCCTCAAGCCATGAAGGAAGCCTCCCTTAAAGATGCTACACTTCTCTTTTCTCATATTACTGTAAAAGTCATAATTACTAAGAAGCAGTACTTAGACTGGCTTCTGATGGAGACAATCTCTTGGTATGTCACACTGCAAAGTTCAGACACATGCATGAGGAAGGAACCCATTTCTGCCAACTCTGTCCTAGCACCCTGGTGCAAATCTCCAGTCAAGTCTTCCATGTCAGTCCAGGATAGTGGCTGATCCCAACCTAGAATTGCTTTGAATACGAAGCATAGGAATGAAGGCAAACACAGAAACCAGAAACCACACACATATCAAAGATTATACATGCAAAACTGGACAGCAGTAAGAGACTCCTCTTTATGGATGGAGATGTGCTTTCCCTGCTCCAGGCATGCAAGAAACACTGAAATGTACTCACCTGTCTGATTGACATTGTGCAGAGAATGTAGAGGAAGATGAAGGAGCAGTCAGTGTAATCCTCACCCAGAAGATTGCGGTGGGAGAGACCTTGGATGTATGAGAGGGGAATAAATGGAAGCTTTGCCACCACTCGACCATCAAATCTGGAAACGAAAGCACTGGATCACAACTGGGGACAGTAAAAGAGTCTTTGGCTGTAGAAAGAACAAGTGAAGTGAGCATCTTTAACAAGCCACCAGAGCAGATAAGATCACATGGGAGGCTAAAAAGCCAGGCTGTCTTCTCTAGCCCACCTCTATATACAATAGACCAAGGCAACTTAATACACCTCTCTCAAATCCCTCCAGAGCCCATCATCCACAGGGTAAGCAGGCTTCCCTCAAAACAGTTTTGCCATAGTCAAAGTGTTCATAGTGATTTAAGTTATCAGCTGGACAAGCTGTTGGTTCATAAACTGTGAAACACCAGCCGTGGTTTTATTGGTGCATTTTATTCAAAAGTCAAATTTAGCAGATCACTTCTCAGAACACAGTCAGCACTTGACTAAAAGATGGATCACTCTCACCCTGCCGTACTGCAGTTACCACAAGAAGGTGGACTCTGTGCTTTAGGTGAAAAAGCATTTTTTAAGCAGAGCATAAACCAAAGACACCTTTCCTTTCCGAGAGCAGCTATGCCTCTTGGAGAAGACAGCCATCAAAAGAATGCTTTTTAATACCAACAGTCTCCTCTGCATTAGCTCTGAAGACAAAGGCAGTGCAGAGGCAGGACGACACCACATATTCCAAGCAGTCTGTCCTGCTCCTGGAACCCCTCCAGGTCCACATTCCAGGGCATCAGGCAGAGTGTGAATTCTGGCCAGTTTGCAAAGATTTCTCCCAACCCCGACAGTTGATCCAATCTTTTGAAGTAAGTCTGTATGATGCCTCATCAGCATGTGTATATTTGGATGTTATTTTCTCTGCATGTGCTGATTTTCTAACAGGTGTTTCTTGTTTCAAGAGATCCTAAATGAGCCTTCTTTCCTGTGGAGATGCATTCACACAGCTACAGCTCAAACACACACCAATTTTGTTTACATCTCACAGGCAGTTTGGCAAAAGAGCTAGGAACGGATGTTTATCTCCTTGTAACATCCCCCAGTGGCTTAAAATTCTGCGTTATTCCTGCTGTGAGAATGACAAGTACTTCAGCAGTAGCACCCCAAGGTACCTGCTTTTAATTCCAGCAGGTTTTCACAGTTATGAAGGGGTATTGAAACACACAACTCCTAGAGTAAGACAAGAGAACTGACTGCATTAAAAAGTTTTTGACAAGAGAAAATAGAGACACACAGAAGCTAATCTCTCTCCCAGGAAACATCCCATCTGCTTGGAGGCCACCACTGCTACAGAACTCACTGTCCTAGTACGCCTTTTAAGCCACAAGAGTCATTCAAATGCTCATCTTCAGCACAGCATTCTGCTCTTTGGGTTTAAAACAGCCTTCCAGCATGGTCCACCCTGCTGCCCCATTACTACTGACACTCTAAGAGAGAGAGTCATCACAGTAATTTCCATTTTGGCTAAGCTGGCACTTGGCAAAGGTAAGGTGCCCAGCCACAGAGTAGCAGCACCTGCACAGTACTTGTCCAAAGGGCAGCACATCATGCTAATTCCATGCAATTCCTGTTCCTTTTGTTCCCCAGAGCAACAAACTCATTCAAGAACAGGAAAGGCAAGCAAATGAGGCTATAGCCACTGCAGGTGTCAGCCACTCTTTTCCTTCTTTTCCTACCACACCCACAGCGCCTCCACGGATGACCTGGCAGCAGCAGTTCCCCAGAGGGAAGCTAAGAGCCTCTGAATTCATAACTGAAGTACTCTCCTCCTGAGACAAGCAGCTGCTCTCTGTTATGTCAAGAGGATGACAATGTATCAGTGAGAACCAGCTCCATCAAACCACTCTGTCCGCTTCAGACAGTGCAGGTGCAACCCACCAAAGCTGCCATCCAGACACACACACACTAGCTACCTTGTACTGAGACCAGAGGCAAAAATTTATCTAGCCCCAGAGGCCAGACAGCCAAATCTTTACATTTGAGTTTAACAGCCTCAGCTATTAGCAAGAAAGCGATTTCAACTTGAATTAAGAGCAAGCTCTCTGGATAATCCTGCTGTTCAAGTCCAGGTTTCCTCTAAAGAAAGAGCCAGTTAAAGGAAAGATAGGCCCAAAAGCAAAGCTTCGCAACAACTCCGTGTCTGGTAGCATGGTCTCTGCGGGCAGGAATCCTCAAAAGAGGAACAAGACAAGTAAACTTGGTGGTTTTAAAGGAGAAGAAGCTAATAAACTGTTCTTTTAGGTTAATATCTATGGAAGCAGGTGCCTCCCAGGATTTAACCAAAATCAGTTCTTCCTAAAGCTATTAATGAACTTCCAGTCCTGTAACACTTGTCAGTCACAGCATACTGTGAACTGCCTCTTCCCACTTTAACAAAGTGGGCAGAGTAAGGTGGGTTGTGGGGTTTTAAGTTTATTTTTCAGTTTGTTTTAGGGGCAGAGGTGGTGGTGGTTGTATTGTACCCAAATAGCTAGGCTAGCACTTAAAGGCCTCAGGTGAAGCACTATAAATCTCCCCCACCCCAGACGCTACGTGGCTGGGCACATGACTCACAATGCACCTCCATCCCGACTCAGGGCTGCAGTGAAATGAGACATCAATGACTCAAGATTGTAGCCAAATTTTAAAGTCCTTCGGTGCAGTGCTCCTCTGCTCAGTTTCACAGCATTCCAGAAAATGCTACATGCTGAACTCTAAGCTGAATAAGTAAGAATCCACACAGTGGCACTTCTGTTATTATGTTGCCCCTATTTGCAATTTATCCTCCCACAGATCTGCAGTAAAACAACAATTGACTGTCTCCTGGGGACTGCCAGCAACAGAGGCCAAAGGTTTTGGTGCCCAAGAACCCAAATTCCTGTTTGCAGGACAAGTATAATGCCCAGCTATTAAGCAGCCTCCCAAAGGTTATACCAACCATATTCATGCCATGTTCAGATTTAACAGCCAATGAGAAGTTCACATTTCAAGATTGAATCAAGTTTTGGAAGTCAAGCACAGGCTTTCATTTTTGCATATCTGAAACAAAGCTGCCTATAACCATGCAAATCAGTCTGTGCTTTATTTGTAGTTTTTTTGGTTTTTTTTTTTTTTTGAAACTAGACCTCTCCCGGGTAATTTTTAAAGCAGAAGGAAGATTCAAGCCCATGCCTGGGCCTGTTAGTATCTTGACTCTGATCACCTTAAGTAGGGCAACAACAAACTCTGCAATTACAGCTCATTTCTAAGGGCAAGGGAGCTGACCAAGTTTTGCTTGCACGAGCATTCTTTGGTCACAGCAAAGCCAAAGAAGCTGAAGATTGTAGCTGCCTGCCTGACATCTACCAAACTCGCCCCAATAGAGATGTTCCCATGCAGGAAGGATGTTAAGAGTTGTGTCTAGACTGAATGCAATTTATTCAATTTGATTACATTCAGCATGCAGTGTTCCCTCTTGAGCAGAACACGCGTATGGTGACCAAACTGCATCTTCATATCAACTATTGATTCATTTTAAACAGATTAGTTATTGTTCTTGGATGGACTCTTGTCACTGTAACACTTCAGATGATAAAGGGAAGGCAGAGAATACATTCACCATGAGAATTTAAGAAAAATCCATAAAGTTGATACTTACATGGAGTTAAACATTCCCATCAAGGCAGTGAAGCAGAAGCCAATGGCAAACATGGATTTCATCCGAACCTGCAAGCAGAAAGGTTAGAGATAATCAAAACAGGCCTATGCTGAGGGTTTATGAGCTCACACCCTTAAGAACAGGCTTTGTACAGCATCACTGGAGTCTGGAAGACAAAAAGGTGACCCAGAAGGCCAGAGGGATTGCAAAAGTGACCAGAGAATTCCCAAAGAGAAGTCTGGTCAACAGCTGGGTATAAAGGCAGCCACAGAGTGGACCACTGATGTGACAAACTGATATCGGGCAAGGCAGGAGAGAAGCTCTAGAAGTGTCCTGTTACCTTCCACAGGTTGGGTTTTCTTTCCTTAAGCTGGTACAACCAATCAGCAGGAGATTATTACAAAGACAGAACTTACACGAAGAAGTCAGACAAATTAATTCTACTTTAAAGACATCATGGAGATGGAAATAGCTAAGGCTGGGCATGAGATGAGGCAGTAACTACTGGAGAACTCTGTGGCTCATACTGAGATCTGCAGCTAGCGGAATAATCCAGAAAGACCTTTCAAGAGGAAAACTTGCTGTCTGCCAACCAAAGTCTTTGTTGAAAAGCAGATGGAAATCTTCAGCAGTCAGGAACTGGCTTTAATTTTCTTACCATTGACAAGTCCCTGTTGTTATTCTTCAGTTTCTCTTCTTGTCTCTCTGGAAAGACAAAAACAATAACAGTTATAACCAGTTATAACAACCTAGAAGCCAAAGTGTTTTCATTTCCAGGAAGACTTAACCTTCTTGGCTTTCCAAACAAATAAACCACTTCCAAAATCAACTCTAGCTCTCTATGCCAGACAGTAGAAAGTGAAAAAACTGTACATAGCCAACTGCTGCTCCACCACAGCAACATGCAGCACAGCAGGCACAAAAGAGGAGGCGGCTAGAATCACACGTTCAGCACTTTTGAAAGAAATGCACAGAATGTCAAATTTGCCAACTCAACCAACTAACATAGTAGCATGAACAATGTTGCCAGAAAAGAGAGACAGCGCCTCTATGTCACACTTTCCAAAGGGAGCAGTCTCAATTTGCTGCACATCGGGCTCACCAGTATAAATACATTATCTCCAAAATGAAATCCTTATTTATATATCAGTAGGGATGCTGAAACTGTATACAGAGCTGGGAGCCACACCTCAGCAACACTAATATCCTGCTGGTCTTGGTAATAAATTTCAGACCCTTGTCACACCTAGAAGATTCCCCAAAGAGGAAAATATTTCCTACATGAATTCCAAGTAACGCACATATAACTATGCTTTGCAGTGAATACTTTAAAATACTCCTTTGGAAATTCAGCTTGTCCTTAAGTCACCACAAGCCTCAAAGATGCGCAGTTTTCTGAGAAGGCATTTTTCATAACCCCCAATGGAGAATTCTCCGGCCTTGAGCATTATCCATCATCTGACACCCTTCTCGCCCCACATCCCCACTGTTCTTTGTCCACTGTGCTCCTCTCAGACTGGGGATCCAGAGGGGCAGCCAAGGCTTGGAAGCAACACCTAGATGAAGTATGTGGACAATGAAGAAATATCCAGAGAACCGTGTTAAAAAAAGAGAGGGGGGGATGCAGGAGGATTGCCAAGGGCTATCCAGCATGCAATTTGTCCAGTGGATCCCTGCTGGAGTTTCAGTACAAGAGGCCCACAGCACAGAAGCTCAACAGTTAACTTCCAAGCTGCTGCTAAACCCAGTGACTCAGAGTAACTTATGAAAAGCCATACCACCACCCTTATCCAATTTCTTACAATCCTCACTGCTGCTTTCAATTGCTCCTAACTACAAGCCATCCACTCTGGCAGGAACTTCCCAGATACCTGCTTCCTGACCCAGGTGGAGCGTTTCGTTCTGGGACATTTCAGCAACCTCAGGCCAGCTCTTTAGGCATCACATTTGGCACAAATACTTGTTTTTTCCCTCTGCTACATAACTAACCATCTATTTAGATGGGCTAAAGGTTACACAAGGATAAAGAATTCAGCCCTTACCCCCTCAATATACCTGACCTGTTTCTCAGCCGTTTCTAAAGAACAAACGGGCTTCAGGTGTTCTACCACCTTGCATAAATGGTCTGTTCCTGCCCAAGTCTTCACTATACAGCTGAATGGAGGCAGACACAAAGAGGACTGGGTCAACAAGCAGCACCCTGGAGTCCAAAATAGTCTTTATTCTACTCATTGGAACATAAACCATGGGACATTGGGATACAGCAGTAATATCATTTGCCAGCACTGGTTTTTTATTTTTGTTTTGCTGTCTACCCAGCACTCATGTGGACTTCTGGGAACATCACTGTCTTTTCTTCTAGGGGCACATGGACACAGAAAGCAGTAGCAAAGTTTAAGCTAACAAACAGACTCCTTAAGCTGAAATGAGAGAAGGCTGCACAGTGATGTTAAAGGTGTCCTGTTCCAGCAGTGTGAAAGGTGACTCAGACACAATGTAACTGAAGTTAGTTCACTTTACACTTGAAATAAGTTTGATAAGCAACACCAAATTACACCTTGCCATGCAACTTTCACCCCATCTCCTTGTGCACATGCATGATTCATCCCTTATGTAACCAAGTAATCTCTTACGCATACCTCCCGCTTTATGATGTGCACAAAACAGGTGGCAACTGAGGCAGGTCTATACCACAGCTGTAACTTACCTGTAAAGCCTCAGCTTTCTTTTTTTCTTTTTAAACTGGAATGGTAGAATTTAAAGGAACTCCAGCTCAAGTAAGTTTGCTATTACAACAATGCTACACCTTGCAGAATGATTCGACATCCAGTAATTACTGGAATCAGAGACTTCAAAAGCAAACAGCTGTGAGTCATTTTCTGGATGTCCAACTTGACATTTAGGGCCTGATTTTTCAGAAACACTAAGAATTGAGCTTTGCCTGAAAACAAATGAAACACTGAAGTTATGCAGCACTTGGAAAAAAAAAAAATCAGTATCTTAGGCTTGTCCAGCAAGCATCACAGCAAACAAAATCAGTGGTCATTTCCTAAGTTCTGTTCTTAGTCCCTTTGTGCTTTGTTTTTCATTTGCAAAACAAGATTATTTCAGTGTATAAAAAAATTGGTGGAACATCTGAATTCTTCAGCTTCTCCTGTTTATTAGTTTAGTCCAAGCACAAGTAAAATATTCACTGCTATGTACATAGCTTGGATGGTGCCCTGCAAAAGTCATTGCCATGCATTCAAAAGTGCCCATATGTAACAACAGCATGCAACATTAAAAAGTTGTCTTATCCACCAAGTAGCATTCATTCCACACAGGTCAAGATTAAGAACTGTAAATGCGCAAGAGGAAGAATTTTGGCTCCTGGTCCCTTCAGGAGTCCAACGATAACAGGTTTTATACCTAGGAAGAACTGTTTGAAGATATGTTTATAATTATTCCCATGCTTTGTACAGATCAAATGACTAATCCAGCTACCTGGTGTTACAAAGGAATGAGGAAACCAACTCCCAGGAGCTCTCAGAAGTGTTCCTGCCACGATTTCTGTAATAATTTAACTGAGCTTTGCTGCATGTTTTACTAGAGTCCAGCAGATAACAGAATTTTCTAAAGCTTACATCCATTAAACATCTACCATGTTGTTTTGCATACTTCAGTACTTTAAATAGTTTTGAAAGGAAGGAAAGGATAATCACTTCCATAAGTTTCTCAACTTTCCCCCATTCTTGGGGCACCACACTTGTTTCCCAGTCTTACCTATTTTCTTCTTCTGCTGTCGGCCTGCTGATTCAGTTATCGTTTCCTTCTTCTTTTCCACTGCCAAGTAAAAAGAAAGATATTCCATCATTTCTGCATAGGGATATCACTACTGCTTTTCCACATACCAAACAAAGCATTTTACTCCTTTAGTGAGCAGGGGCACAAAGGGAAGCTAGGTATGACCAAGAACATACTCAGAATCAACAAGTTATAAACCACCAAGGCTGACTTCACCGAACACTTAAAAATAACGAAAAAAATTTCAAAACCCTGGATAAGATATCAGACTATTTAAAGAGTTAATTTTAAACTCTGTCAAGAGCCCATTACATTGTTAACTGAGCAGTCTGGGGACAGTTTTGGCTCAAATGACCCTTGCTGATTTGTCATTAGTACTAGACAGTACTTTTGATTCAGCAAGTGTAATGAAAAGCGCTTTGTGGCAAGCTCTGCTCCCGATTATCTGCAGTGGGAAGCAGAATACAGGAAAGCCTGTGTTCTCGTACATCCCTTCTTCACAGGCAGGCATTCTCAGGGGAAATGCTGTCCAAGCAGTCGGCCACAGCCTCTCCATTCTTCAATTAATTAGTACTGAAACATTTCCAATATTTTAAAGTAGGAGCCTAAGCTCAAAGTTACGAAAACCTCAGATCAGACACTCACCAAGCATCTGCAAACTACTACTGCAGCAAAAAAAAAAAAGCCTAACATAAAGCCAGCATAGTGAACTTAACACAGTAAACGGGCTGCTCATCTGCAAGTGCTCTTCTGCTGACAGCAAGAGCTTTTCCAGGAAGTAAGAGACATTTTAATTTAAAACCTATAACAGAAGTACTCAAGAAGTGAAGATGATAAAGCTTGACTATGGTCTAACAACAGATAGCAGCCCTTTTTTACTCCAAACTCTACATACCGGTACTATATCTATTCTACCAACAGACCTGGCTCCTTGTTAGCTCACAGAATCAGCTTAGAGACTTGAGCGTTAGGACTTCTCTCATATGAAGTACTAGCTCAGCACAGCTCTTCTAGCCTTGATTTCAAAGCACAGGTGAAATAAAGACAGACAGCCTTCCAAGTCACACAAGGATTTGTAGTGCTTCCTTATGAAACACCTAAGATAAGTGAGTCACAACTGCTAAGAAAACCACACTAGCCCAAACAGGGTACCTGAACATCATCTCTTCCATGGTAATGTAGCAAGACAACTGTTTTCTCCAACAAACAAGCATCTCTCTGACAGGGAAGGCTAGTACAAAGGGAAAAAACAGGGAAGTCTGCTCAGAGAGAATGCTGGAGGGAGGTGCCAGATGACACAAGACACCCACAGAATGCTCTCTCCATAAGCCTCCTTAAGCCAGGTCCAACTAGGGGATCCTGATCACTCCATCCAAACCCTAGTGCTCAGTCCCATGACCCCCAACTCTAAACCCAGCTGGGGAATCCTGACCCTCTTCAGGCTCACCTAGTGCTCCCAGCCCAAAGAAAGGGTCTCCTCTAGACCCCAGTTTCATCCTAGACAGCACCACTAAGCCTTATGCCAACCTCAAGGAACTTTACAACTCTAATTCCCTTATGGTTCAAGCAGAACAAGTAAACATCAGGCAGTCTGGCAAGCCTGTCTGTGAGAACAGACATTACAACATAGCAGCAATTCTAGAGACAGCCTTCAGCCTCACAAATTCACCACTAGAGTTACCCCATAACACTTACTATAACCTCTGCAGCAGCCTCAAACAAATGCTGTGCCTCGCAATAGAAAGAAGAGGTGAAACTAAGGACTGCGAGTAACAATGTCTGCTCCAGCACACTACTTGGCCCATCTGGTTTTGCAAATCCTAAGGACTGCTAGGACTCTCAGGGGAGAGCCTAAAGATCTCAAATGTGTTTTTTCCTGTTTCAGATGTGTTAGATAACAGTTGAAAGGTGTGGCTCAAGTGGTCTACTTTGCAAGTTGTCTGTAAACCATCAGGTCAGCCAGCTGTTCTTAGCACAGGAGGTGGGAAAAAAAAGCAAAGCTGAATTTTTAGTGACTCCTTATTCAGTTTTATTTTTTTTGCTGTTGTTGGGGGTGGGAAAACAAACAAGGAGGTTAGAAACTAATTGAGATGCATGAACCTCACATCTTCCCCTTCACAGATTATAGCCTAGATACCAGGAGAGCTATAGAAACAAACAGCATTAAACTCTTACAGCAATCATTAAGCCCCAGAGATTAAGCTCTGCTAACTGCTTTTGGAGTTCCACAGCTCAAACACATTAGGACATTAACTCTTAATTTTTCAGCTGGGTTTCAACTACTTCTCCAGCTTGCTCTTCTGGGGCCAGTTCTACCCTATACATTTTTGTGAGCCACGTGGGACTAAAGTGTGGGATTAAAGTGAAGCCAGCTGAGTCATAATCCCCATCTGATACTGCTGTGATGACAAAAGTCCCTAATTTAGAAGCTGTGACACAAGAACGACTATACTTCAACTCTTTGCTTTATTTTGCCCAGGGGAAGGCTGGAATAAGCCAGACTGGAAAAAGCATGCTTTGATAATATTGGTCTCTCATGCACCAAGAGTGATGACATCATGATGAAATATTTTTAAGGTAAAACTAGTCCAGGTTTGGCCACAGTTGTCATGTGCTGTCTCTTACTGCTGCAGCTTGTGCAGGTACATACAGCTGAGCTTGAAAGATCAGCTGAATTGCTCCGCTGCCCCTTGGCTTCTGATACAGACAGGTTCATCTGAACTCTCCGTGCTCAGACCTTCCCACTTACCATTCCTCTTGCTATCTGATGCATACCTTCTGACTGCTCACCCTCAGCTCCCTTTTCCCTTCCTCACTCATTCTTTGTTCAAGCCCTCCCAGGCCTCTCATGGAAGTAACCTGGGACATTTTTCCCCGCTTAAGCAATTCTATTTGCACCCAGTTTACACTAGTATGATTTATTTTTATATCAGATGACAGCTCATACCTTTGTCTTTATTCACCCCACCACCATTAATCATCACTTTTAATCTTTACATAGAATGCTTTCCTCTCATGGTATTCATTTTTCAGCCCTAGTTCTTTCTTACTACAGTTCTCAGATTCTCCCCTGCCCTTAAAAAGCAGAAACTGCATCATTGAACATTTCAGGCATCTAAAAGAATCTACGTATACAGACACCAGCTACTCGTGTTCAGAAAAAAAGAGATGCCAGTACTGATCTCATACTCCCTTCTGTCCTTCATTAAGAGGAGGGGCAATTCAGACAATGCGATAGGTCCTTGTACTCACCTTCCCTCTAGCAAAAGAGAAGAATAAATGACAGAAATAAGTCCTCTCAGTACAGATTTGCATAACGTAAAATCAGGTTCCTATGAAATGCAAGCTGAAGAAAGCTCTCTCCCTCAGCAGAGGAGACAGCTGGAATTTCTCAGATCACAGAGTCTACTCAATTTGACACCTGCTAAAGCAGGGTGTAACAGGAGCAGGACACATTCGCTGATGTCTGAAGAATACTTACATTTCTTGCTCTGTTTTTCCACTTCAGCCTTTAATCTCTTGTATTTGTCTGTTCGGTATACCAGCACCCAAGTTATACCTGAAACAAAGACTCAGTAAGTAAGTAGATAAGTAAAGAGCTCTTGCAACAGGGATACAAGTTAGCAAGTACACATGCAAAAAATACACGTTGTGTCTACAAAACCACATTACAATACAGCAAAGGTACCACAAAGCACCAGCAAGCTATATCATCACTTCCCTTCAAATCCTCTTCTCAAGTTCCATATAGTAATGGTGCCCATAAAAGACATCTTTAGAAGTTACCAGCTATCTTACTGAGCACGGCTATTTTGTGGGACTCATTCAGTTCCTTCTTGCTCATATTTACCAGCTGTTGCTCACCTTAAAACCAGGAGTTGATTAAGGCAATAAACAACCTTGTGTTCTGCATTTTCACAGCACCTAATTAAGGCTTGAAGAATAATTCCCACTCCTACCAGGACCTGCCCATTACTAGTGTCACACTTTGAAAAAAGAAATAGAAATATTAGGCTAGAAGAGACCTCAAGAGATTCTCCACTTTAAATCCCCGCCCTCAAACATGATCAAAACGAGTCATGCCACAAGTACAGGACCACTGATTTGTGAACATTTTAATCTTGAGCTCCTACACAAAGGTTCCCCTGCCCCCCCCCCCCCCCTTTTTTTTTTTTGCTTTGGTTTGACAACGGGGTTGTGCTGCCGAGTCCCACACTTCTGAGGTCAACACAGGTTTGTGCTGTGAAAGGCAACGGATCTGTATACCATCTAAGCCCAAGTGCAATGCAGTAGGGCCCCTGAAAAGCAAGTACCATATTCCATCTAGGACTCTCCGTGCCCTTGAATGCCCAAAGATGGTGTCTTGCAGCTCTGGGATGAAGGAGATTTGGGGATATAGCTCAGCACCAGGAAAAAGGAACAGCCTCTGACTTTGACTACCCCAAAAGGTATCTATACAACCCCCCCTTAAAAAGCTGCACCTATTTAAAGACCTTACCATGTAAAAAGCCTTTTCAAGCAACCTAAGTCACCATCATTGCAAGCTGAGACGATTTCTTCACATCCTTCCTGGTACAGCTACAGAAAAACCACCAGTGTCCCCTTTCAGGCACACTGAAAACAGCCCATCCTCCCACAGCAGTTCTACTTCTAGAGGAAACAAACCCAATTCCCACCACTTTGCACCACAGGTCAGTTTTGTCCAGGAGTTACTGGCTACTGTCCACTGGGGTACCTATACCGGCCTGCAAGCACCAGGCCCGGGGTGGCCCCGAGTAACTGAACCCCGTTCCAGCCGTCGCTGCCCCGCTTCTCCTCCGCCACACGCTCTCCCGCCATTCCGCCCACCCTCCCCAGTGACCCTAACCCCGCCCCTCACCCCGCTCCCTCCCAGCGTTCAGCAGCGACGCGGCACAGGCGAGGAGCAGCAGCAGCCTCCTGCAGCCCCCTCCCCGTGTCTCCCGCGGGCGGCACCACCGGGCCAGGTCCCTCCCTCGGCCCCAGCCGGGACAGGCCCACAGGCCGCCACGAGGGCCCGGCACTCACCCTCGGCCAGCAGCGCGGTACACACGGAGATGAAGACGATAAGGAGGGTGTCGGCAAACATGGTGCTCATGGCGGCGTCACCACCCCCCCGACCCCAATAACGCCGCCGCGCTCCCGGAACTAGATCCCGCTACCCGGAAGCTGCCGGGAAGCACAGTCGCCTAGCAACGGCCGGAAGCGAGAGGCCGCACTTCCGGGAGACGACGCCGGCCAATGGCCGCGGCGCTGGGAGAGAAGCGGCGGGAAGAACGAGGGGCGGGGAAAGCGCGAGCAGGCGCTGCTCTGATTGGGCGAAGCGGCTGCCAGTGCTGGCACGGGGCCGCCGCGCGGCCTGTCATGGCGGCGGGGATGTGCGGGCACGGCGCTCCGTGGGGAGCGGGACCGCCCCCAGGCGCCGGCCCTGCGACCCGGGCGGCCCGTCCTCCTGCCCCAACACCCCCGAGTCCCGCACACCTGGGACTGGTGATGCCCAGGCCCTGCGCAGGGCCCGCGGTGGGGTTCCTGCTGCCAGCACCACCCTCCCCACCTCTTGCCAGGCCGTGGTGTCCCGCAGGGCTGCCCCTGAGCCGCTCCGAGGCCCTTTCCGGGGGAAGACGCACGAAGCTTTGGCTTTTGTTGAACACACCCCTAGCAGTCATGAAGGGGTTGGCTGGAAGCAGCCTTCCTGGTTTCTAAAATTGTGCCCTGGGTTGATTTGCCAATGGCATGAATACCCTGTTAGCGCAGAGCGGCAGGAGGCATTTTCTGGGATCAAATGTTGCCTGCCCTTTAGCAGGATTTGTTGCGCTCCTCGTATGGCCAGCAGCAGAGTGCTGCGTTCCATGGTTCACGGGGCTGGAAGCAGGGAAGTCAGGCTTGCATTGCTCTGTGTGTGTAACATACTCGCGGATGGGATGAGGCAAGAATGCTAACGAGGACAGTGAAATGATGGCAAGGATTTAGCAGAGAGACTTAATTGACTTTTATTGAGGCTCTGGCAATTAGACCTGGAGCAACAGAACTAGACCAATCCACAAGTTGTAATGGGGTAAGGAGACCTAGAAAGCAGAAATACAGAAAAGGAAACAGGGCAGGCAGGGAAGGGCAGGTTTATGTCTGTCCTTACATAACGGAGGAGTTTGCCATCAGCGAAGAGCAATGCACTGTGGCATTACATGTGCAGAGCTAAGTGAAAAATAGGGGAGGTAAAAAGCCCTGCCATTGCCCTGAAGTTAAACCCTCCATCCAGAAGGAGAGCGACAAAACCACAGTTCAGAGAAGGCAGTGCAAGTAACAAGTGCGGGTGCGAGATCAGACAGCAAACAAATCCTCCGGAACCTGGTGACATTTGCATATAAGAAAAGATGAAAGCCACGTGTGTGTGCCAGTGGCTATGCAATGAGTCAGGCGTCACTGAAAGTTGCAGCTAAGCACCCCCAGTGTCCCAAGGAAAGTCCCAGCACTGCCTCTGGACACAGCAAGCTTTCAGCCACATTGGAGGAGAACTGAGAGCAGAACCTGGCCATAAGCAATGGGAGTCCAGTGTGGGAGCAAGAGCCATCAGGGAGACAGGAATGAAATTAAGGATAGATATTTCAGTTTAGCGTAAGCAGCAAGAAGATACTGACAGCTGATAATGTGGCAGGACCCATGATAATATTTTGTGCCCTGCTGTGTGCCACCTCATGCACTTGGCTGTGCTATATGCTGTCCTCCGTCCTCGCTCCCTCTCTTTAGAGGTCCCTGGCTTTCCAGGCTGTGAGATGTATTGGTGTCAATCAAGGCATTTGGAACTATTTGGAAATAGTTTCTCTTATACCACTATGGGAAATGATTCACAAGGTATCAGTTACTGATACTGGGCATGGTCTTTCACAGAACACTTGCACAGCAGAAACCAGGCCAGGAGAAGACGGTCAGTGACATGAACCTCTTTCCTCTCTAATATCTGTGCTTTGAACTGGAGGTAGAGGTGACACGAGCTCTTTGTAATTTCATCCTGTCTTTTTGTATCACACCAGGATCCTTATCAGCAGGGTTTTTTTCAGACAACATAAGGCATATTACTGTCAGTGGCATTTCCTTTTTAAAACACATTCTGTGCTTTGATCAATGTGTAAAGGACAGATGAAGAGTTGGGTGCAGTTTAATTTGATCTAACAAGCCTGGGATATGAGAAAACTGAAAGTATTTTCATAATACGTAGCTCTGGATGCAAGAGTTCAGGGCCAGTGCAGTCTACAAGCATTCTAGATACAGCAGAGGTAATGTATATGGAGGTAACCTTGAAACCAGATTAGAGAGAGACTCATCCAAACAGATTTCATATACTGAAGTCTCCAGACTTAAACTGAACAAAAGAATTAAGTTGCTTTGCACAGTATGTTAGCGACCAGTAGCTAGGAAGAAGTGTGTGCAAAATTCTCAGATAAGTTTTGAGGAAAGATGCCATCTAAAACTAACTGGGACTTGGATTTGATTTGCTTCCAGTTTACAGCCCTGGTCTGGTTTTGAAAGAGCCCTTAATCTGATCTTTGCAAGTTCTCCTTGTGTTCTGTGTAAATAAGCTGTGAATATTCTTAGCCTGTACTCCTGGAGGGCCTATCAAGAGGCATTTACTTACCCTTCCTTCTACAAGTGTGTCTGCTCCTGCCACACGTCGAGCCTCTGGTTTAGCAGGGGAAGCTGGAGATCAAATGCTAAGATGGGCATCCTACAGAGATGCTCAGCTCTGAGGTGGATGGACAGCACACTGAAACAGTTTCAGCACAGCAGAGGTTTTGATCTGTCTGCAAGCAGGGCAGCAGAGAGGCTGGCAGCAACGAGTGTAGACACGAGGAGAACCAAATAACTGGGAGGTCATGACACGCTGAGGGGGTTTTGCCGTTCAGATATGGGTGTGTCAGTGTGGGGGTGAGAAAGAAGAGCTGTGAATGGCTCCTGGGGCCTGTCGGTGTGAGCGGGAGCCGTGCCCACCATCAGCACTTGGAAACTGGCATGAGTCTGTGGGAATCCACTGGAATTCATCCCCGCAGGAAGCTCTCGTCCACATATAGCACTTCCTTCCCTGGCAGCGGCCGTGCGCGGTGCCATGCCCCCATGCCATGAGCCGCAGCCTACAGGGGCACAGTTGGAGAGGAATTGGGAGTGGTGGGCAGAGAGGGGCCATGCCTTCTCAGGAGATCCTCTCACATCCTGCCTGGTGGGATGTGGGACCCATCTGGCAAACATTTCCACACCTGCTTCACTGTATTGAAGTGGGAAGTTAAAAACCTCACTGAAATGCATGATCCTATGAACAGGACGGGGCATTGCTTAGGCCATCACCTGCCCCAACGCAGGATCAACTTTACTAAAACCTTTCTACACAGGAGCTTGCCTAGTGCATTTTTTTGAAATCCTTAGTGGTGGAGAGCCCTTACTCTCCCTAAACAACCTGCTTGAGGACTTAATGGTTCTCACACTTCGAAGATGTCCCTGGATGCCTATCCTGAATTGCCCTTGCTGCAATGTGAGCTGGCAACATTTTGTTTTAATCCCCGTGGGTAAGAAAAATGTATTCCTTTCCTGTTTGTGGCAGCCTTTTATGTGTTTGGAAATGGTTATCATGTGTCCCCGCAGCTCTCTCTTCCCCAGACAAAACACCTGTGGTTCCTGTGGTACTTATGCGGAGCCAGACCCCAGGCTGTTTCCAACACCCCACCGGAGTCTCTCCATCAGGCCTCACCCTTCCCAAAACATGGTACCCGCCTATGTATGTCCCAGAGGGACGTTTGCATTTTTCACAGCAGCCTGACATTGACCCTTCTGATCTGCCATGCTCCTGGATCTCTGTCTGTAAAAGGGCTGGCCAGGCAGCATGTTCCCATCGTGTGTTTCCCCATCTGATTACTCTTACCCAAGTACAGGACTTCACACCTGCCCATGTGGACCCAAACTTTACATTTTATGGCGCCTTTTCCCCTTTTGTCAGAGCATTTTGACTTTGAACCCTGGCCCCCGGAGCACTTGCGGCTCCTCCCAGATGGGTCCCATTTAGCCAAAGACATAAGTAGCATTTTTATTCCTAGAGTTGTTAATAAAAGCTTTAAAGGTGGGGGTGGGAGAAGCCAAGGCGGGCGATGTATATTGGGGCATCCTGCTGGGGACCACCTCAGTGTGGTGTCTGCAGGCTGATGGTGAGCAGGCAGAGGGGCAAAGCAAGGGAGAGGGGGTGAGGGTTGGTGGGGCGCGGGGTGGCCGCATCGCCTTTGTCCCCGGGGCTGGGGGGAGAGCGGCGGTGAGGTGCGGTGGGGCCATGTGGCCGCCCTGCCGTGTCGTGCCGTGCCGTGCCGCCGGCAGGCTGGGCCGGAGCATGTGCAGCTGCGGCAGGCACCTGGCAGGGAGCCGCAGCGCCGGGGATGTGAACCAGGCGGGGAGGAAGGCCCTTGACTCATCAGATAAATCCAGCCCCGCACGGCGAGCGAAGGCGGAGGAGGCGAGGCGGCGGCGCTGCTGGCAGGGGAGGATGGCGGGGGACAGCGAGCAGCGGCTGGAGGAGCAGGGGCAGCCCAGCGGCGGCGAGCCCTTCCTCATCGGGGTCAGCGGCGGCACGGCCAGCGGCAAGGTGCGGGGGGCTGCGCGGCGGCGCTGCGGGGGGAGCCCCGGTGCGGCGAGGCGGCGGGAGGGGGGGAAGCGCCCCGGTCTCCTCTCCCTCCTCCCGCTGGGCGCGGCGGCCACATGGCAGCGCGGCGGGTCCGAGCGGCCGCTCCGCCACGTGCGCTGCCCCGGGAGCGGCCCCGGCACCGGGGGTGGGGTGGGGTGGGTTGCTTCTCCGGGGCTGAGCGGGGGCTTATACACCGCGGCCCGGGGAAGGGCGGCTCGGCGGAGAGAGCGGGGCCGGCCGAGGCCTCTGCCCGGGCGGCGGCTGCGGGAGCCCCGCGGACACGTGGAGGGGAGGGGGGGGTTCTGTGCAGGCTTCGCCCCCTCTCTGCCCCCTGGACCCCGCGGCGTAGGGGCGCGGGGGGCTGCCGGGGCACAGCGAGCAGGGTTGGGTGCTGCGGAGGAGAGGGGGATGCAGGTGGCATCCCCCCACCGCCCCCTGCCTTCGGTGCCATTCCCAGCGCTTCCCCCGGGCACCCCGCACTGGCGGTGTCCCCACGGGCTCCTCGCAGCGAGGCAGTGACTTTTTTTTTTTTTTTTCTTTTCTTTTTTTTGAATGGTGTCGGTCGTGCATGGGGGTGCCCTTTTTTTGGCCAACTTTGGGCTAGCAGGAGTGAAAATTCTGCGGTAAATGCTGACTCACAGCGGCAGAACGACCTCCCTGCCGCGCCCGGGAGGGGATGGTCCTTGGCAGCGGCAGGTAGGAGCGGGGCGGGGGGCTGCGGGCCGGGGGAGCCGCTCCGGCCCGGCTTAATGCGGGTTTTCTCGGGAGAGCTGCTACACCCACACTGCAGCGCAGGGCAAGCCGGCAACCTTACGGCTTTTTCCCCCTTTATTTTTTTTTTTTAGTTATTTCATACAGTGTTTTTTTCATGTGTTTAACCAACGTATGTTGCTTTCTATCCTAATACAAAAAGACGAATTACTTTTTTTTTTTTATTTATTTAAAAGCAGTAAAACTAGATCCACAGCTAATCAGCCAGGGCAGCACAGACATTCTACCAGCATTTTTAAGAGGCATTTCAGAGAGTGTGAATAGGTTTGGAAGTAGTAATACCTCTGAAATATTTCTTGCTAAGGAAACTGAATGTGGGCTGTCACAGAGCCTTATTTCTCTGGGTGGATTCAGGTTTGGAGGGGGGTGCTTTTTCTCTTGAAGGATGGCATAACACAACTGCTGTACCTCAGCCCATAATAACAGTGTTTGGAGAATGTGTCTCAAAGTACCCTATTTATTCTTGGACTGCTCTTGCTACTGCAAGGGGGGAAAATCCAGATATAACAGGGGAGGGATGGTAAGAGAGGATGCAATCTCCTCCACTGGGAACTGGAGCTGGATTGTTCCTGCAGTACAGCTCCCAGTGACTCAAAGGCGCTGGGTTTGTCTTTCTGATGCGTGGGTCTGCCTCTGTAGCTGTCCCAATAACATCGTGTCTGGCGCTGCTGAACTGTTATGTCTCTGCTGTATCTCTGGCCCACAAGGTAAAAGCAGTGATTATGGCACAATATGCCACAGTTGTTCTCAACTTCAAAGTTAAAATACTTAGCAGCAGCCTAGAGGAAAAAAAAATGGGGAAATGGTCCTTTCTAGCTAAGGGAGATGCACTAACTGGCTTTTCCTGTCTCTCAGCTTTGATTTCCCTCTTACAGTGATTTCTGGCTACTTAAAAACCTCTGTGCACTGCTGCCTGTTGAAGGGAATCCAGCAAATCAGTAAAAAGTTTGTGGGAAAAGGCTGCAAGAAATATGCTGGCAAAAAAAAAAAGCTTGCTTGAGGAGAAGTAACAGGCAAAAGGACCCAGGGCTTGTGCACCCAGACCCTCAAATTCACATTTGATGCAGCTGCAAGGCAGGGGTGCCATGAGGCTGTCCCCCACCTGGCTAGTGAGTGTGCCCTGTGCTGGGAGATGCTGGGTGCCACAGCACACTCGGGGAAAGCAGTGGTGGGGCCGGTGTGGTTTGCCTACCTAAGGGCTTGCCTGCAACTAAAATCCAGCCTAGGGACTGCCATGCTGGTGTGCTGGCTGTGGGCAAAACCAAAATAGTCCTAGAGGGAAAGTGAAGCAGGCATCTTTCCCACTGGGAAAGTGGCAAATCCATCTGACTCCTCTTCACACCAATTGAGGGTTGATGTTGTAACACACCCCTTTGGCAGCACACCAGCCCGAAGATAACAGAGGGCATTTGCCTTCCAAGTCCCCCCCCAGCTCCTACCACTGCTGCTTTTGAGTCTAAGATGGGGAGAAAGGATCCACAGCCGCCCCACTCCACCCCCATCCCCTCTCGATGTACCAGCACAGTCAGGCTGTGGAAGGAAGGGATCCTGTTTGTAGCTTGCTGCAACTTGTTGTCGCGTGGTGCCCTGGGGAAGCTGGCATCCAAAGCGGCCAGCCTTCCCCGAAGAGCTGGGGGGAGTGTTTGGCTGGTATTTCTTAAAGGCAGATTGGTGAGAACTCAAATTCAAAAGCTGCCTGCTATTCCCTAGTGAGCGAAAGAGGCTTGAGCAACTTCCAGGACTCAAATAGGAGATAGAAACCTGAGTGCTCTCCTGGTTTTGGCTCTTCAAAGAAATCTGGACTGCGCTTGGAGCAAAACTGGGGAGCCACAGAGGTCCTGGGCAGGCTGTGATGCTGCAGCCTCTGCAAGAGCAGTGCCAGCTGCACAGTGGCTGTTTTGTGCCGGCTCAGCTGGGACAGGCTTTTCATAAAAGCTTACTGGGAGACAGCATTTCTCCCACTGTCCCATGAAATCCAAGCACTGTGCAGCCTGGCCAAAGCTTGCTGCAGTCCCCTGATGGGGAGGAGATGACATGGCATTAAGACCCCCTCCTGTGCCAAAGCTGGAGAGGACTGCAGTTGCCTCACTTCCTCAGAGGGATTCACAAGGCTGGTTGTAGCATTTTCTTTCATCCTGTATGCTTTCAAGTGCTCTGCTGAAGTTCTTGTTTCCTTCTTACACCCATGGTCTTTGTGCTAACTGCTTCTTCCCTCATGCAAGAGATTCCTGACTACCAAGAACTGCAGCATGCAAGGCAGGCAGCCAGGCTGCGGGCTGGAGGAAAGTTCAGCAAACTGACTACTAAGATGAGCTGGAAGGCGTTGGGATGCCCCCTTAAGCTCTTCATGTGTCCTCCCTTCAGCTTACTTCCTGGGACCTTGCAGCAGCTCTGCTGGCAGTGCTGGGGTGGCTCGCTCCCAGCAGCAGTGGAAGCATCTGGTGCTGGGGTGGTTGCAGGGGTGGGGAGAGCTCTTCAAACTCAGGCTGAAGCATTAATTGCTTGTCCCCATGTGTTGCAAAGCAGGGTGCTGATTGGTACCTTCCTACAGGAGATTGTAAGAAAAGATAGATTTACAAAAGGCTGAACACTTTAGTTGGTTGCCTGTCCCTCAGACTGGTGAGGGCTGAATGTGGGTGCCACTGTGGCCCGGGCGCTGCGTCATTTGAAATTTGAGTTAGCACATAAAGTTGGAAATGTCTGTTTGAACATGCAGCCTGAGAGTTTCCAGAGTGTAGAGTGCCAAAATTGCAGTGTGTTCAGCCCGATGTATTCTTCACTGCTAATCCATTAGGTACTTCTGCTTTAAACACCAAAAACGCTGTCTGAGGCCAAGCTGGCTGTCTAGGAGAGAGCATGGCAGAGCTCAGTCCCCTACCCTAGCAAGGGCTGAGGTCCCCTACAGCAGCCTGGGGGTCACTGCCACTATGTCACCACTTGGATGCCTGGCAGGGAAGTCTGGGGGAGACCCAGCAGTGACCCAGTGAGGAGCCACGGGAGGGGGACTAGCAGGGATTGCAGCAGTCCTGTGTCGGTTCGGCACCTGGTGACGTTTGCTCTATGGCTGGCAGGAGCCCTGCATCACACGGTCTGACTTGTTAAACGCTGGTGTCAACGTGTGCTAGAGACTAGTCAAACTTTCTAGTAGAACATCATTCTGTGCCTGATCAGACTGATACACAGGACGTTCTGATGGGTCAGCCCTTTGCTGTTACTGATGGAGTATGTGCAGGTTCATTATGGAGCCTGCTTACCGTAGTCCCGTGGGCTCAGCCAGCTCCAGGCTATGGAGTTTGCAGCAGGGGCTAGAGAATAGCCCGCATATAAACCCGGTGGATTGGGAGGGATTGTGTTAGGGAGTTTGTTTTCCTCCCTGCACGTAATCTGTGTCCAGATCCTGTGTTTGTGTGTGGCTGTTTATGCTCCAGCCTAGAACTGCTGATCACATGTGTGGTGTCCCACGGTGAGTGAACAGAAACCTGGCTATCCCAGTCCCGGACTGGTTAGCCTGTGGCTCACAAAGGGCAAGGCAGGAATGGTGAACCTGCCTGGGAAAGCTCTGGGTGGAGGCCCAGGCTTTTGGTACGAGAATAGCAAGTTTCCAGTCCCAGTGCTGCCATACGGATGTACTCCATTAAGACTGGAAAGGATTGTGTGGGTCGTGAACTAGCCCTTTGCAGTCGCAGGCAGACATTTAATGGATGCTCTGGGACCCTTCCCAATTTGGTATCTCTTCTGTGTCACCCCAGTCCACCAAGCACTTCCTAATACTGTGTAATTAACATAACCTTATGAGAAAAGACCAAAATCCTTAACTTGTGTGCTGCAGGAGATAAGCTGGAGAGAAGGGCAGCATTACCGTGGCTCCTGGTTTCAGGGCCCCAATTGCCTAGAAGTTGCCTGCGATGCCTGGAGAGGGAACCATGCTATGGGGGTTATCGGAGAAATGCAAGAAGTCATCCCAGTGGTCCCTGATGTGATCTTAAGGAAAATCCTGTCAGATTCTAAAACTGGACTGTTTTATCCGCAAGCATGTGATGAGGACATGCTAACCAGGCTCCTGCAGATGTAAAGCCATCAACAGCCCCCACCAAGCTCGTTCATGTCCAGATCCTACAGGATGGGTGTTATGGCAGTGGTGCCCCTAGAGATAACCTCAGAGCTTCTCTCCCTGGTGGGATGTAGCTGCTACAGCCTGTCCTTGCTCCTGGATGTAGTGTTTGTCATGGGCCAAGGCCTTACTCTGATGGGAAGGACTGTCCTCATGGTGAGCAGCATCTTGGCTCAGGGCAAGCAGCCTGCAGGGTCTGTGCCTCCCTTCCTTCCATGCTGGAGCCCAGCCTGTGCCTCTCCTGGTGGGTCTTGCCTCGGGCACAGCCTTTCTCCCTGTACCCACTCTGAGGGGACTGGCAGCTTCCAGATTTCTTAAGGGCTGGAGTCACTTTATCAGGTGTGAGTCACTTTTGCTGGGTGTTTAGCCTAGAGTCCTTGGGAGGATAGAAAGTCCTCCCTGCTGCTGTATCGGAAGCCTAGTGAGCAGCTTGGTGTAGAAACCCCCCTGCAGTGCCAGGCTCCCTGGGGATGGGACTGCTCTGAGCAAGTGGACTTTTGCATATGCACATGCACAAGGCTTATGGATTCCTCCTAGCCCAGGACAGGCCTTACCAGCCAGGGGCAGGAGCATCCATCCTGCCGCTGCAAGGCTGGGGCATCCACGGTGTCCTGCCTGCTACCTTCACACGGTGTTAGCTGTAACGCTGTCCGTCGGCTTTCTCTCTAATACCCATCTGAAGCTGTAATTCACTGGCTGATCAGAGCTACCCAAGAGGGATTGTGGGATAATCTGCATAATAATATTGGGGAATTAGTCAACTCCTGAAGAGTATCTGAGCAGCTGTCTATATGCCATGAGTGAATATGACTTAAGTATATAATGTAATTAATATATTTCAAATAAATGTCAGGGGTAGGGCTCTGAACACCCATCTGTTGAGTTCCTTCCCCTGTGTACCACCTCTTGTTTTGCAAAAACACACTGGAGTTCTTCCCCAGGTGCCCTCTGCATATTCCCTTCCCAGCAGAATAAAGCTGTATTTCTTCCTTAAACACTGGTTATTTGTGTGCTTGGTTCAGCGGAGGAATCCTGCAAGGGGAGCTGCAGCTGCATCTGCTCAGGAATAACATCTCTGAGCTCGCTTCTTGCACTGTGATGTGCAGATACCTCCCTTTCAACCGTCTGTCTGTGGTGTGGGTTGGTTTGCACAGCTTTCCCAGGGAGCAGCTTGAGCACAAAGTCTGGGGGAGTGCAGCTCAGTGGGTTGCAGCCAGTTTGCTCAAACCTGGAGCGTGTGGAAAGTAACAAGCGATGGCAGAGAGGCTGGGGCTCCCTGCTTGGAAAGTCGTGTGCTTGGAAAGTCCTGTATTGGTTTTGCGTGGCTAACATGGGAAAGGTCTGCTTGGCAACCATGGAGGCTCAGAGGCTGCTGTGTCCTGTCTATATTTAGTCTTAAATGAGTTCTGGAGGAGGGGAAGGCTTTTGCTTGAGAAAGCCACAGCGTGCTCCCGGCAACAGGATGCTGAATTGCCATCAGTGTTTGCTTTGGGTCATGGCAAGGTGTGCACAGGCTACGTAGATCTGGGGAAAGGGCTGAGCGGAAGCAAGGAGCCCTGTCATGCCTCTCATCTTCCTGCAGATGAGGTGTGTCACACAGGGCAGAGCTCAGGATGAGGCTCAAATCCAGGAGTTTTTGTATTGGGATTAATCTATAGTGTCATAATCTTTCTCATCATCCTCTGCTGTCCTGGGTTTCTCGGACGAGAGACAATTGTTGTCATCTTCCCTGGGAGAAGCAGTCAGGAATTGGCAAAGGAAGGATCCAGGTTGTCCCTTCAGGTGCATGCTGAGCGCACGTGTCAGCATCATGTGTCCCCTGGGTTACTGTGCACCCATGCTGGTTGCACCCTGGCATGGTACTTTTCAGTCATGCTTTGGTCATGGTCTTGCTGAGCGTCATCAGGCCTCCTCAGAGCCTGACTGCTCTCCTTTCCAGGTAGTAGTGGATTTTTTTGCACTTCTGATTGTCAGTCACGTGTACCTGTTACTGTGCTGGTTTGGGAGAAGGGGGTTTTAAGCGGTAGACATGCATCGTTCATTTGGAGGGGTGCGTCCTGAGGCTGGGGGTTTCTGTTCCCGCTGTGTAGGGGAATTTGTAATCTCTGTGTTTCTGGTTTTTCTTCCTCCTTAACATAGGGTGTTTATCAACCAAGGGGAAAAACTGCCTGTTCAGCTGTAGGAGGTATTCAGACTGGCATCAGGGAATGTCCCTCAAGAACCATTCTTGTTTCCATCACAAATGATCGTGAGGAAAGGAAAAACTTTTTTCACTTAGAGCTTGCCAGGGTTTGCCGCCCCACTAAGGCGAGCTGAATGCAGCCCTCGGGTTGGAGAAACATGCCATGTCTCTCGCTGTTCCGTACGCTGCACATATATACACATGTATAACATGAGCAGTGCCCTGGCCCACACTTTCTGTGGAACGAAGGTGACACGAATGCCTCTTCCCCAGAGGTGACATCCCGGGCAACACGGTATGCTGAACCTGAGCTCGGTCCCGAGGGCAGGATGTCCTTGTGTTCATCTTTCTCCCCCGCTGCCAATAGCTCTCCAAAGTCCACCAGAGAAAAGGGAAGGGTCCGTAGCATTCTGCCTGGATGCTTTTGCAATAGGCAGTTACCACCCCAGAGCATCAGATGGTAGATGCAGCCAAGACATGGTCTGATCCTTGTCCTGGGCCCCGTGGGAAAACATGTTTCTGTCTCTAGCTGGTGGAGGACCATTTTCTCCTTGTTTTTTTCTCACCGTTGGGTGTCTTGAGTTGTGGGACATGGAACAGGAGGGTGATTTTCAGACCTGACGGGGGACTCTTTTTCTCCACATTCCAGGATCAGTAGACCCGAGATTAGTGTGCATAAGGCAGGAGAAAGACTGGCAGGAACGGTGTGATGCCCTCAAAGGATTTAATTGTCCACCCACATGCTGAGGTCTGAGGGGAGGGTATGAGTGCAACTGGTGTGTTGCTTTCACTGATCCAAAGTAAAGGAGCCCTGCTCCCTCCCCCAGGCTGGGGAGAGTGGTTCTTGGTGCAGATCTGTATGGAGCCTGCTGATCTACAGGCTGGCAATCCATCTGGGTGGCTGTGTTGGATGGTGGTTTATTCCGAACTGCAAAGGGCTGGGAGGTGTGGTATCCTCAGCAGCTGTGGCAAAGGCTGAACCCTGCTGCGCTGCCTCTCGCTGCACTGGCAGCACAGGAAGGCAGCAGAGTCCGGAGGAGAGAGCAGGGAGGAGAAGCGGCGCTGAGCACACCCTGTTTTTGCGAAACCTATGGGATACAGCTGGATAAGCAATAGGGATGATGCAGGCTGGAAAAGGATGAGGGGAGTGGGAAAACAGAGGAAATGAAGGATGGGCTCTGGCTTCATGTCTGCGCGTGCTGAAGGGCGAGTGGCTGGTGCCGACTTGGAGTGCTTTGTTGTGGGTGGCAGCAGCACGCTGCAGGGCAGGGCTGCCGACATTGCTCGGGAAGCACAACTTGCCAGCTGTGAGAGGCGGGAGAAGAAGGTGGGGTGCTCAGGGAGACCCCATCGCTGTGCCCAAACCCAGACTTGTGCCCAGGGCCACAAGAACTGCTGTTGGGCAGCCCGAGCCGGTTCGCTCTGCAGCAGTGCTGTGTGCGGAGGCTCTCCAGCCAGGCTGGGGCTGACTCACAGCGCAGCGGTCACAGCCAAGTCAGGTCAGCCTGGCCTGGAGGGAAAGAGATGGCCTCTAGGGACAGGAATGCCGTCAAATCTTCCAGCTTCTCAGGCAAACAGTCTTGCCCTCTGCCTGCTGAGGTGACCTCCTCTGCCAGGCATGTGTTCCCCTCCCTGTTCCCTCTTACTGCTGTCTTCAGCACTGCATCTGGAGGTTGCCAGCCAGGTATGGAGCAGATGGTTGAGCCAGCGGGGAGGTGAGAGCATGGAAGGAGCCACCAGCAGGCTGGGGAGGCAGGCTGGGACAAGCACGCCTCTCTTTGCAAAGCGGAGGACTCAGCAGAGAGTATTTGTGGTGACTGAGGCCAGGAGCAGCTCAGCTGGGCATCTGCAGCAAGCACAATTCGCGTGAGGTGAAGCAGCTAGGTTTGGCATCAGGAGCACCCGCTCCCTCCTGGACGGTGGGTGCCGTGGGGCTGATGCACAGGGCTCCCGCAGGCAGCAGAGCATTTTTCTGCCAGCCTGACCTTGGCTCTTGCTGGCCAGGGCAGGCGTGCTGCCTGCCAGTTACTGATGCAGTTAACGCTGCTGCGTTGCACAGTGGCCAAGGACTCATATGACTCGGGAGAAGGGACTGAAGCAGGCTTGGGATTTGTCCCCCAAGCTGTGCTCTGACTTGTATCGTGATGGAGGGGTCTGGCGTGGCCCTCAGCTTTACAGCCAGTGCCCGCTGTGGTGCCAGCAGAGTCAATGCTGGCCACCGGCACTCAGCTCGTTCCGTTTGGAGTGCGAGGTGCCGGTCCCTGTGCCAGCAGTGCTCATGGGGATCTTGCACCAGCAGCCGGAGCCACGTGGCTCTTCAGCCAGTGGCTCCGCAGTGCCCTTAGCCTCCCTGTGCCAAGAGGCACCAGGATATGCTTGTGGCTGCTCCTCCCAGCCCTGGCAGCTGTGGCAGAGATCCCTGATAAAGTCCAAGGGCTCTCCTCCCGGTGCCTTTTCATCCTGGGCTTTGTTTAGGGCATGAAAACAACCTGGGTCTCCCTCTCTGAGTACTCTCTCCCTCCTTACCCGTGCTGTGCTGGGGGTTCTGGGCTGGACCAGCGCTGAAGGAACCGAGACACTGAGGCTGCCACCCAGCGGGGATGCTCAGCCCTGGTGCCACATGCAGCTCCGCTCCCTGGGGAGCTGCTGGCCAGCCTGGAGCTGGCTCCAGGGGCCCTGGGGGTGCAGCTGAACCCAGGAGCAACCAACTGGTTTCCTGCTGCCATTTGTGCCCTAAAGAGGAGTTGTGGGCAGGCCATAGGGGTGGGGGAGAGGGAGGCAGGGAGCAAGCTTGGTGCTGCTTTCACATCAAAGGGCTCCACGGTGATGCCTCTGGAGCACTTTTCCCTCAGTGGCTTTGGGCTGTGCCTTTGAGGGGACCACGAACTCTCAGTTGGAGGTCCAGCAAGCAGTGCCCCATGGACCTGGGAATGACTTACCAGGGGACATACTCCCTGTGTGGCTCAGACACCGCTTACCGCTGACTTGTCTCCTTTGCTGTTCCTTTCCCAGTCCTCAGTGTGCTCCAAGATCGTCCAGCTGCTGGGCCAGAACGAGGTGGACTACCGCCAGAAGCAGGTGGTGATCGTGAGCCAAGACAGCTTCTACCGGGTCCTCACCTCAGAACAGAAATCCAAAGCGCTCAAAGGCCAGTTCAATTTTGACCACCCAGGTGAATGGAGAAGGGCACCAGGGCTCTGCCTCATGCTGGGGGGTGAGGGCTGGAGCAGGACCCCTTACTCCAGCAGCAAAGAGCCTCGTGTAGACACTGGGACTCTGCGTGCTGCTGGAGTGGGTGGCTTAGTTAAGCTTTTGTGGAGCCAGGTGCATCCCTGCCAGGGTGTCTGGGGGCTGTCTGTGTCCCCTGCAGTACAACCTCTGTCTCTCTTGGGAAGAAACTACCCCTGGGGTGGAGTGTTTGGGATGAGAAAGGGCAGGCTGTGAACCTTCAGACTTATTAAGATGCTCCTCTTCTCTGCAAAAACATCCCCTGGTTTGAAAACCTTTTTGGTGCAGCTGGGTCATGACCAGGGCAGTCTGGCCTGGCACAGCCCCCTGGAGCCAGCAGCTCCATGTCCCTCCTTCAAGGAGGGAACAGTCTTGCGCAGCTGCTCTGCAAAGCCCTTCACTGAGGGGGCCGTGCCCTGTTACTACAACAGGGGCTTTTTGAACTGTGTCCGCACTTGGTGGGGAAATTCCAGAGCCGCTGTCCCTTCGTCCCTGCAAGGACAATGGCCAGAGGCAGAGAGCACTGAGCAAACAGAGCCCTGTCTGTCTGGCGATTTGAGGCTGAAACACTGCTCCAGTCTCTCCGAGGGCTGGAGCCCTGGAGATGCCTTCCTGAGCCCGCGCTGTCAGTGCCACCGTACAAGGGCAGTATTGATCTCTGTGGGCCAGATCCCAGGCTGGTGCTAAGCAGTGAAGCCCTGGGGACTGAGGGAGAGCTGGGCCTTGCTACACCCATGGGGACGTGCAGGGCTCTCCTCCTAAGCCTGTGCATCTGCCTGTCCCCGGTGCAGGGTGCCAGTGGCTCTGGCAAGGCTACGCTCAGCATCTGGTGGGTGGGAGAGGTTGCAAAGCTGCCTCGGGTAACGTTTCCTCTCTCCTCAGATGCCTTTGACAACGAGCTGATCGTGAAAACACTCAAAGAGATCACGGAAGGGAAAACGGTCCAGATTCCTGTCTATGACTTTGTCTCCCACTCCAGGTCTAACAGCCGCTCCTGCCTTGCTGTGCCTCTGCTAACGCCCTGCAGTGCAGCACGCAGCCCTGCCAGCCCAAACCATTGCCCCACCGCTCCTGCCCACTCTTAGGCGCCTAATGTGCCAACTGAAAGTTTCAGCCCTATCTACTCCAGACCCCTTGGTTAGAGGATCCAGGGCAGATCCAGGCGCAGTCTGAGGGTCTGGAAAGCTGTGCTGCCATGCAGTGGCATGCAGCATCATACAGGCATCATGGAGGGGGGTTATGGCCCCCCTTTCTTCCCTCATCCACACTTTGTCTCCCCGTAAACTCTGTTTGCAGCTTTAACAAATTTTCCAGGCTCAAACAGCCCAGCACTGCCAGGAAAGGAAGAGAATGATAGTTCTTGTTCCTGTAACTCTTCCCTTGCATGTGTTCAGCTTGTTTTTGCATGCCTGTGTTGGTCGTGGATGGCGTGACCCTGCTGCATTTCCCACACAAGCTCTGCGGTGTCAGGGGAGCACTGCCTGGTTCCCAGGGGGGCAGAGCTGGCCCTTGCAGGTTCCCGTGGGTCAAGCCCCATGCATAGGCTTTCTGGGCTTTCTGGTTTGGCACATAACACTTGCAAGCAGCGGTTGACCGAGGTGGGGGGAGAAGGGCTGGTCTGCTTCCTGCTCTGCCGTTTGTCCTTCTAGGAAGCGTACGTATGCCTTGGATTCCCTTCACCGCGGTGGGGTAGGTCTGCCCTCTCCTTGGTTGTTCCCCTGGTGCAGCAGCGATGTCCCAGGGTTGGAGCAGTGCCTAGGAGCACTGCTGCTTCCCCCCACCTCTCTTGGCTTGTTTCTTTCCTCCCCAGCATATTTTGACTCTCCTTCCTTCCACTAGGAAAGAGGAGACGGTGACAGTCTACCCTGCCGACGTGGTGCTCTTCGAAGGCATCCTGGCCTTCTACAGCCAGGAGGTGCGGGATCTCTTTCGCATGAAGCTCTTTGTGGACACGGATGCAGACACCCGGCTGTCCCGCAGAGGTGAGGCCCGGACATGGCTTCTGCAGCAGGGGCAGGACTGTCACTTAACTGATCTGAGCAGCTGGTTGCAAAGGCAGGTGATGGTGACCAGAGCAGAACTGGAATTGGCACAAAGCTGTGCTACTTCTAGCAAAGAGCCAGGGACCTTTTCCTCCCCAGCGGAGAATCTTGCATAGGGCAGCTTATGGCAGTGGAAAACACCTTGTTTCATGTCTGTTAGGATCCAGTGGGGTTTTTGCTGTCTGGTCTGGAATTCCTTCTTCAATGCATGTAGCGGTGTGACTACTGAGCGCGCTGTGTCCTCATATGGCCCTGTGGCACCAGTCCTGTGCCATCAGCTGAATGGCAGCTACTGCTGGTCAGCAGGTACCAGCAGGGAAGTGTGCAACGGGTGAGGCAAAACATGTCAATAGTTCAATCAGAAGGTGGTGCCTGATAGATCTGCTCAGGACCTGGGGTAGAGATATGCTTTGAGGATGGCATTTGGATGTGAGGGTGTCCATCATGGATGATGCACATAAGGAGTCTGGTTGTACATCTTGGTCTGTGCAAGCACAGCCAGTGCAGCGTGGAGCATCTTTGTGGAACTTGGCACTGGGGTGATGGCTTTAGGGGCCAAGAGCCCTAGAAACCAGAGCATCCCTCTCTAGGACTCCCCTTGTCCAGCTGGCTTGTCTGTGGGTTGCCAGCTGACCTAGGAGGGACTCCAGCTCTCTAGGGTCTGCATGGCTTAAGGTGATGTTCCTTTAAAAGCAGCCTTTAGTCAGTGGGGTCATTGATGTAGCACATCTGGGGACTCTTGGGGCAGAATTCAGTTCTGTCTGAACTGTCCCTACCCCTGCCTGGCTCCGACAGGCTCCGCAGGGTGTCCGCAGAAGATGACTTAGAGGAGAGGTCCCATCCAAACCTCTGCTTTGATGAGCCTGTCTCAGTGCGTCAGCCTGGGACTGCTTGTGTGCATGGGACTGTTTCACTCCATGAAGGAACTGGTCTTGCCTGCCCTCCTGCTGTCAGACAGATACACAGCCTCCTTGGCTGTTGGGATGTCATCAGTGCTGATTAAAAGCTCCTTTTTACGCATACTTCTTGACCCTGCCCACTGTTCTTGCATGACTCATCCAGGGAGATGACAGCACAGTCATTGCAGGGAAACATATTAGCAAATCACAGTTATGCATTTGCAAGATCCCACAACGTGAACCTTATCCCTTAAGCAGACTGTGCTGTGCAGGAGCTTGGGTTCGCACCCAGGCACGGGGTAGCACACTGTGGTGGTTTAACCCCCGCCAGCAGCTCAGCCCCACGCAGCTGCTCGCTCATACCCCCGCAATGGGATGGGGAAGAGGATTGGAAGGAAAAAAGTGAGAAAACTCATGAGTTGAGACAAGGACAGTTTAGCAGGTACAGCGAAAGCTGTGTGCACAAGCAAAGCAAACCCAGGAGTTCACTCACCGCTGCCCATGGCAGGCAGGGGCTCAGCCACCCCCAGGGGAGCAGGGCTCCAGCACGTGGGACAGGGCCATGGGCAGGCAGACAGCATCGCTCCGAGCATCCCCCTTCCTCCTCCTTCCCCCAGCTTTATATGCTGAGCATGACGCCATACGGCATGGGCCAGCCCTTTGGCAGTGGGGGTCAGCTTCCTGGCTGTGCCCGCCCCCCCCCCCCCCCCCAGCCTGCTTGCTGGTAGGTGGAATGGGAGGCAGAAAAGTCCTTGGCGCTGTGTAAGCATTGCTCAGCAGTAACGAAAACATCCCAGTGTTATCAACACTGTTCTCAGCACAAATCCAAAACATAGCCATATTAGCTACTGTGAAGAAAATCAACTCTATCCCAGCCAACACCAGCACATTCTCCACCCCTTATTCCACACCACTTACATCATGCTCAGGTCCCACATATCCAATACATCCTCATTAACCACCACCCCGTTCCCATCCTTTGATATCATACGCTGGTATCATTCTGCTAGTTTATGGACCATCCCTGTATAATGTCTGTAATCTGTCCACTGAGTTCATTCGGCCCGTGACTTTGGGCTCCATCTGTTACGGTGGTCACTTGGGACAGGAGAGGTGGTGTGTTGTGTGGAGTTACTGGGCACCAAAGCCAGCTCAGGCCAGGTCACTGCTGCACTCGCACTGCTTCTTGTAAGGCTCATCCCCCACTGGTTTGGGTGGTTCCTGCTATAGCACTTCCTATAACATGCAACTCAAATCCCAGGTTACAACAATTTTAAGGTATTTCTATTACAATCTCCACCCCTGGTCCCTTTGGACCAGACCGTAGGGCTTAACGTCACAATGCAATCCTCCCCTTGCCCCTAGCCTGGCTAGCAACAAGGGGTTCCTGTCATAGTCATTCCCATAACGTGCAACTCAAATTACAACATTTTTGGCAGTGCCCTGTATCAATTGTCTGAAGGCAAGGTGTTGCCTTGTGCATTTGCCATGCCACGTGACCGTGCGTGCATCGCAATCCTACTGTGAGCGTGTGGTTCCGTCGCTTTAGACTTGGTGCAGAAGTGTTGAGCTCAGGGCTGGAGAACTGGCTGAGATCCCATTGACTGAGAACCAAGACCATCCAGCTGCCAACCACAATACAGATGTGAACCCTGTTGTGCTCCAGCTGTTGGATGGAGTTCTGAGCCACATGGGCCCAGGCCATTCTTGGGGTGTTTCTCCCACCCACCATCAATCGCTACAACCTTGCAAAGGGGCAGCTAGGCTGGTTGAGGTGCTGGTGTCTCCCAGTTAGGGCAAATCATCGGTCTCCTGGTAGGGGACCGACCGTTTGGCAGTCTCCTGACCTGCTGGCGGCGGTTGGTAGGACACTGCGGCAGCAAACCTGTTTACTATATGTCTGCCTGGTGTTTCTGCAAATGGAGAGCCTGTGTGGGGTGCTGAAGATATCATCACGTCCCTGGAACGTAGCTGGAGGCAGCTTGTAGCAAAAGTCAGGATCTTGCACTGGGATGTGGCCCCGAGTCATCTTGCTCTGCCAAAAGTCCTGAAGAGTTGCAGCAAGGGGCTTTTCAGCTGGGTGGCAGCAGGAGATGGGGTGCCTGGAAGTGTGGCTGACAGCTCAGTCAGCAGTGTGGGGGTTCAGTGCCTGCAGCTTGTGCTGTCCCCATCTCGGCACCTCTCCCAAGAAAAACGCTGCTACCCGAGCGCGAGGGGCAAGGTCTGTCAGGTGCCTTAGCCTGATCCATGCAGAGCTGACTCAGGCTGAAGTCCCTCACTGCTGTGTCCTTGGCCAGCTTCCATAAAACAAAGCTAAAGCCAGGTGTCACGTGCATGCTTTGGGCCTGATCGGAGTGATGTCTGCGTGCTGGCTCTGGAAAGGTGACGACCTGTCCTTGGGACATTTGCCTGCCCTGGAAGTAGAGGATGGTATTTCCAGATAGGGTGCGTGGTCTTGGCTGGGCTTGCTGGGACCCGTTGCTTTAGGGCTGGGTACAAGACAGCAGGTGCTTGACTTATGTGTGGGGGGCGGTTGTGCTGCTGTGGTCTGCCCTGGGAGCGGGCAGGGGGGATATTTGTCCTGCCAGGACCAGCCTCTGCAGCCTGGGCACTCGCCCTGTGCAGCCTGCACGCCTCCCGCACGCTGTCCTGGGCCGGGTGTGTTGTAAATACGCCCTCGCTGTGCTCCTTCCCTGCCCCAGAGCAGCCAACAAACAGGGTGTGGGACCTGGGAAACAAAAGTGTCTCTGTTTTATTTTCCTCGCCTGTTTTTCTGTATTGTTTGAGCTGGGGCTTGCTCCCATTCTCTGGAGAAGGCAAGGAGCTGGCTGGAGCAGCCTGGGCTGGGCTGAGCTGTTCGTGGAGCAGGCAGGGAGCTGGCACGCATCCTGCTGTCAGCCCTTGCTTCCCCCCATCACCTCCCCTGCGCCGGGCTGTGAAAAGGCACGCTGCAAAGCTGCTGGCCGCGGGCAAGCGCAGCCGTGGGGACGGTGCCAAACCAGCACTGGGAGAACAGCACTGTCCTGGCCCGGCAAGCACACGGGCAGCGGCTGCCGAGCAGGTCACGCAGGCTGGCAGTGCCATGGCTTGGCTCTCCTTGGCATGTGGAGCAGGCTCACGGAGCCGAGTGCCAGGCACTAGCAGGCTGGGGAGAAGCCAGCCAGCCCCTTGGGGAGAGCCAAGAGCTGTCTGTTCGGCCACAGGGCTGTTCTGGCTCTTACCCGTGGATTGAATTCCTGCTGAACTGAGGCACTCATCCACGCTGAAGTGGCATCAGACCGGAGATGGCAGTGGCCCAAATACCTCATGCAACCAAGGCGTAAGGCCCGAACAGCAGAACAAGCAGGAGGCCGGCTTGTTCTCCTGCCTCCTGGCTTCCTCCAGAGCTGATCTCCTCCAAGCGCCCTCTCAGCCTCTGGCTGTGGCATCCTGCTTTGCCTTCCCACCCCGCTCAGCTGGGGACAGCACAAGGAGCCTGGCAGGGCTGGGTAGGTGGGTGAGTTTTACTCTCCTCACCGCTGCAGACCTGAGTTAACCTGTGTTGGGATGGCGTGTGTAGGTGACCCCCACTGTTTTTCTATTCTTTGCGCACTTCAGCTCTCGGATGACTGGGAGAATGCCCCATCCTTAGGCCAAGGGCAGGGCAGAGTGACAGAAGGGATGTGAGGGCTGAGGCTGGGAACAGTCAGGACCAGGGTGGCACTGGTTACAGCTGGAATGTGCTTGCAGAGCTGAGAAGAGAGGGAGGCCAAGAAAAGCCTTGGGTTAGGTCAGCCAGCCCTTGGCTCCCAGGAAAGCTTGGAATTGGGTTATAAGCATGTACCTGGGCTGGGGTGTGCTGGGACACATGTGGGCAGCAGCTTCCAGGAACTAAGACCTTGGGCAAAATACCCGGGTGGCTGGCCAGAGGCTGTACTGAAGGGAAGGGAGGTGGAGCAATTCATGTCTCGGCTCGTGACTGTGCCTTGCATCTTCCCTACAGTGCTACGAGACATCAGTGAGCGAGGCAGGGACCTCGAGCAGATCTTATCTCAGTACATCACCTTCGTCAAGCCTGCCTTTGAGGAGTTCTGTTTGCCAGTAAGTAAGGGGAGCAACACTCACAGGAATCTGCTAAAAATGCCTCACACCCTGCCCAGCTCCTCAGGCAGGAGCATTTTGTGCCCCAGAGCTCAGGTCAGCCTGCCTCACCTTGCTTCCTCACTGCAGGCATTGGCAAAAACGGGGGTGCCAATGCTGGCTGAGATAGGGACTATTTATACAGCCACTGCTTTCCTGGTGAGATAACCCCCAGCTATAGGAAGGCTGACATGGCAAGAGAACCCCCTCTCTGTACAGGGGCTGACAAACCAACACCAGCAGCTCAGCAGATGCCAGCCCAGGAGGGATCTGGCCGGGGAAGGGGAGATCCCTCTCCCCAGGCAGCATCCGCTGTGTTTGCCTCCACATTTGGGCTGTCCTGCCTGCCCTTCTCGCCCTGCAGCGCTGCTGGCTTCTTGCTGGCTGGATGCTTGGGAGAGCGGGGGAGCTTCTTCCTTCACTCCATCCTGAGGGATGTGGCCTTGCAGGTGGCATTTTGTGGCTGGTGAGAGGCCAGGGTGCAGAGCAGACAGACCTTGCTGGGGGCCAGGGTTGCAAGGGCTGCCTGGGTAAAGGAAGCTGCTTTGGGAGCTGATAACGGAGGCAGGGCTCCCTGGCAGATGGGGACTGCGTGTGTGGCAGACCACAGCAGTCCTGCAGAACTTGCAGGTGCAGTAGCACATTTGCACACCCCTCCTGGCTTTTGTGGAGAGGAGCTGGTGCCTTGTTTCTCAAGGTTTTTCAAGTAGATGTACTAGTAACATGAGGAATTTCTTCTTATTCTGGAGGAACTGAGCCAGCAGGTCCTGCAACCTGGGAACTGCTGGCCAGCACCACAGGCAGGAATTGAACCCGTGCCTCCAGGCTCAGGAGCAGCTCTGTGCCTGTGTGGCCAGCTCTGCCCCTTCCCATGAGAGGGGCTGATTCTTTCTGTCCAAGAACTTTTCCTGGCTCCTGGGCAGCACCCTTTCCTCTGCTTAACTCAGCTGTGGCTGTGGGGACCAAGGTCCAATTTCAGTGTAATCCCAGAAAGGCTTTTCCTGAGAGGCAGGTCCAGCATGGTGGCTCCCCTCCTTGCAAGTGCCCAGCAAGGTAAATCCTCTGCTTTGCAAGGCAGGAGATGCTGCATCAGTGTCTTCTGTTGAAGGGTCTGTAGGAGGACAAAATGTGAAACAAGGAAGGTAGTACACAACTGCTTTGACCATACCCAGCAGCTTTGCAGGGGTCTGCTCCCATTTCCAACCTGGTGGTGCGCTCAGCTGCAGAGCAATTAAATGCGGATGTCGAGCAGGCTTAGCACCCACTGTTGCTGTTACTCGACTCCTAAACCAGCTCTGGGCCAGGTGGTCCAGCACTGAAATGGTCTAGCATGTCCTGGTGATTTTTGATATGGCTGGAAACACCTGGGGATGGCAGATGACACCTTTTGCCCATCGGGCTGCCTTGTTTACTGGTGGTAGAGCTTGGCTGTCAGGAAGCTGATCAGCTGTAAAAGCTGACGCAAATAGGAGAGGAAACAGACTGGCACCTGCAAATGAAAATAGGTCAGGACTGGTGTCCTGAATCAGATCTTTTTTGCAAGTGATGCTGATAGAAAATTCTCCCCACAGCCGAAGCAGATCACGTGGCTGTGCCCCACATGTCCACACAGGACATGCCAGCTCTTGCTCTTGTACCAAGTTTGGCTGGATTCAGTGGGGAGGTTGTTCCCAAAAGCATCAGCTGCTGGAATCTTGCAATCATGAGGGTTTTGAATTTCGGGTTTTGTTAGGGTGCCTCTTAATGGAAATCTGCATGAGCTTGTGGAAATGGAGTCAAGGCACAAAGCATGGCCCTTGAAATACAGAGCAGAAGACAAGTAAGAGCATCCAAAATGTATTATCAGCAATGGTGTACCTTCCAGTGGGTTTGGGTTTGGTAAGGAGCAGGGGAGGACCTGCTCTGGGAAGCAAGGACAGTGCCCCAGCCTGGTGGCTCTCCACTTGCCCTGTAACGCAGTATTCTCTCTCCTCCCAGACCAAGAAGTATGCTGACGTGATCATTCCCCGAGGAGCAGATAATGAAGGTGAGTGAACCCAGACCATGTTGTTACGCCCTGGCAACTGGCTTTGGGTGGTTGCTGTTGCAGCGGAGTTAGGTAGGACGTAGCAGGACCTGCCACAGAGAGAGTGCTGTTACCACACATGTGCTGAGATCCCCTTGGCTCCTGCCTGGAGCATTAGTGACTGGGAGTTCGTGCTCCTCTGATCAAGCCTGGAAGCCGGCCTATGTGCAGTGCCTCCAGGCAAACTCCTGGTTCATCCCACACAAAGGGAAATGCGCTTCTCCAAGGCTAGAGGTGTGACTGGGACAGCCAGGTCTCCACCTGGCTGGAATCAGCCTGACCATACTGGCTTGAGCACCAGGCTCAGCTGGGGCAGGAGGGATGAAGTCCCAGTGGGACAGCTCCTCCCCACAGGGTTGCAGCTCCCCACCGTGTGATGGGGGGGGTGGTGGAGTGGTGGTGGATAGGAGCAGGGGAGACAGCAGGGCCATCATCTCTGGCTTGGCTCTGCTTTATTTGCAGTAATCCTAATGCAAGCTCTCCTCCGTGTCTTTCCCTCCCTTTTGCTCACAGTGGCCATAAACCTGATTGTGCAGCACATCCAGGACATTCTTAATGGAGGACTCAGCAAACGCCAGAGCAACGGCTACCTGAACGGCTACACTCCTCCCCGCCAGCGGCAGCCCTCAGAGTCCAGCAGCCGGCCTCACTGACCCCAAGCAGCAGGTGTGAGGCTGGGGGCAGAGGGCACGCAGGCCCCAGCACCGCCCCCCTGTACATACTGTCCGTTCATTCCCCCCTTATCTATTTAAGAAACCAGACGGAGATGAATGCCTTTAATTTTGTATGTTGAAAATGCCGAATGAGAAGCAGCCGGCTGCTCGGGAGCCTGGACCGCCCACAGCTCCTGGCCTTGCTCAATAACTCCTCCAGCACAGAACCGGCTATAAATCTCTATAAATATAGAATTGCTCTATTTTTGTGTAAATGCAGAATAATGTAAAATTACTTGCCATAAGGTATTTGCCAGGCTCAGTGTTGCTGGGAGGGGGCTGGGAAGAGGGTCCCAGGAGGTGTCAGGATCTTCAGCTCAAAGGCGGTAAGGAAGGAAGAGGTTCAGCAGCTGCTTTGGTATCGCAGTGGCCTCCATCCCGGGGAAGGGACAGGCTGCAGTGGAATGTGGCATGGATTTTGTGACTGGGCTGGGGTTGCCTCCTCCTGCCATTGCTGTTCAGGTCTGAGCAGCCTGGTTTTGACTGGCGGGCACCACACGACACCACTGGGAGCTGAGATAATGATGTGTAATACCCCCCTGACTGTCTCTGCACTTCCATGTCTCAGTCCCTCAACCAGCATCCCTTTCGGTGTGTGCTGCCCCTTCCCACCACAGGTGTGAATCTGCTGTCACGCCCTCCAGCAAGGACCTGGTGGGTGATGCTGGGTATGTGATCATATAAATGTGGCAGCTCGCATCTTTAGCAGTCTCACTGCCCAGCTTGGGTGAGGAGGTGCATGGATATCTTTGGAGCTCAGTGGCCACGTGTGTGGTGCGACTCCAAGCTGAGAGCCCTGGGTCAACCCTAAGCCTGGCAATTGGCTTGCAGAATGTCAGAGGTGTGCCTGTCATTCCTCGTTTGGAACAGTTTTGCTCTTGGAGGGGTGATTTTGGGTCTGTAAGGTATGGTTAATGGAGAACCAGTCTCTTCTGAAAGAAAGGGGCAATAGATGAAAGGCAGCTGCTGAGCAGCCTGTCTGAGGAGGGGGGCAGCATGTGTAGCAGTTTCTGGGCTGCCTAGCATCCCCATATCGGACATCCACAGGTCCCAGCTGTGAGTAGCATGAAACTGGAAGCCCAGGAGTCCTCTGCCCTGCTTTTTCAGAGCATGATCTTGCCTGGCCGGTGTCCTGCTGTCCCTGCAGTATGTCGCCCCCAGTGTGCCCTCCCTTGGCCAGGGGGTGAGAATTAGTCTTCCCTAACGTAGAAGTGCTGCCAACACCCACATTCCAGGAGAGCCTGGTGGGGTTGTACTGCAGGTCTGGGGATGCCTGGAGAGCAAGGTGGGGCGGCTGGGCTGGGGCAGGGGCTTGGTGGGAGCCAGGGAAGGGGATGTGGTGGAATGGTAGGCAGGAAAGATCCTTTAGCCCATGCTGCTGGGACTGCCTCACCCCACTGAAAACAAAGTTTCACAGGCATCCCACAAAGCCTGGAGCACGGACTGTTAGCCTCGCACTCTGATGATTTTCAGTCTTCCCAGAGCATTGGTTTTGCTCTGCATGGTTAAAAGCTTATAAACCATAGACACACAACACAGCCTTGTGTGAGCCGAGAAAAGCTTTGATTTTTAACAAAGAGAACAAGAAAGGAAGCACCGCCTCCAATGAGTGCTGCTGGGGGAAATTCCCTCTTGATCTGTGATGGGGGCACATGGCGACCCTTTATCCTCCTCCTTGTCTGCAGACACTCCCTGAGGCATGTCGGCGTTGCCATAATCAAAGGGCTGGCACTGGCTAATTCTAGGTACAGCCACAGGTAAGAGGAACTAAAGACCTGCAGAACTGGTGAGGCTTCTCAGGGCTTAAGCAGCCAAGACAGCTCTCAAGATTAAATACTGGCCTCCTCTGCCCTGTAAATAAAGACAGAACAAATGGATGCTGGTGTTACTTGTCTCCTGTTTGGTGCATGTTGCTGGCTGTGGTCCCAGTGAGGAAGCAGACTTGGCCAACATTGTCTTAGTTCTGCAAATCAAAGCCAGACCTGAAGCAAAGCTCCAGGCACAAACTGCTTTAGTGAAGAAGGAGGTGCTGAAGGCAGTGGCTCTGGTTTTTGGCTGGTGAGCTAGGTCTCAGCAAGTTCTGGTGCACACGTGGCTTGGGGTGCTTTTGTGAAACACCTCTGTGCTCTCAGGACAGCAGAGAGATGGACAAGTTCAGCCCTTCCCAGTAAATCTCTTGAACAGCCGTCAGTCAAGTGAACTTCATCAGAAGACCTTACAGCCATGGTGGCATTAGCACTAGTGGGGTATCGGGCAAGGATGAGGCTGCTTTTAGCAAAGGGGTAAATCACTTTATGTCAGTGTGGGTCCACAAAGGGGAAGTCATGCTTAAAGACTCTGATAACCCTCTATGATGAAATGATTGGCTTGGTAGATGAGGGAAGAGCAGTGCTTATTGTCTACCTTGACTTCTGTCGGGCTTTTGATAGGGTCTCCCCTAAAATCCTCATAGCAAAGCTGTTGTGTATGGGCTGGATGAGCGGACAGTGAGATAGATTGAAAACTAGCTGAATGGCTGGGCCAGGAGCATGGTGATCAGTAGTATGAAATCTGGTTGAAGACCAGTAAATAGTGGTGTAGCCCGGGGTCAATGCTAGGTCCAAATCTCTTCAACATCTTCATTAAAGATCTGGACAATGGGCCAAAGTGTACACTCAGGGAGTCTGCTGATGATACAAAATTGTGAGCAGTAGCTGGGACACCAGAGGGTCCTTGCTGCCATCCAGAGGGACCTTGACAGGCTGGAGGAAAGGGCTGACAGAAACCTTTTGATGTTCAACAAAGGGAAAGGCAAGGTCCTGTGCTTGGGGAAGAACGCTGCCATGCACCAATACGTGTTGGGGGCCACCCATCTGGAAAGCAGCTTTGCAGAAAAGACCGTGAGGGTCCTGGTTAACCATGAGCCAGCAATGTGTCCTTGCAGCAAAGAGAGCTACAGGAATCCTGGACTACATTAGGGGGAGAGTTGCCAGCATGCCGAGGTTGGTGATCCATCCCTTCTGCTCAGGTGAGGTCACACTTGAATACTGTGTCCAGTTCTGGGTTCCCCAGTAAAACTCAGAGATGGAGCTGCTGGTGGATGTGCAGTAAAAGGTCATGAAGATAACGAAGGGAATGGAGCATCTCTCCTATGAGGAAAGGCTGAGACAGCTGTGACTGCTCAAACTGGAGAAGAGAAGGCTAAGGGGGATCTTCTTAAGGCATATAAATGCCAGAAGGGAAGGTGAAAAGAGAACAGAACGAGTTCTGTTCAGCGGATGCTCTCCCCTTCTCGTCCTGTTCTCGTGCCTTCCCCTTGTAGTACTGGTGCCAGAGCTCTTTCAGGCAGAGGCGGTAGACAGGTCTCAGGAGCCTGAGCAGCCAGGTCATTTTGGCCTCTGTCCAACAGAGCAGTTTGTGTCTGGAGAAGGTGCCCTTTTCCCGGCTGCCTGTCCGCACGGAAGATGAGGCCGTCGAACCCCTTCCCTGGAAAGGACAGGGCCGGGAGCACAATGAGACAGACGGGGACTTGGGGGGCCAAGAAGTGTCCTGCTGGACTTGGCTTCCTCCAGAAGAGCTCCCGCCTTGCCGGTCTGCTCTGTGCAGCACGCTGGGCTGCGGAAAGCTCTGGCAGGCCCTGTGTCATGCTGGGGGCTGGGGAGGGTTTCAGCCCTGCGGTCTGGTGTGTCCCTGGGGAAGAGGCAGAGGACCTATCGGGGCCTTGCTGAGGCTTTCTTGCCCGTGCTGGGGTTTGTTTTCTCATTGCAAGCCTTCTGGGCCAAGGCTGTTGCGGTTCCCTGCTCCCCAAAGCCCAATCCCTTCCTGCGCGACTGGTCTCGATCACTCACCTGTTCCCGGCGTCTCCTGTTACTGGCGTCTCCTCCATTGTCTCCAGAGGTAAAGTTCAATCCAAGCCATGATGAGTGGCCACACGATTCGGCCAGACTTGCAAAGCAGCCAGGTCATGTCCACCTGGGCAAGGCAGTTCCAAAGCCAGACCAGAGTGTGGGGCAGGTCAGAGGCCGTGCTCTCTGCGCTGACGGGTGGTTGCTTCAGGCCCTCGGGATAGACACCCATCCTGACCCTCACCGTGCTGCGGGGGTTGCGAAGGCCAATGGTGCTCGTCCATTCGGCGGCCATGCTCTCTGCGTCGGAGGGTGCTTGCTTCAGACCCTCGGGATAGACACCCATCCTGAACCTGACCCAGCTGCGGGGGATGCGAAGGCCAATGGTGCTCATCCATTCGGCGGCCATGCTCTCTGCGACAATCAGCACTTCCTTCAGGACATCATGAAGGCGCTGTTCAGATCTATAAAGTGTATTTCTCCTGGAGCACGTGTCGTTTGGGTACCGAGGGGCGCCGGGGAAGCGGGAGGAGGAAATGCAGTGGTGCGCGCCAGGCTGCTCTGTGAGGGCTTGCAGAGCGTGCGCTCCAGGAGAAGCGGGAGAGCTGGGCTGGGAGAGAGCTGGCACCCATGGCTGTGAGGTGCCCCGCAGGCACCTGTGTTCCAGGAGGAGGGCCCCGCATCCCAGCAGGGTGCCCACCTCCCAGTGAGATGCCTGGTGGGTGCCCCACCTCCCAGCAAGGCGGCAGTGGCCGCTGCGCGCCCAGGGCCCCGTGGGTCACATCCCTCCAGGAATAATTCTAGACTATTCGCACTCCTCGTTCTCAAGGGGATACGAGCACCCGCATGCAGCAGTGCTGGCGGGCAAACGCGGCCAGCCTCCTGCCAGGAGCACCCTGCCACCTCCCTTCTCTCGCACGCTCCAGGTCAACAGAAGGCGTGCGTGGGTCGCACGAACAGCGAGGCATTTTCCTGTGGGCTCCTACACTGCCCACCTCTGGGTAAGGCAGGCGCTGGGCTGGCTTGTCAGGCTCTAGGCTGGTGTGGCACACGGCCATTTCTGCCTCGGCACCCAGCAGTTGTGCCAGGGAGAAAACAGCAGGCCTCTGCGGGGTGAGAGCTGCGCCGGGTCAGTCCTGAAAGAGAAATAATGAACGGGCTGAACGGCGGAGCTCAGGGGGCTGTGACCAGCGGCGCAGAGCCTAGCTGGAGGCCTGCAGCCAGCAGTGTTCCCAGGGTCAGCACTGGGCCCTGTCCTGTTGAACTTAACCGTCAACGCCCTGGGGGAAGGGGCAGAGGCACCTTTGCGGGCAGCTGTGCTGGAAGTCCCCATGAGGAGGGACACGGACACATGTCATAGCCAAGCTCGGGGACGCAGGAGAAGGGATGAAGCTGGCACCAGCTCAGCTGCCAGCTGAACCTGGAGCACAGTGGCCCACCAGCACCAGAGACCAAGGCCTTCCAGGAGCCCCGTGTGGGCGTACAAGTGTCACGCTTGTGGCTAAGGAGACAGACAGCAGGGAAGCCTTTGGCCTTCTCAGTGCTGAAAATACTTGAAAATTCACGGAACGACGGAGGTTGGAAGGCACCTCTGGCAGTCAGTTTGTCCAGCCCCCTGCTCAGGTAGAGTTAAGGTTTTTGTTTAAGATTTTTCGGCTCTCCTCCTAACGTGGGCTGCCACTTAGCCCCCAGCAGGGTCCCCAAGAGGGTTTTGAGCAGAACCGCGTCACGCCTGCCCAGCTGCAGGGCTGTTGTGCCAGGGAGAAAACAGCAGGCCTCTGCGGGGTGAGAGCTGCGCAGGGTCAGCCCTGAGCTCCTTCAGCCTCCCGCCCCGCGGCCGATGCTGCGGCCCCCTCGGGCCCCGGGCACGCAGCGGCTGAGCTCCCCGGCCGGGGTCGGGATGCTGCTCATAGCCTGGGAGCGCTCAGCCACGCTGCCGCCACCGCCGCCTGACGGGGCCCCGCTCTCCAGCCGCCCGTCCCGCCCAGCTGAGGGGGCCGGGGCCGTGGTGGGGCGGGCCTCGCAGGCCCCGCCGGTGCCGGTGTGGCGGCCGGTGCCGCGGGGGCGGGGGCGGAAGGGGCGGGCCCGGCGCGGTTGGCGGCTGGCGGGGCCGGGGCGCTTCCTGCGGCTGAGGAGGGCCCGGCGGGGTGGGCTCGGCTCATCTCAGCTCGGCTCCGGAACCGCGGCTCGGCGGCCGACCCCGCGCCCGGCGTGAGTGAGCGCGGCGGGGTTCTCCGCGCCTCGGGGGTGCCCGTGTCCCCCGGCGGTGCGGGGCGGTGCGGGCCGGGGCGCGCTGCACACCCGCGGGACGGCGGCGTTGGCGGGGCAGGGCCGGCGGCCGCGTGTGCGGCGGCGGGTAGCGCGGCCTGGCGCCTGCGGGGCCGGGGCGGCGGCCTGGGGGGCGGTCCCGGCGCCTAAGCCCGGCTGGGCTCCCCTCCGGCCGGCGGGGGCCCGCGGCCCTGCCCGCTGCGGGCTGTGCGGAGAGAGGGAGGGGGCGCGGGGGGGCCGCGGGAGCTGCGGGGCGGCCGGGGCCGTGTTGCTGGGACAGCCCCGCTCTCCGCCACTTGCTGCCCGCCGAGGGCTCTACGTGGAGGATCCCGGCGCAAAGTGGTTTTGGCTTCCCCGCCTCGTCCCCGAGTTTTCACGTGGGTCTTAAGGGGATTAAACCTGATATAACCGGGGCTCCGATAATAGTGTGGTCCCCTCTTCCCGGCACGGGCCGGGGCTCGGGGGGGTTCGGCGTGTTCGTGCCCGCTGGAGCCGCCGGTGGGGCGGGCGGGGGCCGGGCAGCCCCAGAGCGGCTCCGCGTCGGTGCGCGGTGCCCGGGCCGCCAGGAATTGGCTTCGTTTGCAGGAAAATCGGAACCCGAGTGATCTGCAGCTGTGGCAGGCGGCGAGCCTGAGCTTATTCCTCCTTACCTGGCGGGCTGCTCCGTCTGTGTGCCTCTGATGGTGCAGCTGGAGAGTGCTGCGTAGAAAATAAGGTGCTTCTTGGCATAGCCACATAAAGCTAGAGCCGTCTTGTGGTTTAGTTTGTTACGCCGAAAATATTTTTTTATTTTTGGGCGCAGGGCTCCAATCTGACAATCTTGGTTTTCCAAAAATGATTTTATTCGTGCTAAATTTAAGATTTCCTGTGTTAAATGCTACTTCAGTTTATTTTAAGAGTTAACTCAGTCTCATTCTGTCATTGCTTTTCCTAGAGTTTCATTGCTTTCCCATTTCTCACTCCATTTCTGAATAGGAAGAAGGCTGTGACTATCAATACGGAAGCAGAACACCCTTCTTCCTTCTGTTCTTTTCATCCATGACAAAAAGTTAGGTGTATTGCTTTAATCATTGAATTAATTTTATTCCTAATTGAATAGTTATTAAAAATGAAATTGGGATGAGTGATGCCCTTATAACAAGGGTAAATCTGCACTGGAGTTAGAAGTTAGTGGTTGAATGTGGAAGGCCTGTGCAGTTTGCAACTGTTACTCCTCTCAGAAGACAGATGTTTGGAATGGAAGTGTAGTGAGCATCAGGCAGCATCATTAATCTCTGCAGATGTAGTACCATTATTAGCATCACGCTTACCTCTGGGGTACATAGTTGTCTTCAACTTCTAGGCACAATTTTTATCTTGTATCAGATTCTGGCCCTGCAGTGTGGCTGTTGAGCAGTGCTGTGCTGTTCATTAGATGCCAGCCTGCCTTAAATCTCTGGTAGATGTATGAGGGAGAGAGATATCCTGGCTCGGAGCAAGGAGTGAGAGTGAGCACACTGATATTTGAGGTATTTTTTTCCTTTGGTACAATAATTTTAAGGTTTCAGAGAGGCAGACAGTTTACTGACCTTATTGTATGTGTTTCATTTGCCTAAAGAATCATTATGCAGCTGTGGTGAAATTACTTTTAATGTTGATTATATTTTCTTCTGCTTTATTCTCTGCAATTCAGACATCATTAATGTAGGCTGTTAGTTTTATAGCTGGATAAGAGCTTGAAGGCATATTAATGAATGGATGTGGTCAGGTTTGTTGTCCTAGAGCTAGACCAAAGAGAGGAAAGAAGGTTCTCTTGCTTCCAAATTTCATCTTTTTTTTTTTTTTTTCTTCTCCTTTTTTCTTTTCAATCAGGTCTTGAAGCATAGGGTGAAGATTTCTCTTCACGGTGCATGGACGGAAAGCCAATGCGCAGGTAAGATGTGAAAACGATTGTCCTTCTGTTATCCAAATACGATAAATCATGTGAGTTGGTTTTATAAGTGCCTAGACCATAAAATGTTGTTTGTTTTTAAAGGCTTGACTAGGAGAATTAGAATATAAAGTATTCATCTTTAGTCCTTACTTAAACATACTTAGTTTTCAATATTTACAAGATCAGGTGTCTTTAAATGAATATGCTGTTAGGAAGCATACAGAAGACAAGTTTTCATAATTCTGCATCCCCACTCCCTACTTCCCCCATTTACTATCATATTTAAAATTCAGTATTTAATTACTTAGGTCTTTAAATAGTGTGAAATAAACTGCTTGGGAATACATTTAAACTTGATTTCTAAGGGCTTTATTTTTCCCTTAACTAAAGGAGTTTAGTCCCTTTGGTGGGGTGAAGTCTTGGGTGAAAAGGAGATTTCCTTTTCCAATTACAGCTGCCAGCTGCCTCAGTTCTAATGAGCTGAAGATGCAGCTGAAGTTTTAATTCAGGGGAGTTCTTGCTGTGGTCGTGTCAGAAACATTATCTGTTATATAGAGAAAAAAATGTCACAGTAAATCAGCAGGATGACAGGTTGGCAAACAGGATTGTCTGCTAATTGCTTTTCACTATCCAATGGCAATCCTGTGGTAAAACCTAACAGGAGATATATTTCTGTATGTGATACAGGCTGTGTGGAAGCAAAGTTTCCTGAAGTTCTGCACCTCTAAATTGAAGTAAAGAGAACTCATGCAAATTGCTTAGTCTGTCTACACTCTTTAGGATGTTGAAAGTAGGGAAACTTTATTACCGATAATTCTGTAAACAGTCATGTAGGAAGGTGAGGAATTTTAATCATAGGTGAATATGTAGAGTGTTTTTAGCTACAGCATTTGCAGAAACCATTAGCCTGGGTTCTGTGTAAGGAAGTAAGAAATAAATAGTCGTTTAAACCCTTGAAGAGTGATGCTATGTTGTTTAATTAAATGAACCCCTGAAGTGCAACAAGAAAAGAGCTGATGAGTAAACCCTGGGACGTGATATGGGCATCACTGAGGTTATGTTCAATATTTTTGCAAAGATAAAAAATGTGGTTTAGACAATGGGGGTCTGTATGTGACACTTAGGGTGAGTTCCTTTTTCTTCAAGAAGGATTAATTAGCAGACGAGCGGTCTTCCATCTTAGTCTTCTACAATGGAGACTGGTTAAATCTTAACCAATGTCAAACCGCAGCTTTTCAGGTTCTTATGTTGTATTCCATTTATCAAAATGTTTTTCTAGAATTACATAAAATTGGTAACTAGCATGGCTTGTGTCCTTGTTTTCGCTCTACTTTTTTGTGTTCCTAATGGAAAAATTGAGGTTCTAAATTTATTTTTGTGTCTGCTGTTCTCTGCATGTCCCATTGAGTCAGAGAATTAAAGTGTTGAAGCTCGTATGTCTTTTCTGGGATTGTGGTCTTGGACCTTGCTGTCGCAAGTTCTGCCTTGCCACTGAGACTGGGCAGTTTTAGTGGTGGGCAACAGCACGGGGCTAAAGAAGTAGAGGTTTTCTATTGTGGTGCTGATCCTGGCACTTGAGGGTGAGTTTTTGGGGCTTTTTTTGGTTTTTTTGTTTGTTTTTTTAATTTTATTTGGGTAATGGATGCAGACCAGACCTTTCAGTACCTTTTGTTTTCCCTCCCTCTCTGGCAAGCCAAGGTAGAGCATGGATAACGCATTTGATGTACTTACATGACTTTACTTTTGGACTAACCTTTCAGCTGATCTCTGTGCCTGGACATACTATATTGCTGCAGTCTAGCCTGACAAGCACAGCTCTGTCATGAGCTGTGGGCTTCAGTTCTTGAATATGCTTGCATGTTTTAAGGGTCTCTGTGTGGATTGTTAAAATTTCTGGGTTTTATTCTACTGTGTGTCTTAGCAGTAAAGGATGAAAGGTTCCTGATTGGATTTCAGGCTCACAGATCTTCCTATGAAGTCCAGCTAAGCAGATGGCAGAGCAGAGCACTTCCTTCTATCCTTTTATTCAGGGCTCTGCAGCCATTTAACATCACACGCGAGAGTCCTGTTGGATATTGCAAGAAAAGGGGAGTGAGACTTGGTCACTACTGTATTAGTAAACATGGCGAGTTGATATCGAATGTGTACAGCATTCAGAGGATGGGAAGTACAATTTGAACAGAAAAGGAATTGCAGCTATTCCTGTCAAGATTATAATAGAGAAAATGCAGTGATGTTCAAACAGGATTTGTCTTGCATGAGAAATGAAGTGATAGCTGGGGCAGGGTATTCTTTCCCACTGTCAGAGAGCAGCAAAAGAACGTTGTTTTGCTGAAGGTACGAGCAAGGCAGAGGGGATCTTTCCAGTGAAGGGCATAGTCCCACAGTACCTGAGCAAGGAGGACAGAGCAGATCTGATGACCAGGGTCAGTCAGGAGTTCAGTACTCGTCAGGCAGATCTGTAGTGATGAGGAATGGCGGAGGTCAAGCCAGGAAGCCAGGTCAGCGGGTCAGTGTCAGCAGGGTACATGGTCAAGTGCGGATGTACCTTCACCATTTTTCAGACTGGGCACGAGGGCTTGAGCCTCCCCAGGCAAAGTGGGGAGGTTCTCTCAGCTCTTCCTGGCAGCCCGATCCCAGGTTACGGCAGTGCTGTGTAAGGGCTGGCTCAAGCACAAGCAGCTAGCCCCTGCTGAGGGGGAGAGGCTTCCATCCGGACAGTGCACCTGGGGACCTCGTGTGCACTCGGGAAGTTAACTAATTGCTTGGCTGTAGCTCTTACCCAAGACAAACTGCAAAAGGCTTAGGAAGGTTTTGGGAGGCGCCAATAACGACCTCATCTTTCAGAGTATGGACATCCTCATTCTTGGTGAAACTGTTCTGGGCTCGGTCAGTGAATATTAAACTAAATGTAAATAGGGACATAGACACCAGGTCCTTACTGTTCTCCTTTTGATTAATGTAAAATAGTATTGCAGTCAAATTTATCTGCTTGGTTGCATAATTCAACCTCATTGAGAACATATACCTGAGACTTGCTGGCTAGGTAACAAAAGGAATCTGTGGTATTTTTACTAATAATTGGACGTTTAGCTAACTAATTTCTGGAGTATTGATTGCCACAATAAAGCATTTCAGTTTACTTAGCTGATGGCGGTGGTGGTGTCACTTCTGTTGCCAAAGGTGCTGCCTTTGGCTGAGTCAAATCAAAGATCTTTGTTCTAGCAGTTCTATAGCGAGTATAGGAAATACTTTCTTTGTGTATGTGTTAAATTCAAAGCGAGGCATTGACAGAAATCACTACTGGTTTGTATTGATATTTTCATTTGCTACTGAAGTCTGTTGCTACTACAGCAGTGTATGATTTTGGATTTCAGTCAATGTTTTCAGTCTGAGACTTGTTCTGTTTCACAGGCCTTAGGTCAGTCTTGTTTTTTGCTGAGCCGCGTTAAGGTTTGCTGGTAATCTTATGCTAAAACATACATTATTTTAAACAAAAAAAAATGCAGACCACTGACTTGATAGTTAAGGAGCTCTATGACAGTATTGGAGAGAATTTTTCTTAGATATGTCTTATTACATGTGTTCTTGAACTTTGGAAGAAGCTGCTATAAGCTCTAAGGATGGATGTCTCGGGTGCCTGTGTTAATGAATAAAGTTTTGGGAAATGGCATAGCTGAATAAAATGGAGGCAGAGCGGCCTATTTATTTAGCTTAGTGTTGCAGACTGCCTGTGTTCCCATTTGTACTTTTCAGCTGCGTGCTACAAAAACCGATCCTTTGTCAGCCCTTTCTTAATCCCATTGTATTTGCTGATTTCCCCAGCCCTGCATTTTGATGGAAGCTAATCCCAGAATATCTGCATAGCTGGGTGTGAATCTTTTATCCTTGCATACACATTTTCTCTCTGATCCTCAGCCCTTCTTAATCACCCCGAGTATTCAGGAGCAGCTCTTAGTTTTGTGCTTGTGTGTGGGTGGGGGAGGCAGCTAGCCTGCCATGTGAGAATCAAGTGCTGCCTTCTGTCTTTCACACCTCTAAGCTACTGACTCATCATTTCATTCTCTATGCATATATATGCATAATGCACACATAATGCAGTTAAATTATTATCCTCGTGGAGACACATGCCATCAGATGGTGTCCTTTTAATTCACACTCCTGTGCCTGTGTATAGCAGCAACCCACAGTGCTTAACATCACGCATCTGGTTTGATCTGGTATGGAGATTCCCAGGCCCATTGATCACTAGCTTCTGCATCACCCAGAGGTAAGTTATGGATGAATCAGGAGTGCTAATTTGATTATTGCTCTTTTTTCCATTCATTCAATTTTCTTTAATCATTAACCAGCACTTTCTATCCTGGAGGAAGGATGTTTGATACAATGCAGGCACGCAGATGAATGCTGATGGGAACAATGCAGGAATGCCTCAGTTCTTACTAATCAGACTCCTTTTTAGTTGATTAATTTAAGGACATATTCAGCAGCCTCATTTGGGTAGGAAAATCCTGTCTGTCCTGGCTAGGAAAGATGAGGGCTACTGCCTGAGTCTGGCCAACTGATCGTGTGGCATAAGATGGTCCACCCCATTGCTCTGTGTCAGCAAAGAGTCTTGGTGGTGGCATCGAGAAGATACACTGTATTTCTTGTGACAGCATAGCCTCAGTCTTAACCTTTTTGTACTTGGCATCTCTGCCAGTCTAAAAAGCTCTTTGAGATCTGCTTTAGGGCTGTTGTTCGTGGGGATTGCTTTGAGGAAAGCCTAAAGGTGTAGCAGAAGGGTTCTGCTTTCCAAAAGGAGGACCTGTCCTGGACATAAGCCATCTGTTATCTGTAGTTATGTGAAATGGGGTTTTATATGAAGAATGCCTGTTCTGTGTTTCGATGTTTTGACTGACAGCCTGGTCAAGACAAACTGTCCAAAATTATTACAGTAGCATGTGTCTTAATAGGGCTCTCCCCCCCCTCCCCCTCGCAGGGGTTAGTTTGACATAGCTTGAAACCCCTAATGCATAATAAAATCCATTTGGCTTGCTTAGCAAGAGCTAGACTCTACAGGGGGATTTTTGTCACCACCTTTCTCCATCTCTTGGTGGAGGGATTAAGTTACCCTTTGGCCTTAGCTGCTAAGGACTATGAAAGTAAGCCAATTAAGTAAATTAATCTTTAACTAAGGTTTCTTGGGGTTTATGTAGGGGTACCATTAAACTTAGTTTGCATATGCTGCTGCAAGAACTAAGCTGCATTGTTGGTGAGGAGCTTGGCAGAGCTTTGCAAGTGGTTGTCAAACCCCACAAGGTGCATTTGGGTTGGAAGGAACAAGAGTGGGTGGAGGAGAGTGAGAGGCAACATAACAGCAGAAGGATTTGTCAGAGGTGTCAGAAAAGGAGTATGGTGATGGATGCAAAAAAGATGGACTAGCGATAAATAACCAAGGCATTTAAGGTGCAGAGGCTGAACAGAAGCCAGTAGCAAAACCAGGGGGGAGACCCAGCTGGATCTGTCTAAGATATGAGGAAGAGGTAATGGTCTGAAACATCTGAATATTATGATCAAGGAGAGGGTGTGGGGGGAATGGGAAAACAGGTTAAGATGCAAGTGAATAATTTGAACTGCTGCAAAGAGACTGGTTTCCCCTCATTATTATGTCAAATGCACTTTCTAACCACAGGGAAAAGATGTGAGTTGTTTTTTTAATTCTTTCCTTCAAGCATGTTACAAAATACTTTGAGCAGTATCAAAGTGAAGCTAAATTTCTTTTTAACTCTTAATGTGAACAAGGTGAGGTAGTGACAGCTCACAAATGCCAGTGTACCAGAGAAGCTGGTAATGGACAGCATGTATCAGGTCTTTCAGTGTATCTCCAACAGCCAGTGTACTCACTGGATAATTCATAACCATCGGTATTCTGGTGTTTTGCTCAGTATGCTTTAGTTGCTGTAAGTGATAGTTTTCCTTTGAAGTGAGAAGAGGCAGTAGTTTCTTTTATTGTCTTTATTTTCATAGTAATTGATATGTCACTGGTGCTGATGCATCTTTTTTAATAATTTGGCTATGGTACGTGGCAGAAATTCACATATGTTTGGAACATGCAAAATGACATCTCTGTTACATGTGCACTGATCTGCTTAGTTAGTCTGATTGCTGAAAACAGAGATGGGTTTAATTCTTGTTTAGCACTGATTTCAGTCACAATGAGGTAGTGAATCCTGGGGTGTAGGCAGACATCTCTGCAAAGCGAGATATGAGATGTGTCATCTTGGTTCATCTCTGCAGAACTGCAAAAGGGCTCAGGGCAATACTGCATTCCCCTTCTCTTGAGCTGGTAGCATACATGGTGCAAAGTGTGATCTGTCAGCGTTGTCATGTTGCCGTGCAGATGGCGATTGCACTTAAGCTGTGGCAGAGCTGACATCTGCTCAGGGCTGCGAGGGATAAAGGAAAGGTACCCAAACTTTCATAAAGGAGGACATCAGATAGCTAGAACATTGCGTGTGGAGCTGGGAGGACAGTATGTTTTTGCTACTCTGTGCCAGAAACTTGAGTTTATATATTCTTAAGTTATTCCTCATCTCTAAAGTTACCATCTTGACTTTATTTTCGTCCTGTTTTGGTAGACTGATATGTGTGGATATTTAGATTATTTTGACTTTTTCCTGATTGGTCTGATAATCCTGATTCCCTTCTGCAGTTCTTAGTGTGCCATTCTTGGGAAAGATTAACCTTTTGGAACATGTCAGGGAAGGTGGGTTGAGTCAGAAGCTTCTATAATTCAAAAATAACTGAAGAGGTGATGATTAAATGGATTTTCTGCGAATCGAAAGATACTCATAGTAGGCTGCAGGCCATTTGAAGTTACTGTAGTCTGTGTGACAGTTTAGTGTATTCAGATAGCGCAGTGATGAGTGACCCTATCAAAAATGTAGGTAGAAGAACAGAGAAGCCTGGTTAAATCATACAGCTGGAATTCTTTGCAGTGGAAATCCATCTCTAGCTCTGTCAAAGAAAACTCAAGTGACAGTGGGCAACTTGTCTAATCTTCTCTGCCTTGAGTCACTCTCTGTGAAATGGGGATAATCTCACCACACAAGGTTATTATGAGGTTCAGTTAATAAATATGTATGTGAAATTGGATATTACAGCAGTGTGTCACAGAAAGCATATAAAAATAGCTTTAAATATAAGTCTGTTGCAAATTGGCATTTGTTTACTTCTAGGTAAGCTTGGGTTAGAGACAGATTCCTCTTTCACGTGATCGTGTGCTTATTTCCACGTTCCAGTGCGGAGCTACAGGCACTGCTGGTTTTGTGCTCCTGATCGGTGCGAGCTGTAGAGCTTTGGCTGACAGTTCCTGGTAGATAAGTCGATGATGGTCCTGTCTTACTACTTCCTCCACTGCAGGTGTACCAGTACTCGACCAGGAGAGACCGGAATGGATGTGACCAGCCGTTGCACACTCGGAGATCCTAACAAACTGCCAGAAGGGGTGCCGCAGCCTGCTCGCATGCCCTACATCTCCGACAAGCACCCTCGACAAACTTTGGAAGTCATCAATCTTCTCCGGAAGCACCGGGAGTTGTGTGATGTGGTGCTAGTAGTCGGTGCAAAGAAGATCTACGCCCACAGGGTGATTCTGTCAGCCTGCAGCCCTTACTTCCGAGCCATGTTCACCGGGGAGCTGGCAGAGTCTCGACAGACAGAAGTAGTGATCAGAGACATCGATGAAAGGGCCATGGAACTGCTGATTGACTTTGCATACACTTCTCAGATTACTGTAGAAGAGGGAAATGTGCAGACCTTGTTGCCAGCTGCTTGCCTTCTCCAGCTGGCTGAGATCCAGGAGGCCTGCTGTGAGTTCCTTAAGAGACAGTTGGACCCTTCCAATTGCCTGGGCATCCGAGCTTTTGCTGACACTCACTCGTGCCGTGAACTGCTGAGGATTGCTGACAAGTTCACACAGCATAACTTCCAGGAGGTAAGTTAGTGTGCTGGAGTCATGGTGTAAAATGCGTGAATGTGTCCTGTAAGAGCCTTGAGCAGCTCCCGTTTTGTGCTTCTTTCCAAATCCTGCCTTTACAGCTGCTGTGTGCCCTGATAGACATGGGTGTTAGCCATTAGGTGGGGAAGAAAGAGAGAAGAGATACGTGTAGGACTCTGTTGTACTGGTGGTTTGTATATAATCTATGGCATTTCTTCTCTTAAAGTTGTGTGGCAGGTGCTATGTGGAAGGCAAGGTCTCGGGTGTAGCTGGAGTTTGGCATTGAATCTGATGTGGCTGCACAATGGTATGATGTTCCACTCCCCTTTCACAAATGTTCTGGATTCTGCATGATCAGAGGGAAGGCAGGTGTTAAAAGTAAGGATAATACATCAATAGAACCTAAAAAATTGATGTTGAATTTAGGGATGGGAAAAATGGGCATATGGGGGAGCATACATTTGTCTCAGGGGAGTCTTCAACTCCCTTGCTGTAGCAGGGCTAGCGTTTTGCATCTGTTACTCAGCAGAAGTTGTTTGAAAGCCATTCAAATGTGTAATTTTGTAGCTGACCTTTATAAATTAGAGTCTTTCTTCCTTTGTTAATTCTCCCTAGATGATTTTTTGGGGAAAAAAAATGCCAGCAACTGGTTCAAGGAAGGATCAGCATAATAAATAAGGATTCTGTGAGCAACAGTCTGAGAAGAGTGGGCCTTAACTACTATACCCAAATGCAGGAAGGAGCCAGACCGTTTTAAGTGGTGTCTTCTCTGAGCCCTGGTTGGAAGGGCAAGAATTTGCGTATGTTTTGGAAGCAGCTACTCTCTAGGAGTGCCCTCTGCATGAAGGTCTGTTCCTCTGCCAGAGAGATTTGTCGCTTGCCTCTTCCAGAAACTGCACTTTTCCATCCCTGGAACAGGTGGCCTGCTACAGAGAAATCTCCTCTTTCTACCTTCTTCACTGGTAGATCCTTTCCAAAAGGAGTAACTGCAGTATTGACTCCTGATGCTAATTTAGCTTTCCCAGGGAAGTAAGTGCAGTACTTAGGTGCTGTGATTGATTGCAGCTTGCCAACTTTTTTTTTTTCCCCTGCAGGACACAGATTGGAATTGTATTCATTTCAGCCAGGTAGTACTTAAGAAAAATATGAGCAGAAGCAAACACAACTGAACTTGGCTGTTGGACACATTGAAGACAGCACTTGGTATCTAACTGTAGACACATGACATTAGTTTACTCTAAAAGTTGCAATTAAATACATCTTTCCTAACCATAAAGACCAGAAAATAGAATTTGCTGTTTAAGACGAGAGCTTGTTTTTTGTAGAACTTGGTGATTTCCCAAAGCCCAACATTTTAGCTGGCCGTTTCATGTGTTCTGTGCTTGCTCTGCATTTCTTCTCTTCTGCATTTTTTTTGGGAGCAGGATGGTAACCAGATGGTCGTTTATTTTCAGTGCTTGGTCGTTTTAATGGTTAGAACTGTGCTCTTGTTATTACATGAGTAGGGCATGCTTACAAGCTTCTAAATAACTTCTTAATAGCATAACAATTTTGTTTTAAAATATTTTGGCATTAATACATGCAGCTGGCTGTTAAAAGCTGCTTGCTATGAAGTGCTTTTCTTTTGGAGTCCCTTGAAGATAGCTTTTTGTCTTCCTTATCCCTGTTTAAAGCACATAAAGACAAAAGTTTTGGACTCAAGAAAACACACTTATCCTCAAAGATGATACAAATTGGAACTGACTTAACTGAATCATGGCCTCTGGAAAACAATTGCTTAGATTAGAACACTATTTCTTTGGTTTGGGTAGGTTTTGATGTCTTTAGTGCCCTAGGAGTTTTGCAGCTCTTCATCCTTAACGACCACTTCTTTTGCTTCCACTGTTTCTCTGCAGACAATCTTAGTGGTGCTGCTTGTTGGGATTGTATTCTGTTCTGTCATTATTTTCCATCTGGGGAGTGCATTGGTAATCCCTGATGGAAGCCAGTGGCTTGGCTACTTTATCATCCTCCGCTGTGGAGGCTGAGAACTGATTAAAAAATGTGCCGCCTTCTGCAGAGGCTGTGTGGTCATCGTTCCTCCAAGCTGGCAAAAAGAAACGTGAGATGGGAATTTCCTGAATGACAATGTAAAATATTAAGCACTAGGCATCAGGCCAACCCATGCAGTTACTTTGAATGCAGTTTGAATTGCTACATGTCCTCTGCTGTCCTAACCTCTAGTTCTCTTAATTTTTATGTGTGTTGCTGCATTACATCATTAACTTCTTGGTAAAATGTTTTTCAAGTTTTCCATTCCCCTCAATTTAATTTGTTGCCTAAAACCCCTAGTGAAGCTTGTGCATGCAATGTGAAATGGTTCTATTAACAACTCTGCTGTGCAAGAACAGCCTTCACATTTTTTGTTTGGTCTCTGACGTCTCCGTGAAAGGAGAAAATACACTTAAGGATGAACAACATGTGCTTTGTGTTAACAGACAAAAATTGCACTCCATATTGTATACTCTGACATTTCTTCTGTCTGTTTGTAAAAGCAGTAATGCACATGAATGCTGTAGAGGAAATGAAGCCCATCCAATTCTTGCTTAGTAAGCAAGTCAGTCAAATAGACCATTAATATTAGTCAGGTAATTATTAGTGTCCTGATTAAGCCAAAATAAGCCAAAGCATTTTAAATAATTACTGTTTTACTATGTAAACTAACAAGCTGCATAGTAGTAATAACTTGGTTTGCAGAAGTGCTTCCATTACATTTGAGTTTTGTGAGGCCATCGATGCAGCTGGGTTTTCTGGGGTGGAAGGGAGAGTGTGGATGATCATCTTTAAGTCATAAATTTCCAGAGCCTCTGTTTGCAGAGTCTGAGGCTGCATTTGCAAACTGTCAGGGTAAAGTTTAGGCATAAGCTAGTCTATGTAGAGGAGAGGGAGACTGTGGAAAAATGCTGATAAAGTTCTTTAATGACCAACCCTGGTCTTATGGCTGAAGAAGTGTGTGGGCTAACCTTGTTGTGGCTCTTGCTGACCCTAAGAGCCCACAGGATCCAAGAACAAATTCTGGTATCTGATCTCATTGCCTGTTGTATTCTTTTTTGACAATATTTCCTGTTGTCAGTAACTTGGCAATTTTTCTATATTCGTTCAGTGCTCTTAAGCGATTTCTGTAGGTAATTAAAAGGACTGCACAGCTGACTGCTGTTGAGATGATAGTGTTAAAGAATGTACTGTAATTTATGCTGCAACTCATGAAATAAGGCATGGAATTCTAATGTGGTTGCAAACGATAAGGACAAACCAGTGTTCAGTTATTTTCTGTCACTGAACCTCTTGGAGATTACAGGCTACAGACTGGGAATGCTTGTAGGGAAGCCAAGCTGGCAGTTATTGATCAAACGATTTCTGCAGTTCTCTTACTTTGATTCTTGCATCTTTCGCATCTACCTGGTATCTCTTCAGAAGACATGGTTGTCTGTGAGCTGTAACCTCTCAAGGCAGTCGCAGACGGACTGATGTGTGCTCTGGTGTGTTGCATGAGCAGTCCTCCAATGGCAGCTGAAGCCTCCTGAGAAACTGTCCCTTTCTTGGGTACTGAAGGAATTAACATGTTTGCACATTGTCACTGGCTTGAATTTCACAAGAGATCAGTCCTTAGGGCCCTGGGAGGCTCTGATTCCCTCTTAAGTGCATCTGGACTTGGGCATACTCTATGTACATATTTAGAGCAAATCAAAGAGGCAGGATCAAATTAGTCCATCTTCTTCTCCTGAAGTATTTTCTGTTCTGCCACAAATCAGCATTCAGGAAGACTTTCCATGTTCTCTACAATGCCTCTGGTAACTTGTTTCTGAGACTCTTATTTTTGTGTTCTGTTTTGGATTTCTTCTGAATAGAGCCTCTCAAATACGTGACTGAAAAGCGGTATCAGAATAATCAGCTATGCAACATTTTTATTTCTAATTTATATATTAAACACAGCAAACAAGGAGACTGATTTTAAAGGGCTTTGTTTTTCCTAAATCTTGAAACCTGATCAGTGTGTTCTGTGGCTTAACCCTTTAAAAGTGTCCTACCAAAAAAACTTTGTGTAAAATTCCCTTTCAGTTGCATCCCCATCTAAAAGTGTAATTTGTTGTGTTGCTAAGGGACTGTATTCTGCTCTGTGCAGCAAAACCCTTCACGTATTGATGTTGAAACTGATGGGTATTTGGCACTTTACTGGATTAGTCCATTAGACTCTAATTCAAGTGGATTGTATCCCCTTCAGAGTTGTGGTGGAGTGGTGAATGGCTCTGGTGCTTTGGCCACTGTTCTCACTTTCCTTTTTTTTTTTTTTTTTCCCTTTCCATTTAACCAGGTCATGGAGAGTGAAGAGTTCATGCTGCTTCCCGCCAATCAGCTCATAGACATTATATCCAGTGATGAGTTAAATGTTCGCAGTGAAGAGCAAGTGTTCAATGCAGTGATGGCCTGGGTGAAATACAGCATTCAGGAAAGAAGACCCCAGCTGCCACAGGTAATCTTGAGCACAGTAACATTCAAGATTGCTTTATCCAGGGGCAGAGTAAAGAGGGCTGGTACAGTGGTGCCCCAGCAGTGTCACAGTTCTGAATGCATGCAAAGCCACATTAATTCTCTCCAACTTCCACCTGTGTTAGGTGGCTTGTGCTTTCCCTTCCCCTAGGCTGGAAGGTGCACTGTCTAGAGCCTTCAACAGGGGCTTTGTTGAATTGTTTCCAGGTAGGACTTGCCAAACTAGATCACTCCAGTAGCCTCTCTAGACAAACCTGCCTGCGTTGCTTTGAGTATCGTATAAAAAACATAGTGGATAAGAAAAAGCTTGTCTTTGTTTGCACTTTATCTTTAAGCTCTGCTGTTTGATTTATGCCTCAGCCCTCATGATCTTATACTCGAGCTTGTCAGAATGGTTTTGTTGAAATATGATGCTTCATCTAAGCCAAGCCATTTCACAGAGAAGTACCCATTCTGACAAAGCTGTCAGCTGGAAAGCCTCTGAAGTCTCAGGCTTTCTGATCAAAAGAGGTGAGAGTCTGTCTGCCTCAGTGTTTCTGCTTTGGCAATAGACATTAAATGCAACTTTACTTAGTGGAAAGCTTTTGAAAATGGTTTCAAATAAACAAACCATGCCAGAAAAAACTGCTGTTCTCAAGGTAGCTCTTAATGCTTGTGTAACTGTTTGCCTTTTTAGGCCCTGTTGTCTTCCTGCTTGCGCCTCTAAATTCTAAACTGTTGTGAATGGCATGTTGTTTGTTACTGTTCATTTAATGCACAATACCACTCGTGTTTGAGAGCTAAAGGGTTGATAAAACTTCTAACTCAATAAGTTTTTCAGGCAGATATATTGACTTCTGAAATTCTATAAAGGTTTTCAATTGTGACCTTGGTTTCAGCTGTTAAAAGGTCCAGGGATTGTCCCTTTTCAAAGACTGATTTGCTGCTGGGTGTTTAAGTTGGTATATTGAAAAGACAAAGGTGCTGCAAGATGAGCTTCGTTCAACTAAAATGCCAGGGTTTGGATGTGTAAATGACTGTGTATGTTTGTCAGAGGAATTAATTAACTTCTAATCAAAATTTGTTAGCTACTATTGTTTTGTTTGACCTCTTGCATCTCTGTGGGTATATTGTAGTTGACAGCGTACGTTCTGTTTTGTGTTTTAGGTCCTGCAGCATGTCCGTCTGCCGCTGCTGAGTCCCAAGTTTCTTGTGGGTACAGTGGGTTCTGATCCGCTTATTAAGAGTGATGAGGAATGCCGGTAAATCTCCTTGCTGATTTACAGAATTGGATTTCATTGTATTTGCATCTGTTCTCTAAAACTGTGCTGATCTGTCAGTGGTAAATGGGTGGTATCGCACAATTTCCTCTTCTGCAACTGGGAGGAGAAGAGATGCAAGAAAGTGTTTTGTGTTCGCGTAATAGTCAGTAGTGCCCAAGACATGCTTTTGTTTTTTCGAGTTTTCAGTGAAATAGCAAACTGAGAGCGCTGTTTGACTGTTGGTAAAATACCTTTGTGTATTGTTTTCCATTTCACTACTTTTTGCTTCTCTGGTCACGGCCTTTCATTACAGCTTACCACTTGCTTGGCATTCCTGATCTCATTAGGACTTAAAGTAGTTTTTGTATGTAAAAAGTGTGCATTTTAGTAACTGAATTGGACTCTGGGATTAGCCTGCTGTTTCCCACAATGATAGTGCAGGGAAACTAATTTCCTCCTCTTACAGTACGAGTCTCACCTTTCTTGTTCTACGGAGTTCTGTATCATTTAGAAAGCACGCAATTCTTCTTGTGCTTAATGTAAAAAAATTCAGGGGATAGACTAAACTGTTCCCTTCCTGAATAAGCATTCATACTGCAGGAATTCCACACTTGTAGAGGGAAGGAGGACTTTTTTTTGTTTGTTTGTTTTATTCAAGGGTTTGGAATATTAGGATTAGTCCAGGTGGCAAGTCATGAGGATGGACAGTGTGAGCTGGCCAGAGCTGATGGAGAAAATATTCATCAGAAGGGTACTATCTCCATCTATCGGTCATGTGTGTGTATTATGTATTTGTGTGCTTTTCAACTCCTGTTTTGTTCCTGGACAAAACAACTGATCATTAAGTTCTAGCTTGAGGCAGACTGGGTTTTTCTTTTCTGCACACTAAGCCTGACAAATCTTGTCATAGTGGCTTTTTTTTGTCAGACTTTATAGCAAGCGGTATCTATTATTAACTTTGGCTAAATACTGATATTGGTCTGCTGCTGTCACTGTGTAAATGGCTTATAAACAACTGATGAGTATTTAGGTGACAGTGTATGTTTTAACTAGAGCTATTCATGCACTTACGTGATTTGTGGATACCTGAAGTGCATGACTAGTGCTGTGCTGGCTGCTCTTGCCATCAGTGTTGGTTCCTACCTTCTCCTGAGACTGGTATCAGGTGAACTTTGGGGATTAATATTTTCTTGTCTTGCACAGGGATCTAGTGGATGAAGCTAAAAACTATCTGCTGTTGCCCCAAGAGCGGCCACTGATGCAGGGACCAAGAACTAGACCGCGCAAACCCATCCGCTGTGGAGAAGTGCTCTTTGCAGGTACATATAGCTCCTGTTGGCGTAGGTCAGGAGACTCAAGTCTGGGTTTTCTGGTGGTAGCGTTCCCGTAAGGCCAGTCTTCACCACATGTTTCTGAAGTCACCTGTACATTAATATTAGGAGGTTTGAGTGAACTTGTATGACTTCTTCGGCGCTATGAATGCCACAGTACTCCAAACTTACGTTAATGCTCTTGAATATCACATTCTGTCTTCTGATTATAACCCTCAGAAAGAGTATCTCTGAGATGGGGCTACTGGGTTAAGGCTGACAAAGTCTGGAGGGGTTCTTTGTACCAGGCGCACGGACAGTATGTGAACTCAGTGCGTTATCATGATGCTATTCCTTGTGTTTGGTTCCTGCAGTGGGGGGCTGGTGTAGCGGGGATGCAATTTCCAGTGTCGAGCGCTATGACCCTCAAACCAATGAGTGGCGAATGGTGGCATCCATGAGCAAAAGACGCTGTGGTGTTGGAGTCAGTGTTCTGGATGATCTCCTCTATGCTGTGGGAGGCCATGATGGTTCTTCTTATCTTAACAGTGTAGAAAGGTAGGTCTCCGTAAGGCCAATATGCAAAATGTTAACTCTGAATGTTTAAACCTGGGTGCAGCCTCTTAAAAATGAGTTCATCTTGCCAGCTATGTTCTTATTTTGCTGAAACCCTGAAATTTCCTTTACACGTTACCTACATCTCCTCCTTCCTTGCATACCCCTTCAATATTGTGTTGGTTTACTGCTGAACTAGGACTTCATGCGTAACAGCTGGTGTCATCATGTCCCCAGCTTAATGAGACAAGACAGCTTTTGATATAGGGGAGGCATATATAAGAGATGGGTCTGGGTGTAATTGATGGGAGGAGTGATGATCCTGGTTAACCTTCTTTACAATTGCTGGTTTGTTTTAGCGTTGTTGAGGAAGGTGAGGTTACAGTAAGCATTTCTTAAATGTTTAGGGAAAGATCCTGGAATTTTATTGTGGAGTGGTAACCAGAGAATTAGGGAACCTTGGCATTTATACAGAAGAAGGAAAATAGGTCAGTTCTAGACCTGTGAAAGACTGAAGTCAAACAAGCTTTACCAAGCTTCCTGTTTCTGGGAGCTGCGTATGGCAATCCCCATGCCTAAAAGCCGCATGACTCAAATACCTCCTTTCACCTCGAGCCTCCCCTTCTTCCCTTCTTCTCCGTGCATACTCCTGGCTTCCCAAATCATGACCCTAGCCTTACATCTCCTGTGTCCTGCACTTTTGTGCTATGCACCATATTTCCTTGTCTCTGGATTCCCAAGTCCATTTGGTTTCTTCATTTTTTTTATCTCGGAAGCGCAGGTCCTAGTGCTGACTGAGTTCTTGTGTGAACTGCAGAGAACATAGAGCAGGGTAACTCTTGTCTGCTGCTTTTTGCGTAAATGCAAGTTACCACATGTCAGCCAGTCCCTGGTAACCTGCTTTCTTACGAAGCTGAACCTTTCATCTTCAGTTTGAATCATCTCAAGCTGCAGTTTGAACGTGCCTGGAATGTGTATTGGATGCATTCAATCACTTCAGGGGTTTTATTCAACTTACAAACGGCTGTGTTGCAGTTTAAGCTCAAGATAGACAAGTTTCACTGCTTTAGTAGTTCCCAAGCATGGGAGAGTCCGAAGCATACCTAGACAAGTAATTTGTGCTGTTTGGTGTGTTTTTTTCTAGGTATGATCCAAAGACAAACCAGTGGAGCAGTGATGTGGCCCCCACCAGCACCTGCAGGACCAGTGTTGGAGTAGCAGTTCTTGGAGGCTACCTTTATGCTGTGGGTGGCCAGGATGGTGTCTCTTGTCTCAACATTGTGGAAAGGTAATTTTAATGTAGGGGAAGAAAAAAAAAAAAAGTGGGGCACAAGGAGAAGAGGGTCTCTTAGAAGGTGCAGTTGATGCAGATGAGCTGGAGAGGAGGTAAGTTCTGTGTAGATCTTACAGGGAGTTTTGTTTCGAGAGAATAAGGTCAGTCTTCCTGCCCCTTTGTGAAGATGCTTACACTTCACTAAGCTTTGGTGTTTATTCTTTTGACAGGTATGATCCCAAAGAAAACAAATGGACTCGAGTGGCTTCTATGAGCACCAGGCGCCTGGGAGTTGCAGTAGCTGTGCTAGGGGGCTTCCTCTATGCTGTGGGAGGCTCTGATGGAACTTCTCCTCTCAATACGGGTATGCCTCTTGCTGTGCCTTAATTGCAGTCAGTACTTTTCATGGCCTTATTTGTCCTTAGTGTCCGCCAATGGCTGTGAAATACATTAGTGATCAGTTTGTGGTGATTTCCTTCTTTAAATATGATTTTTGCCAGAGTAATTCACTCTGCAGGCTTGTGAGCTCCTATTTGGTGGTGTGTCGTGGTTTTTTGTTGGGTTTTTTTTTTTTTCTTTCTTGATGCTGCATTTGGCAGTGTCCTGAATACAATACTTTGATAATTTGCATAACAGTTGCAAGCACATCCTTTTTTTTTCCCTGCAGTAGCCCTTTTCGGCTGTAGGAAGGAAGATGCCAAAGGTAAAAGCCCTGCAAGATGGTAATGCAGGTCAGTTTGTAGCTTTGCCAGCTCCCTCTTGAATGAGGATGCTAAATGTGACTGACTGTGTGGGGCTGCAGACAGGAAAGATAACAGCAAGCTTTCTATAGAAGAAAAGCATTAGAGTGAAAGAACAAACTGGTTCATTGTATTTTGGTGTGTGGAAGTTACAGCATCTTTACAGACTGAGCAATGCTTTGGATGCAGGTTCAAAAATGCTAACCCCCACTGCAAGCCAGCCCTGTTGTTCAAAGATGTGTCATTTCTTCTGCAGTGGAACGCTACAATCCCCAGGAGAACCGCTGGCACACAATTGCACCCATGGGGACAAGGAGGAAGCACCTGGGCTGTGCAGTGTACCAAGACATGATATATGCTGTGGGAGGCAGAGATGATACAACAGAGCTCAGTAGTGCCGAGAGATACAACCCTCGAACCAACCAGTGGTCTCCTGTTGTGGCCATGACATCCCGCCGGAGTGGAGTGAGTTTTGCTTGGTTTGTTCGTCTGTTACTGTATGTAACCACGTGGTGAGAGCATAGGGTAGAGTGTCATCTTGTGAGGTTTTTCTCTTGCTTTCTCTGTACCTTCACCTCTCTTTGGTGAGGGGAAAGGTTTGCAAAAAGTCAAAGCTCTTTAGCAAGACTCAGAGAATGAAGTGGTGGTCATGTCATGCCATAGACAGCTGTTTGTTATGCCTGAGGACTGGAAAATGGAGTCAATTTGAGGGTCTTTTTTTAATAGTTTTCATCCCTTACATGGAGTCAACTACTTAGGCCTGAAACACAGGAGTTCTTTAGTTCTTTACTTGGTGACGTAACTGTACTTGGTATGAGATGCTATTAGAGAGCGCTATTAAAATTAGCACCTGAGTCTCTTTGGATGAATTAGGAGGTGAACATACTTGCCCAGAAGAAAGAGCTAGGAAACTGGGCAAGCATGTGTTTAGATACAAACTTCCAGCATAGTCTTTTCATTGCCTTCAGATGTGTGTGGGAACAGCTTTTCTGGGCTTTCACTTTGTATGTTGCCTCTCTTCACTGAATTCTGTGAGTATGGGGAGTGACAGCATGTTCTCATCGACTGTTAATCTTGTGCTTTCTCTAGACTTGTGAACAAAAGATTAACATAGTGTTTTAAGCAGTCATCGTGTTTGGGCAGATGCAAATGTTATGAATATTTATCATTGGATATAGTAAAGAGTGAATTAATTCTGTCTGTATGGTAGTATTTCAGTGTCTGGTGAGGCAAGTATGAATCATAATTTGAGTAACTACTAGTTTTGGAGGCAGAGAATATATATTGAGTGCTGCCCTCAAAGCATATAGTACGCGGTCCAACATGGTCCTTTCCAGTTACTGATTAGGCATTGACTTTTCATGAGCTGGTTCTCTGTTTGCTTTCTGTAGAAACTGCTAAACAGATGCATCTGTATCTGCAGCCCTCCTGAGCTTTCTAACTTCCTCAGAGCCAAAACAAAGATGACTTTACATTGCATTGCTGTTGTCTTTTCTCTGTTACATCGTGAGGTGTTTTCACTGGAAGTGATCTTCCTAAACGACAGAACTGTTTGAGATTTCGGTGATTTTTGTGCTTCGGCAGAAAGACAAAATAGAAAGGCTGGAGGCCAAGGTGCTTACAGATGGTCCGAGCCTCAGCCCGAGAGGAGCAGGCCAGGGGCTTACATATGGTTCTCCTAGTTCAAACAAGCATTCCAGGCTGTAGGCTCGTAGATATTCTGGTGCATGCTTGTTGCACTTGGTGAAGAATTTCAGCCCAGTATATGCTAAGTTTTGGCTGATAAAGGCTTAGGTTCTCATGTATCTATTATCATTCAAATAATTCTAGTTCTTATAGCTGGTAATAAAGGGGAACCTTCTGCTTTTTTGTTAGGAGATTCTCTATTTTGAGATAAATATGTTTCGTTATTTTTTAAGCTGTTTTATTTGTCCTTTTCCCCCAACCAAAAACCTCTTCTGCAGATTGCCTTTCACCAAACATGGTTATTAAATCTTTTTATTAATGTTTTCATTTTAATCCTTCTTTTCAGAACATCTCAGCTAAATAGCTGCTATCTGTGATGGTCGTTTTGCAGGTTGGCCTTGCTGTGGTGAATGGACAGCTGATGGCAGTGGGGGGTTTCGATGGCACGACGTACTTGAAGACTATTGAGGTGTTTGATCCAGATGCTAACACATGGAGGTAACTTAAGTTTGTGAAGCAATCAAATAGCAGTCTTCAGCTGGAGCTGCTGCCACCCAGCTGGAGCTGTCCCAGCCAGATTAGAAATGGGATGTACACCGTGGTGAAGAACTGGGGTGTGGTAGCCAGCATTAATGTTCACATTGTGGCTTGTTGGCTTGCATGAAAGTGTATGAAAGAGAATCGCATTTTGATGAATGTCCCAATATGCCACTATACCTGCGGCATTCCCGTGTCTGACTGTGGCAGTTGAGAAACATTTTCTTGCAGATTTCTGGTTGAATTCCAGCTACTGACTCCATTTTAAGTAAAATGGGAGTGAGTTTTCCATAGTTACCCCATCCTAGTATCCTGACAGATTTAACTGACATTTAGAGGATAAAGTTTCATTGCATCTTTAACAAGTAGGAAAATGGTGTATAGATCAGTTATGGAGACCCAGAGGAAATAAATTATTTGGCAGGCTTGTTGGGTGGCAAGCAGAGGGTCATACCAAAACCCAGTTTGTTTTTAAGTGCTGCTTTTAATATAACAAAAATGAACCACATTGAGTGAGATATGGCCCTTCTGTTTATTTTGGGCTGGAGTCTTCTGCTTCCCAGTAGGACTAAGCTTGTCCTTAGCAGAAGGAGCTCACAGTAATGATGTAGAATTCTGCCTACTCATTTTTGTTTTCAGGCTGAGGCTCTGATTTCCAAATCTTTTTGGAGGAGCTGAGGCAGAACACTTCAAGCATATGATGTTCTTCCCCTTTAAATCTGCAAGACATCAATTAGAGGAACTTAATCTGGTTTACAGAGAGAAATAATATGAAATTGCTGATCAAAAATACGTACCGAGCAGAAAAGAAATAGGAAAAATAGCTTTTCTAGTCGTAACTACACCTGAAAGCAATTGCTTGTGTATTTGTTCCAAATGTAATTAGTATAAAATTTCAAGCTTCTGTGTGTATTCTTACTGCTTTAGTAATCTGGCAGGGGTGGGGAATAGAAAGAAATTAATGTCCTTATTCCTTCCAGTCTAGTAGTACTAGCAGATTAACCCTGTCCTGCTGAGATAAGCTGTCAAGGAGCAGTAGAGGAGTTTCCCCTTGCTTGTTGAGCTATGGACAGTGCCTTTTGAACTGCTGAGAAAACCAGTTAAGTAGAGAATAATACATACTTCATATTCCTTAGCTGAATGGTTTCAGCTACTCTCAATGATAGTAACAGTAATAAGATGTCTAGACATAGGAGTTACTGCCTGGGCTAGCATTCACGGAAGTTTGGGAGGTTATTCAAAGTATTAATGTTGTGGAGTTTTTCTCCCACTGAATTCAATATAGCTCATCAACATCTGTGGCCTTCTCTTTCTTTTGTTTGCTGAACTTCTTGCTCTGTGAAGGATACTTTTTTTAATTTGTGTAGCCTGAGAAATGCTTCCGATGCAGTTGGGGTTTAATAACTTGCATTGGTAGGAGTTCTTTGAAGAACTTGCTTCTCCTGTTTCTGCCAGCAGACTTCAGTGGCACAGAGGGGAATATGCAGCTGAAGTGAGTAGGATGCTGGAGTCTACAGGGATCAGATTTCCATATGAAATGCAGGCACCGTTTCAGTAATATATTTTAGAGAAACAGATGGTGCTTGGGATGTTGTTTTATCTTGGTTGGATCAGCTGAATTTAGGGTATTAGAAAGATAAAAGAAATTAGTTGACTAGCAAACCTATTCCTGCTCATGTGTTACCCAAAACGTGGCCCAAGATCAGCTGCAGCCTACAAAGTTACTCTCTGTCTTGCTTATTGCCAGACAGGGTTACTGTCCTTACTGTAACCAGACAAAGTTACTTTCTATCTTGCCATATTACCAGGCAGGTGTTTACGCAGGTAACAGAAAACTGCAGTGTCAAAATGAGAAGTAGTTTCTCTTCTGAGAGAGAAAGGCATGAGCAAATACAGCTGTTCACCTTGAGCAGCAGTCATCTTACACACCTCTGACTTCTTAGTTGTCATGGTCTGCTTTAACCAGAGGTTAACAAAGGTGTAACTCTGCTCACAAGGGCTGGTTCAGTCTTTCCCATGGTAGCTCCGTGAAGAAGCCAAACCAGTGTGACCACTGAAACCTTGTCTTTGCAGGTTGTATGGCGGGATGAACTATCGGCGTCTGGGAGGAGGAGTAGGTGTTATCAAAATGACACACTGTGAATCTCATATATGGTAAGCATCAAGAGGGAGGGAGACCCCTTGGTTCTCATTCCTAGAAAAACTGAAGAGACTTGTTGACACTGGACCTCTTTGCAGCTCTAGTATGCACGGTCTAGATCCAATGTAACTCTTTGCCGGTAACTCTTGCTATGGAATTATAAAAATGACTTCTGTCAGTGTGCCCAATGGGAGACCGTGTTGTCAGACTCCAGGGAACCACTGGACAAAAGTAGAAGGGTTGCTTATGTCCGTATTTTTTCTAAATAGTCTACATTTTTTAATAAACCAAACTGTAAAAGTTACTGTAGCATAAACAATGCTGATGTAGATACTACATGCTATACTGAGAGTCTGGCAAGGAGGAGGGTTTCCTGCTTTCCCTCCTGCTGTGTGAGCAGCTGTGTGATGGGTGAAAGAGGAAAGTGATACAAAAACATTGCTTTTGCCTTATTTACAGAGAGCTTCAAAAAAGTACTTGACCTGCAAGGTGCCACCTTTGCACAGAAGCTTTTCTGTGCACAGAGTATATTTATTTTTTCATTTAATTTGTATCATGTATTTTCTTTGTATCGCTCACAGCGATAATTCCAACTTTTTATATAGTGTGCATATATATATATGTATTTTATATATATATATGTGTGCGTGTGTGATTTTGAGTTTTGGCAAGTTGGTGGTTGGGGCAGGGCTATGTCCTGCCAGCTATTGTGGTTCCAACCCTTGTGGTATGTTTTAGGGTCTCTTAGAGTACAGGAGAGCTATGAGGATGGGTGCCCTGAGTATCTTTTCAGTCTTGCTGGAGGCAAGAAGTAGAACTGGAACTCTCATCTATCGACTGAATCAGTGAAGTGCCCAAAAAGGGTGAGAGTGAAAAGGATTTCAAATGATGCCTTTTTACTGTACAGTGTATGGTACAAAAGTTCCTCTTTTGTCTCTCCCCTCCCCTGTATATGAACCTAGAAACAACTAGTTGTTGCTTACTTGTAATAAACATTTTACTCGCGTTGCCTGCTAGATGTTGGTTCTTGTCTGAAGCTGGGATGCAGGTATGATCTGTGAATTCTGACTAGCCTAGGTCAACACTCACTTCTCAGGTTCTTGCCAGAATGGCAGACCTGCAGTCAGCTCCTGCAGAAAAAAAGCTTAGACCAGCATCGTCTTAGCAGCCCTCCTGCCTCTTACTGTGTCTTTAGAATTCCTGTTGTAAAACACTGACCATGATGAGATGGTACCCTCCCTTTTTATGCACTTTGCCTGTGTTTCTTTAGTGCAGGGAAAGGTATGAGCTGATGAGAGTTTGGAGGGGAGGGACCATTTACTGGCACTGTGTGTAACTGTAATGACAGTGGAGGCACCCAGGGGTGGGGGGAGAAGAAAGAGGAACTCTAGACTTAAAGGTTCTGATATGTTTGTACTGTAATTTCTATCTAGTATGAAAGAATGACCTTTTGCACCTGATGTAACTTTGGACCTTACTAAATTGGATTTTAAAAGAGTAAGAGGACTGTGAATTCTTGAGACTAAAACGGCAGTGCTGACATCTTAAGTTCTTTAACTTCATAGTTTGATTCATGTAACTCAGATTTTAATGTGCTTGAACATAGTAAATTACACTACAGTAATAAATGGGTCATTAAAACTTTTTTAAAAGCCCCTTTTCCCCTAAAGGTCGGTATTCTTGTGTTTACATATGAAGATCATTTGCACCTTTACAAGGAAAACAAGTATTCTGTAAACAAATGTTTACATGTATCATTTATGCTTTTTTCTAGCATGAGTAACTTGTATAAATAGTGCTATCTTAATAAATTTCTTCTATGCTGTTCTTGGTTTGTTCCTTTGGGTGAAAGCAGTGGACTATGCTTTTGTATGGCTTGTGTGTACACAGATGCTGATTTTTTTTCAGCTACCAGTCCAAGTAAAACTCTGCTGTTTAGTCTTAGCCTCAGTTGCTTGGAAGCACATCATTCAGCACCAGCTTTTTCTGGAAGAAAGCAGCTACACTACCTGGTTAAATCCAGTTCTGTTCACTTAGCTGCAGTTATCAATGAGGGCCATACCTCAATTTGTAGATAAGCATGTAAAGAAAAGTAGCTTTTTGTTCCAGCAACAGCTTACAGTTAGGCTGTAGTAGATACCACATGTGCATTGGAAAGCATTGCTCTTGAAAGCAGAGTACAGCTGCAGTTTATATATATATACTGCACTGGAGTTCCACATGCTAATATTCTGTCATCTTAGGGCAGCAAAGAGGTTAAAAGAGGCTATACAGAATTTAGAGATTATTTATGCAAATTTGTTGGAACAAGCTGAGCATTAGGATTGTTATACCCATGGCTTGCTTTTAAACCTGTTTTCAAATCAAATGCAGGTGCCGGTTATGTCAGACCTTTACTCCTGCTTTACCCAGTGTTCCTCTGAATCGAGATAGTTTCCTTTTATGAAACATCTTAGACAAAGTTTGCTAAAGCACCAGAAGTGATAGTTTAAATAGCTGCTGAGCTGTCAAGACCTTCAGAAGATTGCTTAGCTGCTGCTACCAGGGTAAGAGTTACCACTTCACAAACTGCAATCTTTATATGCAAAAATGATCCATCTTAAGCATGTTTCTTTGGTTAATTCTGGAAATAGATTACTAAAAGCAGATTAGGAGCTAGGCATGCAATTACGTCATGTTAGGCAGTTACATGTTTGCATGGCTGGTGCATCTCACTGCTGCTGGGGAGAAAAATGAAGGATTTTTTTAGCGATAGCCTGACAAATCCTAAAATTATGTGGTTGGGCAAAAAAAGGGGAAAACTTGCATCCTTGCTTAGGGGCAAGATCACAGCACAAACTCATCAGACCTTAGAGATGCTGCACAAGTGTGAAGCCATGACAAGTGAATTACATAGGAAACTAGATTTCAAATGCTGCCACTGAATTACTTTGTAGGTAACAATTAGCAGTTTAATCAGGTAAGTTATAGTTGGAAATAAGCACCATACACTTATGTATTTAGGAAAAGTAAAGACTGCCTATGCATGACTAAGACCAACTTATTGGCAAAAGATAGCAAACATTTTCTTTATTTAGTACTGTAATACAAAAATCATAATACTCAACGTGTACAAACTCTATTTCCTTTCTGCTCATTTAAGCTATAGCCAGGCACTGTGCACTGGCTCTCTGAACTCCTACCTCCTGTAGCAGGGACAGATCTAGTATACAATTTCAGCACCCGTACCTCCAACCCCAAGAGCTCTCCAGCCTAGAAGACTACAGACATTAGGCAAAGCACAATACAGCATGCTCTTACACACAGGCCTTCATTTCCTATTAGCTTGTCTGAGGACCAACAGGCTGGACACACAGGGCAGTTCTCACTCTCATGCTGTTCACCTTAGCTCAACTACGACTTAGATGAGCACTTTATGACCATTGCCAACCAGTCATACTGTTCATAAACAACTTCACAAGCTAGAAGGGCATTTAGAAACCTGGATTTCTCTGCTTTGGTTTGTAAAGCATGCACCCTTTCTCAGGTGTCTTTGACTTTGGGCCCAAGAGTAGTTGCAGTTTAGCTAAGGCCAGTACAGCTTAGGCTGCCTAGGTATGTGAAAACAGAAATACCTATTAATAAGTTGCATTTAAGAATTTGCAGTTTATCCCCTCACCCCTGGCTCGTAACACATAAATGAACAGAGTAATTATGGTAAAACAAAGGTGCTTAAACTATTAGTTTGTACCCCTTCTTGAGGGCAGCATGTCTGCTTGCTTTTGCTGTGCATGATGTTGAATTACAGCTCGTTACAGAGTTGAGTCCAGCTTTGGACAGCCAGCATGAAAGGAAAAATGATGCTGCAAAAGCGAGTTTCCAGTTGGTTTCTCAACATACATCTTCCAACAGTAAGCCTTTTTAGCATGAAGATTAGCTGAAATTATTCTCACTGTATGTGACAGATTGCTAGTTCTGTCAGTAGCATCAGCACTCCAGTTAGGTATTGACTTTGTAGAAACTGCAAGAAAGAAAAAGAAGTCAAAACAACTTACAGTTGCCAGATTTCCACATCCTTAAGTGGCTGGAAACCAATTACCAGGTGTTCCATGCGATTAGTCTGCTTCTCTGTTGTTTGCAAGGTACCTTTATTACTATTTTGACCCTGGATATGGAGAAAACATGCATGCCTATCTGGTGCTCCTTTCAGAGCCCTCTGACTTATGCTCCTGTCCCATGTGAAGCAGAGTACTGAAGAAGTCCCCTGCTGCTACTCCAGCTTTTTGGGAGGTGAGAATCCTAGCGCTCCTGCTCCTTTGGCTACCTCCCTCCCTCTACAGGAAGGCCAGGAATGAGACTGTGCCCATCTCCTTGAATACCCCTCTTTTCCCATACTGAATTATGTCTGACTGGAACTTGTTATCCCCATTATGGAAGAGCTGGAACTGAGTTTACACAACACACAGTCTAGAAGAGAACCCTTCTTCAGAAAGCCTTTTCAGCTGAGCATCTCTTCTGTTCACTTACCTGCAACGTAACAAGTTGTTTCGGCTCTTTTAAACTACAACACATAAACCCAAGCAACGCAGCACTAACATTTGGTGGTTTGCAGTTGTCCTACCAAAGGCTGAAACCGTTAGTAGATGCTTCCCAGCAAAGCTTATTTTCTTTCATTTGATGAACTCATGCTTCAGGAAAGATGTGCAAGTGGGGTCCCAGTTACAGCCTCTAACATTCCCCTTGTACCCAGAACAGAGACATCAGTACGTCGTAGGCTAAGTTGAAGCAACTGCATTTACGTGAACTGTTCTGTAATTCAGAAGACCGTATTAGTACTCCTTTAAGAAACTTCAGGAAGGATTAATCCTCCATGGTTTTAAAGGCTATTATAGATACTGCTGCAGCACCTGTATGAAAAGGATTACAACTGAAGTAGTTCCAAGCAAGAAGTTTTGACTCTTACCTGTTGTCTTTTGGTTCACCCACACACCAGTTATTTTTACATAGCAGGTTAATTCTGTTTGTCTTCTGCCTGTGTCTTAATAACTGCAATACTCAAAAGCTAATGAATATTTTCTCAGGTTTTTGATTAAGTCTGAGATATTTCTAAGCTCAAGTTTTGGCCAATGGGCAAAGAAACTTTTGTGTTCATACCACAGCTAACACACCTATTTCTGGCCCAAGACTACGGTTAGTAGCTTCTGCTGCAATACAGTAGTAAAATACTGTATCGATAGCTGCCCCAACTCCAGAATGAGTCATCACTAATAAAAGCTGACAGTTTTAACAACTTCTTGTAGGAAATTATGCATGAGAAATATGACACCTTAATTTTAAAGAGGCATTCCTAGACAGATACAGCTATTTTATTTGTCCAGCATTGCTTAGGACAAGATGCTACTTAAAACCTCACCTTTATAATCCCATCACAGTGTGCTGAGGCAATTGCTGTAGAAACTTTCACCAGTTTTGTAGCTGACAAGTGGATCTTAAAGTGTCTGTGGAAGTGAGCGTAAAGGCAGTCCATAAAAACATCTACCTCTTCTTGAGTGATCTCTCCTGGAGTTTTTTGGATTGTGTCCCACAGAGCTTTTGCATCCTCTGGATGAATGGCATATGAAATATCCAGAGGCTGGGGCAGACGGGGTACAGAGAAAACGAGTTCTATGGCAGATGTTAATATGTCCATTTTGCATCCAGTCCACATAGCGGCCATCCAACCGAGATTGAGAGGACTGATGGCTAAACGGCGGAAGCTGCAGTCAAAATTCTTCTGAAACCAACTTCCAACAATGGATGTGTAACTCTCTGCCCCATTAGTAAGAAACAGAGGTAAACAAGTGAAGTCTGGTGGAATTTTCTCAGAAAGATCATCTCCAAACACAGAGCAGAAACAGCCCGACCACACGAGTTTCTCTTCTGAGTTTTTTTTGGAAATTGGTGATCTCAAAGAAAGCTGGGATGGGGAAAAGAAGCATTTTTATGCCACACAACAAGTTTGATGCTTTTTTAGCCAAAAATTTTTTTTGGTTTGTTTTATGATTTCAAGTGTTTAGTAGATGTTTTTTCTCAGGATCTCACAGGCAACATTCTTCTTTGTAAAGCTCAGTTATTCAGTCTGTCTGTTACATCCCTAAAAGATGGGTGCAATTCTGCTGAAAACTGGGAAAAGCACTTTTTACTTCATTAGGAACAGTCTTAAGATCAGAGTTTATGCTGCTTAATTCAGAAGAGCCAATCCATGCTATGTCCTATAACCACTGTCACACTGAACTTGGCATTTCAGTAGCGTCTTTCACTTGAAGCAAAGCATTTCAGAAATACTAACTAGACTTGAGCTCAATGGCCAGGAGGTAGGATTATGCCAAGTCTATTCAGGAAGCAAAGTAACTGCCCCAAGTTCTTGCAGTAAATTGACTGCTGAACTAAATAGTTAGACAATCTCACTCACATACTATCAAGGAGTTGAACTCACAACTGCAATTAAACGTATCCATTGCTTGTGAGATGTTCTGTTCTAGTTAAAAATAGACAGGACTCACTTTTATTAAATCTCAACAGATAGTACAGTAGTTACACCACACAGCTAGGGCTTAGCGTTCTGTTCCTTTTAAGAGAGACACAGCATTTTATGGCAGCAAAAGCAACTCGTAAAATGCTAGTCTTAATTACAATTATCAAAACAACTAGGAAGACTCCTTACCTGCACTAGAATCGCAGCCTGGTCTTGGTCAGTACCTCTCAGGTCTGGAAGGCTGGAGACGGCCACTTTGATGTCCAGCTCAACCCCTACTTCCACCGCCAGTCCCTTCTGCTTCTCGGCAGCGATGAAAGCACTGAGCAGCCTGGCATAAGCTCGCAAACGGGCCCTGGAGAACCTGTACAGGGGGGTCACGCTGTACAAGGTCCACTGTTTGTGCAGTAGAAACGCCGTTCTCCGGGGATCTGTGTTTGCCTAAAAAATAAAAAAAGAATATAAAGTTAAAGTAATACGAAAGCCCAACAGGCAGGGCCAGACTCCCCCTTCGGCGCTGCAGCCGGGCCGCCCCCCGTGCCAGCAGGGGCGGTTTTCCTGCCGTGGGCGCGGTGTCGAGCGGGGGCAGCAGCACGGGGGCGGCGGAGTACGGAGGGGAGGCGGGCCGGGCCCAGGGCCCGCGGCGGCCCGGCTGAGGGGGCAGGTAGGCCCCGCCGCCATCGCCCCCCCACCACGGCGGCCTACCAGGGAGCGCGGCGCCGGCGAGAGGCCGTGGTTGCTGAGGCTGAGCCCGAACTGCCCCTGCATCCGCCCGAACGGCGGCCCCCGTGAGAGCCGCCCGAGGCTGGGCAGCACCCGCGAGCCCCACTCCGCCGACTCCATGGCAGCCGGTAACGGCCCCCGCGCCGCTCCCCGCCGGGAGCGGTTTGAACACCCTTCCCGTCAGCCCCCGCGGCGCGCAGAGCGGGGCGCCGCCCGCTGCCGCCATCTTGGTGGCGGGCGGAAGTGGGGGAAGCGGGGGGTGGTTGGCCGGCGGGCTGAGGAGAGGCTCCTTCAGCCTGGCTGCTCCGCTGTGGCTCGGAGATCTTCCACTGACGAGCCCCGGGGCAGCGGGTCTTGCGGTGGGGCGACCCACTTGCTGGAGCTGGGGACCTTCCCCCTGCTGCCGCCGGTGGGCCAGGCCTGCTCCGGGGAGAGGCCGGGCCGGGGTAGTTGGTGCTTTCTCTCCTGTGTTTTTATCTCTCACGGCTCGGAGGTTTGTGATAGACTGCTGTCTGGTTCAGGTGCTGGCTGTAAGATGGCCCTTCCCCGGCTGCTGCCGCCGCTGGCCCGAGCGCTGGCCTGGCCGGGCTGCGGGCGGGCTCTGCACCGGGCGGCCCCTGCCTCGGCCCCGGCGGCGCCAGGTGAGAAAGCAGCGTTTGCCTTACCCCTCCCTCTCCCCTGGGCTGTGGTGGGGTTTTTTTTCCTCCCTGAGACCCAGGTCAGGGTAGTCTGCATAGGCAATTAAAGCTACGCTTGTGATAAGTTGTTTTCCCTGGATCTCTCTTTTAAATGTCTTCTTTAAATCGTATTTTAATCCTGTTTTTTTGGCATCTCAAGGTGAATTGTAATTCAAAACTAGTTTGTCTAATTTTGGTTTTGTTTTGGTTTTTTTTCTTAGCTTTTGTTTACTTCTTGACCCTCTTTCTTCTGTAGTACACAATCTGTAAACAGGGGTGGCGGAATGCCTAACGCAACAGCTGGAAAACAAACCTTTGTGTCTACTTTTTTAATTGCAAAGGCTGTGATGAAGGTGGCAAGGGAGATGAGTTCACATCATTATATATATATCTCTAGGTAATAGCATCCTTCAAATTTCTCTTTGCAAGGTGAATCTCTGCCATGTTCTGTAAATGCTTTTATAACCAAGTCGTGGTGCCAGGCACAGTGGGCTCTGTGGAAAGTCTGTAATCATGGTTCAGGCCTTTAGTCAGTAGTTGCAGATAGGAAACTGTTTCATTTACACCCATGTGGTGCATGTCAGTATGTTTCAGTCTCGGCTTGTCAAGCCCTCTTTCTGCTGTGTCTTCTGGATTCAGATTTGGAATTGTCAGTGTGGCTCAGGACTGATCTGCGGCTTTCCCTTCCCTTGCCCCTGAAATTTGCAGGGCAACAGTTTGCAGCAGGGCTGTGTTCAGATTTCTGTATGGAAGTTTGACTGAGACATAAATAGTTACTCTAAAAAATTTGTTTAGAGTAATTTCATATTGTATTAATGTGTTATAGCAGTTGTATTGAGCGTATGTGAAGTAACTTCTTTGTATATTTCTAAACTAGATTGAGGGGAGGGGTGTGTGTGGGGAACTCTGTAACTGTTTTGTCTCACCTGTCTGTAAAAGTCATGACAGATTTTACTGTTCTTGTTCAAGACTTTAATAGCTTTGTCATGCGGACCAACACTTGTGGGGAGCTGCGTTCTGCTCATGTGGGACAAGAGGTCACACTGTATGGATGGGTTCAGTACCAAAGGTAAATGCATACCAAAGTGAAAATGGAGATGCTTATTTGCTAGATCCAATGTAGGCTCTAGGCCTAGATTCAAACGCTTATTTTTATGCTTCAGGTTATCTTTTCATATCCTGCATTAGTAGCTTCTGAAGTGAGTATACAAGTTGATAACCGTGCCAGATCAGTATTTAAAATTTCAAGAGTTTCATACAAATCTTAATTGATCCTCATTACAACACTGTAAAGCAGTTAATTGCCCTTCCTGTATAGGAGAGAAAACAAGTAATAGCATATTTGTAGCAATTTTAACAGTTGTGAGCAAATAACTTTTTTTTTTAATATATATATAGAGTCCTTAAATTTTAAGCAAACAATGTTGTTTGTCTTTTCAACTACAGCATGTAGCGATGCATGTTTAAACAACCCAAGCTTTCGTTAAAAAAGAAATATTAAGAAGTTATAGTAAGTGGAGGACGAAATGAGAATTCCAGTAGGAGTATTTGCTATAGGTGGTGTGATATAATCGCTCCTAATAGTGTTGAACACTTTGTAAATGTAGGGTGAAAAGCATGTCTGCATACAGCATGGAGAGTGTGCCAAAATGTTGCGTTCCTCAGTATGTGTTTGTAACATTCAGATAAGTCCTGTGGCTTTGATGAAATTAGTTTGTATCAAAAACCATTTTTTTCATTTTGCAGTCCAGAGAAGCTGGTTTTATCCAGGATTGTTCTGCAGCGATGGTCTGCATGGATTGTTTTGTTTGTTTACTTAGGAGGTCCTGAGCATCTCCTCTTTGAGCAGTCGTGGTTGGAGTTACAGGAAACAGTTAGGATTATTGCAGTGTGATTGTTGTGCTCTTGTTTTTAAAGACAACTAGAGCATGTTCCATTTGACAGCTTCTTGATGGAATAAGTACAGTGGTAGCTGTGTCTGCTGCAGCTGAAGAGATCAAGATTTGCGATTCTGTGTCTAGGAGTGTGCATTGTTCATGTGAAACTTTTTATGGGATGAGTGTTTTGAGGTTGGATATTTTTTGTATCCATGTCAACTTTAGTTTTACTGCTCATGTAAATGTGTTTATACATATAAACAATCTGAACGATGTTTTCCAGCAGGAAATTGCATGTATTCAGAATCCCTGCTCTATATGGATTAACGTTCAAGTTAAAATCCTGACTCCCTCGTTACTTTCATATTGTCTGTCTGTGGCGGGGCAAAGTCTGCGACAAAATGCTCAGATTAGATTCAGGTGTGGGCAAAGTATCTGTACACACATTACTTGGAAATACTTTGAGATTAGTCACAAGGTACAGAAAGTAGCTAGTTGCCATGTGCTTTGGCTTAAAAAGCAGAAGACTACTGAATTCTTGAAAACACTGTCTTTCCTTTTGTGTTTTTCGTGGATCAGACAAGGCCTGTTTCTGGTTTTGAGGGATTTCCAGGGACTGACCCAGGTCATCATTCCACAGGATGAGGTAAGTGCTACCAAAATATGAGTGTCTCTTTTTTTTTATTTTCACTTTGGTAGCTTGGGTCCAGCAGACACAGAAAGCAGGATGAAGTACTTTGTCAGACTGAGTGCTCTGACTCACAGGTACATGTAAGCATTATGAGAGCCCTACAAGAGAAACACCAATGCTGTTTCCTCTGGCTTACGAGGAGTGATCCTAGATTCTAATGGACTGTTAAGAAATTAGGCCCTTGAGCATGGGGCATCTGTCCTGTTCTTTGAATTTCTGAGACATTATCATCTTGCAGGCACATTCCCGTGTGAAGAAGCTCTTGTCTGATGCCCCAGCGGAATCCGTTGTACGAGTGACTGGAATTGTGTCCCATCGGCCCCCAGGGCAGGAGAATCCGGTGAGTTTGGGGTCTCTCAGGGGTTTTATTCCTTGTGGAAGAGAGCACTGGATTATGGTGGGTTTTGTGTCACAGCTTTGCCATGGGGCCTGGGTGTGTGACAGCCTATCCTCAGATAACATGAGGTGAAATAACTGCTATGACATGTAACTCAGGAGAACCTCAAAGCACACTGAAGACACCTGTGAACTGAATTGTGTTCCAGCCCTTAGAAAGGATAACAGCTAGCTTTTTCAGGCTTTCACCGTGGTCGAGTATTTCTTTGTCTTGAAAATAAGTATTGTCATCACAAGCCCCATAGCATGTGATGACCTATTTCTCATGCAGAATAGCTGTTGCTGTTCTCATTGTATATGAAATGAAGGTTGAATAATTTTTTGATGTTATGCTAGCCTCACTCTCATTGTAATCAGCTGTAGATAAATCTGTCAGGATGTATGTATCCCATCACTGACAGGCCTGAATAGAGAACCTGGGTTTATGACCATAATTTTTTTTTTTGCTCTGACCACTTATAGATATCCATAAAGAATGCAGGCTTAAAGCAATGCTTTTATTTCTTTTAATAATTTATCACTTTGTTGGAAGGTTATATGTACTTTCCCCTGCTAAATAGAGGAGTTTTGTAGGATAAAATGAACTTTGTGGACCAGTGCTAAGTGGAGGAAAGTGTCTGTTCTCCCTTGGGATCTAAGAAAAAGAAAACCAGTTCGAAGAACTGGTGTTGACTTGTATTAAGGACTGATGGTGATGTTGCTAATATACACTGAAATGTCTGCAGCGTGGTTTCGTTGAAGCTAATTGAACTATCTTGTCCAAATGCATGTGCCCTAGAAAGGTCTGTGCATGACTGTTCCTCTGTGCTCAACATGTCCTTCAAGGCAAAGGAAAAGTAATTGTATTTCTGGTAGAGATCAGTATGCTACTGGGAAAGAACATGCCATCTTTGGTGAGGTGACTTGTGTTTTCTGAACAGAAGGGAAAATGTAGGAGAAATCTGTCCTTGAGGGAAGTTCTCAGAGTTATAGTGTGTTAGAAGGTGAGGAGGATAATCACATGGATTTCTTCACACACACACACACACACCCCCGACCATCTGTGAAATACCTTTATTCAATTGTTTTCCCTAAGTTATTTAATCTATTTGTTTTCTTGCCTTTTTGCTCCAGAAAATGCCAACAGGGGATATTGAAGTGAAGGTGGAGACTGCAGAGATCCTAAACTCCTGCAAGAAGCTACCTTTTGAAATCAAGGATTTTATCAAGGTGTCTTTGGTTTTTCCTTCTTTTTACCAAATTGGTGGCTTTCCAGTATGTTGGGAATTTGCCCACTGTGATGGCCAAATATCTACGGACTTTGTCTGGTTCTGCCAGCTCTGCTTTGGGGAAAGGATGGTATTTAAAATAGGGGTGCTGCTTGTTAGCTGTGAGGATGTATTTCTAATTAAGAGTTAAGCAGAAGACAAGGCTTGAATGATTCCAGTGCACAGGGTTTTCAAATGTCACTGTAAGAACAGATGGTAAAGGGAAGAGTGAAAGAAATCAGGCTATGCTAGCTTTTTTGAAAGTGTGAAACAGAACCTGCCAATACGCTGCTGTGTTTTAAGGCAAGGGTGCCTAGTCTCGTCTGGACAAGTAGTTAGTCAGCTAGAGGATTTTCTTCTGTAAGTAGGCAGTCTTAAAAGAGATTTGTTTTAGTGCAGGCTTCGTGGAGTAGGGTGGCATTGCTGTTTAATTAAAGATATTCTCTGTGCCATTGAAACTGGAACTGATATGTAGGTGTTGGAATTGGGAGCCTGGATCCTGTTCCTTCTGTGTTGTGGCTCCTGGACAATTCCCATCATCCACACTACTTTAGTTTTCCTGTTTGTAATAAGGCTGTGTCACCATTTAGTTATTCCTTTAGATCTGTCTATGATACCACTTCTCTGCTTAAAAATAGCCAGGAGGACTGCTACAGTCTGTTGCAGTGGACTGAGAATAGAGAGGGCTGAAATCCTGAGCTTTGAGGTAGTTCTTAGGACAGTAAATGTCTGTTTTGGGTTTAGGGTAATTAAGGTGCATGGAAACACTCTCAGGGGCTGATGTTTGTCTGTGTAGGTTGTCGCAATAGGGCAGCATCCTTTTTTAGATTCCTCCTTTTGTCCTGTGGCTTTAGGAGCAGCTTCATTGGACATGCAATTTGAATTTTGTTTCTTAATCCTAATTATCTCTTATCTCTAGAAATCAGAGACCTTACGGATGCAGTATCGCTACTTGGACTTGCGTAGCTTCCAGTTGCAGTATAACCTGCGGTTGAGATCACAGATGGTGATGAGGATGCGGGAATATCTGTGTAACCTCCATGGTAAGAAAAGTGCTTGAAGAACAGTGCAGCACACATCATCTTAGCCCTCCCTTCTGTTTCCTGTTGCTGGGAGAGATTGCCAATCAACTTGCTACTCCAGACTGGTCCCGCTTTAGTAAGGACGTGTCTGTTTGCAGTGGGGTCTTTAGAGGGATGTTGGCAGGCCTGAAGACCAAAGTGTGTTGAAATCTCTTGGCCTGCTACCGACCAGTTGTTTCAAATGAGCTATATCCAGTGAGAAAAGGCCTCTGGCAGGTAGTTTCCCTCTTTTGGTTACCCAGCTTGAGGCATGTCAAAAGGATGGATTTCTTACAGGCCTTTTGCTTATCTTAAAATCGGGAAGTCCTTTTTGGAAAAGCAAAGCCTACTTAAAATTGGATAATTAACAGTTTTTCAGCCTATATGGAGTTCTCTGTCATCAACCGTTCTGGCAGGACATCAGGGTAGCTCAGAGCCTTTAAATCTGTCATTACACAAGTTATTCTTAGAAGCAGCAAAATCTGTAGATTTCTAAGAGGCTACATGGTGTGCTAGATCTGTTTTGCAAACTAACCCTGCTCTGGCCTACTCTTGTGTCATACTAGATCTCCCTGCTCTCAGCATATTCTGTGTCTGAAGCATGCATTTGTTCCTCAGGGTTCGTGGATGTAGAAACCCCAACGCTCTTTAAGAGAACCCCAGGGGTATGTATTCTGTTAGTAACGCATTTTAGCCTCCTGCGATTGCACAGGCAGTTAGTTCATGGTTGAATTATTGTCAGTTGCCACTTGGCCTTCATTGCTGTTCCCTCGCTAAGTAACAGCTCGTGCAAATTTCTGATATGGTATGTGGATCCTTTTAAAAGTAGGTGGAGTGAAAGTGGAGAGGTGATATCTAGTGTCTTAATTTTGAACCTTCAAGTGAATAAAGCTTCTGTCTTTTAGAGTGCATGTGGGGTGTCAGCCCTGTCCTGGGACAGCCAGATTATAAAACCAAAAAGTTTCCTCTAAACACTTTCTCCAGCATTTATCTCTTAACTAGTAGGTTACTGCAGTGGCACCACTCAAGTCACTTTAATTTCTGAATTTATATTCCTTCCTTTCATTTCAAAAATAATCGGAGGAGAGCGCTGTAGCCCAGTAATTGTTGATGCAGCTAACACATGGAATTCTTGCATTTAACCCCCTGTCTTGGATGGTATGTTGTTATGCGTTACTCTCTGAGCAGAAAGTGGAGAATCCTCCTTTGGGATATTTTGAACCAAGTTGGTTATAGGTTGGGTTTTTTTAAGCGTAGTGTACAAACAGGCGTTCATCACAAGTGGGATTTCATAATGGGGAGAAGAGGTCCTTTCCTCTTGTGCTTCTAGTCTGTGCTCTGTCGGGAATTGAGGCCACTTTTTTGTTGAACTGTGTAAGCTTCTCATTCTCTTGTCAGGGAGCAAAAGAATTCCTTGTGCCCTCGAGGGAAGCAGGCAAGTTCTACTCTCTGCCACAGAGTCCTCAGCAGTTCAAGCAGCTCCTCATGGTTGGAGGCCTGGACAGGTAAGAGTTTCTTGTACTCCTGTTCTCTGCCTGTCCTGTCCAGGGCTTGCTTGCTTTGATCTGTGGGATTTTAGATACTTCCCAAAAGATGTACTGCCAAAGGTTTTCTGTTTTGAAGAGGGATCCTTAAATACTTAGGACATTACAGCTAGGCCAGGCCCTTTGCCCCCCAGCAATAATGCCTCCCAGTAAGGGGAAATATATCCTGTGTGAAGGCTGAAATCTTCACTGTTTTTTTAAATGTAAACTTGATCTGAAGTACAGTCTGCCTGAAGGGCAGAAAATCTAGTGTGTGATAACAGCCTGTTCGTGTTAGTAAGAGTCCAAGTTTGGAGCAGAAGGTAGGAAAAGGGGTTGCTGCTGGGACACAGCTCACCTGCTAACCTCCACATGCCGCTGGAAGATAAGTTGGAGCTGGATTCAGTTACTTCCAGTCAACGTTGTATATTTTTGAGGGGATGGGAACAACCAGGGCTATGATCATCTGCTGCAAAGGCAACTGAGCTTTCTTCTTTTTACTTCTTTTTTTCATGATCAGTTCTATAGCCACAATTTAATTTAGGATACTTCATAAATTGTTATCTAAGTACAAGTACTATTGCAGGTACTTTCAGGTCGCTCGCTGCTACCGAGATGAAGGTTCACGGCCTGACAGGCAGCCTGAATTCACTCAGGTAACCAACTCACACTACCTCTCAACCTCCTCCTCAACCCAAACAGCTTGTAGCTGTTTTCCCTTCTGAAGACTTGGTTTCTGCTAGCTTGTGTGCTGCTTGAGGGGTACAACATTGTTTGCTGTGTGTTTCACAGACCCAGCCCTTTGAAGTTAGTGTGGGACATGCACAGAGTGGTTACTGTCCTTGGCTGAGTGCAGGGTCCCAGGTGCAGCAGATGTGGGAACTGTGTTGCAGTCATGATTGTGCTTGATGATGCAATCTCCTCTGGTCCTCCTGGGTCAGGCATCCGATTCCTCAGCCTTGAGATCCCAGGCAGCGTTAGCCTGGTTCATTCAAGGCTTCTCCTTCTGTCCTTGTCATCATTACGTTATACAGTTCTCTGAGGAGATTGTTGCCTGAGTCATCAGGCTGTACGGAGACCATAAGCACATCCTCAGTGTAATACAGTCATGCTATAATTTCATGTAGTATATTGTTCCTTGTTGTGCTGACTTCATAGTCAAGAGCTTCTGCAAATAGCAGTGCAAAGGCAAAACCTGTAGCTAATATGGAATCCCCCTCTTGTTTTCTCTCTTAAGATAGACATAGAGATGTCATTTGTAGATCAAGCTGGGATCCAGAGACTAATAGAAGGCCTCCTGCAATATTCCTGGCCTGAGGAAAGAGGCTCCATTGCAACTCCTTTCCCTTCAATGACGTATGAGGAGGCACTGGCTGCCTATGGGACTGATAAGCCAGACACGCGTTTTGGGATGAAGGTGAGGGTTTGCCCATTGGAAATGTGCAGCTTTTCCTTTCTGTTAGTATTTTAATAATCTTTGGGTCATGTATATGTGATTGGTTGGGGTTCTTAATACTGTAATTCACACAAGGTGTCTATCCTGTCATTGCTCTTTATACAGGTAATCATCTTTTGGGAAAGAGAGGGTTTGATTTAGTTAGCTGTGGAAAATATGTTTGAAGAAAAATTTTTGAAAGATAGGACTGTCTTAGGAACAGAAGCCCATAAGACATCCAGTGCTTTCACCTGCTGCACTCCAAAGCATACTTCTGGTGAGCACACTTCATGAGATGGGCTTCTCCAGCCTGCTAGTGGCCTGAAGATAGTTTCAAGATACTGCAGTTGTGTGCATACACTGTTTGTATATGAAATAAGAGTATGAAAGTACGAAATAGGAATATTGACAAGTGTATTAAGAAGAACAGTGCTGAAAAGCAAGAAAGCTTCTTGTATTTTGCTAGGAATTAATTATGGGGATTTCTTTTTCTCAGTGTACGGTTCTCCTCACTGCGGTAGGATGTCATCATCTCAACCTTAGGTTTTCCTGGCTGTCTTGCATTTCTGTTTCTGCAGTGCTGGACTTCCTAATGGTTATTCCAGCTTGGCCCCATTCATTTCTTTCTGTGAACAGTCTGATTTCTCTAAGCAAAGGAATGATGTCCCAGGGAATGGTGTTGAAGGTGTTAAGACACAGGTGCAGGATTTCTGCTTCATGTTTCTACCACCACTGATTTTCCCTGTGAACTCTCCCTTCTCAGATAGTGGATATCAGTGAGTTTCTACAAAGATTGGACATTCAGTTTGTGCAGAACGCACTCAGTTACCCACGTGGCACTGTCAAAGCCATTCGTATCCCTCAGGGAATGGTAAGTGATGCTTTCACATACTGCTTGTGGTTTATGTGAAATAAATAATATGCTGGTTTGAATTTTTTCATTGGTATGGAAGTGTTCCTTTCTATTACTGGGGGAGTGGTGCCCTTCAGGGAATTTGGGATTGATTGTAACTGATGTCAGGTTGGGCTGAGTGGTGTTAGAATGGAGATGATCAGGTGACAGGAGGAGGAGAGGAAGAGAATATTGCTGCAAGATCCCTTGAGGATAGGGAAGCTTCTCTGGGATTCATCTTCCTTTTGTCAAGGATGGCTTCTGATAATGCATCTCAAGAAGAAATTATGCCCTGTGGCAAGAAATTGAAGTAGAGCCAGGTGTGGCACAGCTCTGTTCTGGGCTAGTGAGAGAAAGGTCAAGTGGTTACATGCCCTTCTCATGTTTGCTTTTGCTGCATGGGCACAACTCCTGTCTGGTAACGAGAATGTCATTGACCAAATTCAAGGCCAACGATAGATGTAGAAGATTGACACAGCTATCTATTTTGGCAGGGAAGCAGATTTAATTCTAGCTGTGGGCATCTTTGCAGCTTGGACAGTATGGAAAAAAAAATCCACTAATCACTGTTTTATTTGGGAAATAGGATTTTCTGACTTTTTTTTCTTGGAATTCGTTTAGTTTTAGCACAAAGTGCAAGTTACTGGCTTCCCACAAGAGGGCACTAATGTGTGTGTTTGAGCAAAACAAAAGTGGAAACTCGAGCCTCTAAACATTGAGTAGCTGAAGAAATCAAGGTCTTGACACAGGTCGTCATTTACTGCGTTTCTTTTCCTGTGAGAGTCAGCCCAGTTGGTTTCCCTCTGTTCCTCCAAATTGGGCTTTGCCTTTGCCATGAATAGTGTGGTGTTACAATCTTGTTTCTGCATGGTACAGGCAGTTAGCTGACACGATCTGACTCTGACCATCTACATCTGATTTGTGAGGAGGAAGAAAAACTGCAGCCAGATATGCAGTCTAGAGGGGCCCCTGCCTGAAAGGAGCCCGTGGAGAAGATGCCCAGCTGCAGCCTAGTGCTGTGGGCCCTGTCCTTTTCCACAGCCCTCAGAAGAACTTGTACTAGAAACAAAAGAACTTGAAGTTTGGAAACAACTCAGTCGGTAGAATTGAATCCTGGGTAGGCTTTCCGTAGATTTTGCTGACGTTTGTGTTTTGTCTTGCTCTTTCCTCAGAGATACCTTAAAAATAAAGATTTGGAGTCATTAAAGGAGTCTGCAAAATCCCAGTTTAACCAGGTGAGACAGAAACACTACTGAGGCATTGGAAGTGGTGAATGACAAAGTGTGTATAAAGGCACTTACAGGCAGAGGAAGGTAGAAGAGCAGTTTTTGATAGCGGAGTCGGTGCCTGAGCATGTGATGCTTCAAGACAAGAGAGGGCAGCACTGGACTGAACGTATTTTTGTCTTTCTTTAGGAAATCATGGAAATTATCTGCAGGCCTGATGGAAGCTTAAAGTCTCTGCTTACAAAGTTTCTTGATGAGAAGCAGCAGTCAGAGCTTATCCAAGCACTGAACATGCAGGTGGACGATGTGGTACTGCTGGCAGCTGGTGAACACAAGCAAGTGGTAGGAAGCATTTCTTGGGTGGCTGTGTGAGTTGAATGTTGCTAATGATGGCTTTGATGTTATCTGACCTTAGTCTAATTCTTCTTATTACTAAAATAGGTCATAATCTAATTCTGTATTTCTCTGGAACAGAAGCTATAGCAATAGCAAATAATTCATGAAATATACATCTTACTTTTATTTCCCCTAGTCACATTTGTAACTGAAATGAAGGCTGGAATAGAAAAGAGCAACAAATCAGTGCCTCCTTTTCTCTCACTTAATTTTTAAAACATTAAACAGATTGGAAAACAAGGTCAGCTGGGTAATTTTGTCTTCTGTAAGTAGATGACAAGAGTGAAGCACAGCTGCTTATTAGCAGCAGTGATGGGAGATTCTCTCCCTACCCGTCTCTGTATTCTTGCGAGCAGATGTTGTTTCCAGGCATTGGTTTATGACTAGGCATCATGCTTTTCTTGATAGCCAAAACTGTCATATTCTTTTTCTGTGCCTTCATTTTTCTGTCAGCAAAGTACAGATCTTACCTGTGCTCCCTCAGTTAATCCACACTTGTCTAGAGCTTGAGATTAGTCTATGAAGGATCTGTGAAGATGAAACAGTTGGAAGCAAATGGACTGTCCAGCTCCTTACTTGGTCTTTGTCAAACCCTGGAGCTGCTGCTGCCTCAGCAGGAAGGTGATATCCTTCAGGATACAAGGCAAAAATGTTCAAGGCAACAATACATTACAGTTGATGCTGTCTGTGATATTGCCTTTATGAAACACTCCTTCCCTGGTCGGTGTTTGAGCAACCTCCCTGATAATAAAACTGTTGCATCTCATTCCTTACTTTCTCTTTTGCAGTGCTCTGCATTAGGAAGCCTACGGTTGGAAACTGCTAACCTCCTTGAGGCGGCTGGGCTGGTTCTCCGTGATCCTACAGCTTTTCACTTTCTGTGGGTGGTGGATTTTCCCCTTTTCCTCCCAAAGGAAGAGAATCCCGCTGAACTGGAGTCTGCTCATCACCCCTTCACTGCCCCTCATCCTTCAGATACCAGCCTCCTCTATTCTGATCCCACAAAGGTAACTAATCTTGTGTCTGTCATGCTGGCTTTTCTGTGTATCATGGAAGACTAGGCAGATAAGAGCTGTTTTTAGTGTAAAAAGAGATGTTTCATGGAACTGACTGCATATTGTACATGTTTGTTTGCAAGAGATGCTTCCAGATTACACTGAGTGGCAAATATACGTGTGTGCCCTGACAAAAGGGATTTAAGGCAACAGTGGTGAGGAGCCTTATGTTCTGACCCATCCCATGTTGCTTCAGGTTTTGATCAACTTAGCAAAAGGATTTGTACTGTTCCCACATCTGTCAGCCTCAGTCCATGCCTCTGGTAGGATTGGTACCTGAACTTCAAGGGACGATTGAGAGAGCAGTGTAGTATGTCGTGGCTTCGTTCCCGGTGCCTGCTGTCTGTGTGCAGGTTGTGGTTGGATGCAGCTGCGCCCCAGCCTTGCTAAGGTGCTTGTTCATGTCTTTCTGCAGGTCCGTAGCCAGCACTATGACCTTGTGCTGAATGGCAGTGAAGTTGGAGGTGGCTCCATCAGAATTCATAGTGCAGAACAACAGCGTTTTGTGCTGGAGAAAGTGCTGAAGGTAACACCTGCAGAGGTCTCTAACACTCTCTTGGAGATTTAAAGGACTAATTAATTCAGATACCCATTCCAAATTCCCAAAGAAACACTTTAGTGCTTCTCAAGTAAAGAAATGTAGCTCCTAGCTCTGAGCAATGAATGACTTCACCATACCTTCACCTTACATTGCTAGCAGGAGGAGCATTGCTTGTGCAGTGTCACTTCTTATGTAATTTTGCAGGAGAATTCTGAGGTCCTTTCCCATCTGCTTGAGGCTTTGGATTTTGGAGCTCCACCTCATGGAGGAATTGCTTTAGGTAAGTGTTCTCTAGCTTTCCAGATGCAGGTGTCCTGTGACCTTTTTTTCCCCCTTCGTTAGATCCCAAGAACAAGCCTTATGCTTGTTAGTCATGTCTCCTGACAGAGGTGGCTGTTCTGGGGTTGCAATTTGGCACACCAGTGTGGTAACATTGTGGGCTTACACTGTGCTTCCATCTCTGGCTGCTTTGTAGAAGGAAAGAGGTCTCATCATTAAGTGCAGAATATTTCAGTGTTCCTCCCCAGCATCAGAGTGATTTAGTTCTTACGCAAGGGCCATATCACATACTGTTGGCTCTAAGGATGACTCTTATCAGCTGTTCTACAAATAGTGTATTCGTTAAGATTAGGTCATACTTACTGTCATTCCTGTGCAGCCAGAACAGTATCCCTGTACTGCGTGTCCAGAGGCCTGGGACAGCATGGTACTTTGTGTTTCACACCCTGGGTCACTGTCACAACCTTGCCCTCTGCTTCAATCTCACTTCCCTTCTTCCATATCTGTTTTGCTTACTAATTTAGATAATGTCAGATTTTTTTTCTCCAAGTACCCTGCAAATTTGTGGTTTTAAAAAAGAAAAACGCTCTCCTGTTACAAAAAAAAAAAAAAAAAGAGAGCGTTTTAACCTGTGGTCTTCCAGTGTGATTTCCCTCTGTTCAGTCATCCAGAGCCTCTTGTTCTTTCTGAATTCCTCCTAGTTGTTGTAATCCTTCAGAACTGGCTGATGAAGAGCTTTGAGCAGTTAAGCAGAGCCCTGACAGTGTACCTGCCTCTTAGCTGCCCTGGTTTTGTTACGCTGCTGTGGGGGTTTAACCCCAGCTGGCAACCAAGTGCTGGCTCACTCTGCTCTGCTCCCTGCTGCCCCCCTGCCTCCCCCGAGGGAGGGGGGTTGAGTTAAGAACAATTTAATAATTGAAATAAAATAAAAGAAGCAATAATAATAATGAAAAGGAAGCAGAAGGGGAGAAGAATAAAATCCAAAGGGAAGGAGGGGAAATAAAACCAAGTGATAGACAATACAGCTGCTCACCACCCACCGATCAATGCCCAGCCAGTCCTCAAGCAGCGGTCTGCAGGCCCTGACCAGCTCCCCCCGATTTATATACTGAGCATGATGTTCTGTGGTATGGAATAGCCCTTTGGCTAGTGCAGGTCAGCAGGGCTGGCTGCGTCCCTTCCCAGTTTCTTGTGCCCCTCCAGCCCTCTTGCTGGCAGGGCCTCAGAAACTGAAATGTCCTTGACTTAGTATAAACATTACCTAGAAACAACTAAAAGCATCAGTATGTTATCAGTGTTATTCTCACACCAAACCCAAAACACAGCACTGCACCAGCTACTAAGAAGAAAATTAACTCTAAGCCAGCTGAAACCAGGACAGCTGTCTGCAGAGGCGCTGTTTCTGGCTTGCAGGCCTTGGTGTGTTGCAGAAGTTTCTGTAATATTGAAAAGCTTGATTTTGCTAGGGCCGTATTTGCTAGGGTCATATCCAACATTTGCTAGGGCCCTAAGTCAAGTGGTTCACCAATTTATTTTCTACTTCTAGGACTTGACAGGCTGATCTCTCTCATCGTTGATGCTCCAAGTATCCGAGATGTCATTGCTTTTCCTAAATCCTTCAGGGGACGAGACTTGATGGGCAATGCTCCAGACTATGTCACTCCAGAAGAACTAGAGCCATATCACATCCAGGTTTCCTGGCCCCTTGCAGATAAAGAGGCAAAGAAAAACTGACTTAAAGCCAGTGGTGTAATGTAAGCTGATCTGTTTAACCAGAGGTGGTTACAGCTTCTGAATACTAGAGTTCAGTTCTGAAAACATCAACTGGCAGTTTCAGGATTGAGTGGGAAATAGATAGCTCTCTGATAGGAATTCACCTATGGGTTGGTAATGGGGAGAAGTAGAAATGCAAAAGAAAAGAACATAACTTTAGCATAGGATATTGAAACTGTTGGCTTTGAGGTACGATATTGGAGGGAAGATGGGATCTATTTTATTTTTTTTATTCACTGGCCACATTTTACATGTCCCTTGTAAAGTATTATTCCTCCCATCTGGCGGAGATAGTGTCAGCTTCCCTGGCAAAGTGGTTTGTATTCCTGGTGATGGTTGGATCTGGGGACTGTTACAATAAAGCAGTGCTGTGCTGGGCCAAGAGCTCTGGACACTCCACAGCAAAACTTTAGTGCAGCCAGCAGCTTGTCTCATGTTGCAGGATACAAGATCATCCAGAACTTGCCATGAGGAGTTCACATTCAGCTGTGTTCCCCCCTCAAAGAGGGGGAGGGAATTGTTCGTAATGTTTGCAACAGTTGTCTTAGTAACGCTAGTCAAAGAGGTGATGATCTGTCTTCGGGGCCTGTGGTCCTGGTGCTTTTCAGCACACTTAATTCTGAAGTTTGTATGTTTGTAAATAAAGTTTATCAAGTTTATCTGGCCATGTGGTTTTGACTGAGCTTGGCTTTGGACTTTCTCTACAAGAGCAAGCTGCCAGGTTTTCGTTGTGACCCCTGATCCCTCCAGGAGGTGAGAACTGTGACAGCATAACAGGGTTGCCAGTCTTCTGTAAATTCTGCCAGGTTCTGCAAGTCTGCTGCTACAGTGGTGAGTGAGGCAGCACCAAGTTCCTCACAAGTAACTGTTCATCCCTGTCCCGACCAGAACAGCTACAGTGCAGGAGCGTACAGAGCAGAGCACCAGCTCTAGCAGCGTCCTACCAGACCAAGCTACTAGTGTTAGCAAGCTGCCTGCAGAGGCACTCCCCTAGGTGGTGTTAACTCCGTTTGGCTTGGAGCAAGCGGAGAATTGGTGTGGGAGGAAAGAAGGAAGGTGAAGCAGCTGAGGGAAAAAGAAGGAAGAGGTTACCTGAATAAGCTGGGAAGATGGTGCAAAGGAAGGAATGGGAGACCTACTGTGTCCCAGTTGGGCAGAACAAGCAGGAGGCATCTCCTAGTGCAGAAGGAAGACTGCAGTTCTTGTCTGAGCTGATGCTGAACTCCAGCTGTCTGCAGGAGGTCCTATCCTGCAGGTTCTAACAGATTCTGGGCTGCTCCAAGGGTTATCAGCTAATTCAGCCTCCACATTGTGGGATATCGTGTGGTGGTGCATACTGTTGGGTTGGTTGTTTTTTTTTAAAAAAAACTGGACTATCCCGTTGGTAAGAAACACTAAGTGAGGTCGTCTTAAGGTTGGTTGGTTGGAGTACTTTGTACAGACTAGAAGTACCATCCATAGACAAGTAACAGTAGAGCTGACTCGCTGCTGTTTTGCAGATTGTAAGATGGAGCTCTGTGTGTGAAAAAGAAATGTTTCTTATGATTGCTATCGTCAGTCTTGGAGCACGGCTATTAAAAAAAGCCAGAAAACCAGCACAATCCTGCGTATATGTTCACATTCATTCTAGTCAAACACTATGAATACCTTAGTTTTTTCCCTGAGCTATTCATTCTTGAAATTAATTTACCTTTGTTTACTTGGGTTTTTTTTCCCACTGAGTAGAAGTTGTCAATAATGGAATGAGGATCAGTTTTCAGAGAGAAGCTGAGCTGAAAATTGGACCCCAAGCAGATCCACGTTAAAATAATTTTTTAAATTTTTGTTGTTTTTTCAGGGAGGAGAGTCATCTTATGAGAGTTATACCAGATTTTTTGTTCCCTTAACTTGTAAGCGATGCTATGGAATACAAGGCTATATGTATCCTATTCAGCCTGCTTTTTTTAGAGGATGCTGGATTTTGTTGTTTATTTTCTTTACTAGTAGTGAGATGAAGATTGGCAGGGAATTTGCTTGAGGATCATCTGTGTTCCTAACACAGGGATGTCAGAGGCTTGTTTGAGGATATGGAATCGCGGAAAATACCATTTACCCTAAAAAGTTCATTAATCCCCCCCCGACTTATTTACAGTAACTGTAAGCATAATGTGCTGAAGTTTTTATTTTTAATTGTGAATTAAGGAGTGCTGTATCATCTGGTTAGTAACTGCAGTTCTTTTAAATTAGGATTATCAAGCTTTCCGAGGGTAACTGATGCTCTAAGAGGTTTAGGCAGAGATGTAACACTGCCTGCAACATTCTTCTTGAGAGCAATTGTTAAAAGGTGAGCAAGCTGTCCCTGAGGCGTACACATCCCTCTTGAGCAAGCTGTTTATTGTGCTGTTTGTTTACCTGCTGCTATATTAAGGACTCACCGCAGCTAGAAGTGTGTGGCACAGCCACGCTTAGCTACAGGGAAAAAAATACAGAAAAACGTGTCATTGGAGCTGCTGCAGTCCTGCCACAATTAGGTCAGTGAAAAAGATGTATCCCAAATTTATGCAAGCCATCTGTGCTTGGATTTGTGAATGAAGGTGGCTTACAAGTGTGGGAATTTGCCAGTGGTTGTGTGAATGTTGCCACAGAGAAGACATTAATCTTTTTGGTTTTCACAGAGTGTAAGGTTTCACTTGGGCTTGTAGGAGCCTGATCTACAGAAAGTCATTTTCAAACCACCTTCTAGTTGGCATACTTAGCTGCGTATTTTGCTATAAGCAAGAGTAGGCAGGTGTTACAAAGAAATACGTGGAAATAAGGGGTGGTTGTATTGCAGAGCAGTATCTCATGTTTGTTGGGGAAAAGCTGCTGGCCTCTTATCCCGAAAACAGATGTTAAAACTACTGCTTAAGTTCAGCACAATGTCCATCAGAAACACCTCCTGAAAATAAGCCACAGCATAACCACGAACTACAAGCTTTCACAGAGCTCTTGTCACTTCTATCCTCCTCTTGTTTTCCTGTGTGAGGCAAACCTATGGAAAAACGTTGCTGTTGGCTATGCTAGGAGGTGCAAAGTCCTGGACTCCTCTGTAAGAGTTAGTCTTTCAGTGATCTTTCATTAGAGGTGTGGTGTGTAAGAACAAAAGGCTGGTGAAGCTGTATTGCTGCGTGGTTTGGGTTGGTTGGATTTTTTTTTTCCCTTCCTCACGCAGCACAAGTCTCCAGGCCCAAGCTGAACTAGCTGTGTAAATCTGCTCATCAGCTTAATGAGAGTCTAAAGTCCTTAAGGGTGCCTTTGTACTACTCCTTTTTGTCCAAAGAGCAAGCAGTAACACAGCTGTGTGTGCAGACTCCTCTGTGTTGCAGGTACTAAGCAGGTCAGCTGTTACCAGAAGTGCCCCCGGCACACAGAGCATCCTCTTGCACTACAGTGTGTATGCATGTACAATCAGTAACAAACTCCCTGTCATTAACTGCTTCCAGATTCCTGCAGTGATTTCCACATTGTGACTCCTCTGCTCGCTCTTCAACTACTTTTCAGTGTGTGTGTATATATGTGATGGACAAGAGAGCTGTCTGGCCTCTGGGAACTGTATACGGAGCAGCTGGCTTTGTTGGGAATAGGATCACCAGCACAGGTGCTGCCTGGGGATTTGTTTTGGGTTTTTGCTGGTATGGATCAGCTTGTGATGGTTGAATGTGTTCTCTGACGCAGTCTTCTCAACTCCAGAGAACTTAATGACACTCCTATATGGGATGTGCACATCAGAGTGGGTGACAGGGCTGTACAAGGAGCGCTCTCGCAGGAGCCAGAGCTGTATGCAAGGCCTCTGTACTCCTTTAAACCCGCCAGCTTGCTGGTTTTCTTCTGTTAAGTCTGAACAAAACACCAGTAAAATGGAGAGACGGTTTATTCCCCACCTGTAGGGCAACTGGCTCCATGTATGTTTCAGTAGATTTGACTGGAACAACTCTCTAGTAGGTTTATACTGCCCTTTGGGAACATTAGAGATAACTTTCCAGTGTGTTTCAGGGTTTTTTTTCCCCCCTTCTAGAACTGGAATGTAGCATGCTGGTGAGATTTTCAGCAGCTACAGTGTGTTGGTTGGTGGGTTGGTTTTTTTTCTCCCTTAAAGGTTTCCAAGCCTATCCAGAATATTTCAGGTTGGGCCAAGCTGGGGAGAGACTGCAGCGTTTGATTTCAGCCACCCCAGATGGCTTGGGTGGATTTGGCTGTGAGGGTTTTGTACAAAAACTGGCATAAAGACAGGAACCGTTTTCAGAACTCAAGCTGGAGTTTAATCCTGTATAGTGCCGGTATCTATCTCCCTAGAGTTAGCTAAATTACAATATAGCTTCACAGCAGCTTTGTGTAATCCCATGCCGCAGATACTCAGAGGTTCAGGGTGCTGATTAATTCCCAGTTCTGTTGAGAACGCACCACTGCTATGTGAAAACGCTACAATTTGTAACAAGTCAGCAAAAAGAATGGTTTCAGCTGTTTGCAGCTGGATTTGTACCCACCATTTTACCCCAGGGGGAAAAGGGGGGGACTACTGCTCTGTACCACCACTCTCCTGTAGCCTGGGTCTGATGGAAGGGTGTTTTCTGTTTTGGAAGGATGGGGACCTCAGCTCAGACTCAGTGTGGTGGAAGCCAGAGGATGTTAGTTGGGTGTGTAAAGCTACTCCTGGTGCCAGACTGTACACTCAACCCGGTGTTGCTGCATGTCAGCGGGAGGTTTTGCGCATTCGTGTTGTGCGCCTCCAACCCCAGGAAGGCGCAAATCTGCTGCTCTGTACTTCACCAGCATCTCTTCCTCTGGGAGGAATGGAGCAGGTATGGTGTCGGGGGATGCTGCGCCGACGGCCAGCATCTGGTGCATACAGCCAGCCTCCGAAAAAGTCTGTAATGGTAAGAGCAGAAGGATAAGGAGAGCTTATGCTCTCAAATGTAAGGGTTTTATTTTTCCCCCAGCTTACTGTACACCTTTAGTTGCTTGCACAATGATTTGTTTTGACCAGGCTCGCTTGCTGTTGGCAGGTCCATCCCCAGCCACCTGGTGAGGATGCTTGGGGTGCTCTTCAGCCCAGGTGTCAGCAGCAGCAACGCAGGCGCAGACAACTGACAGCCACCTGAATGGTACTGGGTGGAAATCCCCCGTGTGAGCTTCACGTGATTCCACTCTCAGTGTTTGGACTCTTATTTTTGGCTTGTGTTCTAGTTTGTTAGTTGTTTTTTTTCCCAAAGCATTGTTTTACGTAATTAAAAAATGTTGATTACGTGCAGTCACCAGCTGCGCCAACCACAATTTTTCAGCAGAGCCCTGTGACAGATGTATTCAGATGGATTGGTCACATTTGTCTCTAATAATCCATCGGGCTCCAGCTTTCTTGTTATGCTTTGATAGCCATTGTGTCTACCGTAGTGCTAAAGTAGAGTTGAAGAAAAGTGTTATGCGCAGTTTCCCCATTAGTTTGGTCATATTAAAAATATATTTTTATTTCTGTAATCATGAATTCTGTTGAATTATGGGTTTTTCCAAAAAGTACTTCCTCTCACTTAATTTAAATCTCTCATTTGGTCATTTCACCAGGTACCTTCCCATGTAGGTTATTAGAAGGAACGAATACTCAGATTTCTTCCGTGTTCTCCATTCTGCTCATCATTTCATGAATTAATATCCTCTGTTTTTCAATCGCATCAATTTTGAGTTGTACCATTTTAGGCAGTTTCACCTGCCTTCCTGGGGAGATCATTGCGTGCTCCCAGCAGGGACTTTCCGTACACCCATCCACAGCTGAAGTGGCCAAAAGTTGATGCAGTTGTAGGCTGATGGGGGTAATTTTTTCCCCATACATGTTACTGTTCGTATTTATCACCCTTCCCTTTCTGCTCTATACCATGTAAAGGTACCAGAGAACATTTTTGGTGCAAAAATTAGTATTAACTGTGCACTTCAGGTAATATTTTAAAAATGATAAATCATCAGAAAGGTTACAAAGTACCTGAAAAAGAAAGCAGCAAGCTTTGGCAACACTTTGCTCTTTCCCAGCTAGCAGGAATATACAAAGTGAATGAAAAAAACATTTCTGAGAACAGTTAGTACAAGGGGCATGTGTGGTGGCAGTTTTCTCTGGAACAACAATCACAGTGTACTATTGGTTTTTTTTTTTTTATATTATCTTCTATTTGGAGAGTGATAGATGTAAACCACTCTGCCCTGAGAATTTTCCTTGTTTGCTTAGCAATTTTGGGAAAATTGTAGCTGAAGGCTTCAGCCTTTTGATGGTGTCCCTTGAAATGCAGGCTCCTCATTTGTCATCTATTCATTTTTTCTTGTCATTAGATTTTTATTTGTGTATACAGAAAAAGACGTCCAGTACAGTTCTGTAAAAGAAAAGCCTTAAACGTCTGTTTTTCTTGTAGCATGAACAGAACTAATTTGACAGCAATTACAGTGCCAGTGCTCGGAGTGGGGTGGCACCGAGTGACTCTCATCCTTTCAAACTGCATCACTTCACTCTGAGTGGCAAAACAAGTGTCCAGAGCAAAGCGGGTGTGATATTTCTCATGGGTGATACAGCCCCTGGTAGTGGTAAAATGCCTTTTTTTTTTTTTCTTTTTTTTTTTTTTTGCAGCTCTGTACATATCGGAGAAATGGTAGGAGAGGTGGGTGGATGACAGATCAAGGTCACACAGGGTGTTGTCCCAGAGGGACAGCTCACATAGGAAGCTGTCCCCTAACCTCCTGACCTCCTCCACTGTTGGCGATGTGGACACTGGGATCGAGGGCCCCCTCGGCAAGTTTCCCAATGACGCCAAGCTGTGCGGTGCGGTGGACACGCTGGAGGGCAGGGATGCCATCCCGAGGGACCTTGGCAGCCGTGACAGATGGGCTCGTGCGAACCTCGTGAAGTTCAACAAGGCCAAGTGCAAGGTCCTGCACATGGGTCGGGGCAATCCCAAGCACAAGTGCAGGCTGGGCAGAGAGCGCATTGAGAGCAGCCCTGAGGAGAAAGACTTGGTGGATGACAAACTCAACGTGACCTGGCCCTGAGCGCTCGCAGCCCGGAGGGCCACCCGTGCCCTGGGCTGCGTCCCCTGCAGCGTGGCCGGCAGGGCGAGGGGGGGGATTCTCCCCCTCTGCTCCGCTCCGGTGAGACCCCCCTGCAGCGCTGCCTTCAGCTCTGGGGCCACCAACACGAGAAGGGCACGGACCTGTCGGAGCAGGTCTGGGGGAGGCCACGAAGATGCTCAGGGGGCTGGAGCCCCCCTGCTATGGAGACGGGCTGGGAGAGCTGGGGTTGCTCGGCCTGGGGAAGGGAAGGCTCCGGGGAGACCTTCCAGCAGCACCAGTGCCTGGCGGGGCCGGCGGGGCAGCTGGGGACGGGCTTTGACACGGGCACGGAGTGATGGGACATGGGGAATGGTTTCAAACTGAAAGGACAGATTTAAATTAGATACTAGTAAGACATTCTTTACTGTGAGGTTGGTGAGGCACTGGCAGAGGTTGCCCAGAGCATCCCTGGCAGTGCTCAAGGCCAGGCTGGATGGAGCTTGGATCAGCCTGGTCTGGTGGGAGGTGTCCCTGCCCAGGGCAGGGGGTGGAACTAGGGGATCGCTGAGCTCCCTTCCAACCCAAACCCTTCTGTGAGTCTTTAAAAGGAAAAAAAGCTGGAGTTTAAATAAAAAGTACTCTCTCATATTAATAGTAAAAGTTTCAAAAAGCAACTCTAGAAGGCAAGAGCTTGATTTGGATGTTTAGGATGTCTTGTAAAAATCCCAAGAATGCTTTAAATAGAATTTAAAGTGAAAGCATATAAAGCCATGAATTCTCATTTCATATTTTCACTGTTAATACCATATAACTATAGCCAGATCCAGGAGAAAAAAAAGATCCTTTTAATGGGAAGAGCATAATTTTATCCCAGCTGCCACAGAAATACACAGGACCAAGCTCTGCCCGCAGCTGCCTTTGGAGATAGCTTGCTGGTTTTAATGCATTTGCAGGAGCCACAGGAAGAAAATACCTGGCGTGCTGTTACTAATTTCATTTGTGGAAGATGAGATAAATGTTAATGAATACAAACAACCATTACCTGCAGACTCACTGGTTAAATAACTATGCTGACTAAATTAATATACGAAAAGGTACTTTGTAGTCAGGATGACATTCAGCTGGAATAATACTTTCTGAAAGGCAATTTCTGCAAGTTTATCATTTTATTAACTCTACCTGAAAAACCTTTGGTTCGAGTTGTGAGCCTGCAGGCCTTTTTTCTTCACATCAAGGTCATTTCCATCCCTCTCTTTGGCTCCTCACTGCTTCCTTGGCAGCACTGATCAAAGCCTTTGAGGGATGCCCGGTGAGCAGCCCTTCATTATTTCACCTGGGATCGGTTTTTGGATCCAGCACACACCGCATGGCCTCGTAAGCAGCTGCTGCAGCTCAGGTGAGGAATAGGAGTAAGTGACTGAGGTCTGGGGAATGTAGGAATGAGCTGACTCTGAAGTAAAAATAACGTGCAGTTAATTCATGCCGCCACCTTGTGCTTAAAAAGATTTTAAAATACTGAAAAGTGTCAAAATAATCAGAATCTATCATGCAACAGTAGGAAATACTGAAGCTGTTCCTGAAATAGCCAGTGACACAGAAGATTTTTGTGTGTTTTCCTAGGGGCAACTGTTCCCTTTGAAATCATAAAGCAGGTCGCTGTTTCTATTCCTTAGCCTTTCACGGGAGTGTGAACTGAAAGCTGGAAGTGCACCAGGTCTGCTTATATGTATTTTCTGTGAGATATGTATACACACTATGCATCTTATTATGGAGAGCAAACATCATGTAATGTGAAGTGATAGACATTTTTATGCATTTTAACAAATTCATAAACAGAAAATGTCATTTATCATGGAAGTTGATATATAGTGTTCATTTATTTATTAAGTATACCTGGAGGATAGGTAAAATTGAGGATGAGAAGTCTCACCAAAGCCTGCTGAAAGGCTGTGTCCACCCCAGTGCAATTAAAGAAGAAACGATGAGGATGCTCAGGAGGGTGAGTTTCTGAACTCGCCTTGCTTTCAACAGCTGGGACTTGAACACAATGCTACAGAACAGTAGGAAGTTTCTACTTAAGCTTAATACTTTTATGACCTCTTTGGCAGCTCTTGCGTTTGACTTGACCTTGCTTTTGAACTGCTGTAGCTTTGTTTTGTTGTTGTTTTTGTTTTTCTCCTCCATGGAGCTAGCATGGCTCGTGCTAATGTCTTAGATTTCTCTGTCTATGGATGACTCTGATTCCCTTAGTCACTGCGGTTGCAGGCATGGGCAGAAACTTCAGGAGGCAACGCTTCCTGACAGCTCCACGTGCTTATCCAAATCTTTTTTCAGAGCACTCTGAGACTATATGAATGGCTACCACGGAACAGTTGGTATTTGTCATTTATAACATTTCATCTAATGTTCGACAGATGGTGTAGTGGACTCTTCTGTATAGCTTGCGTGGCCAAATGAGACTTAATTTCTTTTTCCCCCAGGTTTCTACCTCTTGTGTTACAGTATTACATAATAATAGATATTAATAAAAATCATGTGTATATAATATATATAACTACAAAAAAAAAAAAGTATTACAGCTTGGTTTCTTCCAGGTTGCATAACTCAGGGCTTGCCTCTGGAGCAAGGGGACTGAGCTTTTGGTGACAGTGACCTGAAGTGCCACTACTAAATGAGTAGCCACAATTCTCCCTTTGTAACTGTGGGATTTGTTTCTATCTCTAAGCCTGCAGGACAAATGCTTTTTTAGCTTTGTCGTGATCCCTTAATGTAAGAAATACTTGTTATGGCTGTGACAGCCCTTCCTTTCAGTAGTCCTGGTAAGCACGACAAAAGCAGGTCAGCACTTCCTTGCTCCTCTTCATACTATTGATGTATGTGTGGGGGATAATCATGGGAACAGAAAGAACTATTGAAAAAATGTCAAGAAGGCCAAAGTGTTTAATGCGTTATTTTTTCATACTAGTCATCATTAGAACGTTCAAGAGAAAGAAGTGCTGACTAGCACTGCTGGTGATAATGACAAGGAGGTGGGATCTTTGCTTAGAATACAGGGAAAAAATGCATTCAAGGGGGCTTTCAGGGTATCAGGTGGTCTCAAGCTGTCTGGGTGTCAGGAATTTTAATAAAAAGTTACCTGAAGTTATTTCAGAATGGTTTGTGGTGACTGAGGTGCTTAGAAGCATGATTTGGTGGTGATCTTGGCAGTCCTGCGTTAATGGTTGGACTCAATCTTAATGATCTTTTCCAATGTAAACGATTCTATGATTCTATGATTTTTGACAAATTATGGCGGATGGGTGAGGAACCTGACTGCTGTAAAAGCCATGCAGTACCTATCTCTAGAAGGAAGGAAAAGATGACCCGGGTAATTACAGAGTGGTTTAATTTTCATTTGCAGAAGAAAAAAAAAATCTGAAACAAAAGCAGTCTGGAAGATGTTGGACAAGTAAACCACGTGTTTTTTTGGAGGAAAGTCCTCTCAAACCAAAGTAATATCCTCTGACAAGATTAAAAGGTCTCATTACTAGGGAAGAGGCAGTACGTGATAAATACCAAGTCTTTTTGGCATAGTCATACCTAGCGTGACTCTAAGTGAAACTGGGTACAGAATGGTTGGATGATGCTACCCAGGGAGGGGGTGTGTGAATTAAATGTGCATTTTCAGGTGCTTGTCCCAGGAACATTTCTTTCGGTCTTGGGTGGTGAATAGAAAATGTAGTTTCATATAGTTATTAACAAACCAGTACAAATTTGGATAATTTGTAGGCTGTTGGGAGAGGGATATGGCTGGGATTCAAACCTTGACAAAAGGAGAAATGGCCATGAAAAAGCTAGGATGCCATGCAATGCAGAGAAATGCAAGTCGCTGTATTTAAGAGGAAAAAACCCACCACCCAGTTCTGCAGACAGCAGCAGACAACCGGCTGTTGTGACAGCAGAACTGCTGGTGTTTATACTGGGTCACAAGCTGAACATGAGTCAACAAGCTTGTCCTGTTGTGAAAAAGCAAATACCACGCTGGGGTGTAAACAGCCACGCAGACAGCAAAACACACGTTGTTGTCTCTTCCTTCTGCTCAGCGTGGTGTGGTCTCAGCTACAAAACCTGATTTTTGGGTCTGGAGCTGTGCTCTTGAGGAGAACCTGTGCGCTGCTGGAATTCCCAGGCTGAGATACTGGCCTGGCAAACAACCGCGCTGTTTGCTCGCTGCCTTGTGACTTGGGTGTCAAATGACTCCCTTTGATACAGAAAAGCTGCTTCCCTTCATCTGGGAGCAGGGAAGGCAGAGACTGATGCGCGAGAGCTGGCCGGGTGAACAAATTGGGTTTCCTTCTCGGTATTGCGCATGATGCTGTCCCAAAGCTCCGCTCCTGGCCCGTGCAGTTACACTGGTGTGCTTCAGTGGTTTGTTTTACATTTGACTGCTTCCTCTTCTTTAGTAGGTGTTGATGTTTTCCAAGAGGGAGAGATACTGATATTCAGGTAGTTGTGAAAGTCCATTTTTTTTTCTTTTCTTTTCTTTTTTTTTTTTTTCCTTTACTTAATCTTACTGTGTATTTCTCTCAGATGTAACCTTACAGACCCAGTGGATGATTGTGTTCCCAATCCTGAATTTTTTTTAAGAGCAGAGGGACTGTTTACATTGTACCTGTGCATATTCTGGGTGCTGCCTGAGGTCCATTGGACCCCTGGAACCTTTGTAGGCGGTCTGGGCTCGGGATCATCGGGGTCTGGATCAACTTCGCTTGTCCATGCAGCTGTGGGGACTTGGGAACATCCCATCTGCCTGCTGTCAGGCAAGTGGTGTCTTTGCAAAGGCAAATGATGGAAAACCCTGAAATATAACCCTCTCTGTGGGTCACCTTCTTTGGATGTCTTTAGCCATGCGTAAGGAGATGGCACAGCTTGGCTAATAAATAGAGCTTTATGGCTTTTAACACACAGCGAGGACAGGCAGGTTTTAACAAGCCACCGCACCGAGTGCTAGTAGGAGCTGCTAGACCAGGCGTTAGTATGCTTCTGCCCTCCTCACCCTAAGGCATCCAAAGAGCCTTTGCTGGCCCCGTAGGCACTGGCAGGAGCAGAAATGTTGGTCTCCAGTGCTCCCTGCAGCAGATCCTTAATGGTGCTCATCTGCTGTCTTCTGCCTCTGTATTTCCTATAGAATTTTCAATATTGATGTTGTCCTCCTTGAATTTTTAAACTACCAACTTCCCTTGCTGCGGCAACTCTGTAACTTTGTCTTACCTGGTCGAGCTCTGGTTTATATCTTTTTTCACTTCTTGGCAACTTTTTCTGCCTGTTTTAGGGAGCTGGGCTGCACTGAAATTAGGTGTTGGGCCCTTGGACGCTGCTGAACCCCTTGGAGACACAGTGGAAGGCTCTGGAGAGAGGATTACACCCTCCCCAGCCTTGGAGGCAGCACCGGTGAAGGCTGAGCAGTGTCAGTGTCAGGCAAGTGATGGGTTAGGCTGGCAGGAGCACCGGAGCCAGCGCTGTCTCACCACCAGTGTTGCTTCCAGGGATTGCCTTGCCTGCTGGGCTAGCCCCGTAAGGAACATCCCAGCTTATTGCTACTCCTAAGGGACTTTCTGCTGCCTCACAGCATGGCTCTGGGTTCTGTAGGGCTGCAATGATAGAAATCCGAAAGATGAATTTCTGCAGGTGCTTGGTCAGAGCTGGCATGTGGTTTTCCAGGTATGGGAGCCAGTTCTCAGGGTTGAAATGGCTGGACTTTTTTTTTTATATGCCTTGGCCAGTGTCATGAGAGCATCTAAATGCAACAGTCTGGGCAGCGGAGAGGGATGACTTGGTTCTTGGGCTTCTTGTTCTTTGCCAAACGGTACTTGGGTCACAGCATCTTCCACAGAGGGTAAAGACATATCTCCCCTCCCAGGGCACTGCTCTTTAAATAGAGGCTCAGCAGTTTTCCCAGATGTTAGTTTAGCAATGCAAGGGCTAAACAAACAGCAACAGATGGGAAGTCCCTTGTTGTTGTGCACCACAAAGCCAGAATATGACTCCAAAACATGTTTTGCAGGGTTGCTGCTCACAGTGGGTGAGTTTGAGTGAGCAGTGAGCTACAGCCGAAGGAAATGAACGAGCAGCAGGGATGGTGTTATATCCTTCTCAGTTGTGATTAGGAAGGAGCACTGGAAGATGGTGGCTCGCCTTTGAGCTCTGTGTGTTGCATTTACCCTTGCTGCAGCAGGAGAATTAATAGCAGGTTTTTTTAAAGACACTTTTTCTCCATAAATGCCTTACCAAGAGTGTTGCTCCCAGGGGCATTTGCTTTAGGGGAGGGAGAGAGGTTATTGCAAGAGTCCTTTCCCAAAAGAGTTCTCTGTTATGTGATGTTTTAGCAAGAAAGACCTTCTCCAGAGACTGTGCTTCCCCTCAGGAGATTAATCTGTTTCGCAGAGCTTAAAACCCTCATTTTATTTGAAAACGGTGCTTAACATCGGTTGTAGCCTTCGGTCCGTCGGTCCCCTGTATCGTGGTGGTCTCCCTTACCTCCCAAACTAGACTTCAGTCACTCAGAAGTGACAATACAGCAGTCAGCGCCTCTGTTAGACTGCCCCTGGCTTGGACTTGGCTTACAGAAAAAGTCAAAGCCCTGGGTCACCGTCCTTTCTGGGAGTCTCGTCCCCTGCTGCTTTTGGATAGGTCCGGGAACACGGCCCCAGGATTGGGGACTAGTGGAGCCAGAAGCCACAGAAGCATCCACAACAGCTTTCTCTCTTGGTTTCCCCACGGGAATGAGTTTTCCACCACTGCCGTTTGCAAGCCCAGTTTAACAAATCAAGGGCTCTCCCCGAGTCCCAGGGTCACAAATTCAAAGCCAGGCAAGTAGCAGTATCTTGCTGTTTCCCAGTAGTGCCAGTTCTGCCACGTGATGGTTTCCAGAGCTAAAAGACTTAAGGTATGTGGTATCTGGAAAACACGTGATGGACCAGCTCTGGGGCTTTTATTTCCAAGGCTGGGCATTGCTGGGTTCATGACCTGGTTTCAGGGGGGCAGAATATGTCTGTGTGAGGGGAAGGGGAGAGGAAGGTCACGGGCAGGCGGATTGTCGGTGAAGCTGTCTGCCCCTGCAGGGACCAGGGTTCCTGAGGTGGATCCAAGCCATCAGGCTTCACAGCCAGGACGAGCTGCTAATTCCAGTAATGGCACTGCCCCAGCTGCCCGCTTTGGAAGATGCTTGGGTTTTGTTTATGCACTAGGAGTCGTGTTTTGTGAGTGCCCCATCCACCGCAGGAGATGTCTCTGTGAGCAAAGGGCCAGCACTAATGCCATCCTGCGTGGCTGTGAATGAATTCGCCCTTTATTCAGCTCTCTCCACCCCTGCTGAGCCGAGAGCCCTGCACTGCTCACAGGCGTGCATAGATGCTGCCATTTGCAGCGCTTGTTCAGCCGGGCTTCCACACCCTGGTGCCTCTAATCCTGGACAAAACCCGGGCCGTGGAGCAGCAAACACAACAAGACCCCTATTCTTAGCCTGGAAAGCCTCAAAGCCATTTCTCCGGGCTGTAGGGCGGTGAATATGCAGTTGCTGGAGCTCTCGACAAAGCTGAGTGAATAGCAGCGTTTGTCGTTAGCTCTGAACATACACTCCTCTCCCATTGGATCCGTAGCCTTCACTGCGGCTTTTCTCAGTTACATAAATATGGCCTATTTTCCCCTCACAAATTAACATCTCGCTCACTAAGTTTAGGCTTTCACATGCATACAAAACAAACCCTCTGATTTTCCACGCACAGCTGGAAATCCTGGCTCACCTGGGGAGAAGCCGTCCCTGCCCGTATAAAGCCTTCGCAGAGGTGACGGACAGCGGTGCTGGCAGTGTCCCCTCGTGAGTGGCACAACTCTGAAGTCCTGGAGACTGTATGGCAAATCATCCAAGGTGCCTTGTCCTTTTTCCTGCTGGGAAAATCGGACCCCAGCCGCACGGTTGTGAGGATGCCGGAGGGTCTGCCTTCCTGGCCGGCTGCATGGCATCCTGGAGGCTTGGGAGCTGGCTGCGTGCTTTGGGGCACAGAGGGGATGGCTCCTCACTCCCCAGAAGACACAGATGTGGGTATTATTTTCCCCAAAGGTGGTGCACGCCATCCCCCCTGAACATACTAGGAGGTTGCACTGCAGTATATCTGCATTAACAACAGCCCTACAGAGAATTCCATTTGGAATTCTCCCAGCCCTGGGGTGTAAGAGAGCTGACTCGCACCCACTGAGTCTCTGGGCAGCTTTACTAGCGATAGAAGTAATGCAGATGCCCGCGCCTTGCGGAGATCTTACTCCCTACTTCAGCAGCCTAAAGGGACCCAGCTCCCCAGTGCCCCTGGGGTCTCTCCGTGGTGGGGAAATGGTCAGGATCTTGCCATAGCACCAGATCGCAGCTTCTTGCTCCTCTTGTAGTGGGAGTAAGGATACCTGGTTGTAGGTCCTGAAGCGATCACCTCCTGGGCCTACGTACCTGCTGCTACAGTCAAGGAAGCCACCTGTAGCTCTGGATCTGCAGTGAGACCTTTTGTATTGCAGGGCTGACGGCATGCTGTGCCCTGAAATACGTTCAGACAGCTCCTGGCAGAGTGACCGGTGAGGGAGATGTTTCCAGGAGCTGGACACCAACATCCTGAGGCCAGCTGCGCAGGCAGGCGGCTGGGGTGCCGGAGTCTGGCTCAGTAGGACTGGGTCCTATCCTGCTCTGCTGTAGGCAGACGTGCGATCTCAGGTGAGTCTTGAAGGTGTATTATTGAACACAGCCACTTAGAGAGAGATATGGACCCAGCAAAGCGGTGTACTGTCAGATTAACTGTTGTGGAGGGTGCTGACTTGGAGGCTTTCTGTGCTTGTGATTCAGTGCATCACACCCATTGAATTATTTTATTAACAGCAGCCCTGTGGCTAGATATCCACCTGCCTCCGAAATCACCGGTGGGAAACCTCGGAATAGGGAGCCGCAGTAAACAGGTGGCTGAGGGGGTTTCAGGGGTGGCTGTGATACCTGGAGCACCTGACTTTGCTTTCATTTTAATCCTTCTGACCAAACTGAGCATCCCAGGTGAGACCCAGCCCCTCCAGCAGTAAGCTGCTAGGGCAGAGGAGGGGAAGAGGTGTGGGGTCTTTCCAAAAAATTGAAAAAGGCATTAGTCACAAAGCTCTCGCTTCCTTCCAAAGGATCACATGCTTCTAAGCTTGTGATGGTTTAGAGAAGCTCCTTGTAGATTGAGGAATTGGTGCCCCTTCGGGGCGGATTATGGCTACATCTCGGAATCCCTGGTGTGTTGGGTCTGTCGTTGCAGCAGATGAGCAGTGGCAGGGACGGCAGGCAGCTCTGCGCGCAGCTTTCTGTGCGATGTGCAGAGGGGAGGTGTTATGGCTGGAATGTCTTTCCATACCCTCCAAACACCCCGCCAGGTCTTTGGACCTGTATCAGCATGACCCAGAAAGTGGGAACGAGAGGGGGATGCTGAGCTTTACGCGATGCTGGTGCTTTGGGTATGTGCAACCCACTTTCTGTCCATCTTGATGCAACGCCGTCTCTGAAAGCTCTGGGTCAGGCTAGCCCTACGCTACCCTTCAGTGCAGCTGAGGAGGAATGGGGCTGGGGATTTTTTTGTGTTCAAAGGAAGAAAGGAGACAGCAAGGAAAAGCTGAACTCTCTATCCACACGATCCCTCCCTGCCCTCTAGCACAGCCCTTCCCCTCCCAGGTAAAAGCAAAGAAAGACAACAAAGCCCCCAGTACCCAGGCAGTAGTTTTCCTTGCTCTGATGGTCCATGGGGTCCTAATCTCTTCCCTGTCCCTTTTCCCTGCCATGCCTCGGGCCAGCAGCGGATGCTGGCAACTTCTCCATGGGCAGCAGCCAGCCTGCAGCAATAATGAGAGCAAGTCAGGCAGTGCCATCCTATACAAGCCTCTGTCTGCTCTGTGTGTGTGCATCTGCGAGAGTGCGCGCTCTCGCTCTCCTTTCTCCCCCTTCCCTCTCTTCCGTAACCCCCCTCCTTCCACCAGCTCTTGTTCTTTTCATGAGATACAGGGCTAGGGAGCCAGGAAAAGTGGCACAGTGCCGCTGCTCCTCCGGGGATAACTGTGGCCGGGCTGGGTCCTTTGCCCTCCCCGATGCACCGGGAGTCAGCAGACACTGTTCCTCAGGGTCCCAACCAGCCGTGTCCATCAAGCACCAAAAGCCACGTAGCCACCACCCTGCTGCCTGCTGCAAGACAGGTAAGAGCCAGGAGGCCCTTGGTGGGTGATGAGAGGCCCTGTGGTCCTTCGCTTGGCTACAAGTCCCCGGGGGAGGGGTTTTTACTTGCTCCTGCCCCGGTTTTCTGAGGGGAAGGATGGCTCCGCAGGCAAAGAGGGAGGGGAAGGGTGCTGTTCAGATGTCACCCCTATTAATGTCACGGTAGCGCTTCTCCCGGTGCGTTAATCTTCCCGTGGCATCTTATGAATGGTCAAAGGGACACAGACATGGCTTCTAATTAGCAGGCAGGGATAGAAAACGGCGTATTCTTACGTTAAGCCCTGGGCTGACACAGGAGCGGGACTGGTTCTGGGGTGATCCCCATTTCAATGGGATTAGTGGTGGGCTTTGATGCTGGGAGAAAATATCAGTCTGTGCTGGTGCTTGCAGCTCTGAGATCATCACCATCTTTTCATCCCCCCCCCCCACCCCCCCCACCCCTCCTCCCTTCGCTATTGTTGTTACTTTAAAATGGTGGGCTGTATTTCCTTCGGGTAGTTGGGTATCTGTGTCTGACACCCGGGCTGAACGCTGGGGCTGAGCTAGTTAAAAGTAAGACTAATTGGAGCGAAAGGAGAACATGTTGGAGGCGAGAGAACTGCATTGAGCGGAGACTGTAGTGCAAACTTGCAGATGGCAGGAGCACGTGCACTCTTTGCGAGAAGAACAGGGGGCTAACCTGGGAGGGGGGTGGGGTGGGCGCTAACCTGAGGAGGGGGTCGTTTTCCTGCAGCCCTGACTATAACTCATGGAGATCCCCGTAGCGGTGAGGGTCATCTGTTTGCTGTTTGATGGGGGGTGGGGGAGAAATAAGCTGGTAGCTTGGCACAGCTAGGAAATACAAGGGACCCGTTGTGCTGGCATCTTCTCCCTGTGACTGATGATCGCTGCGCTGGGTGCCGGCAGAATGCAGTTGCATTCCTCCATCTGGGGAGCGTACAGGCTGTGTAAAGGGCTGTGCTTTCACTGGCCTGCTTTGCTGCCCTTCTCAGAGATTCACTTGTTCCTGCAGCACTGTCCGCCCTGGCAGGGGCAGCCTGGCCGCCTGCCCTGCAGCCCTTCCATGTGGCTCTGGGTACGTGGCCCAGCCGTTCGGGCTTGACTGGTGCAGGCGCTGGCGGAGCTCGGTGTGCTCCGCTGTGCCCACTGGCAGGGCGCAGGCGAGGGCTGCCCGCCGGTCTCCCGAGGAGAGACTGGTACTGGAGGCAGCAGATATTTTTATGAAAGAACCACCATCTGCTGGAGAAAGAGGGTGAGCCCATCTAACTCACTTCATTTATGTTTTAATTAAGGCCAGAGCAGCAGCCTCCAGAGAGGAAAGAGAAATCCCAGCTCACCCATGCAGTTAACTCTGGTTTTCGTCGTACAAATACCCATTCAGCTGCTCACATGTTTCAAGTTAAGCACGTGCTCAGGTGTTTTGCTGCAGAGGGAATGACCTCCCAGTGCCACGTTGCATAGCTGTACAGCAGTTAAAATAGCCCCGAAATATCCTTGCTGGGGGACCTGGATGCCCCGTAACCCTGAGTCTTTGAAATAACAGTGATAAGAGGAAAGAAACACAGACCTTATCCATCATAAACGGATTTGTGAGTGCAACCCCAAGATCTCGGGGCTGATTTCTAGCATGGAATAAATGACTGGTTTAGTGTGTTCAGCTTGCAAAATGCAGGCTGCTTGCAAGCACCTTGAATGGTATCTCAGCAGAAAATTAACCCTGTCTATCAGCAAGCCTCAGTCCCTGGCCCGTGCCAAGCATCAGATCTCAATCAAAATGTGCTAGGGACAGAGCATCTGTGGTAGGGGATCTTTGCGGAGATCTGTCTCATCTGGGTGGATCTGTCTCGGCTTCCCAGCCACACACATCAACTGTGTTACAGACGCTGCCATATTGACAGCAGCAGCGATGCTGAAAGCTGGGAGGACTCCAAGGCTGCACAGAACAGCTCTGTGTCAACTCCAATCCTTTCTGCCTCCCTGCTCCACACTAAGAGCATCCTCTCCGACGCACACGCAGGGGCACCACCACGCTCCTTTACATGTAACTGCTCCTGGGCATGGGAGCATGTTTCCTCAGAGAACAATTACGAAATTGTAATAAAGTGCTTTAAAGGGGAAATTCTTCCCTTTGATGCCCGTCTCGAGAGCTGCCCCTCTCAGCCCGGAGCCTCCCACGCTGCTTAGCTGTTGGTTTTGTGTCCTACCTGCCTGGAGGAACTGGGGAGGGAGTGGGGACCACGCAGGCTGGGGCCAGGAGCCATCTCGCAGTGGAGGCATCTGTTCCACTGCTGCAATCGCGATGCCCAAGAGCCACAAACACGTCCAGGAGCCACTTTTATCATTGACACAGGAGAGAATTTAAATAGCTGCCATGCTCTCCAGCTGAGCCAGAGACGGAACTGTGGCTCACACTTTATGTAACTCATTTTTATTTTTAAACATAGTCTTTTATTTTCAAGGGGAGTTCAACTCAGTGGGTGTCTCCTATCTCCTGCCCTGCCTTGTTAGCGCACCTGCGGTGGCTTCTTTCATCAGCCCTCCAACCAGTATATCAGCTGCTTGGTTTCCTGCCTACCCCTGAAACTCCAGCTCTCACCTTCCAGGATTTCCTGCCTGCCTGGCCCGATGTGGAGAATGATTCGAGGTTTAAGGTGAATAGAAAAATTAACCCCTTAAAAGCAGTCTGAGCCACGTCTGTGGATGTTTCCTGATGTTACTGGGGCTCCTTTATAGAAGGGGGAGCTGTTTCATGGCTCTTCGCAAGTAAGACAAGCCTGTGGTTTGTTTTGCAGTGTGGGAAGCGATGTCACTCGTAATTCCTTCCTGCCAGGACAGTCACCTTGTGCTGCACCAAGTCTGTTTTCCCCTGGACCCTCAAACAAGCGGGCAGGCAGCGTGTCGCAAAGGAGCAGAGCATTGCATGTCAGGTGGCAGTTACTAACAATTTTCTTCCAGCTTCCAGCTGCAAACAGTGGTGGAGAACAGCAGGCTCTGGAGATAAATTAATTACTGATTCAAATTACCTTGAGGTTGGACCCATATAGGTGCCAGCCTGGATTCTGGATAAATTTGGAATGACCACGTGTCAAGGGAGACCAAATGACCCGTCGTATCATGAGAGCTTTGCTAGGGTTGCAAGTCACCCTGGAGGCATGAGAGAATTCCCAAAGCAGCGACTGCTGTGGGAGGCAGCCGGCCTCGTGTAATTGGCATCTTGCAGTCACAGAGCCTCCATCACTGAGCATCTTCCAGAGAGATCATAGAGGCAGCAGAAGCTCATGAAAACATACCAAATCACGCCTTTACCTGTGGGGATGTAGCTGCCAACCATCACAGCCGTCTGAAGGAGCACTTTCTTGGCACTAGGGAAAAACCTCTTGGACTAGCAAGTTGTGAAGCACACCCTTGAACAAGCTCCTTGCAGCACGGTACTAGACAAGAGAGATGCTGGCGCAGACCCAGGAAAAGTCACAAAGTAAGAGCAAACACAACCCCAAAGAAGTTCAAAGCCCTTGTGGTGTGGATCGCTGGAAATATGACAAGTCACGAAGTCAGAAATGAGAAGCAGAAGAGACAGTGGCAGGCTCGGTGTGATGGTTCATTAAGCATAAAATAATGGAATCCCAGAGCAGCAGCAGACCCCCGAGGAAACAGAGTTAAGAGTGAGAAGACAGGGAGAAGTCTGCTTAAATGTCAAGGTGAAGGAGTTTATTGAAGCAAACCCATGGGAGATGTCAACCAAGCAAATGAGCTAGTCACTGTAGGCATCCTCTGGTCTTGCAGCTCCGATCTGAGAAGGGTGGCCAGCTGCCAGCCCTGGGGGGAGCATCCCCGTATCTGGGGAGGCAAAAGCCACACAGCTACCAGGCAGAGCTGCCTTCCTGGTCCTGCTGGACACGTGAGGACAGCTGTACTGGAAAGAAGAGATGTCTTCAGGCCATGCAATTTTATCCAGCAGCTGAGGGGCAGAAACTGGGACCAAGTGAAACTAGTGGAGGTGTTTGGTCCGGAAGAAGTTTTTTGGGGTGTAAAAAAAAAACCTTGAGTGATGATCAGTGGACAAATCACACAGAATAGATGGGGAGACATTTAAAAATGTAGGGAAGTGTGAAAAGGACCCTGAAGATGGTGGGGAGGAAATTGATGTCCAGGGAACAGGCTGGCAAATTCCCTTCCACCCTGCCTGGTCACAGCCAACACTCCCAGCGCTGCACGTGTTCATCTCTTGTGTGTTTGCTGTTAGCAGGTCATGAGGAAATTGCTTTAAAGTATTTCTTGGAGAGATATAAAATTTTGGATGGGATTCAAGCCTAATATCAAAATGAGTTATTTTATTAAAAGCTTTTAAATAGAAGCTACAGAGTAGTCAGAAGCAGGAGAGCTATTTTAGAAGGAATTTTCTCTAAACCTCTCCTACTGCACAGAAGCTTTCTAAAATATTACCCAGTAAAAAACATAATTCCCTTTATCTCCAATTTAATTACATTTCCCGTAGTGCCTGTGTCAACACAGTTCACTTATTTTTGTTCTCTATTAGCTCGCACCTGGCCTGGGAAGATCTAGTCGTTCGTGGGTTGCTCCAGGATCTCACCGAGTCACGAGAAGGGTGTAGTGACGTACTGGAGGAGCAGGAATTGGGGTCTCTGTCCATACTGGCTATAGCTATGGGATGGTAGTATACAAAACTGGCGTAAGAGCTGGAGGGGGAGCAGGAGCACTGGCGTGGTCCTCTGATCTATCCCATCCAGAGTTAGTCGATCGGAGTTTTTGATCCGTTTGAGACCGCAGCAAAGGATAATGGACCAGAATTACCTAGAGCTTTGTCCATTGAACGTCTTGTGGACCTCCACCCCACGAAGCCTGTGTGTGTAAATGAGATCTGAGGGATGTCCTGGAAGTATTACAAAATGTTGTCACTCGTGACATCCTGTGGTTGCCTAGAGAAAACCTGGAAATGTGAAAATGCATTAAAACAAAAATGACACGTAGAAGTTAAACTCTTGGTGACGTATTAAGTCTGGCTTAGGTTTGGGGCAAGGGCTGAAGCTAACTGTTATTTAACTTGAACAAACTGGCTTGTTGTACCAGAGGTGTATGAAGAATCTCAACCTTTGACCTTGGCTGAGAGGAGATCGTATCAGCCACAGCATTTTTTCAGTGCTTGTCTTCTGATAGCTGGAGACACAATTAGTCTGAGTCAGGATGACCTGGGCTTTGCGACACAGGGGGGATGAGAACAAGGCAAATATTTCCATGCTGTGTTGAGCTGTGAAGGAGGGGATCCGAGCTGATGGTGGGCAGAGATCACTGCCTCAGTGCTTCTGATCCCTGTGCTTGTCTAGCAAGTTCTGCAGGACTCTGTCTCTCCCCAGGGATGTTGCCTGGTGATAACGTGCTATCTCAAGACATGCTTCCTGCTCTCAGCACCAGGGTGTCAGCCCCAGCAATGTTTTAGCAGAGGAGAAGCAGGTGACTACAATCTACCAGGAAAAAGGCAATGACTTGTTTAACTGCAGAGGACACTTTTTTTTTTTTTTTTTTTTTTTTTTTGGTCAATCAGCTTCACCAGGATCAAAAAAGCAACGGAGAGCCCATGGCTTGAGCTCTTGGTGACCTGCATCAGTGCCTGTGCAGCCTGCGCCATACCTAGCTGATGGCTGGGCTAAGCCCAGAGCTGGGGGGCTGTGCTGCAGCCCCCCGTGTTGGTGCCATGGGTTAGGCTGTTAGAGTCACTGGGGTGCACTGGACATCCCACATACACTTTTTGGAGGATGGAGGTGTGGGTGTAGGAGAGAAAGAGGGAATCAGAGCCTATACCGTGGTGTGAGCGCACTGAGGGAGGTCGCAGGGCTGCTGCTGTGGGGCAGGGAGCGAGCAAGGGCTGCACACATCAGGTGGGAGATGGATGCAAGGGGTCAGTCACATTGCTGACTTGCCAGACGGATTTTTTTCTTCTGTTACCCCATGCCCTGCAGTAAGGACCTCCCTTGCCTGTTGCCAAAATTTTATTTGGCCCTGCTGACATCTAGGCTCTTTAATTAAACTCTCCCATCCCTTCTGTCTGTGGCAACTCCTGCTGATCTGTGATCTGAGGGCAGCAACCTTCCCTCAATCAGAGGAGCCGATTAAAGCGATGCAGGCGGATGCTTTATTCCAACATACCGAGGGTGACAACAGCGAGCGCTTTTGCAGGCATCCCCCCCCCTCCCCACCCCCAGATGCTCCCTGCCAGCCTTTGGGATCCACCGCCCGTGCGGAGCGGTCCCCCATCCCCATCGTGGGAGAAGCCGGGGTTTTGCTGCCAGGTGGGCGAGGAGGGGAGCAGCGAGGCGTGCGGGGCCGGTGGGCTCCTCAGCGGCGCCGGCGATGAGCCGTGAGCGGTGGGAGCCGGCTGCGCAGCCCAGCCCAGGCTGCGGGCTGGAGGCTGCTCCGGGGTTTTGCTGGATGCGAGAGCTGCTCTGAGCTGCGCTGCTGCTGCCCGGAGAGAGGTGGGGAGGGGAGGGGTGTCGAGGTGTGACTTTCACCCCGCGCAGGGGGCTGTCTCTGCAGAAGACCGCTCTGCTCTCTCCCCAGAGCCTCTCCCAGCACGCTGCCGGCACAGACCCACCAGCAGAGAGGACCGGTCAAAGGCAGTGAGTATCGTTTTCTCTGTGTCTGTCTGTCCGCAGTGCCTCTGTGTTCAGTTTTTTCTGGCTTTCTCTGCATGTGAATGGATGGTCTTAATCCCTTGAAGCCCCTGAGACCTCATGTTTGGGTGGGTTTTTTTGTTTCTTTTGTTTTTTGTTTTTTTTTTTTAACCTTTATGCTGCTAATTTTTTCTATTGGGATGGCTTCTTAATCTTTGCTCAGGTGATCTCCTGAGGTGATGTGATAATCTGAATGTCATAAGCACACCCCTCCCCTCCTGTCTCCCATGGAGAAACCCCCCAAAATACATCCATGCTGAGACTGGCAATTCTCCTTGACCGGGGTCCTGCGGTAGGAGGGGGAGGTAGGATGAATGATGGAGCAGGAGGCAAAAAACCCTCACCGTGGACTCCTACTAGGACCCCTTTAGACGCCACATTATATTTCTAAAGTCATAACTGGCTTATTTGCAATCAGAGGCAATGCCCGTGGGTACGTCAGCCTAGCAGTGGGATTGCCTTCACGGGAAATACAGGTCTCGGCGTCCGTGAAGTCAGACAGACTTTGGGATGACAGGGAAGTTCGGTGCTGCTCAGCCGTGCAGGTTGCCGTTGCAAGGGCTGGCGAGCGGGTGGGAGCAGAGGCGAGCAGAAGGCTGTTTCATAACCGTACCCCAAAAAGCAGGATGGTAGGGGAGGCTGCAAGGGAGAGGGCACCCGGCTCCGCTTCCAGCTGGCACATCAGAGCAGCAGTGGGAAAGAGGAGCAGGGGCTGCTGGACTCTAGGAAATCCTGTGCTGTGGCCTCACATGTGGGTGAGGCTGTTAATGAGGAAATTTTAAGGGGCTTAAGGAATTACAAGGATTGATTTCAGTTAAAGCACATCGAAGCAGTCGGTCAGGGTAGGGATTAAGGAAATGCACTCACTGGCATATAGCGCAATCCCAGTTCCATTAATTTAGTTGGGAAGAGGCTTTGTGTGTTTTTTAATGTAATCAAGTTTTAAAAGGGCTGTTGCGTTGAGCAGCCAAAGCTCTGGGATCTCCCCAGGCCCCAGCAGAGCAGGGTCCTGGCCTCTTTGCTCTCATCCATTCCTTTGTCTCTTCCTTGGTTGCTCCCTCTGGGCAAGAGGACGTGGAGGTTACCTGGAGCTTGGCCCTGTCCTAGCAAACAAGAACCCTTTGCCCTTTGCTTACTGTACGGTCCTGCTCTCTGTCCCATTGGTCTCCTGGCTGGTGGACCTCACCTTTTCTCTCTGATGTGAGATTTATTCAGCCAGCTCCCTGTGTGCCAAAGCTCACGGGTGCCCTGCCAACCTTCTCTCCCTCCCTTCTTCCCTCCCTCCCTCCCTCCCTCTTGCAGACTGTGCATCTCCTTGGTGGCTCTCCGCAGGCTCCCGCCACCCTGAAGTGGAGATGCTTTCTTTGAGTTATTTTGGTGTGAGTGCTTGAGCCTGTGATGGTGAAAGGACCAGCATCTGCAGACGCGTGAAGTCCTCCTGTTATTTTATTTGCAGTGCCAGCTTTTCCATGATGCCTGGCCAGTAACATCAGCCATGACCTGGAGGGACAGGGACAAGAGGTAGTTTGGTCTTCTTAGCGAGGTCAGCCCGGAGCTCTGCCTGTTGAGGAGAGACCTTCAGAGGTGTTGAATGATGAGTGCGATAATGCCAACTCCTGCCACTCCATGGTGAGCTGTGATGCCAAACTCAATTCATTTTAGACCTGAAGCTGGACTTAAGCCACGGTTCTGGTCTTAGAAGGAAATGCTGTCTCTCCTCTGTGATCATCCCTCAACTCTGAACGTCTTCCACTGAAAAACTGACCTTCCGCGCTAGGAGGCAAGGATCAAATGGGTTGAGAACAACCGGCCCTCCTTTTTTTTTTTTTTTTTTTCAGAGGATTCTTTGATAGATTTTTTTTTTAAATGCCAGGACATGAAACAGTAAATCCCTCCTTCCTGCACTCCTGCCTCCTGCAAACAGCCCCGACTGCTGTCCAAGCCAGCCAGTTAAAGGGTTAACTATAACTGGATGCCTGAATGGCTGCCTTACTGATTCCACGGAGGTAACTGAAAAGACATGATGCATCCCTCACCCCTGCCCATCCTGTCACTGTCTACCTTGTCCCCTCTTCCCTCCTGCCCTTCCCTTGCCTCTCTACCTCCTGCAGACCCAGTTTCTTTCCCTCTCTTTCTCCTGTGTCCTGTCTTGGAAGTCCTCGCCTAGAGATCAGTGTTCCATGAGAGACAAGCTCCTTGCTGGTGGCACAGCACCTCTGTCCCCCACACGCCCTGCTGCAGTCCCTTGATCTCAGGCATCAGAGAGAAATCTGAGCAGCATTGCGGTAATGCATGTCACACCTCTTGCTGAGAAATTCGTGAGCCTGCTAGAACAAGCAGCGCAGGGAAGATAAAGGTTGGGGGTAGGAGGTATCAGGAAAGGTACCGGAAATATCCTATAGCAGACCGGGTGTCCGTTTGAGCACAGCGGGTCCAGCACGCTCGGCCAGGAACATGACGCTTTGCAGACAGTATTTCTGCACTGGTTGTGGGGGTTTATGCAGCGTAGCATCCCGAGGCCACCGGCCGCGGGCCCACAGTTCAAGGCGGTGTGACAATTCCTGCGACTGAAGATCTCCAGGTTTTTGTGCTTGTTAAATGCTGCGAGCTGCCTGTGCTGCACCAGGGAGACACTCATTGCATTTAATTAACATTTAATTTGCTGTAAGATTACATTAAAATGTGCAATAATAGAAACTCTCTGAAGGGCGGGAGGAGAAGGGGGAAACAGGCGTGCTACAGATTGGCTCAGTCGCTGGTGCTGAAGTGTTCTGCAAGAATTACATATGGAAGGGGAAAAAATACCGTACTTCCCTCTGCAGTTACAGAAAGTATTTGGCATCTGTTTGGCAGCAGGGCTCAGAGAAGGGCTTTCTCCAGCCTGGAAGTGAGTCTAGCAGCTGAGAAGTGGAGACTGGGTCACTAAATCCTCCTCCTGTGGTCCAGAGGAGAGATGGCCTCCTTCCATGTCTGGGGAATCTAGCAGGAGAGATGCCCTTAGGCTGGAGAGGCAAATCAGGGGCTCTGCCCTTCTAGAGACCACGTAAAACCATTAACTGCATCTATATGCCTTTGAGAGGAGACGATGCCAGCCCGTGTGATGCATGTGTGTTACGCGTCCCTCTCCCTTTGTGCTCCTCCCTGTCCCGGGGTTGCGTAACAAAGGATGCTGCAGGCGTGCCGGCTGTCCCGGGAAGGGGCTGGCAAGGATGCGAGGGGCTGGCGGACGAGCGAGGGCTCTGGGCTGGTTTGAAAATTGAAGGGAAAAAAAGCAATAAAGCCATTTTCTGCCTGGGTAAGCCTGTCAGCAAAGGGGCTGTCTTAGCCTGCTTATGTAACCCTGAGTCCGAAGGAGCTGCTTGGGATCGATCCTGGCCAGGCTCTGATGGCTCTGCAGCACAGGCTCACCTTACAGGTGCCTTACTCCCTCTCTTCTTCCTCCAGCCCCGTCCTGCCCTCAAGCCCCCGGCATTTGTGCGCTTTCTGGCTCTGCTGGGTTGTGGTGACTGATTTCTGGTCTCGCTGCACTTTGCTCTCCTCCCACAGCTGACCAGAGCAGGTCTTTCCAAGAAACCATCCCAAAGCGCAGCCTTCAAAAGACTTTTTGGCAGTCAGGGCAGCTGAAGGAGCGGTGGGGGTGAGCCTTCGCTGCTCTGGCGCTGTGTCTGTCCTTACCATCTGCCTGGCATCTTACTGGAGATGTTTCAGGGTCCCTCCCACAGATGAGGGAACCAAGGGCACAGGTCTCATGAGGCACAGAGCCACTGAGTATTTTTGTTTTGGTTTGGTTTTTTTTCGTTTGTTTGTTTTTTTTGCCACTCTGGCTAGATTTATAATCATCATCTTCTTTGGTTTTCCCCTGCTTACACCCCTGCTCCCCCTCATCGACCGCAGGAACAGAGGGATGAGGACTCGCCTGGGCTGCCTGTCTCACAAATCAGACTCATATAATGATTTCACAGCTATTCTTCCGGACAAGCCCAACCGGGCTTTGAAGTGAGTATAGCTGCAGCATCCCACCCCAACCCCATTTCTGTCCTTCCCCTCCCTGCCCACCCACTCCCTCTAGTATTGTCTTCCTTTTATTGTACTTTGTGTAAGCCTTGACTGGTTCTTTTAGCCACAAGGAAGGAGGAAAACGAAACAGTGCTGAGACAGCAGGAACAGCCTCCAAAAATACCTGGATCATTGAGACGAGTTCTCCTGTGAGACAGGACACATGCACGATGCCTATTGCTGTATGTGGGACATGTCAGCACATATTTGAGGATGTAATTTCCCCCTCTGTCATCATAAATCAGTGTCTGAGCAGCTGACTCGGTATGAGAGGTGACCAGCAATTTCAGGTCACGGTCCTCTTTAGCTAAGCCTTGCTATTAAACGCTACCAAAAAGTCCTGTGTTAGTTTGTGCAATGCTGAAGAGAGATGCTTCAGGCACTCCAGAGTCCCGATTTGGGATGAGCGGGATGAGATTCATCTGATCACAAGTCACTGCTTACATCAGAGCTAAGACTAACCTTCTTCTGAAAGTCAGGAAAGTAAACACTTCTGCAGGGGTGGGTTTCATTTCGCTTGACTTTTGCCTTTTACAGTATAAATGTCCACATCCGAACTTGTTCCCTGGGCCTCTGCTTAGAGCCAATGAGGAAAAGTTGGTCCCTTTTTGGGTGAGATTCATCTGGCCCGTTTTACCTGCCCACCTGGGGATGAGCGATGAGGACGCTCAAGTCCCTGCAAGCCCCTTGGTATCTCCTCAGTGATTCTAAAGGCAGCCCAAGGTGACTTGCTCACCTGGAGACCTCTACGTTGTAGACCTCCAAAGTAAGGGGAGAAGAATTCCAGCCTTCCTTGGTGTCCCTGTCAAACAGCCCCAGAGGGGGTCAGCGGCCAGGGGTTTTCTGTAACTTGCGTCTTCCTTTCTTTACAGAAGACTGTCGACAGAAGAAGCAACAAGATGGGCAGACTCTTTCGATGTCCTTTTGTCCCATAAATGTGAGTAGAGATTGAATTCTACCTTTTTTTGCCCCTCATACCCTTAATACTGGTGGTAGCTAGGGCAAACGAAGCGTGCATTGCGTGAGACAGGAATGGTCCCTCGGGCAGCTGCTAGGCAGTGGTCACCGTCATTCATAAGCAGGATTTGTCCTCTGGTTAGGAGGTGAGGGAGTGACTTTCTGTGGGTTCCCATCCTGGCTTTGCTCCTGTCCGGCTGGGTGATCACAACAGAGAGCCATCACCCCATGGCCTGACCTTCTCCAGCTCCTGGGGGTGCACTGGGGGCAGCACCCCGAGGCTGTGGCCGTCTGTAGCACGTGCCCCTGGCTCCGGTCTTCTCGCAGAAGCGCATGGCAGGTGCTTGGCTCACTAAAGCCCCTCGAGACTGGCACCACCAGTTCATTTCCCTCTCCCTCCAGCTGCTTTTCTGAGCTGCTGTGCAGGGATGCCGTGTTGAAGCGCAGCCTTTGCTGGGGCATCTACGACCCAGCAGTGTGTGGTCCGATAACCTTGAACACCTTGCTCCATAGCAGGGAAATCACACGTGGCAGCCCTTAGCAGAAGCTAATTTACAGTTAGTGCAAACCTGAAGATTTCGCATCCAGGAGCCTTGTGCAAACATATAATCAGCGCACCTCGCTCCATTCAATAGATCAATCGTATCCGTTCTGTTCAGAAAATATTATTCTGCTTCACCAACACCTTCACGCTGAGAAATTACAAGAAAGACAGTGAAGTTCACAGTGTAGGTTCATTAATGTCTTTTCATGGAGAATAAAACAAGAGTGAGCCAAGGTTGGGGAAAAGTCACTGCGGGCAGTGAGCTGTTTTATCACGATAAGGAACTCCCTGGCTTTCTTAGAGATTCTGCTGCACTTATATTTGAAGACATTAAGTGTAGGATTATATTATTATTTTAAATAAAATGTCATTTTGCTGGATTTCTACTGAATTGACAACGGTTTTGGCAGGGAATTAAGTGACAACTTTGAACAGGCTGGCTGACCAAGGCAGAAAAAGCAATATGTAATTTTAGCAGCAGTATCTTGCTGAGATCACTGCTTTTGCAGGCAGTAGAAAAAAATACATGGTGGAGCTGGCTATGGCTAAGGGGGAACATTTCTTGCATGGAAATTCAAAACAAGACGGGGATATGCACAGAGGCTATAGGGTGCCAGGGGGATGGGGAGGGGGGAGGACAGGATATTGCCATCAGTGTTCCTATTCTGTCCTTGAGCCCCTGTTCCTCCTTCACCAGTAAAAAAGTTGGAATTTTAGGTACAGACTGCAGCAAAAGTGCTTTGGTTACAAAAGCTGGTGAATTTAGGCATGTATGTGCTGACATTATACAGATTGTTCCCTCTTCAGCTGACTGCTGCAAACGCTAAATCAAACCTTGGTTCAATTATTTCGTCCAACAGCCTCCACAAGACTGTCTGTTTTTATTAATAAATTAGCCTTATAGAGTGATAAATGAGATATCAGAATTTTTCCTGTCTCTAGAACGGAAAGTAATTCTGATAACTCTGGCACTTAATGAAAAATATTCAGTTTCTAATAGCAACAGAAGGTGATCTTTAAAATTTAAATTAATCTTTTTTTTTATCAGCAGCCATGGTGACATTGCCTAGTGATCAGCGACAAAAAAAAATTTGTTGTTTAATAAACTGCACCTGAAGTTTCTGGATTTGCTAGCCTGGCAGTCAAGGGTTGTGATGATACAAATACAAAAGGCTCCGCTGAAACAGGAGTGTTATTTTAGTTACACTGGTTTAAAGGAGAGAAGAGCGTATATCCGTAAGAGGAATTATATGGTAAAATCATTGTGGTTTTGCTTATGTGTACTTGTCTTCAAAACACAGAAAAATTTGCCGAAGATCTACTATGAAAGCAGGATAAAAGACACTTTCGCTGTCAGAGATGTGCTGATGTTAGATGGGTGAGGGAGCCTTGCGCCTTCTCTGACCAACACTGGAGAGTAAGAAAAGCAGCGCCTGGCCTGCCTGCGTCTGTCTGTAGCGAAGCTGCCAGCTCATATTCTACTTTTAGTGCCAAGAGCAGGACAGAACTGTCTCAGTCTAATTTCTCTGTGACTGCCCAGGTGAACAGTATTAGCTGGGGGGAAATCTGAATTCATGCTTGGGGGCACGGGCTAAGCACCAGCTGGGCTCAGGGAGAATTTCCCCTGGGGGCTCAAAGCATCAGCAGGTAGACCACTTCTGCCTGATGCATCTGTCATAAACTCTTTTTTTGCTAGGTGGACAGTTCATCTGTTTTGGAAGGGAGATTGTGATGCCAATTTGAGGGGGTTGAGTGGCCCTTTCTGCTGCAGTTAGATATTACCGTCGTTTCGGGGCCCTTCCAGACGACTTGTTCTTTGGGGGGAAAAAAGCAACCTCAGAGTGCTCAGGTTTTTGTGGGTAGTATTGGTGCAAAAAGAGCTCCAAGGAGCAAGAAAGGGGATCAGAGCTCCTTAAAAACACTCTCTGAAGTGCCAGGGTGACCCCTTGTACAGGGAGCTCGCTCGCAGGGCTGCAGTGCTCTTCATGGGAAAACCAAAAGACTTACACTCTTCTGCTTCCTATTTTCATGAGTCTCCAAGAGGTTTCTAAATGGAAGTGATCTGAACAGGTACCATGCATCATACGGACTCTGTGAAGAGTGTCATTATGGTTGGGTTTGTCAAATAACCCTTGAAGTGTGCTGGCCCTCTGGAGCCCCCCAACCTTCCCTCTCTTCCCTTTGTTTTAATGAATGGCCTCTGTAGGTAACGTTTGATCCTGACATGCTGCTGGCTGGAAGCATCTTGAGTAGAGGATTGAAAACCCCTGGGTTTTGAAGCGGTTGTGCATCTCCAGAGATTCCCAGGCTGGGAAATGCTCCTCTGTATAGTCCACATAGCCTGATGTGGATTAATTCCCCAGCCATTTAAAGAATAATTTGTGTTGACATTAGCAAGAGACTGTGAGTAGGAAAGGCAGAAAGGTTCTCTCTGTCATACCCCCACCTTCCTTTTGCGCTGGCTTTGGGATTTCAGCATCCCTCAGCCTAGCCCTTGTAGAGTAACCAGTGCTGAATGGTAGGACGCAGCTCAGCTCCGTTTCGTTGACAGCCCCAGCTGAATAGGTCAATGCAGTGTCCTCCTTGGTTTTGCTAATGGGTGAAGCAAATCGGCTTGAAAACATAGGGTCAGCCAGTCAATTCCCTTTTCACGGGAGGAGCCTCGTCTGAGCTGACTGCAAGAGACGCAGGCGCTGCGCAGCAGTGTTCCCTTGGGTCAAGGCTTCCGAGTGTGGCAAGCAACAGGAGAGAGGAGTTTGATCCTACTTGTAGCAGGGAATTGGAAGAATAAGAGACAGATAGTATGTGGCAAGCTTCCTTGGGTGCTCAGGGAGCACAAGCAGTGGTTTTAACATGCTAGATTTTGACATTTTTTCCCATTTTGTGCCGGTATGGGTTAGCGGTGGCTCCCAGGGAAGTGGAGCTCAGTGTGGTCTGCAGAGTGTGTGTGCATGCATGTGAGTAACTGAGGAGTAATCCCCCCTCTGTGCCCATGCCCAAGAGGTACAGGCTGGTCAGCCAGATGGAGATTTCTTTTGACAGGCTGCTGGAGGGAAACACAAGCAATAGCATGTCTCATTCTGCATCCCTTGCGGGGCTGGACACATGGCTTGTCATTTGTCCAGAATCCAGCCGGACAGTCTGTCCTCAACCCTTAGTCACTTTTCAATGGAGCATCTGATGCAGAAGAACCTTTGCGCTGAATTTCCATTTTTATCTCAAGGGTGACTTTTTCCCCACCACCTCCTCCCACCATTTTTTGTGATCTCTGTGCTCTTCTGCCCAAACTTTATTGTTGTCCTCCTCCTTCTGTTGTCTACACATCGCTCCTCTTCCTACACAGCACAGGAATATCCCAGCCTACTCCTAGTTCTTTCTAAGCCAGAACAGCATTAGCATTAGCATTGTGCTGGTGACAGGCAGCTAACATTCAAGGAAGCCATGCTAAGCAGCAGTGAGAGCATGCACGTACGCCATACAGAGCACTGTGGCCTTGTCTCGTCGGCCCTGGACCCAGTGTGCTCCATAGAGCTAATCCATCCATCTACCAGCCGCAGGGACTCTACCTTTATTCCCTACACGAAGCTCCGCTTGCCCCGATGGTGTTAAATGCGTGCATTAAATAAACGATCGTTGATCGCTTGCTTACTCCAGCAGCGGCTAATGCCTGGCTATTAAGCTGTCTGCCTGAATGATTTAAACCACTAAGCTCGGCCTCGCGTCGCTGAAGGTCACTTTGGTTAAGACTTGTGCTGTGTTTTGTGCTAGCCAGTTCAGCCCCTTCCTCCACAGCCCTTCTTGCTGGAAAGGATCTGCTCTCCATGGCCTGAAGAACAGTATTTGAATGGGATGTCAGGAGCATCCGAGCCCCAGTCGTTGATCTGCCTGGCTGATCTATAAAACACACATTCTGGTCATTGCCTAGTGCACAGGGGACCTGCAAGGTTACAGCCGTATGGTGCACTGCAAGAACTTGGGAGGGGGTGATGTACAAGTACTTGCACAATCCTTCCTGACAATCCTCTTGTGCATTCCCTTGGTCTATTTGAATGGAGAGCAGGGCGTTTTGAGGCTACTATTTACACTGCAAAAGTAAAAAGCAAATGTCTTCCACTTTTTTCAGACTCTTGGCACTCAGTAGAAGAGCTCCATTTCTTTGCCTTCATCCTATCTACTCCATCAATACTGATTTACTCCTTTGGCTTCAAGCAAGGCTCACCACTCCTGAGTCAAATTCCTGAATGTGTCCAGTAGTTGTCTTAAAAGGCTGTGCACCCATACCAGTACGTGTCTGTCTTCTTGAATGGCCATGCCTTTAGGCTACGTGGTAGGGATATCTTGTGCTGCTGCATCTGAAAGCTTCTAATCCTGCTTTTCATTTCTGTGCTTTTTCTGTAAAGCATACCTTTGGAATTGCACTTCTTAGGTGCTCTGACCATGTTCTGGGACACTTCAGGAGGCTGACTTAGTAGGTGATGTTCTCCTGCTCATATCGCACTGCATTCCAGTGCTGGTTGCCCCAGCAAAAAAGCTGTCCAGTTGGGTGGAGTGAGCTTTGAAACACTGATCATCCACCAGCGATGCTCCCCTAATAGCCTTCATGTGTAGGAGGAGATTAAAGTCAACATCCAGCTCAAATTCCAGCTCAGGTGGTGGCAGTTCCCATACCTAATTGCCCTCCTGCCCTTTCAATCAGATTTGTCATTGTTCCATGATCAGCTCGTGGGCAGTGATTTACCACGGCCCAGTCATCTGGGCCCACATCTCCAGCTGCCAGGCACAGCTGTAAGCACGGGCAGGCGGTCAAAGGCTGAAGATGAAATCTGTGCAAAGCCCTTGAGCCAAGGATGACCTCTCCTGCATCCAAGGCCTCCTCTGCAAGGTCCTCATGGGTCCAGCTTCATCTTTTCCTCAGAGGCTGTGAGGAGGGCGTGACAGGTGTATATAAAGAAATAGAGAACAGCCAGACACTAGTATTTGTCTACCTGCTGCCTAAACTTACTTCAAGATAAAAAGGAGCTGATTGACATGAGGGCGGGAGGCAGAGCGCATGGAAACCTCCTGGTCCCAGGAGGGACCTGCTACGGCTGCTCCCCGGGGCAGGGTTGAAGGAAATGCCTTTCTCACTCATCAGTCATGACGTGCCCTTCTTTTTGCAGATATGGTATTTTGCAGATATTCTATTTGCCATGCAAAGCTGCTATTTCTACAAGTGATCCTCTGTCAGTGCTGGGGCTCTGGGGCTGTTGTAGAGGAAAGGATGGGAAAAAGGACCAGGACAGAGAAAGAGCAGCAAGACCTCTGCGGGGACACACAGTGGGGGCTGTACAACCATAGCAGTGTGCTTGGGTGCTGGAATATTTAACATCAAACATCCTAGGAGCTAATGATATATACAACAACATACATCTCAGGTCACTGCTGCATTCTTGCTGTTATACTTTCTTTACTGTGAAACCTGCCAGCCTGCTGTTGCATCTGCTCCTTTTCCTCCTGCAAAGACCCCCTGCTCTATTCTCAAGTCTTCCACTTGCTCCCACACAGGCCCTGTGAAATTTATAGGCATTTAGGGGTTTTGAAAAATATTTCTGTCTTTTAGATTTCAGGAAAGGGAGCAGGCCTAAAACATCTCCCTTATTCACCATATTTATATACGGAGAGGCTGAAAGCAGCCATGGGCAGCATGATCCTGACAGGTACCCCGCTCCCGGAGATGCCTTCGGCACTGTCTGCTCTGCAGGTTTCTCCGAAGCTAATGTCACATTATTGCCCCAGGCTTGAACCCACAGTTTGCACTGTTAATTGCTTTGCAGTGCTCATGGAGGAGAGCCCTGGTTTTGTCCACAGTAGCAATCTGAAACCCTGATCTTCTCCTAAAAATGCATTAATTAAGAAGCGGCAGGATGAGTTGGTATGATCCTGCTATTTCTTGCTCTCCTGGGGCTGACGGGAGAAGCAAGCGTAGCTAGGACAGCATGTGCCTGTTTTAGGTGCTGGTTGCTGTGCTCTTTGCGAGGCAGATTGCTGACCGAGCACTTAGCGGTGCGGAGCCCATTAATGAAGGAGTTTGGAGAAAGACAGAGGGGAGAGGTTTAGCCTGTAGTTTGGTCCTGTCTAGCCTAATATCTTCCCTGCCTTTCCTTTTGAGGATCTGGACAGTCAGACTTCCCTGCTGACTTACAAGCAGCCTGAAATACAATTGTTAGTTGCTGTTCAAAACCTGGGGCCATCACTTAGGGCTTGAGGCTCAGGACCTAAAGTCGAAAAAAAGATCTCCATGTTCTAAATTATTACCAGAAACAAGAGAATCAGGAATAGGATTAGGGCATACAGGGGAGAAAAAGGGCAGTGTTACACTGCTGCTTCTCCTGGCGTACCTGGTGCTGGCAAGAAAACAAGGACAAAGCCGTAGGGGAGTTTGTGATGGATCCTGTGACACTGGCCAGCCCTGTCCCTGGTGGGCTGGGGCTTGGTGTGGACATGTGGAAATGACCCACACCAAGTATCAGGCGTCACCCCACGGGCTCCATCCCAGCTCCCACACTCCCTGCCACGGGAGGAAGGAGGGAAGGCAGCACTGCCGAGATCTCCCACAGCAGAAAGGGCAGGTGGAGCCCCCAGACCCCAGCACTGCAGGAGTTCAGGTCCTACAGACCCTCGTCAGTCTTTGTCCGTCCCTGCCAGGCACACGTGCACTTGCTCCTCTCACCCCTTCGGGGAGTCTGACCTTGCCGAGTGTGTTCCCAACTCCATCAATATTTTTAGACACTTGCTTGGAAGTAGCCAGTGCTGACTCAGGAGATTTCCAGTCATAAACTACAAATACTCAGGCCCTATAGAAAAAGACCAGGAAAAGGAACTCATTACTGGGAAAAAAAAAAATTAGGAGCCAAATTTATCCCAAGACTAAAGAAAGGAGAAAGGGCATGTGTGAAACCTTCAGCTACTTCAACTCTACTGGTGCCAGGGAAAGGAAATAAAAAACAATAGCTGTGTCCATAAATATGTCCAGGCAGGGGTTTAAGAGGACACAGACTGCCTAGAAAAACTTTCCATATTTCCACTCTGCCCCGGCTGACTCAGATTACATTACGGAAATGTCACAATTGCTAAGCATTAACAAGTGATAAGAACACTTTTACCACTGACTAGACAAGTAGTAATTATGTCGCGTCCTTTCCCTCTCCCCTTTATTGTAGCTGTAACAGTTAGACTCTCCGAGATCCTTCCTCTGTTTAAATAAGAACTAAAAATATGTCACAAGGCAATAAAGCAAAGTGACAGAAAACACGGGAGTCAAGTCCACAGACGGTGTGTTTTATTAAAGGTTTTTCTTAATGACAGATAGGACACTACAGAGTGTCACATTAACATGCACAAGATGCTGTGGCCAAGAGACTGTAGTGTTGAAGCCTGATGTTTTCAAGAGGAATTTTTCAAAGGTTAGGTGCCCCAACCTCGAAGAAAGACTTTTGCCATGTTAGCTGGCAGAACGCTTTTTCAGAGCAACAGCAAATGGTGTTTGACTTGGTGGCAGCTCATGAGAGTCCAGCTGATGTGATGGTGTAAGTTATGGACACATCCTGGGGTTGCAGACCTCAGGAGAAAAATCAAATGGTCTTTGATAAGCAGGGGTGGATGGAGGGATGTCTGTTGAAGGGGCTGCTCCCTGCCCTCTTTCTCCTCCTGTTGCCACTCCCCATGTCTTTTTTGCAGATGGGCTGGCTGCTTTCCGTGCTTTCCTGAAGACAGAGTTCAGTGAGGAAAACCTGGAGTTCTGGCTCGCCTGTGAGGACTTCAAGAAGACCCGCTCGGCAGCCAAGCTGGCCTCCAAGGCTCAGCGGATCTTCGAGGAGTTCATCGATGTGCAGGCTCCTCGAGAGGTGGGTATGCCAGCACCCCGGGGAGGCAGAGCATCCCTGCGGCGTGGGGAGCGAGTCCGTCTCCCCATGCTGGGACCCATGACGGGTCGAGGAGCACTCCCTCCCCTCCCAGAGGTGATGGTGAGGAGCGGGTAAGGGGGATGGCGATGCCATCCTGCCTGATGCTGCTGCCACCGCTGCTTGTGGTGACTCATTCCCTAGGGAGGGCAACTACTTTGATGGCACTAAATTAGTCATAGTCAGTGAGTTCACTGGCAAACACAACCTACATTTCCTAACCTCTGTGAGCTTCCTAGGAGTATTTCACCTTGCTCCTCTTATTTGCTATCAATCCCTCAAGCAGGCTATTGGGCTGATTTCTTGCAGGACATTTTGCACAGAAGCAACCCACAAATGACTAACTTGTTAACTCTCCAGGGAGGAGTGTTTATCTGCTGACTAACTCCCAACTTAATTAGACCTCCTGAAAGATACAAGCAATAGCTCAGAGCTGAACAAAAAGTGCAGTCACAACCTGAAGCCTGGAATTGTTAAGTCCTTTTTCAAGTACTGACAGGCTGATGTGACCATCAGATCCTGCATCGTGATGTTGAGTTGTGTTATTGTATTCGTAACACAGCCAGGAGGGTGCTGTCCTCCTGCTAGATTGCTTGGGTTCTTGTCACGATACAGCTGCCTGCAAGGGATCCCCCCAGAAGGACTCTCTTTATTCCATCTTTGAACTAGAAGGGCTAATGTGAGGCCACTGAGAAGCACCCAGAGCTACACTGAGGGGTGTGGGTGCTTTTGGGGCACGCTTCAACCCCCATCGCCTTCGGCGAGCATCTTCCTGCTCTTATTCGTGAAGCTGGGTGAGATTTCAGATTCAGGACCGCAGGGCTGAATCTGGGTTAGAAATGTGAGCGCAGGTTGGCTGGGGTCTTTCCTAAAATCTGGTCCTATTGTCAGCGTTTTGGCGTGCTAGAATGTGAAATGACCCTTGAGTGACACAGAGAGCTGATCTGTACTGCTGCCATCCCAGTTAAGGCAGACAGCTTTACTTGCTAGACTCCTTTAAGTTTGGACGCTGGGATAATAACAACAAATAAGGACTTTTCAGCCAGGTTTTAAACAATAGCCCTACCCAAGGGTGACTGCTTTGCTAGGGAAAGAAAACAGGAAAGCTCAGGTTGTTGGCTTTGCAAACAAGCGGCAGTCATAACAGGAGGGTGGTTTGTTTTTTAAAGTCCCTGCTCGAGACATTGTAACACTAAGCTGTTATGGGAAAAATCAAACAATTTATTTTATAACAACAGAGTTTAGAAACGTTTAATAAGAATGGACCAGTAGTTTAAACCCAGCTGAAAGTTCATTCACCCTTACATTGGGCATGGAGTGAAGAATAAAAGAAGCGGAGAAACCTTGGTCGACAGGAGAGAGTTTAGGCTGAGTCAGCATGTTTAGAAGATGCGCTACATAAACCTGTGTGTAAGAGCATGAATAAAGGTAATTTGATTTCAGAGGTGCTCAGATCACTATAAATCTAGCTCTACTTTTCCAAATTTGGGGCAGGATTCGTAACACTGGGTTGCTGAACCCCACAGAGTTTGGAGGGGCTGTTTAGGCATGGCCAAGGGTAGGACCTTGGTCCTGCTGCCGCTTCTCCAGCCACAGCTGAGACAAAATGTGCCATTTGAAGCAGGCAAACCGGTCACTTGGTACCAAACTCTCTTCTGCTACTTTCCCCAGGTGAACATAGACTTCCAGACACGGGAGCTGACAAGAAGAAATATGCAGGAACCCTCCCTCTCTTGCTTTGACCAAGCTCAGGGGAAGGTGCACAGCCTGATGGAGAAAGACTCTTACCCCAGGTTCCTGAGATCCAAAATTTACACAGACCTGCTGTCTCAAACCCAGAGGAGGCTCAGCTAGAGCAGCAATGGGGCCCTCAGAAACCATGTGCTTCCCACAACAGCCAAAACCCATGTCTAAATGTGAAACTCTCTTGGTGTTAAAAGCAGCGGGAATGGGAAAAGAGGGAGAAGGGGAAGGGGAGGCTTCCAGAGTGTGATCCAGATGCAGTATTAGAACTCTGAGATTCTGTGATTTTTTTTTTTTTCTTTTTTTCTTCTGGTTAATGGTAGCATCTTGCAGTTCTTGCCTCTCTCTAGCACAAACCCATAATCCTCTCTAGTCACAAGGTCATCTGTGGGGAAAGCAGGTTTCCTTTAAAATTACTACGTTGGTTTGTGCGTAAATAATGCCACTGCATCTTTTCCATCCTTCCAGACATCTTTTAGAAGGGCCCTAAGGGCGGTTCTGACACTTGTGATATCAAATCCAGTCCAAAGCGTTGTCTCACACGCTGGCTGCTGGTGTCTGGATCCAGAGACCGTGAGGAGGGAAAGAGGGAAGGGAGAGAGAAGGCAAAGGCACATGAATCATGCCACTTCATGGAGCAGAAACCATCAATGAACTCAGCTCACTTTTTGATTTTGGTTGCACACCTTATGACACCAGCTGCTACCCTGTCACAGCCCCTTATCTTCCAGGGGTGGAGGAGTTATTTTCCATAAGACTGTCGAGAAGCTGAGTTTTTCTCATGAGGAAGGTAATCCCAAAAGTTCTCGCTAGACTTTGTCGGGCAAGTCTTCTGGTGTGAATGATTGTTTTTCATTAATACTATTTATTTGTACTGTAGTTCAGCCTGGAGGCCCCAGTCGTCACTGAGGCTCCGTTGTGCTAGGCACAGTACCAAAACCTAACACAGAGAAGCTCCTGGCCGCCACAGACATTAACAGGCTTGGTGGCTTCTTGGGAACAACCTGCCAGCTGTCGGGAAAGAGTCGAGAGAAGGAATGCCTCATCTGCCCCACGCTGAGGTGTAAGAAGAGCACAAGACCTCTCTGCTATGGCAGATAACATTTTCCCTGTAGTACCTGACCCGTGCGTGGCAGGGAGAGGTAACCTGCAAAATCACAATTGCATTATCTTTGTTATGTACTGATTATTGACTGTTGTCGTTACCTACCGATTGTCCACTGTGGGTTCAATGCCATGCAAAGAACTACTAAAGACACAGACCCTGCTGCATGGTGCTTGCTTAAAAACAGGACCCGGGGGAGCAGCGTCCAGGTGTGAAGTGCTCTTTGGCCCTGTTCCCATAGCCCAGATAGCCAGCCGCAGGAGAAGGTTCTGTGTGGCACCTCCTCTGTGCTGTGCAAGGACACGTACCATCTGAAGGCTCCATTCCCACGGCACCGCTGACCCAGCTCATCGGCTGTCAGATTCTTGCAGTATTCTCTGGTGGAGATGCAGACAGCCCATCCGTGGAGTGGAGCCTACAGGCCAGAGGTCTGTTTTCTTAGTTTTATGAAGGCCTGGAAAGTGACCCCACAGATCTTTTCCTCTCTCAATCATCCACAGATCGGTGGCTGTGAACCTCTGCTCTAGTTGAGGGCGGTGGGTAGGTTTGACGCAACAGAAAACTGGTAGTAAAGATTTAGTGTAGCATGGTGTAAACTAGGTAGAGTGAATTCTAAAGGTAAGCGTAACATGCTTGGAATGAGATACAAAAAGCTTGCTCGGACTTGGCAGTCTTGGGTTAACGGTTGGATTTGGTGATCTTAAAGGTCTTTCCCAACCTAAATGACTCCGTGACTCTGTGCTATTGACTGTCTATGCATCAGGTAGGAAATAGGTTTTGAGGCTTTTTGTAAGGATGCTGTGCAGGACATTAGGACAAACAGGTTTAGGATCAAGATAGAGATGGTAAGCAAGTTTGGTTTATTCTGGAGGTCTATTCCTGAGGTGTCTAAGACACTAAAATCTTTTGCAGTACAAGTGCAAAATTTATGCTGGGTAGGGAAACCTGCTTTTCAGTACCTTGTTGGTCAGCTCTAGAATTCTCCAGTTCTTTGGTGGGCAAATACCATCTCCAGCTGACTGGCCAGAAAGAGCAGCATGCTGTGGCATCGTGAACCAGTGTTCCTGCTGGTCCTCCAGCCCTGCCAGGCAGCTTGAGAAGCAGGGGCTGGAGCATGGCGAGAGATGTTGCCACGCTCAGGCTCAACAACACATCTTTTGGAACTGTTGAGGTATGCCAGGTCCATAATGTCACGTGTCCAGAGAGACAAAGCTCCAGGTCTGGATGTTACTTTGCAGATCTCGCTGTGGCAGCTTCATGCAAACTTCTTTGCTGCTTATTTGAAGCAGGAACAAGCAAGGTCTGGAAAATACTCCAGGTTTGCCACAATTCATCCAAGGGGTCTACATTGTGCAGTAGCTCAACTGGGCACCTGTTCATGGGCCCGTAGCTTTATGGCAAACAATGTACCTGGTACAGAAGGTCTAGTGGGACGCGTGTCTGAGCAAACTTGTGCAATGATCTGGAAGAAGTCAAAGAGAAGCAAAGGATGCAGAGCCTGCATGCAGCGGCTGTCCCGGCGGGTATCTGGGCTATAGGAAGTGGAACAGAGCCATATCACCTGCACAGCCCCCTCCTGCCATAGGTGAAAGGGAAGGAGGAGGGCAAATACCCCACACTGAGGTGAAACACTCAATGCTTGACCTGCAAGTGAGGATGCAAAGTCCCTGAGGGGCTGGAAGAACTCTCCTTTCTGAGAAATACGTCTACCACACCTGCGTAACACAGGATGGACTGGCATCTCTCAGGGTCACAGGCTGCTTTGGCTGGAGTAGTTACCCTTGAGACGCCCTGCGGTGCCAGTGGTACCCAGTGTCGCTGCAACCGCAAAATGGCACAGCGACGGGTGATCGAACCGCTGCAACAGGGCAGCTCAGCTTCCCAGTGCTGGGGCATCAGACAAGCTGTGTTGCAAGGGACGAAGGGAGGCCACCTTGTCTGGCCCTGCCTTCCTCCGTTTCAGCCTCCTCTTGACTGCACATGCAAAAAGCATCCCAGTGCTGCCCTGGATGTGAGAGATGGCAGCAGCAACAGGCTTACGCCGTCCTTGCTTTTAAAAAGAAGCCAGAACGCCACATTATCTGCCTCGTTAAAACCCACCGATACACCTTCTGGGTGGGCTTGGATGATGCTGACCTCTAGTGCCAGCTGATTCATCCCAGACAAGGCTTTTCAGCCAAGTGCCCTGCAGCCACCCATGGCGGTGAGGGTCACAGAGACAACCAGGCGATGAGGAAACAGCAGAAACAAGATGTTTATGTTGAGGAATGAGGAACAGACTCAGAAGTGAGGACAATTCCCCGGCTTCCCTGACGGCTACAACAGCTGGTCCTGTTCAGAGTGTGGCTCTGGGAAGCCCAGGAGGTAGCATCTCTCAGCAAGCTCCTCCAGCATTGGTGCTGTCATCCTGAATTTCAGTTTGTGTCAGAACACAAAAAGTTTTGGGAAAAACTTCAAAGTAGCCAACACGCTGTGAAAACCAAGCTCCCCCCTCTCCTCCATCGACCTGGGGAATTGCTTTGAGTGGGTGCATTCGCAGATGCCATTGCTGCAATGCTGACAGGAACTGCATTGATGCCGGTTGATGTAGGAGAAGTTTTTTGCCCGTTAAATTGGTGCCAGATAATATCCTCCATGGGAAACATCCTGGAGCACAGAGTGGAGCAAAAGTATCGTCTGAGGCATAGGAGTCTGTCACGGTTATTTTTGTTGCTGCTTTTACAGTTTGTCTCTCTTGAAGGAAAGCAGACCAGTTATTTAAAGTAGTTTTTTTCTTTTTAAAACAAGAAATTGGCACCAGCTGCTTCTTTTATGACAAATGTCAGTCTGAAGTGAATTAAAATAGGCAGCTTATAGCTCTTCCCCTTAAACCAGGGGCTGATTAGGGAAATAATGACTGAGCCAAAGCTTCGGAAAGCACTGAGTGATGACTAATCCCCATCAAGGACAAACATCCTATCTTTGATTCATCTCTTACTGATGTGAAAGGGATATTCATAACTTACAAACCCAATTTCCCCTCTCCGCAAGCACACACCTCCAAAATTTTCCTCCTGTTTCAAGTAATGTCAGTGTGCACCATCATATAAAGAGCAGAAAAAAAAAATATTGTTTTGCTCAGCTCTTTTTATTCTGCTCCCAAGTCCTTTGACAGCAAAAGGGAAGAGGAGTTTACAAATTGCCTTTCCCTTTTCTATAAGCTTCAGGTGGTGTTAAGTCCAGAAGCAGATGCAGAACTCCAATCTGCTTTGAATTTCTCCTGCTTTGGCCCATCGGCCAAGTTTGGGATGATTTCCATCACTTGTATTGGACTTGTTAATGTACCGATGGGTACCTGCCCTCCACGCTGGGCAGGTGTGATGGGCAAAGTCCCGCTAGTCTAAGTAGGGGAGGGAAATAGGGGTGTGTGTCTGCCGGTGTGGGTGGGTGACAGTGCATGCGACTTTGTGTGTATGTTATTTAGTGTCTTCTACTAGAGAAGCTTTTCTGAGCCATAGATGTGCATGTTAAAATAGGAGAATTAGGCATAATGACATAAAATGAGATTTTTAGCCAGTGTTGTGTTCACCTTGTGTGTAAGTTTGACTAGTGATAAGAGACATAAAACTCTGCTAAGCTTCCAGTTACCCGTAAGAGCACATGTATCAAACTGAACTGAATGTTCACTGATAGACACAAAACCAAAATGTTTACAGCATTCAGAGCAATAGCAAAGCATACCTCATGCCAGTCCTGGAGTGCCTCTCACCCGTCGCTGCAAGCTCTCCCCTCCCTGGGGGCTTCTTGCTTCTCCCTCCAATTCCCCTTTCTTCAGTCCTGTCCTTGTGGTCTTCCTTCCTCCTCCTCCTCCTTATGGTTTCCTCCCTGAAGCACTCCCGTCCCTGCCAGCCTTCCTCACCACCAGCACTCTTTGTCCCCATATATCTGAGCCTGGGTCTCATAACCTCCTCCCATGCCCTTGTGTTTGTGTACCCTCCACCCCCATCCTCTCTTCTTTAGCTTTTACTTCTGCAGATGCTTGTCTCTGGTCTTGCCATCCCTCTCCTACATGCCTCCTACTGCCACTATAAAGCTCCTAATAGCTGTTCCTCGCCCATTATATAAGAAGAAAATGCTTCACATAATTTCTGCATTATCTTTCATTCCTGGGGCTGCTGCGGTTGTCTTCTTCCTTGGTATTTTGTTTTTGTCCGGCATCGAAGCATTATAGCACAGAATTGGAATTAAAGTCCATTTTGTTGCTAGACCAGGATGCTTTTCTTTACCCCACACACCCTGGGCTTTGCAGAGGCTTGTCTTGTCCCCACTGTTGCATCGTCTACTTCCATCGGTGCTCCACGTGCCGTGCTTGTGGCAGGGGCTGGCTGGTTGAGAGGGCAGCCGTGCTGCACAGGGGCAGCGGCTGCTTTGGCAGGGTCTCAGCTGTGCTTCCTCTTAGCTTTCCGATATAAAAACCAGAGTGTAAATAAAGGTGTGTGTGTTGTATTTCCTTAGTAAAGTCAATCGTTCTGCTCTGTGCCTCCTCTTGGTTTCACTGGGAGGGAGTTACCTCTCATTTCAGACTGCAGAAATTTCCACCGGGGTTCAGGGAACTGAGGGCATGGGAGGGAGGCGGCTAAAGGAGATGAGCTTATTACTGAAATAGCCCGACGTTTCTGGCAAAAAGGCACAGAAGAAAAGGCAGTGCGTGCTTCTGAGGGACGTGGTGTACCAGGGAGGTATAGAGACCAGCCGCAGTGTGAATCACTTGTCTCCAGTATCCCCATGACTCCCAGTTTGCATCTTGTGCTGCATGCCCCAGGCTGGATCTAAAACATGATGGATGAGGAGCTGCTTGGCTTTGCATTTACAGCGTAGATGGCAGCGTCACGCTAAGAGAAACGTCTTCACATCGCTCTATCAGTACCCGCAGTCACCAGCTAAAAAGCAATAAGGGGAAGGAAGAAGGAGGCTTCTTGTGCCGTGTTTACTCATGCAGTCCTCTGCGGAATGACTGGTAATGAAGAGAGCAGGGTACAAAGTACTCCCTGGGGTAGATTCCCCCTTCCTTAAAAACCACAATGGAAGTATCTCATCCTCCTGTAACCTTTCTTCCCCGCTCCTCTACAGGCAACCCAAATCAGACACACAGAGTTCAGATTAAGCTCTCTGACAGCTCCATCTTCGGTGTGGTGGCAGGTTCCCCCCTGCACGAAGGGGCCTGGAGGACCTGAGTCCAAACCTAAGCACTGGATAAGGCTGTCTTAAATAATAGAGATGCCTTGCTCCCCGGGCAATGTGCTTGCAGGTGGCTCGGGACAGGTTTAGGAGGGCATTACTTACATGGAGTGAACTCGGAAGTGAGCCACCAGGTACCTGGGTAGAAAGACCCACTCTTTTAAGACCTTCCCAATGCCACGTTATTGTTTTAACTAGGTCCTGATGCTGTAACTGCCTCCACAGTGTCTGGGTGCTGCTGATGTTGGTAGGGAACAGCAGGAGCTGTTTGGACAGGACACGCAGGCTGTTCAGTCTGATTCCTTCCCGTTCCGGGGAAGGCATGGGCTCGGGTTCAGTCTGACCTTCTCCCTGCATTAGCTGCTCCTTTGCTAGGTTCACCTTCCCCTGTGAGGCTGGAGAAGCTCCTCAGCCGTACCAGGTGTCCAGCCGGCGATGATATCCCCACTGAGTCGTGTCACATTGTAAAGTGTTACTCACCTGTACTGTATAGAGACCGTGAGGATGTAATAAACAACCTGAGACTATTCGCTCTCTGCCTGAGTGTCTGAAAAGGTGCGAGTCGAGCATGTTTTCCTATGGCGAGAGGAAAGTGGGAATTGGGAGCCGGGGAGGTGGAGGGGTGTCTTTTGGCAGGACTGCCGAGGAGGAAAAGGATGGGAGAAGCTTGTGCCTTCTTGGACCCTGCCCTCATCCTCCGTGTGCTGGTTTCACTGGTGTGGACATGCTGGATGGGGCAGCAAAGAATGGACATGTTGACTTGAAGCAGTCAGTATTCTCTGTTGAAGCAATTTAGAACCAATCTCCCCAGAGGTGTGGTCTGGGGAGGTGTGTCAGAAATATTGTCAGTAGGATCTAGGAAACTGCAAGGAAGGGAAATCTGAAGAGCCTTCCACCAGTGCATTGTTGTCCTTTTCTGGGTACACCCCACTGCTGCCTGTGATGGATTGCCCACTCCAAACCCCAGACCCAAGGACCTGAGTGCAAGCAGAGTCAGGAGCAGCTGTTCTTGGAGAAGGCTGCAGCAACGCTTTCCCCCAGTGTGGGGCTGCTGGCATCTGCCTGGAGAGTAGATGTGGTAGGAGCTGAGCAGGGACGCTGGCTTCAGCCCAGGGAGGCAGGCAGCACGGAGACCAGTGATGGCCAGTGCAGAGGGGTGGTGTGAGCAGCGCTCCGTCACGGACAAATTACTCGCTCCCCTGAACTGGATACCTGATGGAAACACACCTGGCAGAAATACGCGTAAATCTGCAGGACCTTCCTGGAGGGTATGTGCTCACTGTGCTGCAGCCAGAGCAGCAGCGCTGGTAAACTGCTTGTTTGGGAAAATGGAAACCCAAGACCTTTCCCTGCCGGGAGTGTGGCAGGGGGACATGGGGCTGCTGAAGCAGCTGGTTGGGTCTCTCCAGCCTGACCACCTCTGTATGCATCCTGCTGTCCCGCAGGGAGAAGCAGTGATAGCTCCGGAGCAAACGGTCTGTATCAGCCCATTAAACCCACCAGCACGCAACCAGAAGTGGCCATGGTGAAGGTGGCACAGCTGGCATCAGCCTCTCCCATGCTCCTGGTGCTGCAGGTGGCACAGCACCCACCTGCCCCTTGGACAGTGTTTCCATCACCCTGCCTTATTGCCCAGCATGAAAAGAAGTGCCGAGTTGGCTCCCTGTACCAGGAGCTGTGGATGGATCAAGCATGATCAGGCCAGGAAGAGCAAACAAATACTTTCTTCAGCATAAAAAGCAGTCCCAGGCTCCAGCAGGCAGCTCGCATCAAGGTCTCAGCTTGATCCATCCTTGGGGGACAAACAGGGGAGAAATGAGCAGGAACAGGCTGGTGAATCACCGGCAAAGCCTGGGGCGAGGTCTGGCATTGGGATGGGGGCGAACAAGTAAGGAACGGGAAAGGCAAGGGCCGGCTCACCAGGCAGGGAAGGCACATCTGGGGACCAGGGCACGCATGAGCCGGAGATGGGCAGTGAGAGCTGGAGAAGTCAGAGCGATGGGGCAAGTCCCAAGGGCCAGTTTAGGGAGTCTGGGGGAGCCTGCGCTTGCTGGGGAAGGCTTGGGCAGCTGCTGAGGGCAATCCCGGGTACTCAGGGGGGAAGGGGAGGTGTTAGCAGGGGCAGAGCTCAGAGTGAGGGCAGCTGGGGGGTGCTTCGGGTGTTAGCAGAAGATGGCATGGTGGGAGATCTGCTGCAGGGGGGGCCTGCAGGAACCCCATAGGGACTGCTGCCCACCCGGAGAAAGGGCTTCCATAGGGAAGGGCTGAGGCCAAGCAGAACATCTGAGTCCGGCAAGCGAGGGAGAGCAATGACCTGGATCCAGCCCTGGGCACACCGAGGGCACTCCTCGCCTGGTACACAGCCCACCCTCCTTACCAAAAGGTGAGTGTTTGCTACACGGTCTGCACAGCGTTGCATTTGAAAACAAAAATTAAATGAGCTTGTTTTTCTCTGGAAACTGGTGCAGTGGAGATTATCAGTCCCTCTGTCTTTTTTATATCCCCCTTTTTTGCCCTGATTTCCTTCCTTTTTGTATTGTTTTTCCTTTTCATCTGCTGTTTCTTCCCTCTAAGCCTGCCTCTGAGCCAAAACAATTTGCATGCATCCAAGGAAGGATCAGCCATTAGTGCTGCTCTTTCCTCGTAGTTAGGATATATTTAGCTATCATCTTTGTTGTGTTGTTTTGGGTTTTTTTTTTCTGTTTTTTTTTTTTTTTTTCTCTTTTTCTGTTCAGTGGCTTTAAAGAACAGGTGCTGGGAACAGAAAGAGAAGATTAAAAATACCTGCTGTCAAATACCTCTCCCTACGCAGATGTGCTCCAGCGCTGTGCAAAGCGAACACGTGAGCAGAGTGGATAACAGCTGCCCCTTGAAAAACTCATTTGTGATTCTAATTTTTTTTTATTTTAATAATCTCTTTCCGCACTGCTACAAATTTCCAGAGCAGCTATTTCCTCTCGTGCTTCATGTGAACGCAGCATGCGCTTTTGTCGGGAATGAATTAAATGCTCCTTGGGTTAGAGTGAGAACCTGTTGTCTCACAGGAGCCACTGAGGGACAAGCACTGCTGCCTGTGCAGGCAGCTGCCTGTCCCACAATGGGGTGGGGGTTACCCTGGGCCGGGAGGCATGCATGGAGCATGGTTTACCTGCAACCACACGGACATGACATCCCACAGCAGCCCCTGACCATCCCTGTCTCATAAGCTGTGCCCATGGCCAAGACCCAGCCGTGGTGTGGCTCACTGGAGACCCATTGTAAATGCTCCGCTGCTGTTGCAGTCTCAGCGGCTTCCCTGCTCCTCCCGGGCACCAACGGCAGCTTCCGAGCGATGCCGTGCTCCTGCCTGCACAGCAACAACCTCCCATCGTGGGTGACACCCTGCCAGCACCCCTTTCCCCTTTTCCTGTGCCTGTATCTCTCCTTCAACACAACCAGAGCTTAACAGCTTGCTGGTGGAGGAAGGGGCTGTGCCGCACAAGCAGCACCTTGAAGTCTCTCCCTTCCACTCCTTTGCATCCAGCATCTCCCTGACTTCACGCAGACGGCTCCAGGGGACTCACGCTTCTGGCAGCCTCTGCTGAAGCAACACAGGGAGCATGCGGTGCTGTCTTCAGGTTTTACTGTTCCTGATTGCCGCCACTGTGGCTCCCCATCAGTTTAGGAGAAATCAGGTGTCAGGCTCCTCAGTGAGCCTGCTTGGCCCACATCTTCTGCGATGCAGAAAGACCCCAGCAGTGTGGCTTGGCCCAGCTCTTCTTCTCCTCCTCCTCCTCCTTCCCCTTCCCATCCATTTCTGTATCCTCCCTTTCTTATCCCACTCAAGCTACATAAAAATGCAAAAATACTCGGTACCAGAAACTCTCCTTGGAGCTTGGCTCTGCACTGGGCCACATGCACAAGGGCGCTTTGCACCCTGTCACCAGTCCCACCTTTTTCCCTGTTACCTGCCTCATTGGTGTAGTTTTGGAGCTGAAAATTTTATTTTCCTATTTTTCAAGGTTGCTGGCACTTCACAAATACCAACCCAGTAGCAATGCCTAGGGCTGAGAGGTTTTGTGTTTTACTTTTGATGGAGAAACTGGTAGCTGTACCACTGGCAGTGCTGGCGCTGCGCTGCCAAAGGGCGACTGCGGATGCAGCTCTCCCACCGCAGATGCCCCCACGCTCCAGCCATCTCCCAGCCCAAGCATGCAGGGTGCCCCCAGCACACCCTGCCTGGCTTGCCAGGACCTCTCTGGTGGAAACGTAACCCCCAGAGGGCTGGTCCCCATAGATGGGAGGTGGGCTTCGTGCTGGTAAGGCTGTGGCACACTTACGGGAAGGGAGCCTGGCCCCAGGCATTGCGACACAGATGTTTTTTGTGTTCCCAAACAAGGGCTGATAATACTGAGGCAACTGAGCTGGAGCCGCGGGAGGCTGCTAAGCTAAATGAGACAGGAAGGACGTAATTAAATTAGATATAGAGCAGCATAAAGACATTTGAGTACACATACGTCGTCAGGCTTGGAGGCTATTGCATAACCCCACTGAAGAGCTCTACATTTATAAAATATTGCACCTCCTGCATCCCAGGCTGGCAAGCTGCCTATCCTCGAACAGCATCTCCCACCCCATCGAAGGGAAGAGTTAGAAAAGCTGCCCCAAGGGAGCAGGGCTGCCAGGCGGAGGGTTGGCAGGGAGCTGGTGGCTGTGGCAGAGCGGGCGGAGGGTCTGTCCTGGCCTTGGTGGGGAGGACATCACTGGAATGACCTGATCCCATTCCTGTGGCTGGGCTAAGATCCCCATCCATGGTACTGGTGTGTCTACATCCCCGAGCTGCGCACCAGTTCAGACACCTAAGCATGGGACTCTGGCAGGAGTGTGGCATTTCCTATGGCTTTGTGCATTTTCTGGCTGGGTGATTGTGGTGTCCAAGAAAGACACAGCCTTTGACTGACTCTTTCCCTCTCACTGAGGTTTTTTAGGGGTCTCTCCCTCCCATGGGAGCTTGCAGGGACCAAGCTCCCAGTGCAGGCATTTCCTCGCTTTGCCTTGCCATCAGCTTTGCCTCACCCGAGCCAAATCCTTCAAAAACTGCTACAGAGGGGACAAGGTAAAACCATGCACACACTTGCCCAATGCTTTTTGTCTATGGGAAAAAGCAGCGAGGAGACAGGGGCTGAAGCGAGGTGAAGGTTTCAGCAGGCTGTAATACCACAGCAGAGATGTCCAGAGCTTCTCTGCTCTGGCTCTCATCACCCGTGTTGCTGTCCCCTTGGCCATGGCTGTTGTTGCCATTCTGGCTGTGTTTTTGCCATACAGTTACAATGGCCCCAGCTGCTTCAAGCAGCACATGGCTCCCAGCACAGCGGCTGTCTCGGGTACCACGAACTTGCTGCCAGAACTCATCTGTCCTTTGTGTCCATGACACGTGCCCAGCCTCCTGGAGGCTGTCCTCTTGGCATAACCTGCTCGGGGGATGCCTCAAACACCAGGCAGCATCACCAGACCATCCTGTGATTTTGCAAATCTGTACGTGGGAGAACGGGCTGCAGAACGTGAGCATGATTTTAAAGGGAAAAAAAGACACAGATGAAGTCTTGCTTGACACCAGGTGCACTGCAAAATGATGAGACAAATCAGCACCAGGGATTTGCTGAGCACCGTGTCTGTGCAGAAAACTGGGGAGGAGATGGAGATGCAGGTAACAGAGGAGAAGAGACATGACATGTTGTTGGCCAACCACTACAGCTGGGAGGGGAGTGTGAGGCGTATGTGTGTGTGGCCAGTGCCAGGATACCCGGGTGTGACCCTCTCCTGTGGGTGCCAGGTGCCCGTACCACATCTGCAACACCAGTGCTCCCAGCATGGCAGTGAGCTGGGATGGAACATCAGGCCGATGTGGCTGAGAACTTCCAAACCCTGTGTTAGGTAAGTGATGCCCACACTGCGGGCATGCACAGACCTTAGCATCTACGCAGGCAAAGGTGAACTTACAGCCCTCTCACCCTTACTCTTCCCCTTCTTTCCTTAAATCCACAGCAAGGATTACAGCTCTAATCATGGTTTTAAGGCACAGGGAAGACATGAACAAGAGCTTTCTGTAGCTCCAGACATTTATCTGTAGCTGAATATTTGTAACCAAGAAGCCTTAAAGTTGTTTATTCAAGTGGAAAAAACCCCAAGCAAACAAACGAGAGCTATCGGGCAAGAGGCTGCTTTTGTCATTAATGCCAAGACAAGAGCTAAAACCGTGTGTTTGCTCATTAGTCCTGATCCATCTTTCACGGCTAGCCCTGGGCAAGATAATTCAGTGGCTTTTTCTAAGTGGTGGGAAAAATACAGGAGTCCCCATTACAGTTCAAGGGAGCTCTGGTGCCTGGTGCTCCTCCAAAAGTCTCCTGTCCTGATATCCTCGTGCTTCTGCTCCCAAGGGCAGCTGGAGAGGAGCCTTTCTCCCCAGCCTGGGGCCAAGCTGGCCACGTGCCTGCGCCTCCCCTGGCACGACTCATCTCCCATGAGCAAGACGCTCCAGCAATGTCCCACGTGTGATTAATGCAGGCAGCAAGGGAAGGAGACAACCTGAGCTCTGGAAAAAATATCTGTGATGGATGTGGAGCTGGTAATAGCAGGGACCAAGTGGGGATGAAGGAAGAGGATGAGGAGCGGAGGTGGCAGCTCTTGCCTTTGCCCCGGGAGGGCTGTGGGCAGGGGGGGTGAGGGTCGCTCCCCCCACCGTGGTGAGCTCCCTCCCAGAGCCACCGAGTGGGGAATCTCAGGGAGGGCAGCTCTCAGGGACCCCGTGCGAGCCCAACCTTGGCATGGGGGACCTGTTGGCTGTCGTGGACCTCTCTGCTTGTTGCACTAGACCTTGGGGTTCACTGCTGCACAGTCTGACACTGGTTTAACTCTTTCTCTTCATGCTTTGCTGATTCAGTCCTTTCCCTCCAGCTTCCAACCTTCCCCCTGCTTTTAATCTCTTTCTCTTCAGTTCTCATTAGGATCCACCTTCATCAGATGCGTTTCCTCGGTTTGCTAAGACTTTTTTTTTAATGTGCCTCCCCACGCCTTTTCTTCTCCCATCATAGACCCAGCAGAGGATTTGTGATGAAGAGGTGCAACTTCTGCCAGCACATGGGGTCAGACATCGGTCCTTATTTATTCTAGCTGTAGACCGGCAGTGCAATTTGAGGGGATGTGGAAACTTTACACCCTTCTGCTCTACCTGCAGCACAAGGGTGAGGGGTTATTGCATTGCCCTGGGGAGCGCAAACCCTTCCCCCAGGCTTTGCATCTGCCCCTGGGGTGCTGCAGAACAGCCTGACTCTGCCGGGGACTGGCACCCCCTGCTTCAAGCACCTGGGGAAAAGCGTGCTGCTGCGATGCCGCCATGCCAGCCCTGGCAGCGCTGGGAGGATTGAAAGTCCTCGGGCAACAGGACAGAGCTGACGAATTGCCGTGCATGACAGCGTCTGTCCTGTCCCTCTCACTCTCCCCCTCTGCGCACCCACCCGCCGGCGGTTACTCAGCAGCCTCTGCACGTCGGTGGAAACGAGCCTGTTTTTTCCTGTTATCGAGGAAGCAGTTATGACTGTGATGCTCAAGGACAAGCCTGGGCCTCCCACTCCCCCCTCCACAGCACAAAAGAAACCTACCTAAGCCGTTATCTTCACCGGGCACTGCTGGAGCAGCTTTTGGTTGGCTGGAGGCTGGAGCGATGCTGGGCCCCCCTCCCAGCTCTCCCCCCTCCCACTCGATATAAAGCAGGGCTCCTCGTCGCTTCTCCAGCCGACAGCACACAACCGCGGGCGCAGGTGGTGCCGCAGCTGCCTGTTGCACACCCCTGCTGCTGCTGTAAGGACCCGATGAGTTGCTGGATGCCTGGGTGCCCAGCTTTCAGCATGTGCCAGGGGTTAGCTGCGCTCCCCATCACTTGCCTGGAGAGGTAAGGGGCTTCGCCATGCCGCAGTTCTGGGATGCAGAGGGTTAGCTGGAAAAGATGCACCTGACTTCAGAGCGGCTGGGCCAGCCTCTGCTGCTGAGGCTGTGATATTTCTGTAGAAATTGGGGTACAGACCGCAAGAAAACCTGCAGTGAAGGATGGCCCAAGTGATTTTTGCTGGTTTCATCTGTTCTGCTACCCAGGAGGGGAACATAGAGGTAAAACATGCCGAGGGAGAGGAGGCTGGACAGGGCTGCCCTGTGTGTGTCTGTGTGTACAAACACACAAGGGTTGTTTCTCTGGCTCTGTTTCTGCAGAACTTGCTTCAAGTTGTCAGCAGCAGGACTATTTTTGTCAACACAGTCGAAACGCTAAGTGACATGTTGCTCCTCCTGCCAAACATGGCTACAAAGCCCCGTGCTGCCGGCTTGACATTTAAACACTTATTTTTGTATTGAGCGCCTTGGGATGCCTGGATGAGCTGCAGCACGCAAATAGCAGTGGGACTGCGCGCTGCCTTGGGGGGACCCTGGGGAGAGGAGCTGATTTAGCAGCAGCTCCTGCCGTGTTGCCGCAGAGACCTCCCGGTAGGGAGGTGCCTCCATGCCACCGCTGCAGTGACAGGCAGTAGCATCCCGGGCTCTCGCAGAGGGGCTCTGGCACAGGAGCATCATCGTGCTGCCACCAGGCTCGCTGGGTCTCAAAGGCATGGGGTAGGTGGATGGTGCCGCTGGGGAGCTCAACCATCTCCATGACATGGTGACAGGCTCCTGGTGACTCAGGGGCACCCCCCCCAAAAAAAAAAGCAGGGGAGCAGCAGCCCTGCTGCGACAGCCTCGCAGCGGGGAGATGCTCCCGCTCTGCTAAGCGGAGATGATTGCTGTGTTTTTCCAGTGCTCTGAGAGCAGTGTAGCACTGCCGGGAGAGGGAGACAGGAAAAGGAGCCAGGTTAACTCCAGGGAGGTGGGGGGGCTGGGGGGGGCTCCAGCTGGGCACTCAGCCGCTGCTCTGCTACCTACCCCAGAGGAAAAAGCTCACCGTGCTTAATAAATGCATACGGCGCTACCAGGAAAGCAAGCAGGAGGAAACGGTCCTCTGGGCTTAATGCACTGCTGAGTGTGGTTGCCAGGGAGCAGAAAAAAGCAATTGGGGGAGCATTTATTTTGTAAATCAGAAGGCAAAGAGGCAGCTGAAGCTGAGAAGCAAGGGCTGCCCCTCTGAGCTGTGTCGGGTCTGTGGAGTGCAGCCCCTGTGAGGCAGGGGGGCTGTGGCAGCAGTCCAGTGGTCCAGCGATCCCACTTCTCCCCTTCCTCTCTTCCAGAGCCAAGGATCTGAAGACCCGCTTAGGGATCCTGCTTCATAAACCAGAGCTGGGACACAGGATTGGGACCTCCAGCAAGCTGCAGAGGTAAGCCAAGCAGTGCCATGTCCCAGGTTCAGCCTGGGACAGGTCCCTGAGGACCAGGCTGTCCTGGGGGATGCTGCTGCCCATCTGCGCAGCAGAGAGGACTGAGCACAGCTCACCCTCCCCATAATCCCACCCCAGAAGGCAGGGAAGGCGGATCATTTCCCAGCTCTACCAGTTATAAAATCAGATGGGAGAACTGATGCTTTGGCATTAGGCACAAGAGAGCAGGATTTTAGCAACAGGCAAGAAGCTGAGAGGGCTCCTGCAGCTCCTGGTGTCTCAGACCAGTGGCTGAGACCCCTGGGGAATGCAGGCAACATTAAAATTAAATACTAAATATCGTTGCTGAAGGCAGGGTGTCTTCTTACAGAAGAGGCTCTGCTGGGCTTGTACCAGCAGAAGAGGGCTCTTCTGAGTATCTTCTAGAGAAGCTACCTGGCCAAAGCTGCACTATGGAGCTGAGGTCTGGTGAGCCGTCGGGGAAGGTAAAAGAAAGGGAGAAAGGAAAGAGAGCCCACAGGTAATGGATCCCAGGGTCTCGCTTTGCTTTCCTACTGAGCATCGCTGCCTCCATTCTTGCACTGTCTCCCATTAATGGGGCCACCTGACTGAAGTGCTCCCGTCCTTCACTGTGGGGCAGGAGAAACATCGGCAGGATGAGCCTCACATCCTTTTGTCTTTTCCAGAGACTCCTCACGAGAGGTACTCGAATGGAGGGAGTCCTTCGACCAGCTCCTGAAGAGTAAAAGTGAGTAGGATCTTGTTTTCTTCTCTTGTTGAGGGCAGGTAGGACAAATGCAGTCCCAGTGAGCAAGGGGGTGACGGTGCATCTGGAGCAAGCATAGGAGGAGGTCTTGTCTCCTCCCTAAATGAGATGGTTTAGGATTTAGGAAGGGTCCCCTTTCCTGCCCTGATAGAGCTGATGCACAGGTCTCATTTCCTAGCTTGTGAATCTGTAGCGTTTTCTTCTGGCTGGGTGTATTTTGAGGGGCACAAGCACTGCCTCTGGACAGGAGCATCATTGTGGGCATCCCATGTGCAGCAGTGGGTCAGGGGGCACCGTCGATTTCTTCACATTCAGGAGAAGGCAGCCTGTCTGCTCTCGGTGCCTTCCTTTACACAGCAATGCAGCCACCTCCCCATGGGCTTTTGTTGCTCAGAAAATTGTGTTGCTACCCTCTAGCTCTTTGTGTGTCCCATGCCTCCGGGGACGGCTCTTCCACAGGGAGAATGAATTCAGCTGCTTTACCGAGTTACATGTAGCCATTTTCCCTCCAGTATTTGCTAGACGTATGGTGATGCACAGGGTTCCCATAAGGTGCCGTCTCCCTCTCCCCCATGGGGACAGTACCTCCAGCCCCAGAGAGAGGACCTCTTTTGGAGCCTCACACATAATCCCCTCCTTACACTGGGCTTTACAGCAGGTACAAAAATGGTAGAAGTGCCAAATTTTAAGAAATTACTTGTCTACCTTAAAATCTACTCTACAGCAAGAGAAAGTCCTTCCATAGTGCTAGGTTGGGGCTAGGCATGGGTTTTTTTTCCCCACCTTCCTCAGACGCTGTGATGGGTAACAAGCATCTCCGGCTTTGTAACTTAATACATCCCTGCAGCCTGGCTCTAAAATCCTTGCTGCAATTACTTTCCCATACTCCTCAGCATCACGTTCCCTCTAGATCTCAGCTGAGAAATAAAAATAAAGCCATCACTGCTTGGTTCCTGCAGGCGTACTGATACGTCAGTGGATTTCTCCTTAGGTAGAATTAGCTCTTTTTCGAAGCTGTAAAGAAAATACACTGAAGCCTCATTACAGAAAGGTCAGAAAAATAAAACCAGAGGATTACTTGTCTGTGGGAAAGGATTTTATTGGAGTCTAGAGGCCAATTAGCAGTGTCTCAGAGGGTGGAATTTGCCTGGAGGGAAAGGAAATCTGCAGATGTCATGGTCTGAGCTCTCAGGGCAATGCTCGCCAGGCAGGGCCATGTCTGGCAGTGGTCCTCCTCTTCCTCCCCCCTTCTGCCCTGTTAACTACCCTTCTCTCCTCTCTCCAGGTGGGGTGACCGCCTTCCACACCTTCTTGAAGACAGAGTTCAGTGAGGAGAACCTCGACTTCTGGCTGGCATGCGAGGACTTCAAAAAGACCCGATCAAAAACCAAGCTGGCCTCCAAGGCCAACAGGATCTTTGAGGAATTTGTCCAAAGTGAGGCACCCAGGGAGGTGAGAACATTTTCTGCCTCTGTTCTGTGATATCAAATAGGGTGGGAAAAGAATAAAATACCCCAGTGAGTTTTGTTAAAATGCTTTCAGCTCAGGGAGGAAGATGTGCTCTTGTTCATGAGAACTTTCATTTCTAACATTGCATGGTCTACCAACATGAAGGGATATTAAGGCTTGCGAGCATCTTCAACCCGTCTGAAGACAGAGCCCTCCCATGGGAGGGCAGTTAATGCCGAGTTAATGTTTGTAGATGCTGCTTCCTTGCAGGTGAATATTGACCACGAAACCAGGGAGATCACTCGCAAGAACCTCTCGGGTGCCACCTCTGCTTGCTTCAATGAAGCCCAGGCTAAGACCCGCACTTTGATGGAGAAGGACTCCTACCCCCGGTTCCTGAAGTCCGCCTCCTACCAGGACATGACCAAGCAGGCCACCAGCCGCGGCATCAGCAAGCGGTCGCATACCTGACCCGAGCCCAAATCTGCTGTGGGGGCATGAGCTGGGGGACCAGGCAGAGGTTGAAAGACGGTTTTCAAAGGCTGAGGTCCATGTTTCGGGGCTTCAGCTGAAGCCCTGGCTTTTTAACAGGATCCCCAGCACCTCAAGCATTTCCCGCTTCCCACCAAGCTGCTGGGAAGAGAGGTCCTCCTCCCTCCCTGGAGGAGCGGAGCTGGTGGGAGCCCAATGCCTCCCCTTGCAGCATGGCCGGAGACCTGCACCACCACAGGGACACAAAGAAATCGGACTTGTGTTGCAAGGCCGGGAAACAGAGACCAGATTCCCACGAGCATCTGTAACTACGGAGCTCCCACCTGCTCTCAGGACCCTGCCTCTGACCTGCAGCATCAGCCGCCAGCTGCAGAGCCAGCACAGGAGCCTGCAATTCCCGCAGTGCCTGGGGCAACCACCCCAGACCTGCCCACAGGGCTTTTCCTACGAGGGAATGGCCAGAATGAAAGCCCAAAGGCTATACGGCGTTTTCAGCTGGAGTGACCCTGCATCCTGATCCTGAGATCCTTCTTCTGTCATTTCCTACACATGCTCTGCATCAACGCTTTACACCTTCCTCCAGTACAGCGTTTCCCTAGCAGCGATGTTTTTATCCCTTGCTTAAGCTACATGACCTTTAGATTGCACATATTCTTAGGTCACACGCATAATTTTTTATTATTATTATTATTTATTTTATCATTATTACTATATATATATTTATTCCAAGAGCACTGCTGAAAGCATACACCTTGCTCCAAGGAGCTTGTAAATTAAATTATTTTAGATATTGTAGCACTTAGCATGCCTCCCACCTTTTCTGTATGACAAGAGAGGTGACCAGCCAGATCTGTAACATGCCCGTGGAGCAAGGTACGTGAACAGCAGCAGTGAGAGCTGCATTCTGGCAGGACTGCAAGAGGGATCTGAGGTGGCAGGTTTCCCTGGAGCTTGGAGGACCACTGATGGCAGTAAAAGGATGCTTTGCAGTCCGTCTTGTTTCCTTTCTCCCCTTAAAACGCGGGTGGCATCTCGGCACGTAGACTAGCAGCCTGTCCTAGACAGAGAGTAGTGATGTAAAACAGGCACTTTGCTGAGTGAACCTATTGAAAACTTATTTTTTACACATGGAAGAAGGGCTTTTCCCTGGTTTAAAATTGGGCTTGGTGTTCCCTTGGCTGGTGAAACCACAGTGGCCACAGCATTTTACCAGAAACCCAGGGAGCCAAGTAAAACAGCAACGCGTGCCATGAATTCAGCATCTCGGGGTGCGGCAGGACATTTCATCAGCTCAGAACTGTGGGGTGAGCTCTTCAGAAAGCCCCTCTGAGCAGGGATTTCTGGGTCCCACAGCCACCCTGGAAAGCTGTGGGTGCCATCTGGCAGCAACAGTGCCAGCAGCCATGTGGGTGGGTGATGGGGAGCCACCAGCGTCCTGTGCTCTGTCATGGGGAACATGCCGTCAGCATAGTTTCCTACTGAGACAGCCTGGGCTGCCACATGTGCCTCCATTTACCCCTAAATATCAAATCTGGAGGTCCTCATCCTGCTGGTACTCACTCCTTGCCGAGGGAACCATCTTGTGCCTCCCCGCACCCCACGCCGCCCCAAGCATTAGCCCGAGCACAGGATCGCTCTGGCTTTTTGCAGCTGTTTGAGCAGAGCGAGGGACCCACGACCGGTTTGGGGACGTTACTTTGAGTCCTCTTCCACCTTCCCCACCCCGGTTCTAACTGCTGAGCCTCGGTGGGCCCCGGCTGTGTTTACAGGGAGATTTTAACTGCTTTCTTATTTATTACTTATTTTACAACTGGAACCACCTTCGTTGTGTTACTGAAGTGAATGACACACAATGGTCTGTTTTCATTACTAACATAATATTGTCATTATAAAATAAATGTAAAGAGGAAAATACTATGACGGCATGTGTTTTTTTGGTTGTGGGCTTTTGATTAATTTTTACATTCTAATTTTGGATGACTTGTAAAGCGTACTAAAGCAAGCTGCTTCTGCTGTATGGCTTAAGGGGCATTTACAGTTGCTTTACAAGTTGCAATGTCAGGAACAGAAAAGGAAGGGAAAGGCTTGTGAAGGGTAAAGCTTCATGGTGTTTGGCTAGGTGAAGAAAACTGAACAGTTCACAGCAAAAATGAAAGCAGAAGTTAACTTTTGAATATATTAATCGCCAGGGTGTTCGGTACTGTTTGTATCGGTCACCATTTTCTGAGCACTTTGCAGCACTGCAGTTCCCAATACTTATTTAGTATCAGTAAGACATCACTGCCTTAAAAGCACGGGAGAATTCACGTGAGGGCTGCTGTTTGCAAAACCCGCTTTTGGGTCACTGTCATAGATAATACTTGATTTTTATCAATAACTCAGCTGATTGAATTCATTTGGAAGGGGGAAGGTATCTAGTATTAGAGGGGTTATTAGAAAACATCCTACCTCTGTTGCAGCATGCGCTGTCTCTGAGGTCTGAGCAGTCCCCTGCGTCCCTGCGGGATGCTTTGGGAGGGCAGAGGGGGGACACGTGGCGTAGGCACCTGTGGGGACCACAGGAGCACTGGAGGGATGCCTGCGGCATGAGCGATGCGGGGAGGGAAGCGTCAAAGTGTAGCTCGGAGATGCTAATGCTCCAAATAAAAACCAAACAAAGCATGGTTTTTTAAGTTGTCTTCTTTCTATTTATTGCGTGTTTTGGAAGCCAAAATTAACCGGCCTGCGTCAGTGGAGGAGAGTGTGAGTGGACTGCCGAGGAGGAGCTGGCATGGCAGGTGACTAACTCAGGAGCACTTGGGTCCCAAGGGATCGCTGTTAGCACAAGCCAGTCTCTGCCGTTAGAGCCTTTTACAAGCAACTGCGTCTGTAACCAAGCCTTATGTCTCTTCTAACACAGAGCCCAAGGAGCATTGTTCATTGTAAAATACACCGACCCTCCTCCATTCCTGTTCCCCACAGCTGCCATCCACTCAACTGGAGTAAGCCAGTTTAAACTTCCCCTTTATCTTTTATTCACTATTTCATTAAGCGTGGCCATGTCTTACGAGACAGGAGAGCCAGAATCACAGCAGCCTGTGTGTATACCTGATCTTAGTGCATGTCAGAGGGAACAAATGAGCTGAAAGGTGTCCAGGAAGTATTTAAATTAGATATTTGGCAAGAAAGAGCAGTAAAAGAGTCCAGAAGCAACTAGAAACAAAAATCATGATCTTCTTTTTTTAACTGCAGCTTCCAACTAAAGCAAAATTAATGTTTTCTGTTGCATACCTTGAAGTTCGTTTAAATCTGGTTCTCCATTAAAAAACTATGTCAGTTGATGAACAAAAAAAGTAAGAAAAATGTACAATTAAAATCTTTTTGAGCTTTCTTTAGAAGGAAATTGGGGGTCTGTTCATTCTTGATGTACCAGGCATGGAAATGGATGGCCCAGGCCAAGTCTCAGCCTTGGTGGTAGCGCTCGACTTCACAGCTGACACTGGAGTGTCCCATTTGCAGGGCAGTTTCATCTTGGCAAGTCTGAGATGCTGCCCAAAGAGAAAACTCGGTCAATAAACCCACGCTTGCATCCAGCGCACCCTTCACGATTGCTGGCAAAACCCAGTGGTAATATAACAAAACCTTTAAAGCCTTTGGGGGGATAAAAACCCCAACCCACAGAACTGCGTTGAGAAAGAGGAGCTGAAGCTTCCTGCGACCGCCTTTGGGCACGGCCAGCTGTGGTTGCTTCCAATAAACCACGACCGAAGTTTCCCAGGGCAGAGGCTGCAAATTTGGAAGCAGCAGAGAAGTTTTGAGCTCCGGGGAGCAAACATGGGGGCTGGCACTGTCCCCCCCTGGGGTGTGACACATACTTGCTCCAGGGCCAGGTTTCCATGAGCCAGGATGGGGGGTGGATTTATTTGGTGGAAAAAAACCCACCCGTTTCCCTCTGCCCTGGGACCCGGCGCGTTCCCAGCAGTGGCTCGGTGGGGTGGCATTGTCACTCAGCTCTCCTGTCTCCTCCTGCGGCCAAGGGTCCCTGTTCCAGCAGGACCACGCAGCCTTCGGGGTGGCCTTAGGGCACATACGTACGTGCACGAGTGGCCCCAGGAAGACACATATTTGGGCAGGTGGATGTGCATGTATAGGTGTATGGATGCTGAGCTTTCTGTGTGCATGCACCGCGATGGGGACGCATGCAAAACAACACACGCATGCAGGCAAATTCTTACCTGTTTGCATGTGTATGCGTGTACACCCATGATTATTTTTTTTTAAGACAGTGTGCAAACACATGCTACAAAATGCTGTTTAAATACGTTTTTGAAGGAAGGTCACCAGCAAAGGGCGTGAGCTGAACCATTGCAAATACCCCAAACACCTTATGCAGCATTCTGCAGTGCTCCGCCAGCCCCTGTGCCAGCTGATGGGGAGGCAGCAGCTGTTTCACGCTGCTTCCCTCTCTGCGCCTTTCACTCCAAGGCTTTAGCCTGAATAAAGTGCCAAAAATCACGTGTGATGTATTTCCACAGGGGTCACCCTCCCTCTCAATACACACGCAGCTGAATGCCGAGGTTGCTAACTTGGTCCAGCTGCATGCAGGGATTCTTACCTCCGGGGTGCCCTGGGAACCAAGAAAAAATTAGTAATAATGTTCATGCTTTTTGACACTGCTGGGGTGCTGAGGGCAGCACTGGGCTCTGCAGCCCTCCGGCCTGCCCCGGGGTGGGCTGCTTGTGCTGGAGGGCAGCTCTGACAGGGTGCAGCTGCAACCTGGGCTCAGCCTGCGGGGAGAAGCTGGGGATGAGCAGCAGCTGGGAGAAATGATGGGGAACTGCTTCTGCTGCTCAGGAAATGCATTTAAGCTCAACTCCTCAGCCTGGCTTCTTATTTCATCTGTCTGACTGATCTGGGATGCTTTTGATGGACCTGCTCCACTCTCCTTGCCCAAGGACTGGGACATGGTGCCCTGCTTGGTGAGGTCCCTGCCTGCCTTGCTGTTACCCTCACCTCTTCTTGCCAGCCCACTCCTGCTGGCAGATGTGCTAGTTGGGTTGGGTTTTTTGGGGGTGGGGTGGGTTTATGTTTGGGTTTTTTTGTTGTTTTTTTTGGTTTTTTGTGGGTTTGGTTTGGGTTGGTTTTTTTTTTGGTTTTAGGGTTGTGGGTTTGTTTTTTTTTTTTTTTTTTTTTTTTTGTGGTGATGAGCATTGAGCATCAGTCTAAAAATCTAGCAAATGCAGATTGAAAATGTAAAAATGCTCCATGGTAAAGTGAAACGTGGTTGATGGTCCTGTGTGGATAGCATCACCTGCCAGTGTTTAAATCACATCCTTCTGTGGATTATTTTCCAGTGCTGTGTTCCAGCACTGAAAGTCACATCAGCGTGGTCAAGCATATAAACTCAGGGACATTCCCATTTGGAAATATAATAAGGAAGCAAGTGTGGGGAACATGAAGAAAAAGCCATCCTTCTATTCATAGCAGCTTTAAAAATTATTTTGTCTTTGGCAGGCAGCTTTTGTTGCTGCATTTTGCCTCATGTTTATTTTCGCATGGTAGCCAGGACATGGGTGCTCAGAATGTTATCTCAGGGGAAGGGCCGCAAAATGGGTGTAGGTCCACCAGGATGGAGGAGAAGGAAGATTTGCTTAATTGTGCCCTTGATTTCCCTGCTGACTGTGTCTCAGCAGTCCGCCTCCCGAGCCCTGTGTGTATGGGGCCAGATAAGGACTCTGCAGAAGTGCAAATACAGCAGGAGCTGCGCAGCGTAGGGGGTACAGCGGTGGTTGCGGAGGGGGGCTCTGTGACTCCCATGCTTTAGAAAAACTTTGAGACCTTCCTATTCCCCGTCAGCTGCCTGCCACAGGGACTAAGATTTTAAACTCAAGACTCTGTGGAAAGCAATTTGGATCAGGGATGAGGGAAAGGGAAAAACACTACCAACAAATCTTTATTTGCTGGTGTACAGGAAACTTCTGCTGTGGCCCTGCTGGTTGCAGGCACCTTGTTCCGATGGTCCTAGGGTCTGGGTTCCAATGGTCCTGGGGTCTCTCATCTTCCTGCCATAAGACAATGAATTAATTGAATTAAATTAGCAAGCTGAAGGTGGCTTTTATACTTGGGTGGGTGGGTGATGTGGCATTACTATATACTGTAACATAACTTTTTTTTTTATGTCTTTATCGTTGGCTCTGAGCCTGTGATGTGATCCTGCTCTCCTTGTTCATGTCTTTTTTTATTTTTCTCCTTTTTTTTTTTTGTTTCTTTTTCCCCAGGATAGTTAAACACTGGCAGCTCTGGTTGAACTGGGAGAGATGGTGTTGAGTTCAACAGATTTCTGTGAATTGAAGCTGGATCTTGACAGCTTTGAGAGTGATTTGAGATTGCTCCCTGAGTTTTCACGGTCTTTGTCCCTGTGGGGCTGCGTCAAGGTCTCCTGTGGCAGCACAAACTCTGTGAAATTCCATCCAGAGACTGTGGGATGTTCCCAGACCCTGCGGGCGTGCTGTGGGAAGCAGGATGCTTGCTACGACAGTCAGGTACAAAGGAGCGACCCCTGCACAGGCAGAGCTTTTGTGAAAGCTGGCATGCAGGTGCGAGCAAGCAATGCAGGCATACATAAGGATTTGGATATGCACGTAAAACGTGCAGGACTGCATCCATGCACCTCTTCAGGGTGTGCTTTTCTGCATTCACGCCCTGGTGTTTGCCTCCAGCCATGCCTCTGTGTACACGTGTGGACACCCGGTTTGTACCACCGTACCATGGGAAGCCAGGTGTGAATTCACTGATGCAATTCCAGCCCTGCTTCCAGCGTGACCTCAATCCTGCAGCTGGCAGAGTTTGGTGGAGGTGGCTGGGGAGGTTGCACGGGCTCTGCACGCTGGTAAGCTCACCGTATATTATGGGATGGGGGGGGGGGGGGGGGGAACTGGGTGGCATTTCACAGCCTGGGCTCCTTCACATTTTACCTGCACATGTTTTTCAGGCTGAAGGGACGGGCTGGAGAACTGGGCTGCCTTGGGCAGCACTGGGTGTACACAGACCCTCAGAGGAGCAGGCTGGTGCTTGCTGGTGTGGGTATGGTCAGCAAGATGCTGCCTGTGGCACGAATGGACCTGGAGCTCCTGGGGAAATTCAGCAGCATGGCTAGCTTCCTCACGCGGATACATTTACCAAAAGGTAAAGAAAAGCTTAAAATAAGACTTCAAACCCCTGCCCCACCCCCTCCAAAAAACCACACCCCCCCAGCACTGGTACATTTAATATTCCTATGCCTTCAGCTCCTGAACCACTGCTAAGCATATGTTATAAACGGAGTCTGGGGGCGGCGGGGGGGGGGGGGGGGGGGGGGGGGCGGCGCGTACGGGGAGAGCACTGGGCTCACAACCTCTCTGCTGTGTGCTGAAGAAAAAGGTGCCAAACGCCTCCCCAAACCCCCAGCATCCCCCTGCAAGTGGATAAAATGCTCCAAGAGCTCCTCCTTCCTGGGAGGGGACAGCGTGTCTGGGGGGGCTTTGCTGGGAAGCAGATGCTATCTGGGGGTGCTCGCTAGGAAGCAGCAGGGAAGAGCAGCTGCTGGGAAAAGCTGCTCCCTGGCTTTGAAGGGGTTTTAAGCCCTGGCTGGGTTTCTGGCCGGGCAGAGGGACCCCCTCCCCACCATCCCGCCATGGTGGCGGTGGGTGCCGCGGGCAGGGTTCGTGCCTTGGCGGGCCAGCGTGGCGCCATGGTGGCGCAGGCGTGATGCGGCTCCTGGCCCAAGGTCATGGGGTGGGATAGAAACGTTTAAACATTTCCTAGGGCAGGTTGCTCGCAGCTCTGTGCATGCGCTCGGCCGGGGAGGAGGCAGTCGTGCAGCCCCTGCCTTCCCCCTTCTCCGGCTTCTGCCTTCCCGGCCGCAGGAAGAGGAGCTGGAGCCCCGCGCTGCCCAGGGAATGCTGTGCTGCTTTTTGAGCCAGGAAAGTAACTTTTTTTTTTTTTAATGTATATGTGGCAGAAGACCTAGAAGCTACTGGAAGGAAATAGGATGCAGCTAAATCAATTAGTTTATTCATTTCCGGGTGTGGGGGGGGGGTGGGGGCGGCCAGGTCTAAAATGATCCTAGGTTTTCCTGAGGGTAAATTCATGTAAATATATACTTGGGCTTTATTCCTTAAGACTTCTCTGTCCGTTTTCTGATTTGCTTAGATAATTTATTTCCAGTTCAGCTTGTCAGACAGTGACTCCGGGAAGTGCTGGTCACTCGGACCAGCTTTTGCAGGCAGGAAAATGGGTGATGGGGTTCCAGGTTTTCTAAGTAGACATAGGCAGGACCTGATCTATCTAATTAACGTCTTAATGTCATGAAAAGCTTAGGAAAGGCTTCTGGTCAGGCAGGATCTCCTGACTGCCTATGGAAGCAGGAGGGATTCAGGTTGGCTGTCTGTCTCATTCCAGGTGTCGGGTCAGGACTTCCCAGGACCATGTGTGTGGCTGCCACCCAGAACTGGAGGGGAATGACCCTCTCTGCCTGCCTGCCTGCTGCGTTCTCCACCTGTAAACATCGCTGGGGGCAGGCTTGTTAGGCAACCTGGAATAAGTCTGAGATAAAACTTATAGCAAGAACACCCTGGGTTCTTCCCCGTCCCCTCACCCAGACACCCCAGGGGATGCCTGCCTAGGTTGCAGTTAGTGTGGAGACCAGGCAGGCAAACGTGATGAGTCCGTGTGTCTGGGTAATTGCTAAAGCTGTGCTTCTTGCCAGGCCTTAGCTCTCTCGGCTGGCACTGCCATTGCTGTCCTTGGTTGCCCCTCACACAGACCTGCAGGACATAAAATCTAAATAGTGAGGTTGTACAATGTAATCAATCAAGATTTTCTGTTTATCAATTAAGTGAAAACCATAAAGCCCTTAAAATAGCAGGCTTTCCTGCCTGGTGTGCTTCGTCAGCCAAACCCAGAGCATCCCCCACAACAAAGGCACTGAGCATTGCACCTCTCCCATCCTCCCGTGGGATCCCTGGGCTCAGGTTAGGAAGGTCAGAGGTACAGAGCCCTTTGCTGACCATCATGGAGCCCACAGCTCACAGCCAGCGGGAGGCATCCACCCCTTCCAGCACAGAGACAGCAGAAGACCTGGCCTTCAAGTTAAATGCTGCTGTGAGGGACAGTAATAAAGAAGATGTGCTGAGGCTGCTGGAGGAAGGGGCAGATGTGAACTCCAAAGCAGAAAGTGGCTGGACACCACTGCAGAGTGCTGTGCAAGCTAATGATGAGGACCTGGTCCAGCTTCTGCTGGACAAGGGTGCTTGTCCACATACCAGGAAGGACAACGGTGGCACGGCATTTACCGAGGCAGCGATAGCAGGAAATGTGAATATACTAAAGCTCCTCCTTGACCGTGGGTTAAATATTAATGACCATGACGATAACGGCTTCACAGCTTTCATGGAGGCTGCATGGTATGGGAATGAAGAAGCCCTGAAATTCCTGTTTAGTAAAGGAGCAAATGTGAATTTGAGGAGGGCAGTTAGTGAAGAGAAAGCGAACCTGCATAAAGGAGGTGTGACAGCACTGATGGATGCTTGTCGGGAGGGCTACTTCTCAGTTGTCAAAACTCTTGTCCAAGAGATGGGGGCTGATGTGAACATTTGTGACAACAAAGATAGGAATGCCTTGATCCATGCCCTTAAGAAAGGTTGTGCCAAGGAAAAATACGAGTCTGCTGTCTCCATAGCCCGTTTCCTGCTGGACTGCGGTGTTGATGTGAAAAGCAAAGATGAATGTGGGAAAACTGCCCTCATCCTAGCTGTTGAAATGCGGAGCCCAGATTTGGTGCAAACTTTATTGGAGAAGGGTGAAATAGATATTGATGATGCAGATGAGGAGGGCAACACAGCACTGATGGTGGCTGTAGAGAAAAACGATTGCGACATAGCAAAGCTGTTGTGTGAAAAAGGAGCACGGACTGATGTTGGGAACCTTATCGCTATTGCAAATCGGAACCGCGCTCATAATATGGCACGTCTTCTTCGCCAGCACAATGCCAGGTTTGTTCCAGAAACCCTCAAGGACTGGGAGCCAAACAGCAAGCGCTGGAGGGACCAGCTGAAAAAACTTTATACAATATATCGCCCTATGATTGGCAAACTGAAGACGTTTCAATACATCAAGCAGAGAATTCACAACACCTCCCAGGGCGGCATCTACCTGGGGCTCCACGGTGGGACAGAGGTAGCAGTAAGGATAAGCCGCAGTACAGAGGGTGACAAAGAGAAAAGATTCTTCGAACAATGTGGTAGCTGTGAATGCCTACTGAAGCTTTTCCAGTTTGAGAAGGCGAAAGGCTACATGTATTTGTGCTTCCCCCTCTGGGAGAAAAACCTTGAAGAACATCTGCAGGAACCAGAAGACCAAATGTACTACAAAGATGCTCTGAAGATGATATTCCAGGCAGTGAGAGAGCTGCACTCCCTCGGATTTGCTCACCAGGATCTGCATCCCAGCAACTTTTTCATAGGTTATCTTTTGCTTTCTCAATGTTTCCATTTTGTTTTCCTGTTGCCTGTAGTTCAGAGAAGATGCTTCATAACTACCAAAAAAAAAAAAGGGGTGGGTGGGTGTTTGTGTGTGTCTATACAGAATGGGATGTCTGTGGCATTAGCTCTTCTCTTTGAATATGTATAGTTGTTTGCATGTTGTATGTTCGCAGACAGCCATGGAGGAGTGAGCAGAACAACTTTACATGTCTCATTAGATCTGCCCTCCTTTCCAGGGCTGTGCAGACAGATCAACCTACAGCAGATCACTTCAGAGAACAGTTTTCTCAAGAAGGGCCCATACAAAAGTCAGTGACAGACTGTATTAAAGTTTTCCATTATTATTTGTTAACAATTTCTCTTGTTTCTTCAGATTTAGGTGGCAAAATTTACTTGGCAGACTTTGATAATAAAAGGAAGTTGATTGAAGACAAAAAAGAACTTGTAAACTCAGACTTAGAGGTAACTTCTCTGCGAATCAATGTATGATTTAAAATTTCAGGCTCTGGCTGATATTTTCTGTTGCTGTGAGCTCTAGGGGAAGCCTTTCTGCATCCTCAACTAGGAAACGCCTTGATTTTTGGGAAAGCCCGTATAACATATAACAAAGCAACATATAGATGCTGCATAATAATGATAGTGATTAGGATGCAAGGCTGTGGCTGGTGCTGGGATAGCCACAGATATACTGTGAGCATGATTATAGTGCCTGCCTCCTCTGCCTTTGTGCACATAGCTTCAAGGCTCGTGTATATTTGTATGCTTCTGCGCACCTGTCACTGCATGTGGGTGCTCATGTACGCAGTCTTCTCATTTGCAAATACTAGTCCTCTTCTGTTGGGTAAGAAGTGTCATGCATCTGGCACGTAAGCAGTGATGTATTTCTTTGCAGGCCCTCGGGAGGCTCGTGCTGTATGTTTTGACGGGGGGTAGGAAACCCCTTCAGCAAGTCAGTACTGAGGATCTGGCTGCTGATTCCCCTGACTACCATGAGGCTCTGGACCTTGTAAGTAGTCTGGTCTCTCACGATGAACGAGGCTTGGAAGGTTTGAGCAAACATCCCTATTTCTGGAGCAAACAGACGTAAGTCCTGGGAATACAAAGGAAAAGCTTTCAGTACAGGATTTGCCTGTGGTGCTGGGAACAGCCATGTCCTGTTGCAGCTAACGAAGCTCCTTATTGCACAGGAGGTTCAGGTTCCTGAAGAGCATATGGAATAAAATCAAAGATCTCCAGAACCGAAAAACTGTCTTTCAAGCTCCTAATCATACCAAAAGTTTTCCTTATCCACGGTGGACCAAAAAGGTAATCCTCTTCCCGTTGGGTTGATGCAAGGTTTGAGCTAGACATTTAGGCAGAAGCTTTTCCCGAGTGTTTCACAGGTCCTGCTCAAAACTGTGACTGGAAGAAGTAGCTTCACACTGATACAGGTAACTGGGGGAAACAATTAAATCTGAGCCGTGTAGTCAAAATAAACCAAAGGGATTTCTGCTAAAGAGAGCTCTGTTATCTGGGGTGGTAGTAGGGGTGTGTGTCATTGTAGAATTAGCTGGCACACCTTCAAGGGCATTTGTTGGTGACCCCTTATGACAAGGACTTCTGGCCCTCGTGGCCAGGAATTTTCTGGTGAAAGTGTTTTGTTAGGTTGGCTCAAAGGCAGTGAGACCAGGCCTGCTTTTGCAGGTGCCGTCCTGGAAAGACATGCTGCATCGTCGGAGATGGGACAGTCTCGGTTCAGTATGGCAGCGCGTGTGATCCTCTCAGCAGTGGCACAGCTGGATCAAAACTCCAGAGTCCTTCCTGCCCCCAAGCATCCGTGAAAAATCTCCTGTGCCATGTTGACATTCCTAATGTGAATGGCATGCTTTGGCAAGGCAGGAGAGGGAACACTTAGCAGATTCAGGCGGTCTGTATAGCACATGCCCTGCAGAGTGAACTCTTCTGCTCGTGTTGGCAAATACACTTTTAAGGGTCAGAAGATCTGCCCATGCACAGTGATGTCCCTGCAGAAAGGCAGTGGTTGTGGTGAGTGGAGGTAGACGTGTTGCTTTTGTGGTGTGTGAAAAGCAGAAAATCGTCTACATGGGTTTGTTGGTTTTTTCAGATTGACAAAGATGTTCTGAATATCATGGAAAAGCCTAGGAAAGGAGTGCCATTTAAATATAGCAATGATGTCACAGACCTACTGAGGCTCATCAGAAACCTGGATGAACACCCAGATACCAGGTACGTGTTCACATCCTTGCCCCTGCCACAGCTGCATGGCAGGGAGCATCTGGGTATCTGCAAGTGTCAATGAGTTTGAGAGCAAAATCTTCTTCAGATGGTTTTCTAGAAGGGTGAACACAACTGGGATGTGGGAGGAAGTCTGTCAAAGCTCATCTTGTTAGAGGGGCCATCTCCTCTGGCAGCACCATAGTGTGTGAAAGATTGCATGTCACGGCAGCACGCAGCCTGGAGTCAGCCCTCAGTCACCTTCCTGAGGGTAGGAAAAGGAAGTTAGTTCACAGGATTGGACCTCAGATTTCGAAGCAAAAATCTGAGTCCCAGATAATCTCCCACAGGTGACTATCCTCACCCAGAGCCTTCCATTCCAGAGGGACAGCAGCAGCTCCAGAGAATTGGTGACGGCTCCTTCTGCACCCTTGCCTTTGCAGAGCAGCCTGCAGGCTGGAGACGTGGCTCTACAGCAGAGGGCACAGTGAACGTGTCCTTCTGGGCTGTTCTTCTTGCTGCAGGCTGATGTTCCTTGCCATAACTCCAGGAAGCTTTTTAGATCACTCTTAAATATTTGTATCACCCTTTAAATCTCTGAAAAGCCTGCTTGCCTGCCTTGCTAGTATTTCCAAAGTGCTGATATTTACTGTGCTGAAGTGCTTTGAGATACGGATCAGGAAGCACCAGGTCCTGTTAGGAGGTCCTGACTCCTAAAGAGATGCCAGAGTCCCCAACCCTCTATAGTCATGGGTGCTTCGACGTGAGGTTAAGAGGTGGTGTTAGCTCCTAGTGATGGTTTCACTGAAGGTGGTGGCCAGCACTGGTCTTCAGTGAAGATGCAGGTGGGATTAGGCAGATGGTGGTGCTGGAAGAATAGTGAAAAAAAATGGGTTGAAAAGCTTAGGGAATGTGTAGAAAAGTTGCAGCTCAAGGTTTTCTAGGAATAACTTCCTGTGTTATCAGAAATCCTCTGGAATGGCTTTTTCTCTGCAAGGGAGGAACCAAGGCATCATAGACACTTGACTCCTTGGGCAAAGCTTTAAAAATCCATTTTGGTTTTGTTCTTTTTCAGGATCACTGCCAAAATAGAAGACCATGCTGAGTATTTCTTGAAGCTTTTCCCAGCACTTACCATTTATGTCTACAACAGGTTACGCCAGAATCCCAATTACAGTCACTTTGCAGACATACAGGACCCTTCTCCGTAGGATGTCGTTGCCTCCTATCCCATGCCTGATCCCCCCACCACTACCTCCTTTTATTCCCTATTTCTTCATCTGCAAAAGAGTTGAAGAAAGTGGGTAAGGAGATGGGAGACAGCACATGCAGGGGCAGAGCGTGGAGGACTTGGACTAAGAAATGAAAGATGCTGCAGAAGTGTTTGGTGTAACAACCATGAGCTTTGGAGTGGAGCTAAGCTGAATGCCAGCCCAGGGCCCCCCTTGACTACCTCTGGCCCTCTGGGCTTATCTTCCTGTGTGAAGGGGAGATTAAGGCCCCGATCCTTACAGAGAGCTGGGAGATGGGGACAGCTCCCATATACCCAATGCATCTGGGAGGCAGGAGAAGAGCTTGGGCATTGCCAGACAATGTGAGGCTCTGATAAAGGAAAAGGACTTGGAGCTCCTTGCTAGCATCAATATTGCCTACCGCTTGCGCTGATAAGCTGCTCATCTACCCCTCGGATGACATGGGTTCTCTCTTTTTAGCCTTCCTGAAACACAGCAGCCAGAAAATGTTGATGTCTAGGCAATGGTCTGGCTGTAGAGCTGCCCTTGGCCTGTTGTCCCTCTTGATCTGGTAGAGGCTCACCCAGGCCAGCCTGCTGGGACCTGAAGGATGACTTCTGGGGGATGCCGGAGTTGTTTCCACAAGGAATAGATGTAAGGAGCCTGATCCCACAACACTCCACGGCTGTGAGCAGCCCTCACTCACCTGAAAAAGGTCACTGACATCAAGGGGGCTGCAGGGACTGGTTCCTCCTGGAGAGGACTAGCTCTGCACCTGCAAGGCAGGGCTGTGCACAAGCATTCCTTGTCTCCAAAACGGTGCTGCCGGTGGTGTATGACCGGCCGCCTGCCAGGCTCGTCTCCCTTGCATGGAGCTGTGCCCATACAGCCATAGCATGCAGCCAGCTCAGAGCTTTGATGTTGGAGGTTGGGTGGCACAAACCCATTCCTGCAATCCTATGGCATGCAACGTGCATCTGATTATCCAAGGGCTTGCTTGTTTCCCTGCTAATGCTCAGATTTGCACAATGATTGTATCTTGCTTATGGAAATATTTTTCAGCTGTTGAAAACATGTTTAATTTTTTTCAAACTGGGACTGTTATGTTTTTTTCAATTAGCCTAAGGAGATCCAAACTTGGAATAAACTCGCCTGGAAAACTGACTCTACACTCATTTACGAATGAGGTTCCCCCATCTCCTCTGCACAGAAAGATAGTCTTGCAGCACTATAAAACACTCAAAAAGCTGGGATTTTTTGCCTGTCTGTGGAGGTGCCTCTTGGTTGTTTAGGTAAGGTGGTGGATGGTTTTGTCACTGTTCAGGTGAATTGCTTCTGGCCCGTATGGGTATCTGGTAGGAAAAGATGTTGGGAAGTACTGAAGGCTTCCTGTCCTCAGAAGCAAGCTCCCTCTTGTGAAATAGTGGGCTGAATGGTGGGGGTGTCTGCATTGTTTTTGTGGAGCCAGAGTGAGGATTTTTGTGGATGAGTTGAGGTGCAAAGGTGAGCATCAGTGCTTGCATGTGTGTGTTCGCGTGCATATAAACCTCTGGGAGTGGATGTGCTTGACCCATCTCCTCTACAAATTCTGGCTGCCCAGAACACATCATTGAGCCCCATGATCTGTTTAGCTGTGTGTGCTTGTAGATGTACTGTAGAGTTAAATGTGGAATGTTAAAAATGGCAAGGAGATAGGTGATGGAGAGCAGTACAGCTATAACCTGGATTTGTTGTGACGAAGCACTTTAAGGCATTAGAGTTCATTATTCTACATTGTAATATATTGTTATGCATGTTGTCCTTGGTTAAGTATTCCCAAACTGGTTATGTATCAAGCACTCTCCCATAGCTAGCTGTGTTCCTTTTGGTGTGATCACTTGCATGGATGCTTAGGTAATTATAACACAATGCTCATGCGCAAACTCACATAAAAGCTTCAGAAACTCCCACCTGTTGTTCTCACCATGGACTGTTGCCCCACTGTGCCAGGGACCTCCCCGCCTGCTGCTTACCTAGCCTGGGAAACTACTGGGGAACCTTCACTGCCTCACTGGGATGTCGAGGTAATAAACACCTTTTGACCGTCTTTGTGTGTATCACGTTTGTGTATCTGACCCTGCCTGAGTTGGGATCAGCATTGCTGCTGGTGGAGGCCAGTCTGGTGCTGCCGTCCGGACCGAACAAGTTGGCAGGATACATGAACAGCAGTGCTGTGGCTGAAAAAGATGAAAGGGGAAAACAAGAGCTCAGGTGGTGCTGCTTGTGCTTGTGGTGTGCCAGGATGCCCCAGGTGGAGTGGTGGTGGGGGGTCTTTGGCTGCATTGCTTGGCAAGTTGACCACTCCAGAAGATTGGACAGAATTGGCAAAGGGGGAGGATGTAGCCCTAAGGGCCATTGAATCTGCTTTCAGGAGCCTGCCCTTTCCCAGTGCTTCGGATGCTTCGCAGATGCTGGCAGGGAAGTTCGGTTGGGCTTTGTTAACTGGGATAAAGGCACTGGATGATGAAGTGTTAGCTTTACAGCAGTGGGTGAAAGAGCCAGAGCATGAAAATGGGGGTTTGTGGGATACAAAAACCATAGTGCAGTAAGTTATTACTTCCAAAGTTGAGAAGAGTCAGGGTTTAACCCATAAAATTGAGCAACTGGTGCTGAGAACAGTGAATAAGCATTGGAGGCAGTATGGTACAGCTCTAGCAACTGTTGCACAGGTTAGAGCTGTTGTATCAAGTCATTCTTGGAATCCTGAGGCATGGGATGGTACCTCCTCTGGTTCAGACTCTGAGGTTGAATATGATACTGAATTGGGATTATCTTGCATGCAAGCTAGACTTAGCTCAGGTGAAAGAAGATCAGCCAGATAGGTGGTAATGTGATTGAGCAACTTAGAACATACACTCCGAAGGAATTACATGAATTTCTAACTATGTTCCAGCAGCAACCTTGTTAGCTTGGATGGTTAGAGCCTGGGATAATGGGGCAGGATCATTGGCTTTGGTGAGGGATGAGTTAAATCTAATGAGCCCTTTCTCCATGGATGATCAAGTGCAATATTATTAGGGCAGAATAGCTGGAGTGCATATTGGTGGCAATCCTGTGCCTACCTCATTACGTCGGTGGCTCTGTCCTGCTGTTGGAAGTGTATATCCTACAGCGGGTGAGCCAGCGGCAGCAGTAGGGAGTCAGCAGACCATAGGAGAAGGAACAGCCATGTTATAGCAACTAGGGGTAGCTATTGGATTAATAGATGCTGTTGGTCCTGATGGAGTAGAAATAACCCAACAAATGAAAATGCAATTTCTTAAAGGGGCCCCAAATGGGCTGAAACACCTTTTGCTGGGAACTGTGATGCCTGCTACAGGAACCGTGGGAGGCTGGGTAACCAAAAGGAGGGACTTAGCAATAGTTGGAGTATCAGAGAACCGAGCGAAAGCAGTTCAGAAAAGCAAAGTGAAAAAGCCTGGTGGAGTACCGAAAACTGCTAGCAAAGTTACCAGGAGACAAATGTGAACAGATTTGTTGCAGTCAGGAGTGTCAAGAGGCGAGATAAATGGCTTACCGACCTCACACCTTTTTTGGATTTCTAATGCTGTTGGAATGCAGAGGCTGCCTTCTAGTCAACAAAATCTCATTAAACCCTCAGCTCCCCCTGCTCCTAGCCTGCGGTGGGAGTTACCTGGGAAGAGGCCACGAAGGGAAGGGGGTCCCCCGAATCCGAGTGTCTATGGCAGCCTGCTGCGTGGGGACTGACGCCCTCATGTACCCCCACAAATGCGATGGCACTTGGGTGGGGAGATACCAGGTTTAGGTTTGGTGGATACTGGGGCAGAGGTTACCGTTTTACGTAGTGTGGTATGTCCACATAAAGCTACAACTCATCTCTGTGGGCTGGGGGGTCTGTAACTGGCAATAAGAGCTGTAGTTACTTTAGCTATCAGGAAAAAGCCTGCATTTTCTACCCTTGTGGTGTTAGCACCGATCAGTGAACGTATTTTAGGAACTGATGTATTGTTAGGTCGAAACATACAGACAATGCAGGGATTGTTTTCATTCAGGCGAAACCCTTCTTTACTGCAAGCATGAATAATTACACTGATTAGAGGATATCCAAAGCGTGACTCTGTTGAAGTACCTGGGCCTGCAGTTGTGCAAGTAAAACAATAGAGAATACCAGGGGGAAAAGCTGAAATCCAAAGACAATAGAAGCCCTTTTGGAAAACCAAATAATCCGCCTTGCTTTACTTGCCTTCAGCGGTCCAGTTTGGCCACTGAAGGAACCAGATGGTTCGTGGAGAATGACAGTGGATTCCAGGGAATTGGATGAAGCAGCCCCACCTCTCGTGGCTGTGGTACCTGACATGGTAACGTTGCTGGAGGGGGTGAGCCAGCATTTCCAAGAATGGAAAGCAGTAACTGATTTAGTGAATGCCGCCTTTTCAATTACTACTTCCGCAGCATCAGAAGACCAATTTGCTTTCACATGGAATGGTAAGTGATATACATTCCAAGTTTTACCACAAGGCTACAAACACGTTCCCACTATTTGTCATCAGCTAGTAGCAGCGGATTCGCCTGCTCCAGAACAAAAATGCACTATACGTTGTTACATTGATGATATTGTGTTTATGGGCTCCTCAAAAGTGGATGTAACTGAACAGTTAGAAGTTTTAGTAAATGCCTTCCAAGAAAGGGGGTGGGCTGTAAATCCAAAGAGAATTCAGGGGCCTGATACTGGTGTTCAATTTCTAGGGACAGTCTGGAGAGGGCACACAAAAGCTATCTCCGAAAAGGTGTGTTAACACAATTCAACAATATCGTATCAGGGACTGATGCAGGGAGCCCTAAAGCCCAACCCCCATCATAAAATTGTTTAGGTTGGTAGAGACCTTTAAGATCGTTGAGTTCAACTGTAAACCCAGTGCTGCCAAGTCCACCACTAACCCATGTCCCAGCAGCCAGAGCAACCCTTGAGAGCAGGAGCGCTCCTTTTAGTGCTGGCTCACCTTTTTGCTCCTCCAATGGCTCTTTTTTTCTTCTGGGACTGTGGCAGCAGGATCTGGATGCTTTTCAGGAGAGTGAAGACAATGATGGTGTGATTGCCTGGTGAGGGAGAAGAGATGAAGTGGTACTGTACAGTCAGCGTTCTGATGGCAAATGAGGGAGGACAGCAGGATGTGTTGTCCCCTTTGAATCCCGTGGAGCTTGTATGGAGGTCAAGGAAGGGTGGCTGACCAAGGACTTGAATTACCCGGATCTCCTTGACTGTGAAGTAGTTTGGGGGTTGCAGGGTGGGAGTGATATGTCCAACCCTGGCTCTGCTGCAGGGTTGAAGGGTCCTTGGTGGCAGATGGGAGGCTTGCAAGGAAATGGCCTTTGGGGAGATGGGTGTGCACAGCTGGCCCTATGCATAAATGTGCTCCCAGCTCTCTGCCTGCATGGGCAGCTTCTCCCAGGGGGAACTCCTTGCTCGTGCCCATGGAGCGGGGTGCAGACAGCATGTCCAGGCTCAGCAGGACAGGCCCCTCTGCTTCATTCAAAGGCCTAGGCAGTGCCACAGTGACGCCTGGTGAAGGGGGATGGATTAATGTCTGCCACCATCCCAGCTGTGCATGCACCGCATCTGTGCAAAGCAGCAACCCTCAAAATTAGAGAAAAGAAAGGTGTGCGTGATAGGAGGTGTTCTCTGGAATTGCAGGTGTTTTTCCTAGGAATTTTGGTACCTTTGAAAGGCAATCAATTTCTCCCAGCTGAAAAGCAAGCTTTTAATCTGAAGGTCAGAAAAGCAAGACCTTTATCTAAAGGTCATTATTAAAAGCGTGATAAGGCACAGAAAAAACGTCCTGAGCAAAAGGCGGCACAGGCATTAGCGCAGCCAGAAGCAGCAGCTGTCTGGGGGCTGCAGGCTGACTGGGTTTGCTGCTCTCTGGGAGTCAGGGTGCTGCAGCCAGGGCTGGCGGGCGATGCAGAGCAGGAGCCAGCCCGTGCTGCACCCCTGGGTACAGCTCTGCCCCACCACGGCGTGGTGGCACTTGCCTTTCCAACCCGGCTGCGTGTGCCAGCCGCACAGGCTAGGGCAGGAGAAACAAGAGAGGGCTGGGAGATCGCATGCTTCTTCCCAAGGCGCACCACCGGAGCTGAGGGATTCGATCTGTCTGGGCCTGGTTCTTCATCCCTGGGAGGTGCTACAAGGAGCTGTGTGGCTTGGGGACAGTTGCCCCAGGGACAGTCACTGCAGGATTCATGTCCATGTGAGAAAGATCATGGCTTCTTCTATGCATCCCCAGCTGTCCCTCCAGAGCAGTAGCTCACTGTATTCACGCTGAGGCTCTGTGTACTTAATACAGGCTGCACCACTTGGGCAGTGGTGGGGCTGTCCTAACCTTTGCAACAGTTTGCAGTGGTTAAACATCTCTCTTCCCACTGAAGACCTCGGCAAACACTTATTTTTGTCCCAGATAACACAACAGGTAGCTCCTAAGTAACTATGCCTCTGGTTTGTCACTAGCTAGCAATACATACGTGATGGGTTAGGTTTTGTCTGGGTTTTTTTCTGGTGGCAATAGGTTTTTGCATTAAAGCGACTGTTCTTAAGGTGGCCTTAGAAGTGCAGTGAGGCTCTCTAACAAGGTGAAGACTCAAGCTGAATACTGCTTGTTGGCCAGGGTAATACCCAAGGTGTGGGGTGGTTTGAGCTTATGGACATGGCTTGCTGGTCTTGGAGCACACCAGCCCAGGGGTCTGTTACCCCAGCTCAGCTGCGGAGCAGTAGCTCAAGCACCTGCCTGTAGCTATCAAAATTCTGTAACTCTGCTGATTTTAAACCCAAACTTGACAGTGATAAATGATAGGGAGCGGAACACTGGCTTTCTGACACCCACTCGACCGTCAAAGTGAGATTTTATGTGCCTATTTTGGTTTCCCCTTTAATCAAAAAATCAATTAGACAATTTCCAAATGAATATTCAGTCAAGGAGCTGGGTTGTCAGGCAAACTGGCAGCACTTAGCACCACTTTATTTGTGTGGGTTTTTTTTTTATTTAGAGTTATTCACCATATCTAAACTAAACAAGTGGATGAGGAAAGAAAAATACCTTTCCTCTGAGATGTCCTGGTGAGTGTCACCTCAAATCCTGACTAAGCTTGTTCTCCATTCCAGATCTTCTCAGCATCCTCCATGTAATGCCACTGAGCTTGGTGTTTGGCTGCATGGTGGTTCTCATTTTCCTGCTCCCATCTGACTTGCAACTCAAAACATCTGTTATTTTACTTCTGCATGAGACTATTTTTGACTTGGTTATCAAAGTAAGCAAGAGTTATGCAACACTTCTTTAGTCATGAAGTCCCTGGACCCACTTCCCTATTCCCCAAAGAAACTTCTAAAAACCCACTGGGCAATTTTGACTGAATTTGATGGAAAGGAATGATTTCAGAGATGCTTCATTTTCCAACAGGTGTGCACCACTGCACGCAAAGAAGGAGTTAGGATCTTCTAAGGGGAACCCTGTGGGGACACCAAAACCCCAGGTCTGAACATCTCTGCATTGGAAGAACAAGTTTGTGGACAAATTGGAGGAGGACAGGCACTCAGCTTATTTGGACCGTGGACGCCATACAATTTGGAAGATGTTTTTGTCCTAAGCAAGGAGATTGGCACCCTGTCCTTCACAGAGACCCGAAAGCTCCTCATCACCTTCTAGGTGCAGAACCTGTATGAGAAATACTGAAGACAGCAAACCTCCAAACAGGCATCTACAGCTGAGCTCCTGGGGAGTGTCTTATCTGTATTTTCATCATGTCAGAGAGATGGATGGCTGGAGAAAAAAGGGTGGCATCCACAGAGCCTCCCCCACCTTTGGAGAGAGGGAATAGGTACCTTCTCCAGAAGTGCATCAGGATGGGGAAGATGATGACCTTCTACCTATGGTAGAAGACACGGTTCAGTAGCCCCTTGGAAGACAAACTGCAGATTAAGTATCTCTCTTCTTCAGAGATGTTTACCTGGCCACAGAAGAGACCTTGCTTCACCAAAGTGGCTTGTAGCACTCCTGATGGGCCCTAGGCATGCTTCTCTCCCTGATCCCACCTTGCATTTTGGCAGTCTTGAAGAAGATAAACTATTTACGTCTGGGCTGCCAGTCCCAAATAGAAGGGCAGGATCCCCCTGGATTTCAGTGGAAGGCACTGTGGTGTGCTTTCCAAAGGGAAGGTAGGCAAAGTCGTGGCTACTACAAGGGGAAGAGCTGAGTGCAGCGGGAGGGGATGATGGGTGACATTGACCTCTGGAGAGTGAAAGGACTGAATTGGTGGCATGCAGTACCCATCCTGGTGCTTCAGCCCTGGTATTTCTCCAGCAGGTAGATGATTTCACCATCTCCTTGTCCACACACTTCTCAGTCTATTTGGGTCAAGTGCTAGCATGGGTCTGGTGGTGGATCACTTCCTATCCCATTGGGCCCAAGTGGAGGTCCCAAGCTCCAGATTATGCTCTGAAGCTTCACAGTGTGCTTTGATAGAGCAGATCCTGACCTCTTCTTGGTTCCCCTTTCCCCACAACGACTCGCAGCTGTGATCCAACGGTCTTGAGCAATGAGCAGGCAGCAGCCTTCAGCCTTTCTGGGAGGGTCCCAGGATCTTACCCACAACTTAGGGGGAACACCGGAGTCCAGGAAGTGTTTGATGAAGATGATGACTTTCATTTTGAAAGAAGCAACTTCCTTTTCTGTTTGTGTGTTGCAGGCTGCCAGAGCTTCAACTGAATCAGCCAGCCTGGAAAACCTGCAAAGGCACGTGGGTTTTTGCTCCAAGACAAAGCACTCTTGACTGCTAGGCTGGACAGTTGAGTTCTTGCTTGGCTTTGTGTTTGCTGGGCCAGAATAAGGGAACCACAAGGTGTGGAGCAGTGAAACAGGAGGGATGAAAAGCCACTTCCCTCTTCTACTGCTTCTCATGGTCACGGCATTCACCTGACCTGTTAAATCACTTTTCTCCTTTCCCTGGTAACTCTACAGTTCAGACCCATGGGCCACCCACAACTACATCTGAGGGGGCCTGGTGGTGAAGCAGAGGCAGTGGCACTACAGGAAAGCATGGGAAAAATCTTTTTCCTGAAAGGAAAGTGGAAGCAGCAAAAAACCAGCAAAACCTCTACTGCAACGGCGGTGGACTTCATCGTGCTTGATTTAGTTTTTCTCATAGGGACAGTCTTTCTGTTCTTCAGTTTGATGTCTGTGGGGACAGAACAGGGTTGGCCCCTTCCTCTGGTGACAGCCAGAGCCTGCTCACAACTGTCTGTAGGGCAAAGGTGCCCAGAGCTACCATGCTGATGTCTGCACGGTGAGCTTGGCTCAGGAGAGACTGGGTGCTGTGGGAATTCTTCACCTCCACATGGTTTGACCTCTTTGGCATCTGCTTTAGATAAATCCTCCCACTTCCACCCTCTCTGGCTGGATTAACACCCCAAAACATGCCTTTCAGGGGTGGCTAGGCCTCTCTCTCTCTCTCTTTCTCTTTCTGGAGTTTTCTACTGGATGATGGGATGCAAGCAGGGAAGACTGCTTGTCCAGTCCCCTAAGGGTATGCAGGAGCACCTGCAAGGGCTTGATGGTTGGGAGTCCACCTTGTTTCTAGCCTGCTCAGACTGGACCCATCAAGGGATGGGCTTTTGAGACACAAGCTTATTTTCCTTGCTTGGGCTATCCACAGCCAGTAAGGGTTTCTGAACAGGCAGCTCATTTGTTGTCTTCTTCTGGGAGTCTTCATCAGATAAAGAAGAGGGGACAGATGCCATGTTCATTCCTTCTGGCCACGATGAGCTCAGAATGCTGTATTGCGATTGTTACTTACCTTTCCTTTCCCCTTCTGTGCCCTGTTCCCATGACCTACCAGTGACACTGCGTTTCTCAGGTATGATGGAGGCCCCACAAGCTACTTAAGGGTTGCTACAGGTGACTGCTGTCACTCTCAGTGCTCTGGAAGGTGCCCAGAAACTTGATGTCATTGTCAAAACGTGACGTGAGAAGACAAAGCTGGGGTGTTACACCAGTATGGCCAGTCCCAGTGTCCACAGGAGGAGGTCAAGGTGTGGAAGTGGGGTGACAGCGGGTGTTGCTGGCTTTGGGTTTCAGTCACTTTGCTGCTGCCTCTGTCTGATCTGGCGACCCAGGCCAGTGCAGGGATGTGGCATTTGGTGCCTCTGGTACTGGCAGGAGGGAATTTGGCCCATATGTCACTGCCAAAGCTCTGATTATAGCTGATGGCTTCCAGATACCCTGTCCCAACCCACTCCATGATGTCCATGACCTGGCAGCAGTACATCTGAGTGCTACATCACTACGGGTGCACAAAATATGTTTTATCAGCTTGAGCCAACGTGAACCATGGCAGAAATTCAGAGCATCACCTTACCGGTGCTGCACAGGAAAGGTTCCACCTCTGCCTGGATGGAGGTCCCGAGTGGCAACTAATCACCAGTGCTCAGAGGAGAGACCTTCCAAGTTCCTCATGCCATGCAAGGCCTGGCTCATCTTCAAGGACTGGTTTATCCACTGGGACAGGAGGAAACATCCATCTTTCCCAACATCATGGCCTTGCTTGCACCTCTGGCATTGGGACAACACTCTGCAGAGACTGCAGTGAGAAGAGCAGAGGGTGATCGCACAGAGCACAGACCCCACCTGAGAGACCACTCCTGTGCTGTGCCTGATGGGCTAGCTGCACCTTCTACTGTACCTCAGAGTACAAACCCACCCAAGTTAGATCTCTGCTTTAGCTTTAAACCATCTGGATGAAATCTATGTGAGCTCTACAAAGCTCAGCATAGACCTTAAACCCACCCATGCAGCTGCTTAAAGCCAGCTTACATCTGCCTGCATCTGGGATGTCCTGGGGACATGCAGCAGGTCCCCCAGGTAGCGCAGACAACGGCGTGCCAGCAATTCAGCAGCTTTCCTAAAGAAATCAACATCCACCCAGGAGGGCTGTAAAGAACCCCGACGGTGTCCCAGGCAGAGAGATAACCTCATGTGCCTTTTGGGTTGGCTGCTATCCCTGGGGCTGGGGCTGGCCCGTGCCCTGGGGATACCTCCCTCGCCCACCGCTGAGACCCTCCTGCGGGTTTTGGCCCTCCCCGCCAGCGAGCAGTTTGCACGGCTTGCCAAGCAGCAGAGTCAGAGCAGCTGGTTCCTGACCAAGATACAGGCTGCTGAGAGGAAGCACCAAAAATATCCCCGCTAAGCCCCCGAGCAGTTCCCTGATATCAGTGCAGCGAGACCCGGGAGGAAGCTGGCATGGGGGATGGTGCCTGCCGAGAGCCATGGCCTTGACACCTGCCGGGGTGCTAATTGCACTCCCAGACCCGGACGCTGCTCTGAGGGGTAATTTCCTTGACAAGAGATGCTTCAAAACCTGGGGGGCTAATTAACTTGCAGCCAAGAGCATTTCATGAATCAGGGTCAGGAGTGGCCAGCTGACTTTTCCAAAACGCTCACCTCTCGCTGACTGAGATGCTGGCATCTCTGCAAGCCAGGTCCTTGGGGGCACTAGCCCTGACAGCCTCTCCTTGCTATTTCCAGGATCAGCTGGTGATTTTTTAAATTTTTTTTTTTTTTGGGGGGGTGGGGTGGAGAGACCTAAGGGTTGGTTTGAAGAACACTGCAGCGAGCAATATTGCCTGCATTTGTTGTGCAGGGACCCAAGCAGCTGGGATGCTGGGGGGGGGGGGTCTGTCCGCAAGGAGGTTTCTGGGTGTAAGGTTAGCATGTAGGGTGTTGATAACCAGGGGGTATTAGTGGGATTTCCCACTAGGAGGGGACAATAGTCTGGGAAGATGAGTGCTTGTGTGACTGCTTTTTTAAAATCATCCCTTTACACAGTGGAAAAAATAATGTGGAAAACTTGAGGTTGAATCATAGGCTAAAAGGCTGCATGCCCCCTTTCCCCAGCGTGTTGGCCAGGCACTCATGCTGAAACGGGGACATACGTGTGTGCGTCTGCGTTTGAGTCACATTAATGGTGCTGTTTGCTGTGGACAAGGAAAAAAAGAGGGAGAGTTAATACCCAGACGTGGGCAAACTTGAGGCAGTTACCCAGTGCACTGCCTGCTCCGGGTCTCACCCCTGCCTACCCTGAAAGGCTGCGTTTAAGTGTCTCCTTGCTTTTGGGCCAGGTCATGGCCCATCTCAGGGGAGCTCCTGCAGGGTGTGCCTGCAGCGCTGCTGATTTGCAGGATGCTGTGGTGGAAGAGCTGTGTGTGAATCGTTGCTCCAGGCAGCTGGAGCAGAGCAGGTTCTGCCCTATTGCCCTGTGGCAGCGTTGGCTGGGGGACACTGTGGGATGCTGGACCACTGCAGCTGCTGCTGGGCTTCTCCTCCCTCCCTCTCTCCCAACTTTTCACATTCCCACTGGTGCCTGCACACCCCATGAGGGTGCCCGCGTACCCTGTGCATCCCCTTTACCATAAACTGGAGGAACGTCCTGTCATCATCAGCCAGAAATTCCTCAGAGAAGCAGCAGAGCACCTGAGGAGGAGCGCAGGTGGGTTGTCCTCAGGCAGTGCTCCAGCAGCAACCGCCACCCCCAGCCCCACCATACCCTGAGGCTGCAGTGGTGACACTGTGGGCAGGTTACACCTCTCTGAGATGCCCTGGGCAGGCCTGCTAGGATCTGTACACCCAGGCTGGTCCACTGAGCTGCTCAGAGGCTGCCCAGTAGGGTTTGGGTTTTACATGTGTTTTACTCATGTGCTGGAACCACTGACTCGGATGCAAAGGGATGGCTGCTGCCTTGCCACCCCCTGGCCCTTGGCATGTGCATGTGACAAGTGAGGTTAACAGCTGCTAAATGACTGCTCGCCTCTGCTCCACTGCCCCACGTTCCAGTGAGTATGCTCCCCTCCACTGGCCTGGCACATCTTTGTCACTGGTTCCAGCGCAAGGTAGCATGTCACAGTAAATTTTGCCTTTCCTAATCAGTTCTCACCATCTTTTTCCAAATACCTCTTCTTAAACATGCCCACAGCCCTCACACCAGCCCAGGGGTGCCAATGCCAGCTGTACCTTCTGGCTTGACCACTGCCAGCACCACTTTGTACCTTGCAAATCTCCTTCTGGGCTCTGAATATCCAGAGGGAGATTTCTGCAGACATCAGATGGTTCCTCAAGTTCCTGAGAGTCCTGGTATCCAAGGGAAGCTGCTGAATGGTGTTCTCCAGGTAAGTCTTGCATATCTGCCTCCCAATCAAATGATGCAGGAAGAAACTGTTTTCTTTGTTGGGCTCCAGCACCACAGGCAGAAATTCCTCCAGGTCACACGACAGGTCCAGGAGACAAGTCTCCACAGACCAGTCCTGGTGCTTCAAGAAGTCCCTGAAGGGCCGTCCCGTGAAGGTCTCAGCACTAAGGGCCCAGGGAAGGAAACTCAAGGTCTTGATGGGCTTTTTCAGGCATGGCAGCTGGATAAGGGGTGCAGAGGAACACAGGTTAGAGAGGACTTTCTCTTCACAGAGGTTTTCCAGGTGAAAGACCTGCTCTGCATTGGGTCTAGGTCTTTCGGGAGAAGTTGCTCCACCTTTGCCTCCAAAGGCAGTGTTTGCAGGCTGTTCTGACTGCTGATGAAACGATCCCAAAGCATCCAGACATGATTTCTTTGTGCTCTCAGCTGGCCGCAGCTGCCTTTCTGGTTGCACCTGAAAATTGGGCACCTTCATTTCTTGAGTGTCTCTTCCCACCTTGAGCAGAGCCCAGATCTCTGCTTTGGGCTTCTTGCTGCAGTAGGGCCCTGACAAACCCTGACTCCTTTCAATACACGTTGGGTAGAGGTTCTCAGAAAAACCTGAGGGCTCCTGCGAGCTGGCCCATAATAAACGCTCCCAATATTCCTGCAGCAGGGCCTGGCATGATTTCTCTTCCTTCGTGCCCATCTTGCAGTGGATGAGGAATTTAGGGAGCCATTAACTCTGAATCATAAAAAGTGCCCGTTACTGCATCTTGCTCAGCATCTCTCTGCTGGTGCTGATGGGCTGAACATGCTTGGCTTTCAGCAGTGATCCTGAAATGGGTGCAGGGGATTACGATGGGGTGATGGCTCCATGCAGACCATTCCTCAGCCAAACAAAGCTGGTGATGGTATCCCATCTCCTTCAGAGCATCCAGGAAAGGCCACCTCTCTGGAAGGGCACTGCTTGTCCCCAGCTCCCATGTTTCTTACCAACAGTGGTCCTGCAGAGAGTGATGATGCTGAAGCCTTCACGCAGGTGAGTGGCTTTCAGCCTGTGCAGCAAGGCTAGGTAGAGGTTCCTCTGCTTTGCATCTGACTCGTCAAGTGCCAGAAGCCTTTCAGTGGCAAGCCAGAAGTTGGTCAGTTCTTCCCCTATGGATCAGACAAGGGACAGGAGTTGGAGGGAGTCTCTGAAAGCCCTGCTAATGAGCAAAGCAGCTTTTTTTTAAAAAAAAAAAATAAAAGGGGAAAGATCACCTGGATGAACAGAGGGGACAGTGTAGAGAAGAGCCAGGGTTATGCATCTCCCCAATGTCCAGTGCCCATGCTGGGGCTCTGCTGCTGGCTCATCTTCCAGGGCTCTATCTGGGATCACAGTGTCTCCTGTCCTGCTGGTGCTTACCCGTGCCCCCAGGCTCCATGCCAGTGTCGCACCAGGCAGCTCACCTGCGGCTGGCTGAGAAGGGACTGCCGAGCATCCCATGCCCACCTGCTGTTCCTTGGATGAAGGTCTGAAAGTGCCACATGCCCTGGCTCCTGCTGATGCACTTGTCCAGCAGCCACTGGTCAGCACTTGGCCAATTCAGCAGTTTTGCTGTTGGAGAGAGCACAGAGCAGCACGGCATCAGGGCTGCATGCAGGAGCAGCCCCTGAGAAAGCCCTCCAGACCCCACCAGCATCCCTGACAGAGGCTGCCAGAGGGCAGCAGTGCTGCAAGCCAGGAGCCCAGCAAATCCCACTGAAACGGGAGTTTCAGACAGGTTGTGAGATGCATGTGTGGCGTTTGCAAAGACAACCCGCTCATGTCCGTGACAGTCTGCCCAGCTATCGTGCCTCTTCCCCTTTGCAAACATCCGTCTTTTTTGCTTGAGTTTGGGGCTTGCCCTCAACACCCTTTCACCATGAGGTTCAAGCCGGCTGGAGAAGCAGCAGCAACGCACCCAGAAGCAGCACGGCGTACTTGCTGCCACAGCTTTCCAGCGGCCTTCCCTCGTGCTGACAAAGCGGTTGGCTGGGCTTAGATGGCTCCGTTTGGGAGTAAACAGCAGTAAAGTTCGGACTTGCTGCCAGCAAGACAGACCATGGTATAGCCCTGTTTTTCCAGTGGAGGATGCAGATGAGGAGCATATTGCGATACAGTGCGAGAGCCCTGGGTACCCTGCACAGCAGCAAACCGCAAACATCAGGACCCCTGTTTCCCATGCCCTGGGATGCTCTCCAGCCACGCTCCACCCATCAACTGCATGGTAAACCCCGCTAAGCAGCCGTTTCAGCTCAATGGCGTGCAGGCAGTGAGCCTGTACCCCTGGCTGTGGGGTAAAGCCCTGCTCATCTCGTGGAAACGCTGGGATCTGCTGCATGCCTATAAATGGGACGTGCGATGCCTTTTCAACCTGGAGCAGAGGCACAACCCGCTGGGCAGGCACCAGGCGGTGACAGCCCCAGTGAGAGGAAGCTCTGCTGTGGCAGCGAAGCCACTCTGATTTCTTTTGTGCCACAGTGACTCACCTGCTTCCCCCGACCGACTGAAACCCAGGAGCTTCTGGCAGAGGATGAAGTGGAGGCACAGGCTGGATTTGCAGAAGTGAGGCAGCCGGTGCTTTTCCAGCCAAGCCAGTAAAGCCGGGGGGCTGGGATCCTGCGTTGCAACCCCCATGCCCAAGGAGAAGATTAGGCTGTGAGCAAGGAGCCGTCTCTTGCCTGGGGATTAGGGTGAGTAACGGGCCCTGGCTACAGGGGAAGGAGGCAGGGGAAGGCGCCCTGTTGCTAGACAGCAGTGCAAGCCACCCCCATGCTGAGAAAGAAGGGGGATGCTCCAGCTATAGCCCCTTGCCTGCATCCCCGTGAGCTCTGCCTGCAAAGCTGGGAGATCCGGCGCTGCGTGGCTTCTGGCAAGGCTGCCTCTCCTCACAGCCTGCCTGCTTTCCCCGAGCCCAGGCAGGAAGGCACGGCAGCTTTCTAGCAGCCTGGAGGAGCAGGTTCCCTTTTGCTACGGGATCTGAGCACTGCTAGCAGTGCTCGTGGCTGTGGGGAAGGGGGACATCCATGGGGAGAGCTGAGCTGCTTTGAGCATCAACAGGACTTCACTCCCGATGAATTCAGGAGGAATACAGGACACAGAGGGTTGATATTTCTGTCCTCCTTCTCTGCCACCACACATGCTCTCCTTAACTCCAGCTATCCATGTTTACTGAGGGCTGGATGGACCCCATAAACTGCACCAGGACTTTAAATGACTTGTGCTCCTCCCAGGGCTTAACAGCAAAATTACACCTGGGTTTGAAATAATCTCCTGGCTGCATGAGCTGGAGAGCCAGAGAGTGGCCTTGGTAAAGAAGAAGTGGCTCCTTCCCCTCCTGCCCTGTGCCTTTCCTCCCCCTCCTTACTAGGGGTGTTTTCTCACCGGGTGGATTGGCAGCTCTGGCCAGAGGTCCCACCAGCCCGTGCTGCTGATGTAAATGGGTGCCTGGCCAAAAACCTGTACCAAAAGGAAAGGGGAGAGCTGAAAGAGATGGAGGGTGGCAGGGGAGCCCAGAGCCCAGCTGTTCTAGTTAGTCCTCGCTACAGAGAAGGGCATCCCCTTCCTTTTCAGACCTCTACCTCCAAGCTGAGGTCCTCAGGTTTCCCTGATTTTTCTGGCCTGAGTGTGGTGTATTCCAGATTTTCCTGAGGCCTCTAACACCACAGAAGCTGAAAGTTCACCTGAGAAGAGCTCAGAAAGGTCCCAGGCTTTATGGTACAGAGTAGACTTATGGGAAGATTGAGAAACATGTTGAAAAAGTCGACAAAAACATCATCTTTCGGGAGAAGCCCCATGTCCATGGAGGCTGTGGTTGCTGTAAGGGGGAGAAGAGAGAATTACCCAGGCTTTGTGTCACCAAATGCGATATAAATGTGAACCAAAGGATGAGTTTGAGAGGGACAGCTTTAGGGAATGTGTGGTGTGGGCTTGTCCTGTGCACACGCAGGAGGATTTGGACCTGGGACAGTCCATGAAATTTGGGTCCCAGAGCACCCACGTGCTCTGGGTGGGAGGCACGGGGTGTTTGGAAAGCACCAGGCTCAGCTTTTGCCTGTAAGAGCAAAAGTACATAGTTCACGGAGGCTGAGCACAAATGCAATGGCATCTGTAGGGCAGGAGAAAGGAGGTGCTGTGGCTCGAGGGGACAACCTGCATTCCTCCACCTTACCCAGACAGCAGGCATGACCCTGCTATCATGGAAAGGATCCATGTGCTGTGCTCTAATGCTGCTGCTCCAGCCCCACTGCCTTGGTGCCCTAGGAGTCCTCTTGCTCAGGTTCTGGTAGCAAATTGCCCCAAATTAGCAGGTGCCATCAGGCTGAGGGCAGGTTGTGGTTCTGGGTAGAGTGACAATCACTGCAGACCCCCACCCCATCCACCCAGGACATCAAGACAGTGTGCCAGTGTCCCGCTATGCTGTGAAGTGGGATCCTGAAAGGTCTGGACAGAATGGGGTGGGCTGGCATCAGCCTACTGATGGGTGGACGCCCTTGGAAATGTCCACTTGTGTGAAGGCAGAGCTGTGTCACAGGGAGGACCCACATTTCGGAAGCTTAACGCTCCTTTTTCCCCTCTGTCCCCTTTGGGGTGTGCTTAGAGGGGCTGAAGCTCCCAGCAAAAGTAATTCACCAGTGACCATTATGCTGCCATGTTCTGGGGATGGGTTCCAGAGCACCACGCCCTTTGTGACGTGCTTGTCCCATTGAGTCTTTAGGGGGGCTGCAGGGCTCTCGGAGACAGCAGGGTTCTCAGCATCTCTCCCTTTGAGGTCTTTCAGGGAAACGTCACTTTTTTAAATCAGCAGCTCTGCAAACATACTTGGGCAGTCCTGAAATTAAGCCTTTCCCCTTGCCCCATTTGGGCAAACTTCGTACCTTCAGACCAGGTTCTTTGGTAGCACCTGGGCACTGCGCGGTGGCTGCTGTCAGCATGTCTGCTTAGGTGGTGACAGAAATTTTAGAGGAGACCCTGCTACATCTGCCCCAGACAAACAACGCAGATTTCTTCTTAGCTGTCCTGCTTCATCAGATCTGGGGCTGAGACCCAACCTTGGAGACTCCCCAGTGGGAAGAGGAGAAAAAAAGAAGGAACCACATCTCTCTTGCAGCAGCAGTGACCTGTTTCCCTGGCAGGAGGAGGAACCTGCTCCCCAGGTGGGTATTTGTTTGCCCTGTCTGTAGCCAGGGCTGCTACTGCCCTCCAGGCTCTGGGCACCGTGGTGCCTGGGGTCTCCGACGTGCCTTGTAGCAGAGCAGCGGGTCTGCCTACCCGGGGCTCTGTGCTTTGGTGGGAGTGGGAAAGGTTTCACGGTCTGTGGAGAGTGTGGGGCAGGGGTTTTGGTGGCTTCTCCTGCACTGCACATCTCCTCTGTGCTTGCCTAAGCGGGAGGGGGGGGGGGGGGGGGGGGGGGGAGGGCTGCAGGATAGACCCTGCCAACCTTCTGTCGCTAAGAAGCCCTGAGCTTTCTCATTCTGGCCACTAATGAAACACCATCGCGTTCTGCCGAGCGTCGTGTCCCCTTCTGCTGCCGTGGCTGCAGCCCCTGCTGTTCTCACCGGTGTGGGCAGGTTAAAAAACACCTACCGGTGTGCAGCACCCCCGGAGCCAGCCCTGCGCGGGGCGGGGGGTACCTGGGGTGGGACAGACACCCGCACCCCGCCGCGTCCCCAGGAGCGGGGCCACCTCACGAGGTGGCGCTGTCAGACCAGGAATGTGAAGCTGTCCCCAGCAGCCACAGGGCGCTGCAGCTCAGCAACGGCTGGGTGACGCCACAGTCGCTATTAGTACGGGGACCATTTCGAATTTATTGTGGGGCTGGTGACCCCAGAGTGACAGTCCTGGGCTGGCTCCGGCTCATGCCACCACCCTGAGCGAGTGAGCTCGTTTCTTTGTGCATCGCTGTGCTGCCCTGGGCGCGGGAGGATAGCTGGTGCTGTACCGAGCCGGGAGGGACACGGCAGAGCTTTAGGTTAAGCATGTTAGAGATCACACCTGAACTGTCCTGTGCACACACGTGTGCCCTGGGGAGGTGACATCCCACCCTGCTGCAAGGCACTGGGCCACCATTGTTGAATCTGTTGGGTCCAACAGCAGCGGGTGGTGTACATGTCCTCATGGCGCACGTGGGATGCAAGTCCTCATGGTGACAACGAAGGGATGTTGTCAGTCCTTCAGGTGATGCTTTGCTTTCTGGGAGGTGGGGGTGAGGACTGGCTGGTGCCTGGCTGCAGGAGGGCTTGGCGGTGCCTGCCCTGTGTCAGCTGCTGCGGGGACAGGGCTGAGCGCAGCCCCTTGGGAATGCATGTATGCTCCCCTTCCTTCGGTCACAGCCCGGGCACATTGGCTGGTGACTATGCCAAAAACCCAAACTGACATGGGGAAGGGGCAGCCGTGAGCCACAAAACATCTGCTTGTTGTAGTGGTGCCGGCAGAGCTGCAGGAAGGAGTTATGGTAGACCCTGAGGAGGAGTAGCTCCGATCACAAATTCATCAGGATTTATGCCCCTAAGCCCCAAGAGATGAGAGGAGGGGTTAGGGATGAGCTGGCATAGTGGCTGTCTCACACATGAAAGACTCAAAAAGTCCTCAGAGAAAGGTTGCAATTGTCAAAAAAATTAAAAAAAGAAAAAAAGAATTTTCAGTTGACAACTGAGCAGATGCCCGGTGAGAGCCTCAGAGGTTGCCGTAGCCCTGCTGGTGCCCGTCAGGCTCCGGGCTGACCTTGGCAGGACTTTGCCGGTCTGTGCCAGGGAAGGGCCAAGGTTGTGAACAGGAACAGGCTGACACAGTTACTGTGGGAGTGCACAGGGCCATTTCCATGGAGCTTCTCCCCAAGAGGAGACCCCCAGGAGGTCTGGCAGGATGGAGCTCCACTCAGCCTGGCCGCAGCTCCCCGGGCTTTGCTCGGTGCATGCATGGACACATCTCCTCTGTTCGTCTTGCTGCAACAGCTCCTTGAAAAAGGAGTTCATGTGAGCTGTGTGGCTACTAAGGGGAAAAAAAAAAAAACCAAACCCCACAACTTAAAAAAATAGAGGTTTAAAAAAACAGGTGGAGACGTGAGCACAGCCCAGATTTAGAAGAAGGCTTGGAGAGGAGCACAGAGTGGCTGGACTCTTTGTACAAAGATAAGGGCAGGGCTGCAACACCAAACACGTCAGAAGGGCTTTCCTCCCCCTCTGTTCGAGCCCAAATTACCCATGTCCTCCGCCCCCCTGCTCCTGGGGTGGCCGTGGGGCTGGGGCTGGCCTTCTTACCCAATATAAGCTGGCACAGCTTGCCGTGGTGGCGAAGTCCAAGGCTGCCCGATGGTGGGGTCAGCCCCTCTGCCTGCGGCTGCTGGGCGCTCACAGCCTCCCCAGGCAGCCCAACCTGCCCCTTGCCATGCCATGGGGGGTGTGTGGGGGTGTCCCCTCCTCCCACCTGCAGTCGGTACCCACCCACCCATGACAACCCTGAACACCCTGGCATTACTTTTGATCTCAGGTGATGGTGTACAGCCCCTGCAAGCTGGGAAGCTCGAGCATGAGGGAGCAGTGCTTGTACTTTGCTGCACAAGCCTGCTCTCCCTCTAGCGTAACTGTCACACACCCAGAGTGAGCTTTTGGGGGAAGATCTGGGTTTTTTTCTGTCCGATACAGCCTCAGCCTGTTCTCATATAAACAGTTCAGGACACGTCAAAGACTGTCAGCCATGGGTATGATCCTTTGGGACCCACAGCACCTTAAAACTGGAGTTGTCTGAGGTCTCAGGTATGGCAGTTCAGCTTGAAATATTAATTCCTTTCTTGAACGTATTAGGATCATTTTTTTTCTACCTGAGTGTCACGCTCAATCTCCTGGGTTTGTAAAACTTGTTTGCTCAGCCAGGACATCTCTGGTATATCCTTATATTAATTAGAAGTATTTTTGAGCCTATTGCCATCTGTCTTGTAGTTTCTTTGTTTGGGACTGACCGTGAAGGCTGGGCTCTGACCTGTTACACCTGCCAGCCCCTGCAGCGGGCTCTGTTTGCTTGCCTCTTCTCCAGCTAAAACAAAATCACTTGTGTAACCTTGTACAAGTGTCCGGGTCTGTTGGCTTCACCAGTCCAGCTTAGGCACGTGTTGTGGCAGAACGGGGATCTAATTCAGCCATAAGAGACAACAGCACTTTGGAGTTACCTTTTATAAGTTCCAGTGTTGGGCCTGGATCCCACCATTTAATCCACTTGGGCAGTGCTTTGAGGATTTCTGCACTCTCACTTAGGGAGCTGTGAAGTGTATTAGGCTGAAATTAATCTGCCAGGCACAGCGAACGCGGCCCTGACCTAGCTGGGAGTGCATTTAGCAGCATGAGCAGTGCTAATAAAAAAAAAAAAAAGACAAAAAAAAAAAAACCAACAAAACCAACCCTGCCAATGCACACTGTGACCAATTTCCAACTGCAGGGAAAGGCATGTGCTGAGCGCTCCCTGGGATATTCTCCACCCTTGTACAGAGCAAAGCGAGCCAAGCAATTTCTAGGTCTCAAATCCCGTCTGCCCCTGATGTTCTCATCTTCCAGCTTCCCCTGGCTGCTTTTGAAGGCAAGCACATGTTTCTCAGCAGCAGCCTGTGCTCGCTGAAGACACTCAGCCCCTGCGCCGGGTCTGCACACGCGCAGGGCAGAGCGGGTGACAGGTAGGTGCTGCCTGCCCGAGTCGCTGCCACACCTGCCTTCAGCTGGCACCAGCGATGCCCCTTCTGCCAAGAGCCTTCCCCGGGGGGAGCTGGCTGCTGGGGGACCAAAGTGGGCATGGGGCATGGCGACTGGCATGAAGGTGGCTGAGAAAGGGGTGAAGAGGGTGGCCCAAGCAAGTGGGGCTTTTGCACAAGGCTTTCCTGGCTGCTGTGGGCCAAGACCCCTCTTCCCCCAAATGCACGTGGGTGCCCATTGTAACTGAGCTGCATGAGGAGGGAGCTTTTTGCCATTTGCATGTGCCTCTGCATGTTCACTAATTTGCTTTCCTAAATTGCCCTTCTGTGCAGCCCAGGTAATCTGCTGTGAGCCCTCTGGTCACCAGCCCTTGGCTACCCTTGACCCTGGCAGCATCTTCAAAGGGAGCATGGGCCTGCTGCGGAGCCTGCAATGTTTGCTCACTTATCGGGCGAGCAGCTACCGCCTCCCTGCCTTGGGGGGTTTCATCAGCCTTCCACAGCCATCCAGGAGAGACCAACCTGCCACTGCTGCTTGCACAAGGTCAGTCCCCCCCAGTGCAGATGTTTTCCCCGCCCCGTGGCCAACTCCCTGTCCTCAGTCGGTTACTGCTGTCCCAGTCTTACCTGTGCGGCTTGGTATTTAAGCGCTTGCTCGTCTTACTAAGGGATTAGGTTTATTTTTTCCAACCCTCAGTAATCACGGGTAACAGGGGCTGCATCTTCAGTTCCTCCAGCCCCATGAGCTACTCCGGAGCCCAGGTCCCAGCGGCGGTGGACATGCTGCGGTGGGTCCAAGCCGAGGCCGCTGTGGCTGGTGGTAGGCAGAGATGGAGGTGATGCAGCTCCAGGACATCCAGCCTATGTCTGGACTTCGGGTGAAACACACTTTGGGTGCATTTCAGTTCCTTACACGGGACCTCGCAGCCCAAAGCACTTTCCTGGATGGGTCTGAAAATGGTATTTCTGAATTTGCAAGTGTCTTAATTGTTGGGCATGGGGAGAGGAGAGATGCTGAAGATGTCCCTGCTCATTGCAGGGCAGGGGTTGGACTAGATGACCTTTCAAGGTCCCTTCCAACCCAAATTACTTTACAATTCTATCTATGTTCGTCCCTCCTCCCTCCCAGCTGTGCCATTGATAGAGGCTGGGGCATTCTGGGTGCATCAGGTCTCCTCCCAGGATCTAACTGGTCATAACAAAATGGACCGTTCCTCCTCCCTGGATGTGCAACATCTGTTTTTAAAAGAGAAATAATTACTTTCTACTTCAGAATGTATTTTTGAGTGCTGGTGAAAGGCAAATGGGTACCGGGGCTTAGCGGACCAGATCTGCAGTCTGTTGGGTTGAAAGCCAGGGGGTGACCCGCCTGCCTGCAGACCAGCCAGTCTGCAGTCATGGGCCACCCATGCAGATGGCCCCAGGGTTTTGGGAAAGAGTCCCAGCACCCAGCACTGCCAGCGGCCTGAGCCATGGGGAAGTTTCACATCATGCCTTTTTAACTCTTTAATTGCCCTTCCCTTTTTCTTTTTTCCCCTGTGGGGGGAATTTCCACATTTCCAGGCATTCCTGAATTTACAAGGCTGCACTTTGAGGCAGTCCCTGCAGCCAGGCAGGGGTGCAAGGTCCCTGTGCCCACAGCAAACTGCCCAGGGCAGCTGGGGGACACAGGTGGGCAGGGAGAGGTGACAGCAGCCCCAGCAAGGCACAGCAGAGAGGGAAGCCATGAACCCTCACTGCTTGGCTCCTGGCTGGGGCTGGAAAAAGAGATGGCAGGGTGGTATCAGGCTGGGCACACATGCCCACTCTGGGATGCCTGACCGTCCCAGACCTCTCCTGGAGAGACCAGGGACCTTGCTGTGTCCCTGCTGGGTTGGCATCGCTGCCTCGGAGGCAGAAGGCTGCAAAGTCCAGCCCAGACTGACCCTCCCAGCTCACCAGATGCTTTCCAACTCCGACAGTTCTCGCAGGATACAAACCGGGCCGGAGGGAAGTGCCGGGGCAGGCGAATAAAGGTGTTCCCACGAATTAATAGGAGGAAGAAAGAAAAACATGTGCCAGTTGGGACTCGCCCCTGGAGCGAGGCATTGTCTCCAGCGGGCTGGCTGCGCATTTAGAGCGGGGCCCTTTGAAGGCTGATTTAAATCCACTCCTGGGACGTGTCACCTGTTGGCATCGTGCCTTCCCCAGCTCCCCGATGAGGTTTTTGTCTCGTTGAACGCCGGCGACAATACGGGTCACTGGAGCACGCAGCTGGGCGAAGGCACAGGCTGAGCCATGTTTCCCAAAAAAACCCCGGCGGCCTGCAACGGGAGGAGGGGAAGGCAGGCGGTAAACACGCTGTGGTGAGCCCTGCGAGGGGATGCTTCCCCCCCCCTGCCGCTGGCTTCCCTGGCTGTGCGGCTGCAGCACCCGGTGCTTCTCTGCTGGCTCGTAAACATGTTGTGCAGGGTGAGGGCACAGGCAATGGGACTGCCGCCAAACCGGCCCCGGCGCAGGGAGCGACATCCCCCCGGCCCAGGCTGGGGGTCTCCCCCCAACCCGGCACGTATGTATTGGATGCGGAGATGTTTACATTGCAAGCTGCCTTTGCTCCCTGCTTCCCTTCGGGGTTGTTTGGAGCTCAGCAGGTGAAAAGATGAGGTGCCCAACCCCACGGCTGGGTCGGCCTGAGGGTCACCCTACGCCGCGGGGTCTCCCATCTGTGAACACCCTGGGCTTGTCTGCAGCCAGCTCTGGTGGCCAAAGTTTCTGGGAAATTTATGGGTAGCAAGCACATTTCCAAGAGTTTGGAGCTATCAGAGCTGTCAGTGTCTTGATTAAACAAACCCTCTCACAAACCTAGCTGGGCACGGCTTTATGGTGCCCGTGGCTTGGCAGCTCCCCTTTATGGGAGCTATTTTGGGTCTCTCCTGGCCCGACTGGGTCTCTGCACCAGCTCCTGCCTCCTTTGCTTCAGCTGAGCTGTTCGATTCAGGTGACCACGGCTGAACTTGGTCTGAATATGAAATTCTGAGCTAATTTCTATGGGTAAAACACAGCATTTGTTTCTGCGTGGAAACCTTTGTTCTACAGGTAGGGTGCAGGAGCTGGGGTACCAGGGGAAGGCAGGTTCTGCTACGAGGCTTTGGTGGCTCTGCCTTGCCCAAGCCATGTGAGGAGGTGAAAGGCACCTGAATTTCACCTCTGCTCTGGACAGCCTCGGGGGATTTTACAGCCGCTGCAAGGCAATGGTAAAGAATGAGCTGGCTTGTCCCCAGAGGGAGGGTGGGGACCGAGATCTTGAGATGGGCCATAAATAAAGGTGAGGCCTTAGCCAACACTTCACCTCCTCCTGGCTGAGGATCCAGCTCTCCCTGCCCGCTGTTCCCCCAGGCTCTGGCTGTAGAGAGGCTGTGTCTTCAGCAGGGTGGCCGTGATGGTGCAGAGGGTCCAGCTTCTGGAAGGACAGCAGTTTTGGCAGGGGGCAGCCCAGGATCCTGTTGCCCCGAGGCAGGCATGTGGGTGGCATGTGTTTGGCCTGATACTGGTGTGTGCTTGGCGTGGTACCTGCATGTGTGTGCAGGCATGTCCACATGGGTGGCAGCCACAGAGGGCTGAACAGGAGCAGGGATGTGACAAGCAAGCGAGCTGCCGGGGTGGAAAAATACTGGGCAGTGCTTGCAGTTCGCTGGGTGCCCCTTGCCACCTGGGTGCCCCTGGAGTGGGTGCTCCCGCACTCACGGTGGGGCTGGGGGATTTCCCCTCTGTCGTGTGACAGTGACCGATCCTGTACCTCGGAGTGAGAGTCTCGGCTGCAAATCCAGGTGCTGGAGCTTGTTACCTGCTCCCGGGCACAAAGCGGGGCACTGAGCAGGCACTGCCCGTTCCCTGCACGCCCCCAACCCCCACCCCACCCCCAAACGTTTGCACCAAGGCAGAGCCGGGTGCCGGGGGGGGGGGTGGGGGTGGTGGCTCCCGTTCCTCCCCCCCCCTCCCCGCTGCCCTGTTTACCCAGGGCGGCTGATTTCCCTCCCTGCGAGTTATGCAAAGGAAGCCGCTAATGTAAACGCTGCGGAAAGCCCTGGACCCGCTCCCGCCGCCGCTGCCCCAGAACTAGGCGAGATGAGGGGTTATTTTTTCGGGCTGGGAAGGTTGCAAAAGGACACCCCAGCCCCCCCCCGCCCCTCGGTGCGGGGCGAAACGGGGGGGCTTCCCCGCTTTGCAGAACGGGAAGCGGCTGGAGGAGGAGGAGGAGGAGGAGGAGGAAGGAGGCGGGGCGGTCCCTTGCCCCCCCGTCCTGCCCCCGCTGCCCAATCGGTGCGGCGGGGCCGGCGCTGCGGGGCCATAAAGCGGCGGCGGGCGCGGCCCCGGGAGCCGAGCGTGGGAGCCCCGGGCCCGCCGCCCAGCGCAGGTAACGGCCCCGGGGGGGGGAGGGTACGGGGGCCCGGCCCGCTGCAGCCCCTCGGGCGGGGGGCAGCTCAGCCGTGGGCCGGGGCTCCCCGCACCTTATAGGGGAAATTCCTGCTTCGCTTTTTTTTTATTTTTATTTTTTCATTTTATTGTGGGCGGAGCGGGGTGGGGGGGGAGGCAGCTGGCGTTATCTCCTGAAAACAGATGCTCTTCACAGTTTTTTTGAGTTTTTGTTGTTGTTTTTTTTTCTTCGCCAGGCGCTTTAGCTGCTTGCTTAAAACACGGTGCCTTCCTCCCTGCCAGGAGGTAGATGCACGCGTGGGTGATGCTTCTCGCAGCGGAGTGGGGCCGGTAGGGACCCCCCCGGCGCCATAGCGGGGGGTGGGGGTGGGGGCTGGTCCAGCCAGCCCGCCCCGCCCCGCCCCTGCAGGGGGCTATAGAGTGTTGGAGTGACTTTCGAAGTCACTTCAAATTTCTAAATCGTTTGCGTTTCCAAGCTCCTGCAACCACGCGTGGGTCGCGGCTGCCGTGGTCTTGACACACGTGGGCTGGCTGTCGCTGGGAGCCCAGCTCCAGGCTGTGGGGGCTTGCGGGGATGCTGCGGGGGCCCGCAGCCCCTTCAAACCTTCCCCCCGCCCCTCCCGGTGCCTGCAGGCTGCTGCCTGAGTTGCTCAGGCATTGCTTGCGCTGCCTGTTGCTGTTTTTCGGGCTGCCTCCAGCCCCACACAAGGCTTGTGTAACTTCAGAGCAGCTGATCTGAGAAGGCAGCTGGGGCTGGCAAGCCCTCCTCGCTGGAGCAAGTATATTAAGAAAGCCCCAGCTAAGCTTCCCTGTGCATTAGCCTTGCTCCGGAGCGGTGGGGAGTGTGGAGGTGAAAAGTTCACGCAGGGCTGAGAAGCACTTTTGAAAGCTGTGGCTTGGTGGAAAACACCTAAGTTATTGGCAGGAGTTTGGGTGTTAATGGGACACTTTGAAAGCATCGCTCCTTGAGCCGGGCTTTCCTAGCTGCGTCTGCCTGAGCTGCTGCATTTTCTGCCTGCACGGTGGCATGAGACTGCTGGAGATGGCAGCCAGCCCCATGGCTGGGCTGGCTTGTGCTCCTCCATGGCTGGGGGGTGAAAAATCTGGGAGTGTGGGGAAAGGTTCGTGGTTGGAGCTGGTTTTTTATATCCTCCCTGCAGGAACCCCCTCGTCCGATCTGCAGCCATGGCCACCTCGGCGAGCTCCCACCTGAGCAAAGCCATCAAGCACATGTACATGAAGCTGCCACAGGGGGAGAAGGTCCAAGCCATGTACATCTGGATCGATGGGACAGGGGAGCACCTCCGCTGCAAAACCCGCACGCTGGACCACGAGCCCAAGAGCCTTGAAGGTGAGAGGGCAGGTGCAGGATTCACAGGCCCTCGCCGGGTGGAAAAAGCAGCTGTGCTTGGCTGCTCGGGAGAAAGGATGTCATTCCTCCCTTTTCACGGCAGGAGGATGGTATCTGGGGAAGACATTGCTCCTCACCTCCTCCCAGTTACCTCTTTCCCCAAATACCCCAGGGGAAGGTTCCCAGCTCTCCAGATGTGGAGTCTCAGTGAGATGCTGGGGGTGAGGAGCCAGCCCCTGGCACTGCCCCCGCTGTGGAGGGGGCTGTTGGCAGGGGCTGGGGGCTGTTGGCAGGGGCTTGGTGGCCCATTGACGCTCAAGGACTCAAGTTTTGGCCGGAAGTAGTTTGGCAGAAGAAAGTGGAGGGGAAAGAATGGAGCTATCCGGTGTAATTAAGAGCTTGTGTCCCTCAGAACAAACAGTCCCAGCTTACACAATAATAGCATTAGGATTTTCCCCAGGTTGCCATGGTGCTGGCTGGAGACAGTTATGAAATGAAAATACTGTGTGTGACTGAGCAGAATTATCTTTTTTTTTCCTGTTTTTTTTCCCCCCCCTCCCCTTTTCCCTCGAAGGGAGTGGTTGGCACAGCTCCTCTAGAATCTCTGTGTTTCCCATCCTCCCACGTTTCCCCCAGGATATGGAGGAGATAACATTGCCCCGGTGGAGTTTGCTGCTTCGCTTTGACCTGGAGGGCAGTGCACAGCCAGGAGGGGTGGGTGAGGGGGCCACGCTGGCCGTACTCCTCCTCCATGCGAGGCTTCATCTAGACGTGATTTGCTTTCCCACCTTCTCTAGGCCATGCAACGTGGATAAGAGTATTTTATGGCTCCCCTCATTCCTATAGCTTGAAGATGTCTCGTGCTGTGCCGTCTCCCAGCTTGCCCAGTCTGCGAGGAGACTGGGTGCTCTGCTTGTCCCTGTGGTTGTTGCGACATGGGAAACATCCTCAGTGCTGCTCATTTCACTTGGGCTTGGCCAGCAGCCCAGCTCCTTGTGTTTCCCAGGGTGGCTGGGGAGTTGCACTCCCCTGTTTTTTGCTTTGTTTTGGGGTTTTTTTTGGCTTCCCCCATTTGGAACAAAAATCAGCTGAGCTGGGATTAAACCTATTGTAGTGCTGAAGGGTGGCAGGGCACCCATCCTCCTGGTGACTGGGGACACTGGGTCACTGTGGCTCGTTCCTCTCTCCACTCCAGATCTCCCCGAGTGGAATTTTGATGGCTCCAGCACCTTCCAGGCTGAAGGCTCCAACAGCGACATGTACCTGCGACCTGCTGCCATGTTTCGGGACCCTTTTCGCAAGGATCCCAATAAACTAGTTCTCTGTGAGGTCTTCAAATACAACCGCCAGTCTGCAGGTGAATAGACCTCCTGGTGGAGGTGGTGTTCTGGGGAGGGGAAGGGGAGACCTGTCCAAGTGCTGTTCATGGCCTTAGCATCACGCATGACACAAAAATAATCCCTGCCCTGACAGTAAAAGGCAAACAGTGTGCTGGTGATGGAGAAAAGGCTGGTCCTGGGATTCTTCACCAGCACTGCTGGGACTCGAACTGTACATAAAGTGGGAATGGGCAATGGGGGTGGAGATGCTAATAAGCCTCTTGTTGCTTTTTCCCTTCTAGAGACAAATCTCCGACACACCTGCAGGCGGATTATGGATATGGTGTCCAACCAGCACCCCTGGTTTGGGATGGAGCAAGAGTACACTCTTCTGGGGACAGATGGGCATCCATTTGGCTGGCCTTCCAACGGCTTCCCTGGACCCCAAGGTAACCTTTCGGGAGTCTGCACCTGACCAGCCCAGGAGCATTTGAACTGTAATCTGTGTGATGCAGCTTAAGTGCTTCAGGCAAGCTGAAAGATTCGAGGTGTTTCTAGAACGGAGGGTGAACAACAGCAAGCAGGATATTGGCAAAAACTAGCCCGTGAGATTAAGATTGTTCCAATCCAGATTTGCTGCTTGGTTTGTTAATCTGCCGGTGACTTAAACCGTGCCCGGTATGACGGAGCACGAGCCCAGACTCTGAGGGACTTGCTGTCCATCAGTGCTTTGCTAGTGCTTCCATGAAAACCAGTTTAGATGGCTTTTCCACACATCCCAAGGCTTTTGAGAGTTCTTTCCTGTGTGTGCTTGGCCTTCACTGAATTTGAGCTTTTTTCCTTCTGGAAACTCATGTTCCCCTTGCTATTTGCATGTGCTGTTTCCAGGTCCGTACTACTGCGGTGTAGGGGCAGACAAAGCCTATGGCAGAGACATTGTGGAAGCCCACTACCGAGCGTGCCTTTATGCTGGTGTGAAAATCGGAGGAACCAATGCAGAAGTGATGCCAGCCCAGGTAAGTTGTTCTAGGTGCCTCGTGGAATGAGATAGTACAGAAAAATCTCGGGCAGCCAGAGCTGTTGCTGCCTGCTCCCAGTCATGTAGTTTTTACCAACAGTCAGAGAGTAAGGGGGTGGGAAGTGCTTCACAGCGAGTGTTTCTGCACCACTGAACTGGTGATGACTCCTCCTTGTAGTGGGAGTTCCAGGTGGGACCATGTGAAGGGATCGAGATGGGGGATCACCTCTGGATTGCACGCTTCATCCTCCATCGGGTGTGTGAAGACTTCGGTGTCATTGTGTCCTTCGATCCCAAACCCATCCCTGGGAACTGGAACGGTGCTGGCTGTCACACCAACTTCAGCACCAAGAACATGAGGGAAGACGGAGGTCTCAAGTAAGTTGTTTGAGATGGGCAAGTAGCATCTGTTTACTCGGCAGCAGGCTGGGCTTGGTTGGTAGCAGCAAGCTTTTTGCACAGCTTTGGACAGCTTGGGAGATTTCACTCTGGTGCTTGGTGTTGTCTGAGCCTTTCTTCTGGATTTATTTTTTTTTTTTTTTTAAATAATGATACATTCCTGTCGTCCTGGGTGGGAAATTCAGCTGGTGGCACAGCTCCATCACTGCTGACAGAAGCATGGGTAGCCAGGATGCAGCTATTTGTAACAGGCTGTTCAACTCTTGATCTGCTAGTGCTGCAAACAAACTCAGCACAGATTATCCTTTTTTTTTTTTTAATAAAACTATGATGAAAGACCATTTGCTTCTGTCTAGGCCAGGGTGTGGAAGCAAATGCCATGTTTTCTTCTGGAAATGTAAAACCTGAGTTCCCATAAGGGACTGCTGTGCCGATTGCAGGCAGGGACCTTACAGCACTGGGCTGCAGATCCCTAGGAAGGTTTTCCTCCTGGCACCTGTGTTTTCTTGCCTTAATCTTAGCGATGGCCCGAGATAACGAGCCAACCTGTGAACATGTGAGCTTCCTGCAATAGAAACTTGTGTGTTGAGCGGGTTCCCCAGCAGCAGTGCGCCTGTGAGGTTTGGCCATGGGTTGCACTGGTGGTGTCTCACACACAGCGCTCCTGAGGGACTCTGTGGGATTTGGCCATGGGGATCCTTTACAGAGAACCAGCCTGAGTCAGCAGTAGGAGTGGAGAGAAGCCTTGTATTGAGGCGATCGAGAAAAGTGGGTTGTAGGACATAAGGCTTCATCACAAAGTAGCTTGGGGACAGTGATGAAACTCTTGTCACTTTGAAGCAACAGTCGAGAGTGGCTCAGTTCATGCCATCCATCAGATGCTCACTGTGTCTTCCCCTCTTCCTTGCTCCCTTCGCAGGCACATTGAAGAGGCCATCGAGAAGCTGAGCAAGCGTCACCAGTACCACATCCGTGCCTATGACCCCAAAGGGGGGCTGGACAATGCCAGGCGCCTGACGGGTTTCCACGAGACATCCAACATCCACGAGTTCTCCGCTGGTGTGGCCAACCGCGGCGCCAGCATCCGCATCCCCAGGAACGTGGGCCATGAGAAGAAGGGCTACTTCGAGGACCGCCGGCCCTCCGCCAACTGTGATCCTTACGCTGTGACAGAGGCCCTCGTTCGCACGTGTCTCCTCAACGAAACTGGAGATGAGCCTTTTGAGTACAAGAACTAAGCAGACTGCGCCCACAGACACCACCTGCCCCCCCCCCCCCCCCCCCAGCTTCCCACCCCCCTAAACTTCCCTTCTAGATGTAATCCCGAGGGTACAAGATAACACGTTTTGTGTCTCAGTAACTCTTGTTGTCTTGAGGTGGGGAGGAGGGCAAATTTAGTTTTATCCATGTCTGTTTGTCATTGACCCTTCAGAAGACAAGAGGAGGAGAGGGTGTTAGAGAACTTTTAACCACTGTTTTTGGTTTTGGTTTTTTTTTTTTTTTTTTTGTCTAATTCATGTGTACATCTGATGGGATCCAGTGGCTTCCAGGGACAGACTGCACACACAAAAAGCCAGTAGGCAAGTGGAAAGCTTAGAAACTATAGCTGACTTCCCCAAGAGTCAAATTTGGGGTGTTAGCCCCACTGCTGGCTCTCTGCAGACTAATGGTCCTCTAAGGTTGGTGGCCTTCTGCGGGGAAGGGAAGACTGGAGCTATGGTGGAGCCCCATGTGCTTGTACGGTGTGAAGGGGAGATCTTCAGCCGCTGGCCCCTCTGAGGTTTCTGGGAATCTTCTGGCATTGAGCACAGCGTAGGAGCATTGAGAACTCCTGGTTCTGTCACTGGAGGTCAGCTGGTCTCTGGTTCATAACACAGAGTGAAGTAGTATTTTTCTATTTAAATATAAAAACAACAAAAAAATTATATATGACAGTGGTTGTTTGTTTGTTTGTTTAAAAAGAAGAGATACGATGTTCCAATGACTCACCCAGCTAGAGCAGGCAGAGCTCCCGAGGATGCTGGCAGAGGGCCTCCAGGTGGGACTGAGGGTGATCTTGGAGGGCTCAGTGGAGGAGACTGGGATGAGATTTGTTGCAGCGTGGATTTTGCAGGAGGCGGTTCCCAGACCTGGGAAACCCGCAGAAGCATTTATTGCTGGAACTTGAACAGCTGTGACATGCTCGTGAGTGTGTCGATCCATGGGAGGAAGGTGTCCTGAGCTAAGAGTTGACCGGTCAACTTACCCGTGTTCTGGACAGAGCTGTGGGTGTGTTACCTTTCCAGCGGGGTTAGCATGTCACTAAAGCAGGGCTTTTGATAAAGGAAGGAAAAAAAAATGTTTTAGATTATTTTTTTTCCATAATATTCTTAGTTTATAAAATTGAATGGTTTTACAGAGACCGTTTGTCACTGTTGTGTCCTGGCTCTTGGGCTGCCTGCCATCCAGTGGTGATGGGGGCTAGGAGAAGGGAGAGGCCACCGGTCCCTCCCAGATCACACTGGGGTGGCTCAAACATTCTGGGATTTTACACTTGGGTATCTTAGATGGTGCCAGTGATACTCCGTTGCATTTGGACTTCTTCCGAATAGTTTTTTTAATAATAAAAAAAAAAGAAAAAAAAAGAACAAAACCTTAATTTTAGCTTCTGCCTCCTTTCTCGGAGTCACCCTGGCAGCTGCTCTGGTCTGTGTGTTGCCTTTGCCATTTGAAGGGAATTTGACCTTGCTGGTGGGTAGGCTTTGGCTTTTCATTTGTGGGGTGGGTTTTTTGGGGTAGGGGTCTTGCAGTCCATGCATGCTCTCCAGAAAAAGAGGGTTTGTAGGTGGCTGTTGATCTTCTGGTGGTCCAGCTGTGACCGGAATGGCATTTTCTTGGTATGGGAAAGGGACTGGGCTTGTGAGTGGCCATAGGGAGGGTTATGGGGTAAGTACAGGTGTTTGTGCATCTCCCTGCCTCCTTCACATGAGTTCTGCAGGATGTAGAAAGCCACAGAAAACAAAATCCCAGGAAACTTCATGAAAAAAGGGTCTTTGTGAAAGAGGACCCTTTCCCACTCTCCCTATGGAGAAAATGCTGCTCACCCACCTTTGGTATAAACCCAGACATTTAGGAAAGGTACGCAAGGTAGTAGAAATGTATCACGTTGTTGCCCACGGTCCTTTATTTAGCTTGTGGTGCTGTTTCCCAGCTCCTAGAGAGGTATGTTCTTCAGAGGTGGATGCTTTAATTATTCCCATCTTTAAATCTGGATTAACCACAGACAAGCATCCCGCTGGGCTGATGAGGCTGTTCCTGCCACCGCAATTTTATGGACCAAGGGGTCTTTTGTATCTCCCTTCTGGGGAACGTTCAAGGCAGCACCTTCCTCACCAGAGTCCCCAAATCACCCTCTCCCTCTGTGCCCGTGAGGATGGAGTGTCACCGGAGGAGAAGCAAAGCGGACCCCGTGCCCTTTCCTCCGATCATGACATGACCACGAGGGCTTTGGCCTCTGTCGGGGCTGGAGCAGGGCTACTGCAGCCAGAAGAAACCCCCGCTGTTCTGGAGTAACTTACAAGCCCAGAAACACTGGGGTTTTCTGCTGAGTTGGGCATGGGGAAGGCAGCTACTTTTCTTTCTGCCTTCTGAGAAAATGTTACAGAGGAAAAAGTGGATTTCGCTTAAACATCTGTAAGGTTATCTGCACAGCAGGATGGACAAGACATGGTAACGCTTTTTTTGAGACTTCTGTACCTCTGAACACTGTGCATCCTTGAGGCTGGAGCCACGTCCCTCCAGAGACCCTGTTCCCCCAGGGGACGAAGGAATTGTGGAAAGGCAGCATGGCTTAGTTTTGGCCACCAAGCAGCAGCAGCAGCCAAGGCAGCAGCTGATGGGCAGCCAGGTTTTATTCTGGAGCTAAACAGCACCTCCCTGCACCCCACAGAGCCTCATCGATGCAGAGACGGGGAGTAACACTTGTGTGTCCCCACAGAGGATGGATGCCACCTCCAGGCTGGCCATCAGGGTGACAACGGGAAGCTGGCATCAGTCCTTCACTTCTCCAGCTGCCCTGAACATAAATTTAGGATAGGAGCTTGATGCTTAATGGTTCCTTTTGTTCTCAGCTGAGAAAGCATTATCCACTCACTTCACAATTACCCAGCTGAAAACAAGGGTGAAGCAATGTTGTGTGCAAAATGGCTTTTCAGATGATTATTAAAAATATATTTTAAAAAATATCATAGTGAATTAGAAGGAAAAAAATCTCTCCTTTCTTCGTGACATTGTTTTCTGACATTTTGCCTAAAGCCTCCTTGCTGAGTCTGCTTTGCAGTTACCTAAACAGCATTTCCCAGCTGTGTAGGGTCAAGAGGCCTCGTTTTCAGGCTGTGGAACTCTTGCAAATTGAGCCTGAAACCTTCAAAAACGGAATTTACTGCTTATGCATTTATAGAAAACATTTTGACTTTTAAATTTAGCCTCTCAGGAGGAAGTGAATCCCTTTTCTCTGTTTACTCACACATCCTTAAAAGGCAAACAATGATATAGAAATTTTCACTAGATACAAGAAAACGCAAGTACTGGTCCCAAAGGGTTTGCTGGGCACATTAGAGCATCAGGAACTGCTCCGAATGAAGCCGCCAAAAATAGCACCAGCCTTTTGAGATGCGTGTTGGTTGCGCTCCCTTTTAATCAAACACCAGCCTACGAGACAAGGCTGCTCCATAACGATTAATAAATCTGCTCACACACCAGGCTTTTCCCCATAACTGAATTTTAAGGCAATCAAAATAAGATTAGCCACAGCTCCCTTCAAATATAGCCCGCAGCAGACGAGCTAATCAGGATCACACTTGCAGCACCTTTTAACACTGGGCTGTGCCAGCCCGGTTACTGTGAGGACACGGGGACTTTTTCTGAAAATCCTGATGAATCAGGTGCGTCTGGCTGGGTTTCTTCTTTCGCACTTTCAGAGTGCCCTGATGCTGCTCCAGTATCCACAGACCATTTCCCCGATTTTCCTAAATGACCCTCTTTGGTTGATCAGCCTTCGCATCCTCACATAGCCTCTGGCTGTGCCTACCTCTCCCTTCCCAAATGCATCTTTGGGAAAAGAGCTCGGCCAGTCTCAGGTGGGTTAAGGTTTTGCTGAACTGCCTTTTGGATGCTGTTACCTGGGGAGAGAGAGGCACTTTTTCTGGTTGCAAGGCAAAACTGTTTTTATTTCTCTGTGACTGCACTTTTCCCTTTTCCCGGGGTGTTGATAGTGGCCCGTGCGTCTGTCCTGCATATCTTTCTGCCCGTGGAGGTTGGGAAGGGATGGTCCCAGGAAGGGAGCCAGCACAGTGCTGAGGGGTGATTTACAGAGCTCTGCAACAGCTTCTGCTTGTGCTTGAACCTCACGCTTCCAGAGCAGCCCTGCTTTGCTCCCCCAAAATGCCTCTTGGAGGTCCAGCAGCCCCTCCGATGTGGTGTTGGGAGGAGCCCCAGCTGAGATCTACGTTTGCTGTTCACCAGCTGTGTTGTGAGCTGGTGTAGAGCCGTAGAAGAGGGGCTGGAGGTCCTATGGCCTCTGGAAGGAGGACAGGGTGTGCTCTGGAAAGGTGCTGGAGCCCAGCCTGCTGGGGACATGTCAAGTGTGGCTGGTTGGCAGTTTTTTTGAGTGACCCAGATGAGAAAGGTGGTGGAGCCTGGGAGGGGAATCCTGCCATCACAGATACCAGTAATTTGGCTTCAGCCGAGCCAGGATTTCATCCTACTTGTTCAGTTACTGATTAAACTGAGGACAGCCACTTAGAAACAAGTGGGAGCTCTTGAAAGGGAAGATCTCCTTAGGTCTGCCTGGCTTCCCTGGCCAGCTGGATGCAGGGTCAGACCTGGGGTGGCTTGTGAGTGGGTCTTCCACCCATGAGTGGTTCTCCTGGCTCTTCAGCTGGAACTGACCACTTATGTGCAGTGCCTGGTTTTCACCATGCAGCCTTTAAACTGAGTCCTGCCTCGCTTTGCTTGCCGATAATGGGACCAGTCCATCTCCAGGATTTGTAGTATGGAGAGACGAATAGCTTTTCCTGAGATCATGTAGAGTATGGGGGATATCAGTCACTCAGTAATGACCTCTCTGGATGCTTAAAGGTGTCACTAGTTAATTGCCTGGTTCATAAAGAAATGGTGATCTCAGTTTGCTCCTTGTGACTCCTCTCCGAGCCAGTGCTGTGTGTTTTGGGACTGTTCCTCTCTCCCGTGCGATGCCTTTTGATGTGAACATGCGGAGAAGAGCTCTGGGTAGACCCAACCCTGCTGTCCTCTACACTGAAGTGTCTCCAGGGCCTACATCCCCAGTGGGGGATGATGTGGATCAGAGCCTCTCCCAGCTGCTCCTGGAAGTGTCTGGCCTGTGTTTGGAAGGAATGAGGGCTGGGGCTGGGCACTTCTTGCGGATTAGCCCCCCCCCAACCTACAGTGGCCTTGCATGCAGAGCATGCACGGGTTGGCCTCAACGGGAACCTGCCTGGCTGGAGAGAAACCTAGGGCCAGAGGGGGAAACTTGGGGGGGAAATCCATATTTGTGACTCCGGAATGAGCACTAGGGCTGCACTCCTTCACAGTCTTGTAGGAGGATCAGGCCCTTTGCCTCTTCTAAGCCTTCTCCCTCACTGCTCCTTTCCTCCCTTTCCTGGTGAGATGGTGCAGGACTGCTGCGTGTACTGGGGTAGTCGTGCAGGGGGGCAACTAGATTTTACCTCAGCCAAAATATTTCTTTTTTTCTCCTCCCCCTCCCCCGCTCCATCCTGGCCTGCCCGCAGGCTGGCACCGCCGGGCTATTTTGCTTTCATAAGCTGCATTATGTAAGCCACGTCTTGAGTGGGGATGCAGTGCCAACTTGGACTTCGCAGCGGGAAGGAGCCACATTCCTCTGCCGCTGGGTTTAATCCCTGCCTCCAGCCACAGTTGGTTTGTTGGGAGGAATTGGAGAGCTGCGCCAAGGCTTCTAATCCCTTGCCCCAGGTGGAGCCAGTTCATTTCTGCAGGAGCCCTGCTTTCCTTTGTCAACAGGTTGTGCCCATGAGTCCTCTTAGCAAGCCCTTTCCTTGGCTGCTAGGAGGGTTGGCCCGGGCATGCACACCACCTTGGGACCTTCCTCTCCTCCTCTTGTTTGTTGAACTCTCCGTGCCCTGTGGCTCAGATTGCACTTGCTCAGAAAGGCTGGTAGGGGAGAAAAATGGAAGTGGAGACTTCTACAGTTCTAGCCCAAAAAATGGTGGCAAAGGTCTGTTGCGTGGAAAGTAGGCAGGCTGCAGAGGCTGGGAAAGACCATGTCGGTGCCAACAGCTTCTCCATCTGTCCCACCACTGACTGCCCTCCCAGAGTGCCTCGTCTGTAGGATGTGACCCTTGTCCCACTGAGGATCTGGGGGAGCCCTGAAGATCCTGCGCCCAGGGGTCCGGTGGCACCAGCCTGGCTGGGTGCAGGGTACAGGACAGCGATGGGTGCTTGGCAGGGTGTTGGGTCCCCAGCAGCCTGAGCCCTCTGCCTTAAGCCCCTGACCTCAGGACTGATGAACTTTAGAACTCCCCTTGGCTGGTCATGGGCTGGATGGGTTCAAAAGCAAAGGTCCTCCACTCAGGTTCTAGATGAAGCTGACAGCAGCAATGCCTTGCTGTGTGTTTTCACGTCCTGTGGGTGGATGAGGTACCAGACTCCACAGTTTTTGCTGGCAGCTCTCCCCAGTGCCAAACATGCTGCTAAAATGAGAATTATTAATCAAACCCAGGTTTGGGCTGCTTTTTCTCATCACAAAGCCAGGTGGCTCAAGCCCATCTGTATGGCTCGTGGAGATGCTGAGCAGCTGGCTGAATTGCCCAGCTGCTTCTGTCCTGAGCCAGAGCTTGGCCAAAATGCCTAAAATACTGGCAAAGCAAGTGAATAAGATCCTTCTCCCCTACTGAGCTGAACCTGCAGGATTCTGGAAAGCATGCTGGCCAGCAGGTATCTGGTAAAATGCTAGGATCAACACTTGCTTCAACCACAAAAAGCAATCTGCTCAATGCCTCTCTGTGTTTAGGGGATCCTGAGCAAGCCACCAAGTCAGAGGTGGGAATAGACGTGCCCCAGGGCTGTGTTGTTCGGATGCTCTTTCCATTTAGGAAGCTTCCCCAGGAACAGTTGGCCTTAGAGATGGGCTTAGCTTGTCTCTGAAACTTGGAGACCAGGGCTTCAGCTCGTTGAATCCCCGAAAACTATGCGCTTGCTCTGAAATACAAGATATTTTCAGACTATTTTCCACCCAGACAGATAACACATGCAGGGTGATTATTAACTGGCTCCATTTTTTTCCACCTCTACTTGCGGCTGGCTCTCCTGGCAAGACCTCCATCCACTCTTTAAGATGCTTTCACTGTAACGTGGGTGCCTTCCCTTCTGGCAAATAACTGCGCGGGTGACGCTGTCGGTGTGGGCTGTAGACCTATGAGGAAGCATTTCATTAAGAGTAGAGATTGCTTTGGTGTGGAAGTTTTTCTATCTGTAATCTCTCAAGAATGAAGAAAGCTGCTTGTGAAGCTGGCTGAGGAAGGAGGTGGTCCCTGGTGGGGCTGTCCTCTGCACCATTTTGGGGCTGTGCGTGGAGCTGGGGGTGTGACCCGCTTACAAGGAGCCAGGGACAAACCATGGGTGGTGGTTTGGGACCAAAGAGCATCCGAAAGATTTGTGGCGTGCTAACAGTCTGAGGGAACATCCTGGTCAGAGTGAGGCATTTCATCTGGGTCTCTGGGTCTCTGCTTTCATGGGGAAGGAAAAGAGAGCTGGCAACAGTGATATCTTACTCCTAAGATGTGAATTGTAGAGCTCATGCGTGGCTGTCCGTGCAGTATCCAGGACCCTACAGGTGGTGTCTCGCTGGCTTATGCAGGCAACGGAGAGCAGTAGGGGTTGAATACAGCCTGAACGATGGTACTGCAACACCCGTGTGTACGGGGAGTCAGGCTGTGGCATGGCAGGAGCCGAAGAGCTCTGAGTCACCCCGTGAGCCACCCATGGTGGCCCCAAAGCGTGTGGGAAGGAGTGGGCCATGCAATTTGAGCCTGCACGTGGCTCTGCACGAGTCGAGGTGTTGTTTCCTTTTGAAACAAAAGACGGTCCTTCTGCACGCTGTGTCTTGCAAAGAGGCAGCCTGGGCTTGCTGGGGATCTTGTGCTGGAGAAGGTCGTATGGAGCTCGTAAGATGGGACCTTCTGCTGGAAGATCTGGTGTCAGCAAAACAGAAACCTCCGCGCAAAGGTTGGGGTGGGGGTAAGGCGGTGATGCCATGTGGGTTCCGCAGAGCACCTGCAAGACCAGGGTGAGTGGGTTACTAATGGGCCATAGCTGAGCTGGATCACTCCCAAAGTACCCACACAGTGTGTGACCCCGTTGTCATGGGACATCTCAGGTAGCAGCTAGTGCCAGTGTAGCCCAAACAGCTCTCTGACACCCAGCAGCTCACCCTGCTCATCTCCCCCTGCTCCTCCCCAGCCAGTGGAAAATGCTCCCATGAAATGTAAAGCAAATGCTGCAATCTTTGACTTTTTTTTTTTGTTGTGAATAACATCGGGCCTTTTGCTGCACACGCTATTGAAGCTGCAGCTGTATTTCAACCAGCTGGCAGCGCTCTGGGAGATCAAATGTTCTTGGCGAAGTTGGGCCAAATCTATGGCTGGTGGAAATGGGTGTAATTCTGATTGACCTCAGTGCTGAGCTGCTTGATATCACCTTTGACTTGTGGTCCCAGACTGAGGCTTTGGGGGATTTTGGGGGGAGGAAAAGTGCTCTCTGTAGGGGTGACACAGTCATGCATGCTGCGAGTGGTGTCTGTGGAGCAGGTGGGTGAGGAGCTCAGCTGTGCAGTCAGGCAGGAGCTGCTGCTGGATGGGATTTCGGTTGTGTGGGGATGTCTCTGAGCACTTGCCGTTTGATAGTCCTCTTCTAAAGCATGCAAAAAAATCCAACCAAAAAACCCAAACAAAAAAACCCCAAACTCTTTTGTGCCCGGGGCACCTGGAGCGTGTATGTGCGTATTGCTACACACTGCGCGTACTGCAAAACCAAAACACCAGCCCTGCCAAAACCTCCAGCCCTTCTGGGAAGCGTCCACAGCACCGTGTGCTTGTCCCGCCGGATACACTGTGCCTCCCACTGCCAGGTACTGTGGGGCAGGCGCCAGCCCTTCCTCTGGGCTTGGGAATGGCTTGTTTTGAATGTCGGTGGCATGGAAAGTAGAGAAAGCAGGAGCAGATGTGTCTGTGAGCACGGGCAGGAATCATTCCTCTGGCACTGCTGGCTTCAGGAACCTGCCCCTGTGCTGCTGGACCCCCGGGACATGCTGGACCCCCTCGTACCAGCACCGCCCCATGGTCTCGGCCAGTCCCCTGTCCTTTGAACAGAAGGTTTTAGGCAGCAAAGCTGCTCTGTGTGATGGATTAATTAAAATAGTGTCTCCTCTTGATGTTCAGCTCAACCCTCCCATCCCTCTGACCAGTCTGACCACTAATGTGTAACTCAGCGTGGGACTGGGATGAGAAGGATGTGGGGAACTGGAGAAGGCTGGGGGAGCTGGGCAGCAAGGAATGTGCTCAGATGAGATGCTTGCATTTGTTTTGTTTTTTTCTTTTGGGTTATTTGTTATATTCTGGTCATGAGGAAATACGCAACCTTATTCTGTAAGAAAACCCAGGTTTTTTTCCACCCCCTGCCCCAAGATTTGGTTCTTAGTCCTAAGGAACTGTCATAGGCACTGTGTCCATCATCCTGCTACTACCGGAGATTTCCATCTGCTTTGCACCTCCCTCTGCCCCTTGCTGAAATAAACAAATGCCTGTCCTGGCCGTGCTGTTCCCAGTACTTGTGCTGGCTGGCTCCAGCCTGCCATGTCCGCAGGGACCCAGGTGGCTTCTCCAGAGCAACGTGGATGTGCCCTCAACACAGCAGCAAGTGGAAACAGCAGTGGCGGGAGCAGTGGGGGTGAGAGGAAGGCACTGAATGAATCACACCCATGGATGGCTTTTTCTGCCTGACTTGGTTTCTCTTTCCTAGAAGCTGCGCAGGGTTTGTCGTCTTGCACATTTCTGCCCTGCTTCTTCATTTGCCTGGGTGTGCTGGGCTCGTGACTCACTTGCACGGGTGCGTTTCTCCAGTGCTGTTGGCATCTGCTGATCGCTGATTGCTTTCCAACCATTAAATCCTATGTGGCAAGAGAGAATTGCAGGGGGGGAAGACATTTCATTAATTTTTACTCCACCCTGCATCTTTTCCATCTCTTTCCTCTTGCAGAGACAGGGGAGAATATTGTTTTGCTTGCCCTGGAGGAAATGAGATGCTCTTTAACTGCTACCACCACGTAGCATGGCTGTTGGAGTCAGGGGCTAAAGGATGCTGTGCTTGGCTGTCACTGTATGGCACTTCAGGCAGGTTGGTGCTTCCCGAGTTGCAGTCTAGCCTGTGTCAAGGCTGCTGCTCCAGATGAAGTGGAGTGGGATTCAGGCAAGATGAACACATCTTGCTGCCTGGATTACTGCCCTCAGCAGCGGAGTCGCTGGTGCTGGTCACAGCGAGTCCTGGCTCCTGTTTCTGCCTTTGCTAGGGCGGGGCTGCCAGACCAATCTAACCATCCTTCTGGCCGGGCTCCCAGTTTGACCTCCTGCCTGCCTTGGTCCCCATGGCTTGCGGGTTGTAGGTCCCTGCAGCGGCAGATGGGCCGAGGGAGATTCCCAGAGGCTAAGGACAAGGAACCGCTGAGTAACGAGGCCAGGCAAAGGGCGAGCTCACTGCCGCAGTCTGTCCTCAGCAGGAGCGATGAAATGATTAACTCGGTGGGGAGGCTGGGGCAGCAGCTGCCTGGAAAAGTCTCTCACCCACTGCTGGAGCCAGTGCTTGTGAGTAACTGGCTGTACACTGTCGTGTTAACTCATGCTGGCACACAGCATTCAACCCTTCCTTCACCTCCTCCTAACTGCACATCTCCAAGCCGGCAGCGACCCTCACCTTCTCACCCCCAGCCGTGTGCGAGGCGGGCTGAGCCCTGGGCAGACCCCCTGCTTCCAGCTGCGGTTCCAGAAATCAGTCTCTGCCATGTAAACTGTGCCCTAGCAAGGCCATGCCCTTTGGGGTTTGGGTTTGGGTTTGGGTTGGTTTGGGGTTTTTTTTGTGTTTTTTCTTTTTTCAGGTGGTATAGCAGAACACTGCTTTGCAAAGCAGCGCTGTGCTTAAAAGCAAAAGCAAGGTGTAGGACACATGTTTTTAGCATCCCAAATATTTTGAGATCAAAGGCAGTTTGCAAGGAAACTGGTGATTATTGCTGCCTCCCAGAGTGCCAGTGCAGCCTGGGATCCCAACAGCTACGTGGTAGTAACCCTGCTGGGTTCCAGCTTGGCTCCTGCTGCTCCCCTGGGCACGGGGATGGCCGGGAACCGGGTTGCCTCAGGAGCTCATTCTGGTGGGAGAGGCATGAGCTTCCATCCTAACCCTGCTCACAGCTTCCAAACCACCCGACAGTGCTGAAAGCAGCCAAGTAATGCTCAGGCAGCAAAGTCCTCCACTGATGGGCATCTACCTTCCTTTTCAGTGCCCTCAGATGATGTTTTATAGGAGCTGCGGGTGTTTAGTATCCAAGGGTGGTTTTTTTTTTTCCCAGGTGGGCTTTTTCTAAGAGGGAGTTGAGAGCACAAACAAAAAACATGACAATATTCTAGAAGGGATCGTATTTTGCTGTAGCTAAATCTAGCTGTTGTGCCAAACGGAGATTTATTTCTCAGTGAGATCATCTGCAGGAAGACGGACCGTGCTTTCCGAGCAGTAGCAGTGTTGTTGTGGCTGCTGGGCTGGTTTCAGGTAATGGGCAAGACAGTGTTTGTCAGGAGAGGTAATACTTCTGTTAGACACACCGGCTCGCTGGAAGAAAAACAGGTGACCTGCTGGCACAAGGGAAAGAAAACAAGAAATGCATAAGCAGAGATGCAGCCAGCTTCAAACTAGGTACGTGAGCTAGCTCTGCTCCTGGTCTGCCCTTGGTTTGAAGACTTCTTGCACCTTCTCAGGTGTAAGACGGATTTGGAGCAGCATCCCCTTGGGGCTTTCCTAGCTGTTTCACTAGAAGCTAATTCCTTTCCCTACAAACTTTAAGGACTTGGCACCTATAGTTCAGCTGTCTTAACTTTCCTGTGTAAACAAGGCTGAAAGAGAGAAGATAAAATGCATATGGTACTTTTTTTCCCTGGCTTTCAGACCCCAGGGCGCTGGGGAAGGGGCATACTGGGTAGGCAGTGAGCCTGGCTCGTGGGGAGACAGGCGAAGATGGGGACCGGAGCCTGCTCTAGGAAGGATTAATGCAAACACCTGGTCAAGCAGGTAGTGGCCAAATCCTGCCTCGATGGCTCCTGGCTCCCCTGCTTGGCTCCTGCCTTGGTGGCTGGGAAAAGGGGGGTGATGAACCCGATCCTGCTGATGTGATGCAGCATCTGGGAAACGCTGCTGGAGGCTTTCTCTTGAAAGGTGAATCCACCTCGGTAGGTGTCACACCAGGGCTGGGGTGAGGCAGCAAGCACGCAGGAGGAACAAAGATGCCTTTGTCACAGTTCCCCTGCCCTGTAGAGCTGCCTGGCCCTGTGCCGGTGAGGTACTTGGCTTGCTACCCAGATGAGAGGTTGTGGGGGAGGCTGGCTGAGCAGCCAAGAGCTTCCCAGAGATGAAAACTGGTGGTTGTTGCTCTCTCACCTGGAGATGCAGCCTCCCTCCCGGCAGCAGCGTAGTGGGGGCTTAGATGGGGTAAACCCTGAAACTGCCGACGGGGCCAACACCTTCCCACCCAGCCCACCTTGGTGCTTGTAGTGGGATGGGTGGCCTCTCCAGGTACATCCGTACAACGGGGTGGCCCTGGAGGGTGCAGGCATGCGGGTGTAGTGCAGAGCGAGTGGGTGCAGGCAGGCTGCCTGCAGGAACAGGGGGAGCGTCACTGCATGAGTCTGTGGCGGGCAGGTGCCTCCCCAGCTCAGCACTAATCTGAGCACTAAGGCTTTAATCGCCGTGCTCTGACCTCGCTCAGAGGTGCCCTTGGTCCAGCCTGCGCCAAACCGACCTCCACCATGCAAAGCCACCCCCTCGCCAGGCTGAAGGGAGAGCTCGGGGACCCATGCGTGTGAGTGTCAGGGCTGTATCCTTTCCTTTGGAAGGGAAGGAGATGAGTCCCTCCAGGTCGAGGGCGTACCCTTAGAAATGCCAGATTCTACCCAGGGGATGGCAAAATCCCATCCCCTGGGATCTCCAAGCAGCTTGTTCCGCCACCCATTTAAAATCCATCCCCTTTTTGGGGGCAGGAGAGGATGCATCCATCCTCATGCACAAGCTTTTTTTCTCCAGTTCATCACCACAGGGCAGGTGGGAAGCAAGATCTGCTTGTACACCCCCTCTTCCCTGCAATGCCGTTTGTGTCACACATCACTGCTCCTGTTTCAGAAAGCCCCTGGGACCGCGAGAGTTAATTCTTCATCCCAACTGCTCTCCTCCTAGAGCTCAGCAGGAAGAGGGATTGTACTAGGCAAGGGGCACCACTGCTTAGGAGGAGGAGGGAAAGGGAAAAAAAAAAAAAAAAAAAAAAGCTTCATGTTTAGACCTTTTACCTAATTTCCAAAGTTTCAGACCTGAAGGGCCATAGCAACATGAGCTGCCGGCGGGATTGGAGGCGGTGGGCTGTGCTGGGCTGCCCTCCCAACCTGTACCGTTGCAATGGGACACGGCCGGCGTCGAGGCCAGGGTTGGCTTTCTGCCTCCCCTTCCCCTCATCCACGGGATGCACTCAAGGCATGTGGTTGTGGGTTTGTTTTTTTTCAGCTGATTGCCTTTGCTCATTTCAAGTGTGTTTTCCCTGGTTTCTAGGAGTTGCTTAAAAAATTCTTGGCACTTGTGAAATCAGATGGCATCCAGGAAGGGTTGTTCTCGTGAAGACCTGTCTAGAAATTAATAGAGTGGTAAAACCCCAAGTTTTTGTATATATTTGTATAGCCATCTAGAAGTGAGAGGAGATGGCACTTTGCAGCTACAGAGCAGAGTCTGGCCCAAAGCAGCTTGAGTCCAGCAATACTTTCCTTTTACCAAGGTCAAATCAGCCTTTGCAAAAATATCAGGTATTCCTGCAAACCAAAAGCAAAGATGTGACTCTGGGCAGTAAAATCTGCAAAATGTTCTTATTGCACCTGTAGCTTGCTAATTTTCCTTTTGGATTTATTAGTATGGCTCAGCCATCCAGTTCATCTCCAAGTGCAGCCCATCCTCGAGAAACATCACACAGTCTCTATGGGTCGGAGACCCCATGAAACTTGGATGTGCTCCCCGTGGGTTTTCTGAGCAACAACCTCTTGCTTTGGTTTAAAGCCCTTTTATTCCTTGGGAGCACTGCAGAGCTGATGCAGCCATGGGCTCAGTTTCTGCAGGTCATTGAGATCAAACCACCTGCAACCCTTCCACAGCCGCTCTTCAGAGCAGAATCGCATTTTAATCTGAAGATGTGAGCACTTCTGACAGGGCTGAATCTGTCAGAGGCAGTGAGTGGTCAGGAAAGAGAAGCAATAAAAGTGGTTCAAAGCAAAAGCACTTGCTAAGGAAAAGATTGGGGACTGTAGGAGCAATTGATTTAAATACTGCTTTAATTAGATTTTTTTTAATTTAAATATTGATTTAAATAGAGCTGGCCTGTGTCCCCCAAATCTTCAGGATCACTCAAAGCTTCAGCAGAGCAGCTGAGTTCCCTTACATCTGTGTTATGGTCTCTCCTGCAGCAGGCGATCTTCCTTTGATCCTTCTTCCTTGATGAGTCACCAGTTTAGCAAAGCATACGCTTAAGTGACTCACTGAGTCCACTTGATTCCCCTTACACTGGCACCAGGTTCTCTTTGTCATGGGGAAAAAGTTATTCCGCACGAAGCTGGCTGTGTTTCTGCTCTTCTGGGCTTGTGCACGGCAGGGTGAGTTTACAGTTCCTTTCCTAGAGAAGAGCACACATTTCCCTGCATATTTCGTATTTATCTTCCAGTAAGAATTAGTATTTAAGAAAAAAGGTCGACATACTCCAGACAAAGCTACCTTTGTGTTTTCTGGAGACTTGCTGTGCTCAAAAGCTTTCTGTGCATCCTTGTAGCATTTGAAGCCTGACACAGAGCAATGAAACACAGTTCATCCCGAGGGAGCTGTGTAGTGAGGATCAGCTTCCCCTGGATTTTCATAAGCCACGGAACTGGGTATTCAGCTGTTTGCATTACTCCAGTAGTCTAATTTGTGTGTAAAAAAATTTGTAATTTTTAGTCCATTCATCTTACAGAAGATCTATTGCGGTATTTCTATTCTTAGGTGCCCTTTGAAAGTAAGGCTGTCTCTTCAGCCCCATCCTACTCCAGTGCTTATCAGCCAGCCAGTGGCCACGTGCAGCAGCTTCGAACAAATCCAGGGGTCTGGATTTGGGGTTGAATAGCTTTTTTGGGGAAAGTGGTTGCAGAACAGCTACTGTATGCAATGACCTTGTGTCATGTTAGGTAGGAGTGATTCCCCACCATTCCCAGTCCCTTCCACCTCGTTTATAGGGTACCTCTCGTGTGCACCACTGGATTTGTGCAGAAAAGCCTTGAAAGCTTGGAGCATCTCTTTTCCCAGGGGTATGAGCCTGCAGGCGAGTTTCCCTTGCAGGCACGGAGCAGACAAGAGCTGGATTGCTTGCATTCAACTTGCTGTTCTTAAGGAATCACTGGAATATGAATAGGATCCTTATCACACCAGGTTCATCCAAAGGACAAGGCCGTATTAATTGTTTGCAGAACTGCAGCAAATAAACAGCATTCCTCCTGATTCCTTATTTGCCTGCTCTAACTCCAATGGCCAACCCAAGCAGAGGCCACAGAGCTTGGCAGCAGGGGGGGGCGACAGCCTTTGGCAAGTATTGGACGGTGCCCAGCTTCCCAGGTGGCGTGAGCAAGCACTATGGAAACAACTTCTGGCTGGAGACTTTAAATTATGTGTTTGGGAGAGAAAAAAAACCCCAGCGTCTATCACATCTGGGGGTCTCAGTGCAGAGGGGAGACCTGTTGTGAAGAAGGCTTTTTTCCTTGAAGACATTTGCCATGCTTTGGAGTTAGGTGAGGAAAATGGACAGCAATAATATATGTGATATATCACATAAGGGATGTGATATAACAGTAATAAAATAGAAATGTGGGTCTTGGCGCCCTTCCCAGGCCAGGACTAGCATCCTAAAGCTTAAGGGCTGGAATACAAGAGGCCAAAAGCTGTAATGACTTTCTGTGCCCCAGGAAAAAAGCAGGTGACACAGGGCATGGCCAGAGCTCTCAACACCTGACATCCCCATTGCTTCTGGAAAGTTCTCTGCCTAAAGAGGAGAGGGAAAAACTGCAAGCATCTTCCTTTGTCTCAGTGCGGACTGGATGGCCGAAACCACTTGTTATTCCAACCGGACTGCCTTGTCCAGCCATCGTTGCTCTCCAGAGCATGTCTGGGTGGTTTCTTTGCTGATGGGCAGCCAGGGGTCTGCCCCATGGAGCACGTTGCTGCTGGGGCTGGAGGCTCGGGGGCTGAGCTCACGGGGAAGGAAGGGCGCTTGCTTGGTGCGCTGCATGGCAAAAGCTAGCGTTGATGTTGGCCAGGCTGCCGGCTCACCAGAAGGGCTCACGTCTGCAAAATTTTGATCTAGGGCTAAATTTAAACACCAAAATGTAGCATTTAGAAGCCCAGAGAATAGCCCAGCCCTTTTCTCCAGTGGCTGCCTCTAGCCAGCCCTTCCTTTGGCAAAGAAGAACCTTTTGTTTTCCTAGGACTCTGGGCCAGCTTGGAATAATAACACCAGCGAAACCCTCCCTGCCCAGCACAATGAAGCAGCGCTCTCAATTCCCAGATGTGCAGGAGGGAAGTGCCCAGCGTGTCTCTTCCTGATGTTTCTCTTCCAGATGTGTATCGGCAGGGAGCCGGAGGCAGCCTGTTGCCAGCCGGGAAGTGGGCTGGGGAGCGGGCAGTGGAGTTTTCCCCTGGAAACCCTCTGGATCTCACTGCTTGTGGCTGGGCGAAGCGGTTTGGGCTGCCCTGCCAGCTATTCAGCTGGTTTGCAACAGCTTGAGCGGGCTCCTTCTGTGCTCCAGCAAAGGTGAGGATGCCTTCCCTCCTAGACATGTCCTCATCCTCAGAGAGCCCTTGGTCCCCATCTTCCCCTCCTCAAACAGCCCTTGGTCCTCATCATCTCCTCCTGAGCAACACCAGTGATGGTGGACTCTATCAAAAGTCCCGCAGGCAACTTGATAGGACAGGGAGACCCATCACCAAGAGACTCATCCCTCTGCTCAGTCCTCAAGTCCCGAGGTCAGGGGTCTACATGAAACAGTCTGATGCGTGAAGCCTTGTGCCAAGGTCATGCTGAGCAAGTCTCAAGGAGCTACCAGCTCTGCATGAATTTGGAGATTGGAGCCTGTCCCCTGGGGATGAGGTCAGGGGTGTCTCAGGTTGAACTGACCTGTGGAAGGTACTTTTTTGGGTAACGCCCTGGGCAGAGGGGTTCAGGCAGCGCAGGAAGGGGCTGCCCGTGGGCATAGCTGCCTCTCAGGGTGCCGGCAGGTGATGCAAGCCAGGGCACCACATCGCGTGACCTGGTTTGGCCGTACTTACATGGTGGAAAATTCCTGCCCATGGGCAACATCCCTCTGCCTTTATTTTTAAGCAGTTTGCTAAGGACGCGGCTAACGCACAGAGATAGTAGGTGCTGACAGGAGCCTGGCTGCTAACTGGGTTTTTGCCCGGACTTACATGATATTTATAATTAAAGGAAGGAGGGAGGGGGGTTTGGTGGAGGAAGGGGACAAAGCACACAGATGTGATGGGAGAGACCAAGCTTGCAGAGGAGCTGGGGCTCTCCAAGGAGGTCACAGGAAGGGATGCTTACACTAAAAATCAGCATCACGATTACTCATATCCATGGCATCAGCGTGGGTTCCCTCCCAAGTCATCGGCGTGCCAGGGAGGTTGAGGACAGGGTGTTCTCACGTGTGGGATGGGGATCCAGCCCCTGCACCGTGTCAGAGCTGCCCCGTGCAGCAACAGTGCTGAGCACTGGGAGAGGTCACCTTAAATCTGAGGGTGCTCATGGCATTTTCCTGCTGCCTGCAGAGGCTCTCTGCTCTTCCTTTTCACATCCTTCCCTTCCCTTTCTCTTTCTCCCTTATTTTATGCAGCAGTACTCACCACTCGTGTTCCCAGAGCCCACCCAGCTGGGGTGGGTGCCATGCTGACCCTTTGCAAATCCCACCGTTTATTTCCAAAGGTTTTTTTGCCCAAGTTCAATTTTCCACTGGGTGGCAAAGATGCTTTGTTTGGCTCTTTGTTTACAAGGGGAAAATGCATACCAGAAAAAAACCCAGTAGGTGTGGGTTAACTTTCAGCTTGAAGCCGTTTCACTTCCCACGAAGGAATGGTGCAAGTGCCTCAGGTCAAACACATGCACGAGTCTTTGCAAGATTAGGTCTTGTAGTTTGCCTTCCTGAATGTGTAAATATAGCTGAGGGAAACCTTCGCCCTGGTGGCAACTCAGAATAGTTTCCAGCCTATCTTAGAAAGCAATCAAATAAAAACCAGAAAGAATCAGACACACAAAACCCTCGGATAGATGTAAACGATCTTTCTTAAGAAGGGATGTATTTAAAACAAATCAGGGAGCAATACCAGGAGCCCTATGGAGATGCCGGACATCTGAAATCTCACACTGGAAGGTGTTACATGAATGAGGGGAATTCAGGTGGGTCAGCGGGTAAAGACCAGCTGTGGGTGATGCTGTTTTAAAAAGGGAGGGAGAATAAATGTTTTACACTGGGCTGTAGGGCCAGGGCTGTGCTGTGCCTGGCAGGGAGCTGCTTATTGCTTGCTGCTGGTTATGCGATCCCCATCCAGAACAGCTCACATCTGCAAGCAGGGCACGTGGGCTGAGGAGTGCTCGGAACCGGCATCTGCAAGAGCTCATCTCCCTCTGCCCTGCGCCGCTGATATCAGAGGCGTGGAGGGGCTCGGGGAAGAGGACTGCGAGCAAGCTAGCGGCAAGCCGTGCCTTCTGCATGCCCCTGAGTATTGAGGCTGAAGGAGCTGGATCTCCAAACAGAGGCACGGTTCCCAGTTGGGCTGGCATTCCCATTTCTCAGGGGTGTTGCTGGGATGTTAATGGGGATGCAGGAGAGGCTGGCTGGGAGAAACCCAGGTGGCTGCTTTTCCCAGGCTCCCCGGCAGTGATGTATCTGCCCAGTTCCAGCCCTTCTGCTCAGTGTCCCATCCCACTGTGGTGGCATGCCAGCAAGACGATCGCCAGCAAAGTGTTATCGCCAACAGGTAGGTGGTAGCCCTTGGGCACTCTAGCATCTCACTGAGTCAGCTGGCCCAGATATGGGGGGAAAAAAAAAAAAAAAGAGAGATGGGACCTACCAACACAGTAACTGCCACCCCAAAACCTGCTGATGCTGACAGGGAGAAGAGATGTTGGCAGGGCTGCAGGAACAGCCTGAACTTGATCTGAGAGGCTGCATTCAGGTGCTGTGCAGGGAAGATCTCCAGGCTGAGTTTCTGGGTAGCAGGGTGCAGTGTCAGAGATCTGCAGTGTGTCCATCCATGGCCCAGGGGAGGCAGGAAAATCTTCCTCCTCTACTCTGTCTGCCAGATGGAGGGAAGGCATTGCAGCACCCTCAAACCCCAGCGCTCTGGGGCTGCAGACTGCTCTCCTAGCGCCTGGGTTTGCGAGTGATGCTCAGGGTTTGTGGCTGACTCACACCGTTTCCCTGCACCGGTAAAGGGTTCCTGTACCACTTAGGCACTCTGGACTCCGGGACTTTATTCATCCCAGAGTGGCTGGCTGGGGCTTTGGTGTCCCCTGAGTGGCCCAAAGGCACAAGGGAGGAGGAAACCCAGGATTTAATCATCCCATGGGAGGTCTGGAGATCTCCCACAGGGCCACCACCTCTGCTTTAAATTCAAAGATGGGAAAAGTTAGAGTTAAGAGGAGGGGAAGAAGAATAAAAAAAGGGATGGGGCCAGCCCTGTGCTGGAGATGGGAGGCGTATGGCCAGGGGAGGACGGTGAGGAAGGGGGTGGGTGATCCCATCAGCCAGTTGGGTAATAATGACGGTGGTCACGTGTGGAGATCTGCTTTAGGCACAGCTCGTGTGTTTGTGCGGCACAGGGAGGGGGTGTGAAATCAGCTCCCACTTCCAGGAATCCTCCCGGCACAGGATACACGGTGGGGAGCTGGTAAACATGATACAACCGCTGGCCTGTAACTCAATCAGCTTCCTGCGTTAGCTGCTCCCTGCCTGGGGACCTCACTAGCCTAACGGCTTCTTGGGGTGCCAGTGCATGGGATGGCATGTTCCAGGGCATGGGGCATTGCCAGTGGTGCGTCAGGAGTGACGGGAAGGCAGAGGGGAGTTTGCCACAAGGGTCTGGGGACAGGGCAGCTTCTCCAGCCCAGGACGGATGGATATTCCTCGGGTACAGCCTGGGTCCAGCTGCTACTTGCAAACCCTCTCTGGCCTCAGCCACGGGCTCCCAAGGTCATAAATAGCCACTTGGCAGAGGAGCAAACATCTCCCCCAGCCTCCCCTTCCCACCTCCCCGTGCTGGCAGCAGCGGGGGCGGCGGGTCACAGCCTGCACCCATTCACAGATAACAGCGGCTCTCGGTGCCGGCTGCCAGCACGCCTCGAGCTGCTCCTAATGTGCCCGCTCACAGAGAGACATCTCCATCTCGCTTGGGCTTTCTGCCCCCCTCCCTCCCCTGCCGCTCGGCAGAGCTTGTTTATTGCTGTGTGCAGGGAAACCATGACCTCCGCTGCCTGCCGTCCCCTTCGGCCGCCCGTCCCCGGGAGCAGCAGTGTCCTAGCGTGCCAGCTGGGGACACGCGAGGGGACACCCGCCGCTGCGCAGGGGCCGAGGCAGGGCAAGGTGGCTGGGTCCTGAGTTTGCTGTGTCCCCAGATGCAAGAGGAGTGGGGGGTGGGAATGGGGATTTCACAATCACAAGTGATGCCGATTAGACCAGTTAAAACCTCCGTGCAGGGGCTGAGTATTGATGAGCCCAAGACCCGGGGAGGTAGGAACGGGGGTGAAACAAGTTAATACAGAGCATAAAGCTGTGCAGGTGAGGGTGGGGGAGAAAAGCTTCAGCTGCTGCTTCAGACCTTGTCTGAAGTGGCAGAGGAGGAGATGGCTGGGAGCAAGGACACCGTGAGGGTGAGATGCTCTCGGTGGCTCAGGATGGGCTCCCCACGGCACAGGGGACCACTGTGCCCTCTTGCCCAGCCTGGCCTCCTGCAGCAGTCAGCTTTGGATGAGAGGGGTGACAGGGTGGTCAGAGGGATGGGAGAACCCAGGGGACGGAGGAAGAGCTTGGCTTGTCTGGCTTAGCAAAGCAGGGGGCATGAGGGGGACACAGAGCCTGCCTCATCCCTACCCCATGCCCAGGTCTTCAGCAAATTGGCCCCAATCAATTTCTAAACATACTCTTCAGCTAAGATGGGAGAAGAACATGATCTAGCTTTTTTTTTTTTTTTTTTTTTTTTTTTTTAGCCCTCAGCTTGATTTCTTTCACAAAGGAGGAGGCAGGCAGGGGAGGCAGAGCTTGGCCAAGCAGCCCTCTGTGGGAAATGGGGTGGGTTTCGTGCCGCCCGCTGGTTTATTTGTATTTTTAGAGCGTGCTGCAGGCACAAGGTCGCCAAAGTGAGTGAAATTCCACCCTGGAGCCTAGAGCACCTCCCTCGTCCCCATCCCTCTCCTTGGGACTGTGCTGGAGTCAACAGCTGAGCTGGGGCTCAAGTGTCCCGGCCGCGACAGCGCCTGGCTGAGGCGAGGGGCTCAGGGCAGCTGGGTAGGTGGGTGCCAGGGCTCTGGGTGGAAGAGCTGGGGACCAGCAAGGTGGTGGGCAGAGGTCAGCCCTCCTGCTGTTATCCCTCCTAGAGAGCCCCTGGGAGTGAGGGTCTGGCTGTGACATGCTGGAGACCCCATCCCAGGGTGGCACAGGGTGTCCGAGGGCTCTTGGTGCAAGTGATCTCAGCGGGGGATTTGTTTGGTAGGACAATGGACACCCTGCCCCGAGGGGATGGGCATGCTGAGATGAGACTGGGACAAACTGGGGAGCTCAAATAGGTCTAGGAAGAGGCCAGGGTATACCCTGCTTGCTCAATGGAGCGATGAGCTGGCAGTGTGGTGAGTCAAAAGCTGAGGAGAGGGGAAAACCCGAACGAATGGGAATGTGTGGGGGTTTCAAATGGCACCACACATCTCCTTGAGAACACACCTCCAGTCTCTTCTTCTCCAGTAACAAGTGATGCAAGGGAAGCATCTGGCTAGGTTTTGGGCTCAACAGCGAGTGAGTCAGGCGGGCGGGAGTCCCACCTCTTGAATCACGGCTGGCAGCACTGCCAGACATGACCCCAGTGCTGGGAGCAACCCCTGCCCACTTCCACTTGCGAGGGATGGTGAGGTCATAGCCCCCATGGGCTGGCTGCAGGCAAAAATCATCTCTTTATGAGCTAAACCTGAAATAAATGAGAAACTGTCCCCTGGGATGCTGATCCAACCAGAAAATGTAGCAAGAGATGCTTCCAGAAAGAGCAGAAAGTGTCAGATCATTGCTGTAAGGCAAGAAATCTAGCAATTAGGACAAGCAAGATGTTGTTTGAGAGCTGCTCCTTCAGAGGTGTGAAATGCTTTCCTCTGCTTTTTCTGATGATCTTCTAGGAGATGGTTTTCCCTGCTTGAGCTGCCCAAATGCTTGGCATCACCCGGTTCAGGCAGCCCGAGCACCCAGTGGTGGTCACCTACGGAGGGGGCCAGTTGTTTTCACCCAGAGATACACACACTGATGGAAGTCAGCAGGACCAACATTTAAATCACAGCCTGAACCTCAAAGGTAGGGATGAGGATGCCTGCATGAGGGAGCTGAACCCCAGGAGAAGGGGATGCAAGGTGCTGCTGTTATTGCTAGAAACATGGTGCGGCTGCCAGGGCTGCGGCTTTGATCTTGGACTTAGGGACCAGGATCTCTTTTCTGAGCCATCCTTCCTTGCTGTGGTGGCATGGGATGATGTGATGAGGAGAGGATGGCTGGCTTTGCAGGGCAGTAAGAGTGGGCAGGGGATGCCCCATGGACATGCTGAGTCCTTTCTTCCCGTCCATGCTGAGAGCAAGGGTTCCCCTCCACCCTGTGCCCACACCTCACCTCCAACACACTACAGTTTTGAGGTGATTTTTCCCCTCTAATACACAACCCAGTGCCTGCCTGCACCTCCTAGATGTCTTACTGCCAGTCCATAGCTCTGCTCTGGGGCATCCCCTCTGTGGTTTTTGGTTTTTGTTTTTTTTTTTTTTTTTCCAGGCCTTGTTCTCAAAGATAATCCCTGTTTTTTCCAAAGCAGGCTGTTTCCTCTAATAGCAAGCACCCAGCAGCCAGCAGCTGAAGGCTCAGTTGCTTTGCCTTGTGCCCAAAACTTTCCGCTTATGCTTTTTGTCTTTCCAGCCGAGGGAAGCGCCTGCCTTCCCTAGCCTCTCGCCTGCAGAAGCGTGCGGGAAACGTCTGCCCTCCTGTGTTCAAAGTCCCCTCCAAAGAGAAGCCGAGGGTGCACTGACCTCACGGGATAAATATTTTCCATGACATCTCCTTCCGACATCTCCTTTCGGGCTCTGCACCTATAGCTGACCCAGCTCCGGGTCCCTGCCCGAGCTCGGCGGGTGCCGGGAACGGGGCTGGGCTCTGCCTTCTCCTTATTCCCTACACGGCCCCACGCAACGTCCCTGCATGAAGGTTTCAGTGACCTCTCTGGAACCCCTTCCAGGGATCCTCTGGCCAACGAGGCAGCTCATGGGCCAGTGCTGCTCGCCGTAGACGCTGAAGCCTGCTGGCTTGCTGTGATGGTTTCTCCAACACTCCCCCTCGCCCACTCGCAGCTATAACGCGGCTGTGGTCATGGGCTGCTGCCAAGGCAGCTGGGATGCTGGAGGCAGCAGCCTTAGAGCAGGCGCGAAGTGTCCGTGGGCCAGAGGTGGGATGCAGGGAGGTTGTTTTGAAGTGGGAGCAACTTGTCACCAGGCAAAGCAGGGGGACACTTACTGACTCTGTATCCTCGCCGCTCACCCAGTTGAGTGTCGGATGTTCCAACAGGTATTGTCCACCTCCAGCCTCTTACTGCTCTTGCTGCACAGCTTTCCCTTACAGGCTCCTCTTCCTGACAGCACTTTTCTCAAGGGGACCATCACATCTGGCGCTGATCCCTGGTGCGTCTTGGCAGCTGGATTTACAGCACAGGTACTGCAGAGCCCAGGGCTCTTCGTGGGTGAGGTCTATTTTATTTGCAGCCACCAAAAGGTCGGTGGCTTTCTGTTGGCTTGCTAAGAGGAGATGCTGCGGTCATTCTCCTGCCAGGGCTTTTCAAACCACGTGCCGATTCCTGTGCCCAGTGTGGTGTCCTGAGGGGGACCGGGGATTTCATGCTGCTGTGCATAGAACTGGATCCCTTAGAATTGGATCCCTACCCCCCTGTCTTGTGGAATAGGGAGAAAACACTATATCCTGCCAGAAAGAGTGCCAAGTGTGTGGCACACACCAAGAGGTGTCAAAAAATGCTCATGTCAGTCCCACAGGCAGCTCTGTGCCTTCTGTGTTGGCCGTGTAGGGAAAATTACCCAAACAATTTGCTGTGGGCATTTCAGAGCCCCTTATTTCTAGGGTAGGGTTTCAACTGCAATAAAAGGGCCTCTGCAAGTGAGGCAAGAACAGCTACACCTGCCCTTCTGGTAGCTCCTCCCCAGTTTGTATAAAAGATACCAGTGTTTCCCAGTTCTTTGGCATGGGAGAAGTGCCATTCTTATCTATAGGGTTATTAGTGCTGGAAAGAAAATTAATATTAAACATCTCTTACCCTGGGTGGTTGTACAGGTTCTTTTTTTTGGCAATATATATATATTTTTTAACAGATCTCTTGTTGGCAGCCAGGGGAAGTATTTTCCACTTCTTGCCTGGTGGTAACTTCACAGGAACACTTAAGGGTGCGGTGGAGTGCTTGGCTGGACCAGAGCTGAACCAGCCTGTGACTTCCAGATATTGTCCTGCCCCTGGTGCAGAGCAGGTGAGGGACCTCCTGCTGCCATCCCATTCTCTTGCAGAAATGCGTGTGTGTGGTGCCCAGCACTCCCCTACGGCAGCAAGCCGCAATGCTCTCGCGCTGAAGCATCAAACATGCAGGCTGCTTTCAATGAGCCGTAAAAGATCGTGAGCTCACTTGCCTGTGCACTGAAGATGCATATGTCACTGTCACATTTTTGCACCTATTTTTGTCTGCATCTTGGAGGAGACAGGTATCCTCGGTCTTAAGAAAGTGCTGCACTCCTCCTTGCAAATACCAGGGTGCATCTTGGCTCCTGGGAGGACGTGAAGGCTGTTACAGCACATCCCACGTGAAGGTGACATGGATTCGCCCCAGTGATGGGGAAATGTCTCTGCTGGAAGTGCCCGCCTGTTGGGCATGGCAGACTTAGGGGGGCAAACATGCCTCGTATATTAAAGGCTGACACTTAGCTGGATGTATAGGTTTTCCCAGAGGCCTGGGGCTGCCCTGGGGCTGCTGCTGTGTCTCCTCGCATTGCTGGGCAGAGGAAGCTGCAGCTAACCTCACCGCAAACACAAATTAGTTGGTTTTTGTTGCTTTTTGGGTTGGGTTCTTTTTTTTCGGTTTTCTGTGTTCAGTTTGAACAATAAAACATCTGTTCCTGAGCCCAGCAGCTGGACCAAAATGAAATGACGTTAGCATCAATTATCCTCCGGGATGAGGAGGCTGATGGGAGAATGGTGCAGATTTCTTTAACACTGAATAACAAATGAGAACAGCAGCTTGGCTAGGTGGCTCGTGTTCCTGGAGAGTCTCCAAACAACCCACCCACTTGAACCCTTGCATTGGGGCAACCACTGTTGTGCACCACAGCTCCAGGTACCAAACATCAGCTACTGGGTGAGTGGGGGAGATGCTTTTGCAATGACTGGGGAGTAAGACCCTTTTGTGGTAGAAGGACTTATGGATACTGCAGTGGCAGAGATTTTTTCTGAATGCTCCAACCTGATACAAAATCAAAGCGTAGGGGCTTTTTTGGGGGGATGTTAAGGGGGGCTGCATGTGTACCCAACCTCCTGCTAGGCCAGCATGGTGAGCCCCAGCTGGGACATCACCTATGGTGGGCGCAGGCAGCCAGCCTGGAGCAGAGCTGGGGTTCACAGAGGGGTGGGATGATGCAGAATCACATTCCCTGGGTACAGAAAGGGGCTATTAATGGGGAGAAAGCGGGGGGGCAATGGAGCACAATGGCTCTGATTTGTTGGCAGTCGCGACCTACAGTCCCTGGCAGCACCTCAAAGCAGCTGTAAAGTGCCAGTCGGTGGCGATGCTTCAGCGCGTGATGCGGGCGCCTGACCCTGGCGTGAGGCTGGGACAGGGGCTTCCTGGTGGGGAGGGCACTGACCCGGCTCTCCTCCCTGGGGCCCGGCAGAGGAAACCCAAGCATGCTTGGGGTGGCCTGGGTGCTCCAGGGACTTTGCTTTCCAGCGCTCTTCCCAAACCCATCTGCCCTGCTAGCCATGCCTGGGTGAAATTTACCTCTTACAGACTCAGGTTGCCTCTCTGCGCAAAGTCGGGTGAATGTAGCCATGGACGAGGTGGTGCCAGTCTCCAAGCACGTACCATGAGTGTGCATACACACAAAAATATCCTCCTGTCCCATCCTGAACAAGCTCCCTAGAAGAAGGTTATTTCCCCACATCCCAGTAGCACAGAAAAAACCCATGACTGTGGGAAAACTCAGGAAAATTATCAGGGAGTAGCATTTTTATGAGCGTGCTGCTTTATACCTGCGCAGCCAGATGCCTGAATAACTTAATGCAGGCTTCAGGAAATAATTTGGGCTGCTGCAATTTTGCTTCTAAAATAGCTTTCCGGCTCCCCGGGGAGCTGTGAAATTTGGGGCCAGCACCCTGCGGGTGAGCTACAGCTGCTCATGGCGGAGGAGCCCCACATGGGGACTGGGCTGGGGGAAAATGGGGCTCATGGGGCTCACTAGCTCGCGTGATGCTCATCACAATTTTTGGAAGGAGAGTGTTTGTGGTGAGCAGCAGAGAAGAAAGAACCTGTTTAAGAACAACAAACAGCGTGCTCCAAAAACCCGGCAGCATGAAGCACCCATTTTGTCTGGCTTCTTCCCTGAATGTCACGGGTACCACCACGGGACAGCGTGTCTGTGACAGGCGCGTGTCTCGGGCTCTGATGCTGCACATCTGCACACCCCGGTGCACTCCAGCACAGCGGCTCTCGTGGGAGCTTCACCCACATCACCTAGCAAAGACTCTGCTGAGAAAAGCCCCTTGCTGGCTCGCCTGAGCTGTTTTACTCTAATCCCTTATTGCCTTTGGCCTCCAGCCTCGGTTACATCAGCAAGCCACACGGGCCAAAACTACCCCCAGGTGTCACGTCCGACGTGCATCGCTCTGCTCCGAGTCTGGGCTCTGCATGTGCTTCTGCCCTGGGCTCTCATACCAGAAAACAGAGTCCAGCTGGGAAAATCCCCAAAACTGCTCACAGGAGAGACTTGGCAGAATTAGAAGCTTTGGCTTTATATATATATATATATGTATATATGTATAAATAAAAAAATAAATCACTTTGTCCCAAAGCAACTGAGCTTACCCCAGCATGCCTATTTTCTGTTACGTACTGTTACTTCAGCCTGTTTTCCCAAGCCTTACCAAAGTGATCATTGTGTTTGCCTGTCCCTTCCCTCAGTAACATGCTGAACCGGCTGATTTTGCGTAGGTTTGGCAAAACCATGAGTTCCTCCTCAATATTCAGGTCTTTCTGGCCGTATGAAAAGAGGTGCCACTGCTGGGGGCTGGGCTGATCTCTTGCAGAGAGGGAAAGGCTTGCTGGATTCCCCAGTTTCCTGAAAACTCCTGACAGGTGGGGACCCCATCAGCTGGAGCATGGGGCAGCCGGGGAGGTGTCCAGCAGCCTGGGTGGGAAGGGGAGCCATCAGGATGTCCCATGCGGGACAGGGGTGGGCGATAGATTTAATAAGAAAAGCTTTCTCCTCCCCAGGTCTGGCTTAGGGAAGGGTTTGTTAGCCAGATGCCAAAACTTGGCAATCCCTTCGTCTTGGGATGAGGAGGGCTGCGCTGGGAGCCCAGGGGGTGCGTGAGGGATGGGGCTGTCCAAACTCTGGGCATGTCCTCCCCTCCCAGCCTGGCAGCAGAGATCCTCTAGTGCATCAGGATCCAAAGGATGGAGCCAAAATAAAGGCTGAGGTCTCTGCACCCTGCCTGATTCTCCAGTGATCCATCTGAGTTCTTGCCCTTTCTTCTTTTGACCTGGTTTGCAGTGACCTGCTTTTCCCCACCTGCTGGGTAAACCTAATAAGATGCAGACGCCTGAACATCGCTTGAGGAGCTGGACCTTAATTCCCACCTACAGCGCTGGTGCTCTGGCTCCCTGTAAGCCGGCTCATGTCTGCAAGGACTGAGCCTCTCATGCATCACCTTCCCCTGTCCGGGGTGAAATGTGCCCTGAGGGCCGTGGGGCAGTGGGGAAAAGGGTTTTTTTGGTTTTTTGGCAAGGAGCCAGCAGGACAGGGCTGGGATATACAGCAGGCACCTATGAATCACCACCCAGAGGAGGTTTTGGAGAGCTGGATGGGACAGAAAATGCTGAACAAGGCACAGGAGGAGTATGAATCATATGCGATGCAGCCACCCGCCTAGGAAAGAAGAGGTAGGGTAGAGGAGGAATGGGAAAAAGCAAGGTAGGGGCAGCATCCCGTCTGCCACAGGCATCTGAGACACTGGTGGGATGCTCAGTGTGGACAGTGACCAGGCAAGGGATGCACGGGTCTGCCTTTTGCCAGTGTCTCTGCTGTGCGGCTCTAGAGCTCTTCCTGATGCCAGGGTAGGGCAAAGCCTCAGGCTGGGGCTACAAATGTTGTAGTAACATCTGCATCCCACCTCGGTGGGGGGTTTGTGCTCCGCAGGGCTCCTATTCAGCCCTGCTCACCCAGAGTCTTCGTCCACCCTCCAGCCCAGACTCAGCATTGGGGAGGGGCTGCTGGGGCCAGGGGCTCTCCACCCCCCCACCCCCCCCCCCACCCCCCCACCCCCACCCCCGGTCCCCCTCACCCCTTCATTTCAACACACCCCTCCACCTCCGGCTTGTTTGCACAGCTCAAAATGTTCCGAGCATTATCAGTGTTTGCACTTTTGCCATTGTTTGTGCTAGTTGCACTTTAAAGGCAATAAAGTCAAGCTTTGTTTGCTTACAAGGAAACCGTATTTTTTTTTCCCCTCATGAGCCAAACCAGAGCTCACCCTAAAACATGGCACTAACCACCCCGGTAAGCCTGGGCCTGTGTGGGCTCCTGAGAAGGATGGCCACGGAGGAAAAGGAGCTTTATGTGCGCAAACATACCACGCTCACGCTGTGCATCACCCCATGGCTCTGCCCGCCAGGCTTTATGCTTCATGGGGAGGCTGGAGCCAGCATCTCCAACTTTCACCTTTTGGTGGGTCCCCAGAAGCCAGTCCTGGGACATCCTGGGTCACGCAGCCCCGCAGGCCCTTTTCCAAGCTGTGGCATTACCCCCAGCAAAGCTGCTTCACCTCGACCAGGTCCCGGGGCTTATGGGACTGGTGCGGGAGCTGGGTGCTGCCGGTGACATCGGGCGGTGCAGGGAGGTGACCTCGCATGTGCCCAGCTGCCTGTGGCTGTCCCCATGCTGGCATTGCCTCCGTGTGCTGGCTCTGACGTGCTGTCCCTGTCCGGTGGGTTAAACATTAACAGGTTAGGGCCAGCAAGGCCAGATGAGCCTCAGCAGTGACTCAGGCAAGGATGTTATTTGTGGAGAAAGCAATGCTAAGCAAGTGCCCTTCACTGCGCTGCTCAGTGACCCTCTCCCATCTAGCTGCTCCTCCTCCATCCCTGCTCACAGAAAACCTTCCTCCATCCTCCCCCTCAGCTCCCCTTCTGCTTTCTCCATCTCTCAGTCTGATTGAACAGTGACTGGCTGAGTTGCCCGGCGGCTCCACAGGCAGGGTATTTAACGCACCGCCTGGGGCTGACCTGGCCGAGGAGATGCTGCTGGAGTGTGTGCTAAGCCTCTCGGGGTGACGCCAGCTCCACCGCTGGCCCCGCTGCCCCCCCACCCCGAGCCCTTGGTACCACTCCAGCATCCCTGCGATGGGGCAGCACCCATTGCAAACCCCGCTCTCTGCAGCACCTGGGGCTCCATGGCTGGGGGCAACCAGAGCTGCCCGTTTTTCCTGGAAGGGCAACGCTCCTTGCAACCCATCCCTTGACTAACGTAAGGCACATTCTCCACCCCACCGGGGCACACGTCACCCCTCGAAAGAGCAGCCGCAATGGCTCAGCACCAGGAACACGGTGTAAACAAGGTGCCTGCCAGCCCCTGGCTCTGCAGGGACAGCCTGGGGCTGGAAGGGGCCAGAAAAGGCACAAACCACCACAGCTGTAAGTGGGATTTAAACTGGCAGAAAAAAAGAAGAGCTGTGGAAAAAGCAAAGCTCTCTCTGGGCTGGAAATAAATGGCAGCAGCTGGCTTGCCATGACCTGAACTGCCAGTGCTGTGCTGCAGTGCGTGCCCTCTCCTGGACGCCGGTTCGCTGGCAGCTGGCCCCCTTTGGAAATTTCCTGAATTTTGAAATGCCCCCTGAGAAATGCAGCATTAGCTGTTTGAGGGGTGCAGCTCACGTAGGCCTGTTGCACCAGGGAGGCTGGGGGCATCTCGGAGCTGGTTTAGGATGTGAGCTCTGCTCCTTGGATTAGCAAGAAAGAAATGCAGGAATGCCATCTGCAAACCAGGGCTGAAGCACTAAGAGGAAGGGGGGTATGTGGAGGAGCCCCACAAGCTGCTCAGTGGGGAGCCAGTGGGGATGAGCAGCTGTGGGATATGGCCACGGGGGCAGGAGGGACTCGGTGGAATCGGCGTAACCCTTCTGGTGTGCCAGTGGCATTGATCTAGGGACAGCCTAACACATTTGTGTTCAAATGCCCGTTTTCATGCCCCCAGGACCAGCTGGGGTGTTTTCCACCCCTGCTGCCCAGGAGCAGTGAGTGCTGCTGGCACGGCGGTGCAGGGAGCCACGGGAAGGTGACCTCTCCCACCACGCTTTGGCCCTATGGCTGGTTTCGCCTCGGATTTCATTTATTTTTTGTTGCCTGCCGTTGTTACCTATAAATAAAGCAGTGTGCCTGAGTCGGCTTTAAATCCATGTGCTGTGTTGACTGAGGTGGCCATGAAAATTTGGGCTGGGATCACCAATGGGAAGCACAGCTGGGACAGGGAAAGGCACATCGCTTGGTGCATCCCAGTGCCTTCTTGGCAAGTAAGCACCAGTGCCTCTCTGAATTTCCCATTTTTTTTCATGGGGACCATTTTCCACACCAGGTATGAACAGCCACACCCTGACATGTTGTAACTTCCAGCTGGGCTCCGCATCTCGGAGGAGAAGGATGGCACAAAGTGGGGTGAGGCTGTGGCAAAGCCCGGCCACCTGCAGCCCCACTGCTGCAGCCCCCAGCCTCTCAGGCACGCCAGGGGGGTTATCTGGCAAGCCAGGAGGGAAGTGACTTGCTCTGGGGAGGAGGTATCTGCTGCAGCTGTAATTCACAGGTCTGGAAAACAGCCCGGGACGTGCCTGGTGCTGCCTGCTCCCACCCAGTGTGGGCTGAGCCGTGCAGGTGGGCACAGGGTGCCTGGTACACGCTGGTGCTCGTGGAGTTCATCCCTGCTCAGCGCAGCCCTGGCTGCAGCTCCTATTTCTATCCTGCCCACCCCCCTCCCCGGAGCATCTCGCCCCCACCTCCTGCCACTGCCAACAGCTCTCCCCAGCTCACAGGTCCAGGCCAGCATTCCTTGGAGTCCCCCAGGCTCTGCCAGTGCTAATTTCCCTAATAAACTATGATGCCAACATGTTACAGGCACTGCAGCACGGTGCAAACTCATGGGACTAATCCTGCCTTAGCCCAAACCCTGGGACTGCGGCGTGGGGTGAGCTGGGGTGGGAGGCACACTCCGGTCCCTGTATTGCGTTCCAAAGCCCGCAGGCAGGGAGCAAGGGGTGACATGAACATACCCGCGGTGCTAATTGCTGCCTGTAATCCCAGGATTATGTTTTACTGCTTGTTATATCCCTCTTACAGCACCCAGCTCTGTTCCCTACCCCAGGCCAAACCAGAGCACAGCAGGCCATGGGATCTTCCTAATTAAATGGAATTATTATTATTATTTTTTTTTTTACATCACATTTTTTAACGCAATTTAAAACACATGATATAAAGACGCAGCGCAGCTCAGAGACTCGTGTCTTTCTGCCTCCCAGCCTCCAAACACCCCCAGCGTGTCCCTCGGGATTAGAGACCAAGAGGCAAGCCTGAGGGGATCGCTGCCACCGGGCTCACATTGGACCCCCCCAGCACCTTCACTTGGGAGGGGTATAAAGAAAAGATCTGCTTTTGGGGTACGTCTGGAGCTGCTGGGCAGAGCAGAGCAAATCCCTGCTCATCCCAGACGGAGCAGCCATCTGCGGTATCTGTCCAGATACAGGCACCTCCTTGAGAAGGGCCATATTTCATCCCTGGATCCAGAGCTGTTTGTGAAATTATTAGGGCCAGACAAATGGCAATTTTTGTTTCAGCAGACACGCGGTGCACCAGGTACCTTGCAGGAGATAAATCTCCAGACTGGTAATTGTATTTCTCCTTCCTCTCTCCCTGGCTTCAAATAAATGGACCTAACATGGTCCCAGCTCTCTGAGGAGGTGGTGGTGAGAGATGGGAAGTCAAGAGATGGAAAGGGCAGCAGAAGGCTCTCCCAGTACAGCATCTGGAAGGTCTGAGTGGTTTCACCATAAGCCCAGGTGCCTCCAAGATGCTACAAGGGATTGCATCTGCTCATCCTCTTCCCTCCTTCCCACCTCTATGCCAGACCACCAGGCAGGCAAGAGGGTCTGCCGAGGATGAGGAGGTGGGACTGGATTCTCACCAGCTCTTTCTGCTCTTCTGAAAACATCTTTCTGGCACCAGCAATGGCAGCTGTGCTTTAGCTTTTCCACCTGTACACTTCAGGCTTTATTTGATTTTACCAGGTCTGGTTTTACTGGATATTTTTCCCTTTTATGTGACCCAGTCCTCAGAACAGTTACTTTGGGAGGACGCTTGACCCATACACAGATCTCCGTGGATGGTATAAAAGCAGGGGATAAGGGCGCTCAGGATACATAAGTGAGAGAGAAGTGTGGGGATTGATTTATACTCACGCTGTGGGCAACGATGCTGCCGCGGCACCAAGAGTAGGATTTTTAGGATCTGCTCAGTACAGGATTGAAGGCCTCTAAAAGGCTTTTCAGGGTGTCTTGTGCACAGCCCCAAAGTCCTTTTGAGCTTCACTTTCAATGGTGAAGAACTCGCTGGGAAACCACAATACAAAGCCTTGGAGCAGGGGTTAAACAGTGCGGGGTTTTTTATACAGCTTCGTGTTTTCCTGCCTTTCTGAACACTTGGCAATAGACTGCTTGGTCCTTGGAAGTTTTGTCCATAAAAACCCAAAGTGGCCAGTTTGCAGAGGTTCACTGAAGAAGCATGAGATCAAGGACAAGAGGTCACCTCCTGACAGCAGCTGCCTGCCTTGCTGCTTGCTCGGTTTGCTGATTAACTTCTCGAATGATGAAAGTTACGGAAAGCACTTCCCTCAAAAATTTGTGCATGGGTATCTTTTACATAGCAGTCAATGGACATGAGCATCAGTTTGTAGCTCAGAAAAGCTGTCAGGGTGGGTCTCTGCTCCCTCTTCCTTCACGTGACAAAAATTACTCAAATTCTTCTCATCTAATAGCCAGCTAGCAGTTTTGCACTGCGTCGGCTGAAAAGCAGATGCAGCTCTGGCAGGCAGTCAGAAAAACACTAAATGAGCAAGTTTTTCTTCTGCTTCACGCATCCGCACCATTCCTCAGTGTAAGTGTGTGGTGTAATCATCCTCCATTTGTTTTTATGGCTTCAGTTCCAGAATAGATGGGAACAGAAGCTACAGTAAAACTCCACTCCTGCTGCTGGGAGCTACAGGAAAAATGGGGATGACACGGGTGCAGTTACTGCTCTGTCCCTCGAGCTTTCTCTGTTAAGCATTTAATAACTGAGATACCCCAAATCAAGCCCAGCAGGTGCCAAACGGCAAAGGTGCCTCTAGATAAACTCTTTACCATGGAAAACACTTACTGACATTTGCTATGATCTGAATATCCACGAGAGCAGCCCTCTTCTCTGGCTGATTTACTTCACCAGCTAAAACATATCACCCTTCCCGACTTCCCACCAGCTGGAGAAGGGAAAGCAAGCTGTATTTGCATTTACACAGCGCACTATACCCCAAAGAGCCTGGGAGCATTGGCAAGGCTGTCGGACACCAACCCCATTCCCTCAAAACACAGACTAGGATGGCACAACGTGCGAGAGCATAAAGGATTTCTTGCATGGAAAGGAAAAAACCAACACTTCTTGTACCAGTGGTTGGAAAATGTTTGAAGAAAAAAAACTTGTGTTTTTTCTTTTTAGGTGATTTATGTAGTTTCCCTGGTAGCTGTGGCAGAGAGTGTTTGTGCGACCCAGGTGCCAAGGACATGGTGCAAATGTTGCATCAGCAGAAGGCAGAGGGTCCCTCCACTTTTAGCTTTGCACATCACTGGTTTATGCCCTGCTCCCTCTCCCCAGGTACCAGCCCGCTGCTGCGGACCAGCTCGTTGGGCTCATTCTCCATCACCTTCCCACCAGGCACAGGGAGTTTGCCCGCCCGCCCACCTCAGCCATGCAACCTGCTCAGGCAGACTTGGCAGGCCGAGAGCAAGCTGTTTGCAAACAAACAGCCAATTTCCTCATCCCCCGGTGATTTATCGGCAGAAGGAAAAGCTAAGCTCAGCCTTGACATCCTGCTTTTTATTCTACTCGGTTTTCCAGCCAGGCAAGCCGGAGCCGGAGGAGTTCAATGAGTGTGGCTGAGGTCAGACCACAAATCAGGGCTCAGTCAGCCCAGGCGCACGGGAGCCTCCTGGCTCAGCCTCCCAGGCGAGGGCCTCTGCAAAGTGATTTATTTTTCTGTCTGCTGTTTCCTTATTTTTAGTGCATGTGCTGGAGTTCCTCATTACTTCCAAAGAGCTGTCCCATGCTGGAGGGTCAGTCATGGCCTTGCAGGGCGGGCAGGTCCCTGCCATGCACCCTGCTTGCTGGAGGGTCTCCAAGCAATGGAGGTGCCTTTGCTCTTCTGACTGCCATCCACAAGCAGCCAGACACCGAGGAAAGAGCTGGTTTTTCTCCTTTGCATTGCCCACAGCAAAGTCCCCAGCATCACCCCAGAGTCAGCTTTTGGCTCTGCCAGACCACATCCCTCCCCAGCACTCAGGGAGCTGCCACAGCTCTGCTGTTTCAATCCTCCTGTTCATTCATTGGGATACTGGGATGAGATGGCTGCTGATGGGCTCATGAGTTTTTCTCCTCTCCAGCAGCAAGCAGCAGGTCAGGCTGGTGCCATGGTGCAGGGGCTGGACACAGGAGCAGTGTTGCAAGGAGGTAAGCAGGCAAAAGCCCAAGGGGTTGGAGAGAAGCTCCCCATGCTTGTGGGACCAGGGTCTTTGCTCTGGCCATTGCACAGCCTGAGCCTTCAGGTGACTCGCTTTGCCCTCCCCTTGTCCCCAGGAGAGTTTCTTTTGAAAACGTTCATCTTTGGGACAAGGGCTGCCCAGCACAGATACAGCTCTGGCCGTGTACTAACACCCAAGAATCAGCAGCAGCAGTTCATAATGCCACGTTGCTTCAAGAACAGCTCTGCCACAGCCTTTGCATGGAAGCGTAGTTAATTTTAGCTCATCTGAACGTGCAGTACAGTCGCACAGCCGAGACTGCCTGCAGTTAAAGAGAGCCGGGTGAAGGGGCTCAGTTTCTTACTACTTTTCAATGTTTGTCATCCTTAAGGCCAACTAGCAAGGAGCTCCGTGTGCGCACCCTCAGAGACATCCTCCAGACTCAAAGAAGATGGACACAAAGAAGATGCTTGACAAGCGAGACCTGTGCAAAGCGGAGGTCAGCATCTAGCTGGGTGCTGGTCCATGCCTGGTGCTGCTCGCCGTGGCTGAATCAGCCATCCCAGAGGGATTATTCTCCAGGTCTGCACAAACACTCCGCAGCTGGATCAGGGTGAGCGGAGAGGTTGCCTCGCTCCCTCCAGGGGCAGGGACGCTGGCACCCAGCATCAGCAGGGTGGCCCTGGGACATGGGCTGTGTCACAGCCGTGGGGCTGCCGCTGCTGCTGGACTTTGGCCAGCTGTGGGAAGGTGTTTACTGCTGCCATAATAATGGCAGCTGAACAGCTGGCAGCTTTCCACAGCGCCACATCACCCCTGCCTCCGAGCTGCTGGGGGACCTCGATGGGCAGAGCCTGCCGTGGGGAAGGTGGCTTTGGGGACGCTGGCAGGGTACCCTTGGGGCGCTGGGGCAGGGTGCTGTGCTTGCAGTGGGGCTGGGGTGTGCATGGGGGGCTTTTGCACTTGCTTGTACAAGCCTGTGTCGTGTGACAAAGTTTGTATTAGCTCTTGAATGTGGCTTTCCTTGGGATACGTGCACCAAAGTGCCCCAGCATCGTCAAAAGTGCGGAGCGCCCGCCTTGCTGGGTAAGTGGGAAGCCCAGTGTTGCAGGTATCTAGCGGGGACAGCAGACCAGGCTGTGACAAATGGCATCCCCCACTCACTGAACCCACAGGCCTCCACCCCCAAAGACAATCAAGATGTTATAAGGCAGTTTAAAGATTTCTTTTTCCAGCTCCTAGGCTTGCAGGAACTGATGGCTGCGTGAACTGCCCCCTCTTCAGGCAGAAGGATTTAAGATCTTCTCCCTGGCCCCATTCCCCCAAATCAGATTTCTATTTTGCTATACTGCGATCAAACATGATTTGAGGTGCAGGGAGGTAGGGATTCTATTTGCAGTGCCAAATGCTGCCCTGCAGCAAGAAGCCACCAAGACCCCCTGGAAGCGCCAGTACTGACGGGTGATGCTCCGCTTTATCCAGGGTTACTTTGGCATACAGGGCCCAGGGCTGCAGCCCTGAAAGTTGTAACTTGATTCTGCAGCCCTATAAATATGACCAGTGCACCCTATAAATACACCCACTGCAAAACAGTAACAGTAACTGCAGTAACAGTCATCTAATCCAGTTAAATGTAATGACTACAATGCAACAGATCATCTGAGCACAGATAGTGAGACACAGGGACCCCAGGAGGAGTCTCTGCCCGGTGCTGGGTACGCGGTGGGCGAGGAGAAATGCCAGCCACCTCTTCAGTGATGTGAAAGCACACCGAGGATGAACAGGTCTGCAGCGGTGAAGATGGCATGTGGCCATCCAACAGTCCAGTTCCTCGAGAGGTTCAGGAGGAATTTGCTATGCATCCTTTGGACACGGAGTCAGCTCCGAGGGTGCAGTGCAGAGGTTGCTCCATACCTGTTAGGAGCACGGTCTGTCTCTGGCGGTTGTTGGAGGCCAACCTCTCTCTGTAGCCACCATGCCGTGCCACATTACCAGCCAAAGGCTCGTTAGCTGCCTGGGAGCTGCCCAAAACGCTCTGCTGCTGCCTGCTTGGCACGATCCACCCATCCCATGGGTTTTACATCGGGCAGCTGTTTCTTCCCTTTGTATTACCCACCTAAACACAGATTCCTACGCCAGTGATCAGGTGACACCAGGAGGGGGACAAAGGGGTTGCAAACGGATGTTTCAAAGCCTCCTCCTTTTTCTGCATGGAACAGGAGGCTTGTAGCCACAGGCAGAGTGAAGTAGCAGAGAAACCTCCAGGAAAGGCTTTTTCCAGGTTGGAATTGTCCCTCTGTCACTTATCTCCCTCTCAGTATCCCTGCTTGCCCCTTTCTGCTGGATTAGCTGATGCTAAGGCTTCAACAGCGTGTGAGGCGAGGTCAGCCTTCATCTAGGAAAGAATGACAGACCCTAAGACCCCACAGCCCCATAACACTAACATGATTCAGGGTGTAGGAGATGCCTCTTCTGCCCATGGCTTCCTCCTTCCTTTGTAACTCAGCTATCTGCACCTTACTGCCCACCCTCGGCAGTGTCACCAGACAGGAACAGGCCATGGCCACTATTGCCGTGCCATGATTTTTGCATCAGAGACTCAAACTTGATGAGGAATTACACTGCACAGCTCCTGTAAGCTGTCTGTCCTACAGAGATTGAGCATCCAGGCTGTCTTAGTGTGCAAGCACAGGCAGGTCCAGTTCTAAGCACCACTGCTTGAACGGCCATGCTCTGAACTGCATGGACTATTTGGGTGCTTTGAGTCTTGCTTTGGTGGGTCTGAGAGTGGAGATCCGTGAAGGAGACTGGGACCAGAGCTGGGCTCTCATTATGGTGGGGATCACAGGACCATCCGTTTGGAACTGATGTTGGTGAGGAATCACAGGGAGGGTAAATGTCCTCTGCTTCTCCAGTGTCTGCAGAAGACCGACCTGGAGGTTGTCAGTGTGGCCCCATGTTGCAGGATGCTCCCCAGACTCGCCCAGGCATTGCCCATTGGTAAGGGGTTTGGGCACAACTGGGAATGAATGGGGACCAGGGGGACTCGGGGGTCTTTGCCAGACTGACCTGTGTAAGTAACCACACACTTCTAGGGAAGAGGAGCGCACAGGGTAGAACTGTAGGGCATGGACATTTCTCAGTTGCAACACAAAGCACAGTTTTCCTTTTTGACTACTGTAGGAAACTTCATTTGGAAGAAAATAGTAGAGCACATTGCCCAGCTGGCTCTGCAGGATGCAGAAAACAAGCAGGAGGGATGGGAGCAGCAGGGAGCAGTGGGCAGAGCAGAGGAAAAGCTCACCCCAGGCAGAACCGTGCAAGGGCTGGGGAGAAACTGCATGCCATTTGCCAGTCGTCTTTGAAATCCTGGAAACAAGTGCCAGATCCTGGAAATGCTGCTGGAAGAGAGGCTGTACCATGAATGCTGAATGTAAGGCAGTCCTGGAGAGGCAATAGATATGTTTGCAAGCACATCCACACACCAACCTTCTCACCTCTTCCAACTCTGACACCTCGACATGGTATCTGAGCTCTGAGATATATCCTGCCCCACTACCAGAGGCCCCACCCGAGTCCTGTCCAACATGTCATTTCCAGAGTTCACCTTCCTGTTAAACTTATTTCCCTCTCTGGTCCCTCCTGCCCTGCCCAGGCTGGTTCCTATCGCAGTGTCCAAGGCAAAAGATGGCAGTCAGGAGGGCACGGGAAGCATGGGGCCGACAGCAGTAGTTTATAGCTCGTATTGGCTTTGAGTTCAACAGGGTGGCTGGAAATGCAGCTTAATGAAGTGCAAAGGAATGGGCAGTATGAGATACTGAAGCTGGAAAAAATACCAGCCTACCACTAAATAATTTCCTTCTGACTAGGCCTGGCCTGCAGTCTCTAAATCCTTCTTCCAAAGGACTTAATAAAACCCCTTCTTTCCCCATCCCCCCCCAACCAGACACTCCTGTGTCGAAGGTGGGTCCATCGCCCCGTGTCCTCCACAGTCTGCAGCAAATGGATGGGAGCTGGCCCCAGGGTCATCCTGCTGGGTCCGTCACACCAGTAGCCAAGGAGGAGCAGGGAGCAATATCCCAGGAAGGTCACTGCAGCAAGGCAAGAGGATGGAGGTGGGAAGAGCTGCTGGTGCTGCTTTGCAAGAGGACTGGGATGGAGACGAGAAGCTGGTGCAGTGAAGGCACTGTGGCTACCATATGCACCTTTGATCCCATCTTGCATCCAGTTCCTGGAGGCAAACGGTCTGGCAGACCCTGATGGGATTCCCCTCTGCCGATCAGCTTCTCCTGATCCTGCTTAGCCCATAAATTAACTCAGCGTCATAGCTGTGGACAGTAGTTGCCAGGCCAATGGGGCACAGCCCACATCCTTATTCTGACCTGTCTTTATGCCTGCCTTGGAAGGAAAGAGATGTGAGCGGCTCATTTGCCCATGTGCACTGAACGGGGAGGTTGTGCGATGCTACAGGATGGCAGTGGCCCCAGCAATGTCCCTTAAAAGCCTGAGCAAGCCGGAGAACCTTCAGGGTGCTACCAGCAGCAGGCAGGACTCCCCACAGGCATTGCTGCTGCTGCTGCTCACTCCTTGCTGCTGATTTTTGTGCCTTGAATGGATTTCAAAGCTCTTGGCACCACCTCTGAAGAGCCACAAAGACCTGGCCCTGGAAGAGGGCTGCAGCTAGAAAAGCAGATGCTATATCACTCCTCTTTGCTGAAGGACGGCTGGGAAGGGGAGGCCCAGGAAATGAGGGTGTATTTCATGTTGACTTTACTATTTGGTGTGATGCCAGAGCATTCAGCAGTGGGGGAGGAGAGGAAGATTATCTTTGTTCCAAAGAAAACGGAGGCATTCTACCAGGGAAATCTCTTCTGAGACTTGAAAACCAATGAGAAGGTCCACCCTTGATGCTCTGGACTGGTGCAACATGCCCTGCTGCAAGGTTGCTGCCCTGCAGCAGGTACAGCTCAAATCACCGGCAGCAGGGGGAACTGCCATAACCCCAGAGCCATGCCACAGCTAACACCCTCCTGCACACGTTTTCCCTCCCATAACCCTGATGCAAAGCTGGGTGTTCCCCCGTTGCCCACCCCCTGACAGCCCTTTCCCAGCCTCTTGGGTGAGCTTGAGCCCAGCCATTCCCTACCCTGGTTGCCTCATGGACATGGGGCTGCCCTGTAGGAAGGGACCCTGATGTGATCGCTAATTTCATCCGTATTCCTAATCTGACCCTGAGCCAAGGAGGGAATGAAAAACCCTCTCTCTCTTTTCTTTTGACTTGGACAAAACCAGACATTTCTTACCACTGCAGCTCTTACAACATCGGATATGAAACCCAGCTCTCAAGCTCTTACTTTGGCTGATGTTCTCTACAGCCAGCTGTAGGTTGTGTCCGTATCCTATACCATGATATCATATAGGATAATGTGCCTGCATTCTACTGCATCAAGCCTGAGTCTGAGTGAGCAGGTACCCAGGAGCACCAGTTTGCCCAGTGAGTACCATAAACCAGCCCAGGGGCAACCAGTACCTCCCCTCTACCTGGTTCTGCACCCATGGGTGAAGACAGCAATGAGTTTGCTGGATGAACCCCTGTCCTGCCTTTGATCAAGTCCACGTGGAGACTGTATCTGTCCTTGCTAGCCACCCTCCCAGCTCCACTTTCCAATCTATCCTCGCTGGCAAGAGCCTGGCTGCTCTTCTGGTACCTTGCGGGGATCCCATCCACGGGTGTAATTCAGAAGGGCTCTAAGGGTTAAAGCTTGGGGCTTTGAATCTTCTGGCTTCGTGCTGGAGGAGTGCAGAGCCAGAAAGCGATGATGGTGCTGGTTATCCATGCAAGATGCGCGCTTTCAGGCCAGGTGTTCTGTGTCCTGATATGATTCACTGGAGTCAATGAGAAGGGCAGATGCTGAGAAGCAGATGAGGGAAGCAGAGCACAGGAGAAAAAGACCATGAAGTCTTTTTAAGAAATAACACCTATTTATTGACACATCCTGCACCAGTGCTGCCTGCCCCATCCCTGTGGAGGGAAGATCCTGCACAGCTGAGCTGGTCCCACTTGCCTGGCAATGCCCTCGCCCCCTGGGAGCTGTAATTCGTGGTGTTTCCCGCAGGCAGCTGCAGCGTGGTCCCTGCCCAGCTCTGGCAGCTGTTGCAGGAGAGCTGCCACGGGACAACATCCCAAGATTCTCCATGTCCCCAGGCCCCAGCTTTCCTCACCCTACGCAGTTTGTGCAAGAAGCCCTGGGCAACAGCCTCTCCCTGGGGTGGAGCACCACCAGCACACACAGGGACGTGGTGGTGTCCATCCCAGCCTCTCCCAGCTGCCCCCCAGAGACTGGCACAATGCAGCCCGCCATTCCCCGGGATGTCTGCAGTCCTGCACAAGCTCTGTTCCTGCAGTTTGCCCAACGGCTGCAACACAGTGCCTGCAGGAGCCAGCCCACCTGCTTTTTGTTTGCAACCTAGGGCAGCAGCTTGCAGCCACCGCTGGGGTTCCAGGGGCCAGGAAAATGTTTGTCCCATCCTGTCTTCAGCCAACATTGTCGTGACACCCAAAATGACCAGGGAACATGACACTCCTCTGGAGGCAGCTGTAAAATGTTTGGATGTCAGGACAATCCCATCTGGCTGGTAGTACTGCTGGCAGCAGTTTCCCTGCAAGATGTAACTGCATGGTTACCTGGCCTCCTGCTTTCCACCCTTTGCAACAAGGTTGCTAACTTCAAGTCCTCCACATGCTGAGATCCCACAAGGATTTGGTTGCATTAAGCCACTACTCATCTGCTTCAGCAGGATGCAAATCAGCAGAGCCTCAGTGCCATCGACGCAGCAGAGCTCCTCTGACTCTGCGGAACAGCAGCCGTGAGCTGGCCTCCACCTCTCGCCAGGCACTGCTGTATCTCAGCATAACCGTGCATCAAAGCAGGCAACATGGGACACGTAAATACTGCCTGCCCTGCTGGTCACAGGTCCAAACACCCATCCCTTACATCCAGGATGGGCACTGGATGTCCCTGATCCCTCTGTGCTCTAAGCATGCCTCACACATTAGCAAACCCACCCTGAGGTGCTGCCTCATGACATGCCAGAAAAGACGAAGGTGTGTTTATTATTTTGCACCCAGTAATGATCAGCTCTGTGGCTGCTAAGCCCCAGGGACCTGCGGAAAGCCCTGGCGCAGGGAGGAGGCACAGGGACTGGCAGCTCCCCTGCAAGGCAGCTGACACCCTTCAGTTAAATCCCCTGAAACCCATCATGATTGGTGTTTTCATCCCCGCACCTACCCCAGCTGCTTCCAGGGGAGTCCTGGAGAGCAGTGGGCTGGAGCCCACCCGGCGGCCGCTGTCAATAACCCCCCAGCGCCCCGGGACCACTGGATTTACAGCAGCCCAGCCTCCTGCTCTGCAAGCACAGCAGCTGCTGCAAGCACAGCCAGAGATGAGGAAAAACAGCAAAGCAAAGAGGAGGGGGGAAACCCCCCCACACCTCAAAGCAGGCAGAAAAGCCTGAAAGGATCTGGTTGGACCCAGGGAGGATGAAGCCATGCTTGCCTTGCTCTGCCCCCAGCTCCTTTCTCCTTTGTCCCACCCCTAAAAAACCTGCTGATCTGCCTGCAATTAATAACAAGGCTTACTTGAGCAGCAATGAAATCGCATCTTATTTTTTTGGGGGTAGGCTGCGTTACTGGGAAAGAATGGGGGCTGCTTCCAAGCTCCGACCCACGCCTCCCCTCTGGCCCTGAATTAAAAAACAAGCAGCTCGGGAGGAAGAAGGGGAGAAGGAAAACATGCCGTTCCCTGCAACTCCACCAGCTCCTGCCCCTCGCATCTCCGCCACCGAGGCCCTGGCCTGTTGGCAGCGCGCGGATTGGCCAGGGTGGGTGGGAAAGGGAGCCCAGTTTGGTGTTACTGGGCAGACTTGGAGATTTTGGGGGGATGGAGGGAGGGGGACACACACACGCACGCGCCTGCGTCGGGAGGGGAGCGTGCACAGGGCTTGTTTTGTGATGCTGGATTCCAGTTCGCCTCCGCCAGCGCGCTGGGACACGGCGTCAGCTGCTTTCTGTCTCACGCTGCTGTTTGGGAGACAGCGACACGGGGGGGACGGGGATGGAGGGGGGGGTGGGGGGGCTGTCTCTGGCTCTGGGTTGGTGCAGGGCTACACGGTGCCCGCCTGAATGTCCCCATTGTGCTGCCGGGGAGGGAGCAGGAAGCGCTGGCATCGCCCCTCTGCACGCCTTGGCACCTCCCCGGCACCCTGCCAGGAGAGGGGACCCCCGGAAAGGGGCAGGGGCCCGGCCCCCAGGGGTGTATGGATGGAGGGGGGGCGGGAAATAGGAGAGGAAAAAGAAGGAAAAGGAAAAAAAAAAAAAAAAAAGGAACAGAACGGGGCTTGGAAGTAGAAAATGTCACCGTGCAGAAAGGGGATTGAAAGGAAAGAGAAAAACACAGCCAGCCCCTTTGTCTGTTACACTTGGGCATTAAAAATGGCCTTTTTCTCGGGGAACAGTAAAAGATCCCCCTGCCACTGCCCCAAAATGCTAATTTCACCCCAAAAGCTGGGTTTGCACAGGTGGCTGGCCCAGCATGGGGCTAAACTGACCCCAGCAGGATGTTTCACCCAGCCCCGTAGCCCGCTGCGGACCAGTCCCTGGAGCCACCCCTGTGCTTCACTGCTGGGTTCTCCCGATTTCCCAGCCCCAGCCACCCAAGCTGCTCCCTCTCCCTCCCTGCCCGCAGGATGGGTGCTGGGCAGGGGCACCCTGGTCACCTACACCCACCCTGGCCATGTGGAGGTGTAGCCGAGCTGAAGAGCCTGGGTTCACCTGGACGACATCTCCATCGCCAGCATGGGCTGAGAAACTCCAGAGCTGCTCAGTGCTCCCATGCAGCTTGACAGCACAAAATTAAACCTGAAAGCGGGAGACAAAACCTTAAATTGCAGCGGGAAAGGATTTTTTTCCCCCTCCTTTTCCTTAGAATGTATGAAAGCCAATTGATTTCTCTAGGCCAGAGCCCAAGAGAAAGAGTAAAACCCCTTCCTGGCTCCCTGTGCCAGATGCCTGCTCCATCCTCTGGCGCAAGGGTCTGGGGTACCTCCGGACAAAGTCTGCGCTGTGCTGAAGGAAGGATGCAGGAATCAAGGCTCAGTGCATAGAACCAAGGGGGAGCTTTTGGTCCCCAAAAGTTATCCTAACAACATTAGAAAAACTAAAAGACATATCGGAGTAACATTTTGAAGAGCACCTACATGGCTGCAGGGCCCTGGTGCCTTGTCAAGGGGTAACATGGGCTGGTAGGACCCTCATGTTGGACTTCAAGCAACAAGTTGTAGGGCTAGCACCCACTCCATTTTTTTCTTAATTTCTTAATTCTGCTTGCTCTTTAACGTTCAAACCAGAAAGCCCATCACCCTGTCCTGAGCAGAGGGAATATAAATAGGGCTGGCTACCACTGAAGCAAGCAGGACCGGCTCCGTGCGGACAATAGGGGAACCCATCCTGGTTCCAGTTTCCTGGCACTTATTATGTGACCTTTGCATTAATTAATGTGCTTTGACATCAGGAGGACCAGACACTCGTTCATTAGAGTTAGCACCTGCAGTGACAGCATCGGCGGGGAATACCACAGGCAAAACAATATGCCCATTTGTCCAGAGCCCAGCACATCACAGGCAAGCACACAGAGGACAACCTCCACCCAGGGCCCACCACAGCCCCCCAGGGGGGTACCTCTCCCTCCAAGGACTTTGCTTACCCATGCCACTGTCATAAACACGCAGGGCCGCTGCAGATCCACCTTGGCCACCTGGCAGAGTGAGGCACCTTCCCGGTGGCCATCAGAGAGAAGATGGGGTAGGTGATAGCATCTTGGAGGCCAGACTGGGAGATGCAACCCTGGGCACTTCTGAAAGACAAGCAAAGCCCAAGACAAAAGCATTTGGAGAGCCACACTCATTAGAGACGAGACTGAGGTGTTTTTCACTTGTGTGATGTGAGCTGCTATTCATGGTTCCTCATTAGGACTCAAATGACCTGTGGACCTATCCCAACTTTTGGTTGGCAGTATCTGCGCCCCTATCAGCTTGCGATCATCCATTGGGCAGGTCGCTAGAGGAGGGAGGTGGGGGGGGAAAGCAAGCCCATGCAATTATAAACCAGGTCCTTCCTTGTGTTCAGCCTCAGCTCAGTGGACATTCTCCTAGGGTGACCCAAGACACTGACCTGGGCCTTCTGCCCTCTTCCCATACACTCCACAGTCTGGCCAAGGCCAATACCAAGAGATTTTAATTAAAACTTATTTCCAACAACAATGGTGGGCATTTTGTCTGTTAATTGCAGAACAGACAGCCTCTCAGCGAACCGAATGACTGTCCAGTTGGCCAGTGTACCCTTTCCAAGCCAAGAGTTGAGAACATTAGCATGGAGCACAAGAACGGTCTTTCATAGTAAGGACACATACAAAACAAGAGGTGAATGGTCATCGCCATCATTAGGAGGTAAAAACGAGAACATTTCCTTCTGCTGGGTAGGAGTGGAAACTGGGCTCAGAGCCTGTCTCTGCCACGCTGAAAAACCAAGATGGGAGAAGGACAACCACATCTGACCCTCGCACGTATTTCACCTTTGGAGCAACAAGGACAGCTGATTTGCTTTGCACTCACTCCACTCTAACTTCTTCTAGAGAAAGGATGATCAGATGTGTACCTGCTGTTCCAGAGATCTTGGTGGCTCTTGCTCTGAGGTTCTAAGGTCAACAGAGAGGTCTTGTCATGAGAGTCCACCAAGGGTGCACCTGCCTGTTGCATGACAGCATGCAGGCAGTGGCTCCCAGGCACTGAGATCAGTGGACAGTCAGAAGCCCTTCTGTCACCTCCAGAAAACATGAAATCCTATCTTACCACATGTTGTTGTTCCTCAAGCTCAAAGACTTGGCGTTCTACACTGCTGAGTTTCATATTGTTCTTGTTGCTCCTGTCTTCGAGGCCATCCCATTCTCTTTTTGTAACACTTACAGCTCCCTGTACTGTTGAGAGCCCGCAGCTCTGCCTCACTCACACAGTCAACGTTGCTCTTCTACTTTTTTTGGTCATTCACAGAAATATGAAATAAGACAGGCCCCGAGGCTGACATCTGGGTAGCTTCAAAGAAACCTTCCCTTCTACCTGACACTTCCCCTTGCAACACCAGCCATGGCCACCTGATGTGCAGTCAGCCCAGATCCACCTTCATCCCATTCTCCAGCCGCATACAAATCCACTGGAGATGTTGCAGCCTTCCCTGAAGGAGAACAGTTTGGCTTCTCCAGTGTAGCCCAACCATCTACAGCAAGGATGGGCATCCTCTGCATCAGAGCACAGGTTTTGGTGGGGATGTCGGAGATGGAAGGAAATCTTCCAGCTATGGCATTTCTCTCACTGAAAACAACTCCGGGCACACATGTGATGGGCTTGGGCTGTGTTTGGTGACGCAGCACCCAGCTCCTACAGCATGGAGCACTGTGCAGAAAATCTACACCAACCTTGCCAGGAAAAAGCCTAACATTGCTCACCGTACAGCCCACCTGGGCTGGACACCACCCAGCTGCCAAACCCACCTCCCTCAAGCTGTCCCCTCATTAGGCTGACATAATTACCTAATTGCACCCTTTCCTTAGGCAGAAGTAAGCTCAGAGATGCTGCTCCTACAGAGCGTTGCTGGGAAGCTACTGGTAATTAGAGGGATATTTTTATAACCTATTCTGAGTGCCTCAGATCAGAAGAGTGGATCTAGGCATGCACAAAGCTGTGGTGTGTATCTAAAGCATGCTGCTCACGCTCCTCACGATTAAACATCACCATTAGCACAATTCACTTGGCAGACAGGAAGACCCCAGCTTCTGCCTTCATCCTCTGCAAGGGCCACGGCTTCAAATGTGACATGATTTCAAGGGCATCGTGGCTGGTTTGCTGGCTCAGAGTTCAAGCCTGGCTTTGCCTATAGGGGGGTAGCACAGAAAAATGATGTGTTCTTTAGTGACAGCACAAAACAATTCACCTTGAAGACAAAAAGACCACTCCTCTCTGCTTCTGAGTATGGCATATGCTTCAGGAAGCTGTATTTTGGTCTTTCTGCCCTAAAATCATTGCCAGCTTTCCCCTGGTAAACAATACAAGTGTGTTTGTAATTGAAGGATGTTGACTGGAGGATGAAAACAAGCTGGTAAGGAAAGTTTTCACTTTCAAATGCTACAGCTTTGCTGTTTGGAAACTTTCACTATTTCATGTTCTCCTCTCCAGCCAATTCACATTTTTATTTCAATCTTTATAGCCCCAGCCAGGCACTTCTGTACGGAGCTGTTGTTAGTGTGTCATGGATAGCAACACATACCTAAGGGAAGGAGTCAACGTTTGCTGGAAACGGGCCTGGCTGAACTCCCTTTCCCCCTCCCTAATCCAAACGGCCCCCAGCTTTGGAAAAGTTTGCCTCCAATTCTGAACTCGCTTGGCCCCAACTGCTATAAATAGTCGGAACAAAACCTCCCGGGCCAAATGCTCTGAGTGTTTAGAAAGCTTTGATCCTGCACTTCTTTTTGAGAGCTTGAGCCTTTTCAGCTCGTGCAGCTTGAGCCCATATTGCTGCTCACAGCAGGGCCAGGGAGCCCTGACTGCCAGGCTGGGAAGCAGGGGGGTGTCGAGCCTTGTGTGCACCCCAAGCGCAGACCCTCCTCACCTATCCCATGGCAAACGAGCATCAGTGCAGGAGCAGAGGACAGGGCACCGAATGGGAGCCACAATACCCGTGCCCCAAGTCCACGGACCTCCCTGAGATCTGTCCCTTGGCTGGAGCTGGCAAGCAAAGCCGCCTCCTTGCTCCCAGCCGCCGTGTTTGCTTTCTGTCCCCATTCTCCTGCGGGTTGAGGGTGCTTTGCTTCCCCCTCCCCTCCCTCTGGGTGTGCCGGGCTCTTGTGCCTTGGCACCACTCGCCTTGGCCAGAGACAGAAGTGGAAAGACACAAACATCAGGGGCAAAAAAAAAAAAAACAAACCCAAAACAAAACAGAAAAAGGGCTGCTCTTGCAGTATTTCCAACCCATCAAGCCCGGAGTGGGAATCCTATGAGAAAGCTGGCTCTCACAAAACCCCAGGCCAAGAAGTTTGGGTAAGTGGTCCCAGGGTTTGCATCCCCCCCTGTCAAGATCCTAATGGTTTCAGAGGAACTCAGCTTGGGCTCTGCTGGCTGCTCATGCTTGCAGGGGTGCACAGCACCAACAAACCAGCAGCTGGACCAGGCACCTAGGCATGCTGCTCCTCAAGCCTCCCCTGCCCAAGGCTGGTGCGGCTGCATGGGGAGAAAGCCCCATACTCCTCCCCAGCCTTCACTGACCCCAGCCCTCGTACAGCTCCAGCCACCAGCTTGTTCTTCCTGCCGGGGCACAAGACAAGCACCCTGAAGGCCACCCCATCCTGGTTTTCCAGGCTCAGCGCTGCAGCGGGCAGCACCTGCCTCTCCTACCTCTGCACTTCCAATGGGGTTTTATGTGTGCAGCTCAAAGCCTCCAAGACCCCAGCCAGGAAACCAGCTTTCTGCCCAGGTGGCTTCTTCCCTGCCAAAGCTCTTCCTTTTGGGAGCAGAAGCTGGCAATGCCATTGCACGCAGCAGCACAAGGCACGTGGCGGGGCTGGGGCAGGGCAGCTCAGGATAACTCACCAGCAGCGCCCTGGAGGAGAGGGGACCTTGCCGCCCACCATGGCCAGCAGGACAGACAACCTGGACAGCAAACCACCTACCCTTCGTGCTGCTTTAGCAGTGATACTGTTTCCTAGGAGTTCTGCTGCAGCCTCGCACTTGGCCTATCCTTGGTTACAGGCCACTTTTGCTCCAGAGCAAACCCCACTTGAAACTCCTGGAAGTGTTTCAGATCCCAGCAGTGAGCGTTTGCTCCCTGCCTTCTCACCTCGCCCTGCAGCAGGCTGGCAGTGGTGAAATCACGGCCCTGTGGAAATCCAGGGGAGCTGGCATGTGCTTGGGCTGGCACATCTCTGGGGAGCCAGCTTAGCAAATACTGCGTTGGGAAACGGCTGAGCTCAGCCCCATTGCCCTCTGTTACTGACAGGCATCTACCACGGGGGCTAGAGAGCCTGGAAATTACTCCTTAGGGGAAGTTATAAATAAATAAAGCAGCCCAGCTTTAAGGGAGCACTGAAACCCCACGCACAGAGCCCACCGCAGAGGGGACCAGCATTTGACCCCTCTCCTTCCCCCACTGCATCCCATGGAGCATCAGATGGGGCTTGGTACCTCTGCCTGGGACTGCACCCTGTGGTTGCAGCAAAACCCTTGCAGGGGACACTCAGCCCAGCTGGTGTCCACACGGTGTCCAGCCTGGCATCACTCTGGAGCGCCCATCCTCAGCTCTCTGAGGCCATAGGGCTTGCCGCCTGAGCCCTGCCAGGGAGCTCGGTCCCCTTCTTCCCCCTCACTCCTCACCAATGTGATGGGGCAAGCCTCACCCAGCTGCGAAAATGGCTGCAGCGCCCAGAAACCCCTCTGGGTGGGCTCCCACAACTCCCTGCATCCGAGGCTGAGGCCACGGCACCCCGGATGGGGTGGCTGCTCCCCAAGAAGCACATGGAGGGACAGGCTGCCCCAAGGGGGGTTTGGCATCCCGCTGCCTCGGAGGCGAGGGCTGGCTCGGGGCTTTGTTTTATGTCCTGTTTATCCTGCTGGGAGAAACAGAGGAGTTCAGTGTGCAGGAATCTCGCGCCCTCGCCCCGCTCCCCCGCCGCATGAAAGCTGCTGAGCAAACAGGACGAAATCAAAGGCGCTCGCGCCCCGCTGGCAGCCCGCTGGGTTTCCGCACCGCCGGCCCTGCTGCCAGCTCTTACATAAGCCGCCAGCACGGCCCAGCACCGTGCTCAGGGCTTTCTTGTTGCAAATCAAGCAGCTGCCCCAGCAGAGCCTCTCCAGGACCCTGCAGCTGTGCTACCCTCCCTGCTCGTCGGGGAAGACCCCTCTCCTGCCTCTTCGCCAGCCTGTTGGTTTATTCCCCCCACCAACAGATAAGATATGAGACCTCGGTATGTCTCATATCAACAAACAAGATATGGGCAGCCCCTCGATATACAACCATGCTACACTCAGTGGTCGTCGGCATGGCAGGGCATGGGTGGTGGGTGATGGCCAAGCTGGGCTGTCCCCAATGCACCCCACAGTCCCCAAACTCCACCCAACACCACCAGCTGCCACCATCTCATCTCTCTCATCTCATCTCATCTCATCTCATCTCATCTCATCTCATCTCATCTCATCTCATCTCATCTCATCCTCTTCAAGACTGAGCACTGGGGCACGTTACCTTCTCCTGCTGGAAAAAGTCAATGCTTCAGCCCAAATCTGAGCTCTGTAACATCAAACCTCACTTCTTTCTGCTTCGCACCCAGAGCATCACAGGGACAGTCACAAGAGGTTTGGCACCAGTGGCGTGGGTGTGCATCCTCTCCACCAAGCACAGCCTGAAGCACCAGGGCAAACTGTCCCTGCTTTCTTTAAGGGCATCCTGATCCCATCCTCTTTGGCTCTCAAGCAGTCCCCAGGTGTAAGGGTGCCCCCAAACACATGCCCCCCATGGGTTACGAGGACTCATTTCCACCTCTCTCCAGGGCATGACCTCTCAGCAGAATAGGAACGAAAAACCTGCGGACATAAAAACACCCAGGAAAGAATATTAAATCCTCTCTCTACAGCACAACTGGCTGCCCTCACCATCAGGCATGGCCTCACCTTCCCCTCCAACACAAGGTTATTCTCCGATTTAACAAGGTGACAGCTGCCAAAGGAGGACAAGGAAGAACGCTGTCACGCTACCTTCTCTGTTCATCCCTACCCCTTTTTTGCCATCGTTGCAAGCCTTTCACCACAGGAAAAGGAAGAAAGCAAAATTTTGTGTTTTGAGAGGTCACTGAGAGCCAGTGTGGGAGCAGAGGCAGCTCCCAAGGCTCCCATGCCCCCACTCACTCATGCAGCCACACCAGTCCCCCTGCCCTGTGGGGTATCCCGGGAAGAGCTCCCCAGACCACTGCTTCAGCAGCTCCATCCAACATCACCTAGACCTGTCATCCATCAGTCTTCAGCAACACCCTATCGTCCTCCACCATGCAAAAACATTCTTACTTCCTCCTTTTTTTTTTTAAACTCTAATAATTTCGGATCAAAAGCAACTTAAAAAAAAGTATCAAAATGCCGTTTTCATGGGCTTCACCATCACTCAAACCTAATAGCATGGCAGCCCTGTTTACCTGCACACTCCCTGAGCCCTCAGTGGGGAATTACACACTTTCCAGAATGTACAGGGGATGGATTAGATCAAATTAACTCATATGTGGGGCTGCAGCAGGATCAGGCAAATCCAGGCTTGGCTATCTCTCTTTAGACTACATCTTGCAAACAGAAAGGCTGGAAACAATTTTGCTTTAATTGTTTTTTAAAATGCAGCCAGCAGATGGTTTGGTAACTTGAATTCATGACCCTTTCCACAGCTTCAGGCTGCTGGACTAGAAACCAAACCCAAGCACAACCCAGGTAGCGGGGCACCCATCCTGCCTGCTTTGCCAAAGTGCTGGCCATGATGCCCAGGACAGGATTGCCCGGGCTGGCCAGGAGTGACACCTCAAGGTTGCCAGGCCATCGGCTGCCTTTGTTGCATGTCCTGTCTGCAATGCCCAGCCACCAGCACCAGTGGAAAGTTGTCTCCATTTCTGGCTGTGGGGTCTTGGCTCAGAAACTAGCCAAATGGCACCTGGGCAGCCCAGGGCTGGCACAGACATTAAGCAGGCTTGTGTCCAGTCCCAAGTGTTATTTTTGGTTGCAAAGCATCCAGGCAATGTCCTGAAGAGCACTCGCTCAGCACAGGACAGCCAGAAATAAGGGACAATTTGCAAGTGCACCACAGCCTGTGGTGTCAGGGCCACCATGCTCAGAAACACCCTAGTAAGCCTGGAGAGCCCATGAGTACATAACATGGTCCACATTTTCCCTGGAGAGCACGGCATGGTCTCTCCAGTGCACAAGGGGACAAGCCCTGCCCACATGTCCCTTTGTACTCCTTGGGGGCTGTTTCCACGGACTGGTGCCTGAGAGCATCCTAGCTGCTCCTGAAAGGCTCATAGGTTAGGCAAGCAGAATCCTTTTCTTGCTGGCTCTCACCCCGACCTGCTGTGTGACTTCCCACTAGTCCCTTCACCTCTCCTTCACCACAGGACTCACAGGATTGCTGGGCCAGTGTCCACAATGCCTCCATGCCCATCAGCCTGGGAACAGGGACTGACAGGGCTAAACACTGGTTGCAGACCTGTGCACTACAGCAGGGTTTTAATACATCCAGGCTGACTCTCCTGACCCAATTATTCTTCATGCGTAGTCCCCACCACTCTACGAACACCTACGTGCTCAGCATCCCATGGTACCCAGCTGTAGAGCTCTGCCTCCAAAGCAGCCACATCACAGTGCAGAAGAATTCAGGCTGTTCCGAGAACCTCGCAAACATCTCGTGAAGCAGGCTTGTTTTTCTGTTACAAAGTAATTTGAAATTCTTGGAAGGCAATCAGGAAAGTACAAAGTATTCCAGCTCAGGACAGCCTGAGACTCATTCCTTAGAGGCACAATGGTTGTTTACTCAATCCCTCATACATTAATATCTAAAAATTCATGAGTTCAATTGTAAACAAGTACTGGCTTTACAGTGTTGTCTATTTAACAATAGGTTCCAGCCTGAATGCTGATTTTGTTGTTATCTTTCTTTTAATCTTGCTATCAGAGGGTCAAGATCTTGCAAAATTATGGGAAATATTTCAAGCCCATTTATTTCTGGTTTTGAAATGCATCCCTCTGAAACACAAGGCCAAGGAAAGACTATTTCAAATCAACATTGAAGAGTACAGGCAGAGAGAAGAGCTGTTTGTGCCAGCACTGTCCTCTGGCTCAAGAACAAATGAGGAAAAAGCCAGCCACGGATATATTTGTGCTGGAAATCTGTGGAAGATTCCTGACAGTTGAGAGGGAAGGTCCCCAAGGCAGTCTCCTAAGGGGACCAGTGGACACAAAATAACATAAACCCAACCTGTTTCCAAGACAAAGCACAACTGGCTTCTGGAAGCACCTATTTCAGCAGGTTGCCCGCGGTGAGCAGAGGTCTCATCTGCATTCATCAGTCCAAGGACTCTAAGCCCAACATCCAGGGCTCTTCACAGAACTTCATCTGAGGAAAGCCTCTGAAACTGCATCTCAATGGCAAGATGGCAAGCCCAGCTCCCTCTCCCAGAATGAACTGTGGGGGATGACCTGTGGATGGGCAGGCCCAAAGCGTGGTGGTGAGTTAAATCCAGTTGGCAGCCGGTCACACGTGGTGTTCCCCAGGGCTCAGTACCGAGGCCAGTTCTGTTGAATGTCTTTAACAACAATCTGGATGAGGGGATCGAGTGCACCCTCCGTCACTTCGCAGACAACGCCAAGCTGGGCAGAAGTGTTGATCTGCTTGAGGGCAGGAGGCTCTGCAGAGGGACCCGGAGAGGCTGAATCGATGGGCCCAGGCCAGCTGGATGAGGTTCAACAGGGCTCAGTGCCGGGTCCTGCAGGTGGGTCACACCAGCCCCACGCAGCGCTACGGGCTGGGGGCAGAGGGGCTGGGAAACCGCCTGGGGGGAAAGGGGCTGGGGGTGCTGGGCGACCACCGGCCGAACGTGAGCCAGCAGTGTGCCCAGGTGGCCAAGAAGGCCAACAGCGTCCTGGCTTGTACCAGAAACAGCGTGGCCAGCAGGAGCGGGGCTGTGACCGGCCCCCGCACTCGGCACTGGGGAGGCGGCACCTCGAACCCTGGGGTCAGTGTCGGGCCCCTCACGACAAGAGGGACATTGAGGGGCTGGAGCGTGTCCAGAGCCGGGCAGGGGCTGGGGGGGGGGGGGGGGGGGTTCAGCCTGGAGAGGAGGGGGCTCAGGGGGGACCTTATCGCTCCCTACAGCTGCCTGACAGGAGGGTGCAGCCAGGTGGGGGTCGGTCTCTTCTCCCAGGTAACAAGCCATAGGGTAAGAGGAAATGGCCCACATTACACCAGGGGAGGTTTAGATTGAATATTAGGAAAAAATATTTTCACTGAAAGGGTTGTCAAGCACTGGAACAGGCTGCCCAGGGAAGTGCTTGAGTCACCATCCTTGGAGGTATTTAAAAGACGTGTGGATGTGGCACTTAGGGATAAGGTTTAGAGGTGGACTTGGCAGTGCTAGGTTAACAGTTGCATTCTATGATCTTAAAAATCTTTTCCAACCTAAACGATTCTATGAGGATGGAGAGCCTGCAGGATGGACATGGTCCAGCGCTCACTGGAGCTCACCTCCCCTTCCATCTTTGCTGACTGGCACTGCCACAGGCCCTTCTCATGTCAGGTCTGTGCAGCCTTGAGCTCCCTAGTTCGTCCCACTTACAGACCTCTCCCTTTTGGGTCTGATGCTTGCCAGAGGGAGCAAGCTGAGACCGTGCCCGGGCTCCAGGAGGTTCACCAGGACATTCGTGGCTAGGCTGGCGGTGTTTCCTGGCTTCTTTATAGTCTTACATAAACACACTGTTGTTTCAGGCACTATCGAGTCAGGGAACATGGTTTTAGCTCAGCCTTCTCCTCTCTTCTGAGCAACAGATACTTGTTTAGGTAGCCTAAACAAGATGCCATCCACCCCTCTTGCTTGCAGAGTCAGAGCAGATCAGCCAGCTCCACCCTGATGCTTTCTCACACCTGTGCAGAGCTCAGACACCTCCACAGAAACCTTTGTTCCAAGTAAGTGAGGAGAAACAAGTCAGAGAGTACTTTCATGGGCAATTATGACTGTGTGTAAAACCCCAGCTGCTTCTTCTGGGGACAGAGTCTCAGGCTGTGAGGCAGCGGGCTGCTTGCTGATCTCAAGGAAGTGGTGCAAGAGGAGGAGGGAGCTTCCTTGAGCAGGAGGTTCATGTGTCTTTATCTTTGCTGCTGTCAAAGGGCAATAGCTGAGATTGCAGTGTCTTGGAAAGTCTGCATGCAAGCTATCTCCCGAGGACATCAACAAGTCTGGAAAATCACCTTCACTCTCTTGATAAAGGTTTCGGTGAACAAATGAACTCCAAGGCAGGTTTCTAGGGAGCAATCACCTCTACTGGCTAGAAATGCATCAGCTTACATTTGAGTGAAGCCTTTGGCTTGCTCGAACTGCAGGTGCCGCCTGGAGATACACAAGCCTGCTCTCATGTTGAGGTTCACCACTGCTTCAGCTGTAACTTCTACCCTGCAGAAACTAGCCAGGCAGGTGGGGTTTACAGGGTGGTCATCCAAGTGCTGCCAAATCACTATCCAAGGGCAAGAGCTCTCAAGACAAACACAGATTTCAACCACTGAAGAAATCAGAGGCAACACTCCACAATCCAATCGCTCTCCCTTCCTGCTCCATGACAGACAGCAGGACATACCATCCAAGAAAGTCCATTTGAACTTTACTGCTGCCTCTTCAGCCAGGAACTCCACTTGAAGTCACTATTGCATTGAAACCTGCAGTGCTACAGCAATGCAAGAGGTAGTACCTGTCCTGTTCACTCCAGCAAGCAGCTACTTCCATGGGCACCATGGAAACATCCCCTTCAGGACATTTATCCCTATGTCTGCACACAAATACTCACTGGAAGAGCCCAAAGCCTGCCTCCAAGTGCTGGCCCCCTGCCTGCCTCACCAAGGAGGACACAACTTGCACCAAACCCAGGTAGGACCAGGCTGATGCCACTCAGGGTGATAAATACCTTGTTCTAATGAAAATAAACCCAACCATCAGACTGCCTCAGGCTATGGTGGGAAAGGCTCCTTCTGCTCCCTGCGTGGGCTGGGGGTACCCCCATCCTGCAGCCCGTGGGCAGGGTGGGAGCTCCTCCTCGACCGCCTGCAGTGACCACAGCAGAACACAAAGCCAAACTGCTTTTTTATGGCTTTGCCTGCCCAGATCGCCGGCTCTCACCCATCCTGCCAGTCAGCCAGTCCACCCCAGAAGGCAGCTCCCTGTTTGTCTTGGATGACCTCCTGCCGGACCACGGCTTTCCACAGCGCGGCTTTTCTGCACTGCCAGAGAGCGGATTTCCTGCCGTTTGATCTAAATTTGCTCATCATTTCACCGAGTGCCTCCTGATTTCCCTCATCAGACCCAATCTTTCCATCAGGGGGGTGGCCCCGCAGCCCGGGGCCCTTTAGCAGGGAGCTGGGGGAGAGGCCTGGTGGTCAGAGCACAAATGCTGCTGGTCCATGCCTCCTCTGGCCCTGGAGCCTGAGAGGTGGAGAGGACCTTCCCCCCCTTCCCAGGTGGACCAAGTGTGGACACGCAGTGCCCTCTGCCGATGTGGGAGATGCAGGAAGCAGCAGCGTGAAGGGCTCAGCAGCTTTGCAAACCTCTGGACAGGCAGCCCAGCCTCCAGCCTCCCTGCTAGCTCTTTGCTAGCAAGGCAGGCAGTACATTCCTCTCTGCTGACAAACTGCCATTCATCACAGCTCTTGGAGCAGCTGTTTGAGGAGAAGCCAAGTTGGTAGAAGAGGCCCAAGTGGTCCCAACAGCGAACTCCACACCTGCAGGTTATAGCTACCTAAAGAAACCAGGACATCTTCACTACCCTCTGCAGTCCCACCCACCAAGCTTGAGCAATGCTTTCCTTCCCTATGCAATGGGGAAGGGGACAGCCTGGCAAGACAGGTGAAGTGTTAAGGGACAAGGAGCCAGCACCAGGGACAAGATAATGTTCCCTTTCCCCTTGACCAGAGGCTCCCTTTCCCAAGACAAATGTGCTGCTTTATCTTGAAATAGTGGAGGGAAGCAGCCACACTGGGAGGACAGGGTGGTGGTTCAAACTGTCCTGGGGAGCAGAATAACCTTAACAGGAACCAGGTGTGAAATGGAGCTATCGCCCACGCCAGGACCCCAGTGAATTACTGCTCTTGCTACAGAAGCCTTCCTGGGAACACAAAGATAGACATTAATTAGTCTAAGACCCTAAGAGGTCCTTTGTGACGTTCCTGCTTGCAGGACTGTAGGTGAGGTTAGCTGTAGCCTAGCATTGTTAGCTGCAAGCCTGCTACCCGTGGACTTAGTGGTTGTGAGGAGTGTTAGGTGGGTGAGTGCCTCTGCTGAGTTCTTCTGCACCAGCCACGGGAACTGCAGAGTGAGGGCAGCTTCCTGCTCTAAACAGAAAGAGCATCCCAGCTGGCTTGGTTGGAGTTGGTAGAGCCCTACTGAGACCCTGCATGTGTGATGGACCTGGGCTGCTCCAGCACAGAGGAAGCCAAGAGCGTGGCACAGCCCCCAGACCACCCTGGATCCTGACCATTGCACTGGAGCAAACCTGGAGTTGGTCCTGAAGCAGTGCCCAGCCATGGGGCTGGCAGGACACCCACAGCTCAGAGAAGCTCACACTGGAGGAAACTACTTTGTTTTTCTTTTCCTCCACCCTGTAAAACCCTCTCCAATTCATTTGAGGGTGAAGAACCTCAAGTGAAGCTTAAAGGCCACAATACAGGCAGCAAAGTCCACTCCTAGTTAATAAGATTCACTTTAAGAGATAAAGGCCTATTGGCATCTGGAGAATGATAGAGGTTTATAACACTGGCAGCAATCTGACCCCCAGCAGGTTTACGTGGCACAAGCAATGTCCAGCTAGATAGTCATCTCCTGGTCCTGGACTGAAATCGGCTCCTTCCCCTAACTGCAAAGGCTGCATATTCCTTATCTCCACCACAGGGGAAGGTCACCACTAACATGCAATGCATTCAAGTTTTGATTGCTTTCCCCTCTCCATTAATTTTTCCAGGACTTCTTGGTGATCAGGACACAAAACAAGTGGAGAAGGATCTGGCTCAGTATGGTACTTGATTCCAAGGCAGGGAGGGTTTCCTCATTTCTAGCCACAGCTTTTGTAGCACTGCCAGTCCCCTTCTCTGGGTACCCACACCCCCTCTCTGCCATCGGTCCCCGCTTGTTACACATCACACTTACCATCCTCTTGGACAGAGAAGACCTCTGCGCCTTCGCATTGTGCCTCAGTCAATTGGTGCTCCTCCAGCTGAGACAAGTGTCTCAGCAAAGGGCTAACGTGAAACGTCAAGTCTCTCCTATAAACCAAAGCATAATTTCAGAGGGGAGGAATACATGAAACCACACACAGCATTAATGCAGAGCCCAGCTCAAAAACCTCGGTGCCTCTCTCGGGACCTCTCATTCAGTCTGATCGCTCTCTCATAAGCACCGCTTGCAATGTTTTGTGGATGTATCGGCCCAGAACACTTCTCCTTCCCTCAAAACACAGCTGCTGCTGCAGCAGAGCCTGGCTGCTGTAACGGATGACACGAATGCCACACTTTAGGTAAATGTAAAAAGAAAACAGAGCCACACAAATTCTCTCAGAAGAAGAAATTAGGCTCAGGCCACACTGACCTGATGCCTTCTGGCATAAAGCCTTAATTTTTTTAAAGAAGAATCCCAAAACCAGCACCTTCCAAGGCACTCACATTCTTTAGCACAGAGCCAGGGATAAGCTGAGGGTGGGTGACAGGGGCACCATGAGGATCCATCCCTGTTTCCCTGACCCACACAACCTTTTGCCAAACCCCACCTCTGGCCCCAGCGTGCTGAGAGTGCACAGTCAGTATCTCTGTATTGCACCTAATCAGAAGATACCTGGCCAGGATGACCGTCACCCCTCTGCGCACAGTATCTTCTTGTTACCTCACACCCGCTGTAAAGTGCTGGCAGGAAAAGTGCTGAATCAGGAGTGTTCAACTGGAATAAATTAATTTGTTTTCTAGCACCGGCACGGCCCTGTGCCAATTTGAAGCACTCCTGCTTGGGGAGCACAGGATGCCCCCAGTAACTGCAGTTCAGTGCCTCACTCCCTGGTGAACAGCTTGGTCCCAGCCCAAGGTGACATGTGCTGGAGCCAGGCAATGGGGAGGCCAAGGGGACCCCCAGTACACCTCTTGACAACTCAAAATCACTTCCCAGTACCTTTTGGCCTCTCCTTCACAGGCCTGCAATGAGGTGCCTTGGCTGCTTATGTTACATTGGCAGCACCCTGGAGCTCCCAACTGCACCCAGGGCTGATGCCAGCCCTGTTTTCCGTACTGCTGATGCAGTAGCTAGGATGTTGTTAGCTCGGGGAAGTCAGCAAAATGCCATGGCCACTCCTCAGGAGCCTGCCCCGAGCAGGAAACCAGCTCCCATTTCCCTGAGCTCAGCAGCCCTACCTGATAAACGATGGGATGGAGCCTCTCAGAGAAAAGGGGAAGAGCGAGCTTCCAGCACTGGCTCTCCTCCCATCAGATAGAGAGCGCACGGCTGCACAAAGTCCCCTGAGGTACAGCTCTGGGATGGCCCCATGGCCCCGAGATGCGGCCAAGCCAGGCAGCAACAGCGAATAGCCTGGCTTTCCACCCCACCGTGGCTCTGTGGGGCACGGAGCGCTCCCTGAGCATGGAGAAGAGATGCGGCCACCTGAGCCCCCCCGCCTGCTGCACCCCAAAAATACCCACTGGCAACGAGGTGAGTCAGGGAAAGGAGGCATGACACCCTGCCAAAGCTTGTGTCCCGGCCACGCCGAGCCTTTACCAAGGCTCAGCGGTGGGAGCAGCTTCACCCCACTGCTAGAAACAACAGCTGACCAGCTCCGTGGTGACTCCAGTACCCATTCACAAGCACACTCCCTGCCTCAGTTTCCCCAGCTGTCAAAATCATACCCCGCAAGGGTCTGGCAAGAGCCAGCCTGGGCTTTTTCATATCTTGAGGCTACTCCAACTGCAACCAGTCCAGTGTGGGCAGCCCCAGAGCAGCCTTTTCCCGGCAGGACAGGAGGGCAGCAGGCAGAAAGGGGTGTCCCTGCCTTCCCCCTCGCTCACCTCTCCCACCTGGGTGGCCACAGGGAGCAGGGACCCAAGATAGCCCGGGGCCAAGGAGCACCTCTACCAGGTATCCAGTGCTGCTTGAAACTCTCCAGCGTCTGCTAATGAAGCTGGAGCCACTGCCGAGAGGGTCACTTTGTCCCGTCCCTAAAGAAGCTGCAGCCACTGCCGAGAGGGTCACTTTGTCCCGTCCCTAAAGAAGCTGCAGCCACTGCCGAGAGGGTCACTTCAAGTTGTCAGCACATCAAACATCTACCTGCATCCCTGCCTGCCTGCGTCCTTCCCTGCAGCTCTTGCAAGGCGACATTGCCATCTGCTGCCTGCTGCTCGGCAGGACACGCCAGCCTGCCTCTGCCACCCAGGCCTGGTTCTCCTCCATCCCTGCCTGCAGGGGACTGTCCCTGCAGAGCCCCTCCAGCACGGAGTGCCACAGGCGCCGGGGCAGCACCCACGCCACCATCTCCACACAAAGCCACGGCTGGCAGATGCCCCACTGGCACCAAACCATGTGGGCAGCGCAGAGCTGGCAGCTCCAGCCCGGCAGCAAGGAGCGCAAGGCAGCCGCGCTTCAGTCCCACCAAGCACCACCATGTCCGCCCTACCCAAGGGCTGTGTACAGGGCTGGTACACCCCTTTGCAGCTAATGAACATGCAATCGCCCAGCAGCACAGGGACAGCAGAGCAGTGTCCCATGGCCCCTGCCAACAGGCTGGCTTTGCAAGTACCAGCCTTGCTGCTCTTCGAAGTAAGACCCTGGCACGGAGCACTGCCCTCAGCTCTGCTGGTGACTCACCCGCTGAATGGGAACACACCTCCAGCTCTTCTGCCTTGGGTTCTTCATTTGGAAACACAAAGATGTTATTTTTTAACTCACAGCCACATCAAGAGATGTTCACTTATTTTAAACTTTGAAGCACCTACATATTGTTTCTACAGCTTAAGATAGGAGATGCCATCAAAGGGAGGAGAAGAGTAGTAATTATCTGCAGTTCAGAAGTTTAACCTTTAGAGAAGGAACTGGGTTTTCAGCTATACTTGTTAAATGCTTTTAATCTGATCTTTTCTAAGAGGCTGTGGAGTTTGTAACTGAGATTACCCACCTGAGACAGGAGGTGTCCACAAGCAGGCCTGGGTTTATAGGTCACAACACAGACTAAGGCTGAGGGTTGCTCTGACCTTCGAGAGGGACAGGGCCATGGAAGATGACATGGTAACACACTGCTGGAGGTTACTGCAGGCAAAAACCAGAGGAGGAACATGAATTCCCTTTCCCAGTTACTTACGTGATGGTGGGGACTATCCCCAAAGCCTGGCTGAGAATCAACAAGAGGCATCACATCATTTGACCTCTGCAGGGATCTAGATGACTTACGTGAGTTTACAAATGCGGCAGTGCTTCTGTAGGAAACAGCATACGATATTGTTTCTTGCATTAACTGGTGCAGAAAGTTGGGGGGAGCAGCTACCAGCACTGAGGCAAAAGCGGGGTGTACAGCGGGCTTTGTGCCACTGCTGTTGTAAGAGGTAGAAAGTGGCTGATGTGAGGGATTGCAAACCTTTACTTGGAAAGCAGTGAGGGCTGAGAAGAGCCCTAGTGTGAACAGATGCAATCCTCATTATCAGTTCCCACTTTATATTTGAACAGCAATTGCATCCACTGAAGTGGGACCTGCCAAAATACAGAGTGCTGGAGGACCAGCCAAGCCCAGCAGGTCCAGAAGGCTGATGGCTCTGCTTTGAAATTCCCTGGTAGGATCCAAGACAAGTGCTAAGCAATACACTCAAAAAGAAATGTTATCCAAGATGCGGGACGCAGCCTCTGGACTGAGGGAACTTGCTTTGTAGGTCAGCTGCCATGGCAGAAGATGGAAAAAAAGAAAGGATCAAACAGGGCTGGAGTATCAGTACTAAAACAGTCATAAAGAAAAAATAAAATCTAATTTTAAAGCATTTTCTCCACCTACAAACAAGATTAAATGCTTTTCTCGTGGGCATGGCTATGTCTCCTGTCATCAACAGGAGCACAACAGTGAGCACAAATCTATCGAGTGCATCTGTCACGTCCACTTTAGGGCTGCAGCGAGTTACCACAAGAGATTAGTACATTTACACTCCAGGATGCTGAGATTAACCGAGGTGTCTGAGCTCCCTTTGCTCTCAGATCCTAAAGGGTGCGGAAATGCACAGTCAAAACCAGCCCAGGATCACCAACCTAACTGCAGCCTCGGAGACTTGAGGGAAGCCAAGAGCTGGTGTCCCTTGTCCCCAGTGTCCTGGACAGACCATCCGGACACACGCTGACTGCTGGACAGGCCACCTTGCCATGCACCTTGGTGCTGGCGTGCACGTGGCCATGAGGGACAGTGCAAATGAGTGAAATCAGGCTTGTCCAAGAGCAAAATCACCTTTGAGGGGAAGGTCTGGCACCGAGATTTGCTGTTCTGTTGCTAAATGCTGAGGTGTTATTTCCTATGTTTTCTGCCCACGTGGCCTGAGACATGCAGCCTGCCCAGTAGCTTCCCCCAGATCCCAGTCTCCCCAGTTGCTGGCATCTGAATGTGCCACAACCCCAGTGCAGCTGTGGTAGAGACCCCCAGCAGCTGGCTTCGGACATCCCCAAAAAGCGGGGACATCCATGCCAGAAGTGCTTAGGACAGCCGCTCCAGCCGCCTTGTCCTGATGGCCCATGTGGCTGGGGGTCTCCTGAGACAGCCCCAGGGGAACCCAGCCAGGGTGTCCCCTCCCTCCGAGCCTGTAATTTGGGTTCCCATCTACCTTTGTGCCTCTGACAGCTCCTGTGACGGGCCTGGGAGCAGCTTAGACAGGGTGTTATTTGAGCTTCCTCCCACCATTCCTCTGTGGGCAGCCAACGTGGTGTTTATCCCATAACCTAACACTGGTAACCAGGGAAAACACCAGGCAGATCTCAGATCAGTCCAGGGACTGCAAGGAAAAACGGAGGACTTCACAAAGAAAAATAAAGAAAAACGCACTTACCTGCGTGTTACAGATTTCGTGACACCTTTTTCTTCTTAAATCACTGTTTTCTCACCCAGTTGTATGTCATTGTGCTTCCTTAGTATATGGCATCTCATAAGGTATTTTCTTGGCTGCATCTTCAGCACAGAGCTCTGCTGCAGTGAGAAACCAGCCCAGAACACGTTACTCACAGACCCGAGCGTGGAGGACAGTTTGTTGTATTTTCCCTGACAACGTTTGTCCCCTATTTCAAGAGTCTGAAGGGGAGAGTGATACACAACAAAATTACCTTTTTCTTCTGCAGTATTTCTTTTTTCTTTCAGGCTGGCCGTAGCAGCACGCCTGCCCCGAGCAGGGAAAGAGCCATGCATGGGGAGGGACCCCCCCCAAATACCCCAAAACACCCAGCATGGCTGGAGGGGGACAAGCAATGCCAGGGTCACCATGGCACCATGCCAGCCTGGCATTATTTTTAGCAACCTGTGTTAGAGAGGGAGCTCCAGCTCTGGTCCCTGCTCTCTTTGCAGCTTGTGAACAGGCTTCAGCTGGCCCCAGTGATGATGCTCCTCTCACCATAATGAGCCAAACCTGCTTCCAACCTCTGCAGATCTCTTCCCTTGACTTTCTCTTGCCCTCTGGTTTTTAAACCATCCCCAGCTTGCATTCAGTGACAGCTTCCCTACAGGTTCAAGTCCTATCACTATTCCTCAGGCCAAGAAAAATCCCCTCTGCTTCACAGAGATGCTGCCAAGACCTGGTGACTGCTTTTTGCTGGAATGGTGTGGTGTGCAACAGGAGGGATGGAGAAAAAAAACTACTGGGAGGAGGATTCACACTACCAGGAGCAGTGATGCTAACGTATGGAGAATACTGTTTGGGGAGGCAGTTCATATAAAAAAAGCCAGTGATATAAAATCACATCCCCACAATCAAGAGTGATTTCAGCCCCTAGGAAAGCAGCAGTGCCCTGCTGAGGCGGCCTGCTCACGGCTGCTCACCTATGCTGTCGCTCGGCAGCGACCTCGTGGCCCAGTTGGCTCTGACTTCAGAAACGGGTTTGCATGTCTCTGGTTTCCTGTGGGCGCCGCAACGTTAATTCCTTTGAGTTACTGGATCCAGATCTGTCTCCAAGACACATGCTTTCATTTACTGCATGCAAGTTGTCCAAGAGAGGAAAACCAGAGGAAATGAGCACCCAGGGAGCAGGCAGTGGGATGGAGATGGTTTTGTCATAGTCATACACCCACCTGGTGAGCGGTATTGTGCTCTGGACTGTCTTCAAGATGCTCTGAGTGCAGCCTGGGGGTAACTACATGCAAAACCCTGATGAGCAGTGCAGGACTGAAGGCTGCTCTGTAGTGGTTTTGTTGAAATATTACCTGTTGCCAGGACTTTCGGGGATTTAATTTCTGCTAATCCCAAATAAAAATTGTAGGCAGAGGGTCCTCAGTGCTGAGACTGCCTATGAAGTGAGTCAGCTCAAAACAAGGGGAAAGGTTTGATTCTGCTGCCAGAGAGGAGACAGAAATCCCTGCTGTGAGGAAGGGAAGGCTAAGCAGAGTGTGCAAGACAGGCAGTAAGAGAAGCAGGGAGGAAAAGCAAGAAAGCTCCCACACTGGACTCATGGGGAGGGACTTGCGTGGTGGCCAAGGAACAACCAGATGGTGACAAGCACATCTTGAAGCAGAAGAAAAGCAGGGATTTAACATAATGCACTGGAGATGAAGGTTGCGGCATGAAGTCCTGGGAGGAAGACGCAGGAAAAGCACCCAGTGAGCCCTACTGATGCTGGGGGTCTCTCCAGCAGAAGTGGCAATAACATCTAAAAGCCAGGAGCAGGCGAAAGCCTCCTGGTAGGTGCAGCAGGAGGCACAAAGTGAGCAGGCAGCCAGCGCTCTCCATCATCGGTGGGGAGGAGGAGCAGGGAAGGGCTCAGGCAGGCAGGGCAGCCCTGCTGCATTTCCTAGGCTGCTTTCTTCGATGCAGGCGCCAAGGCTGGGATGAGGGAAAAGGGCCCCACCTCTGGAGGCTCCGCAGCTGGGCCACTGGATACAGAAGGGTGAGCTAGACACCGACATACTTGCACAGCATGCCCTGCACCAGCCCCCCTTGTCTCCCACTGAGGGGCCCAGGGGGCTGCTCCTGCCCCGCTGGCGGCCCGTCCATGCTCATCCATCAAGGTAAGGCTCTGCCAGCTGGAGCTGGGGGGAGGCAGGGGGGAGGCAGGCAGGCAGGCCTGAGGGTGATGAGAAGCGATGTGGGTGGGGGACCCCAGACAGGGCACAGCCAAGAGGCTGCTGGGCTCTGTTCCCCTCCGCAATGAGACCTCCAAATGCCCCTGGCAGCCCCTTGCAGACCAAGGGTGGATTACGGTCTCTGGAAAGCTGCTTCGGAGAAACAGGTTCGCCCTCGCGGAGGGGGGGTGTGTGGTTTTCCTGCAGGTCCTCTCCCTTCTCTCTGCAGCAGCAGGCTGGACAGCCTGTACACGCTCCCCCATAGCTTTCCCCTTGGGGAGCAAGGACACAGATAAAAGTAGGGCTGGCATTTCCCAGTGCTCGCAAGCGCTGTCTCTGTCAGCAGCAGGCCCGCTCAGGCTCAGCCAGCTGGCTTCGAACTACCCAGCAGCCTCTGAACAAGGCTGATGGGGGATACTAGTAAATCAGCATCCAAAGAGGAATTCACCGCATCTCCCATCAGTGACAGGAATGGAGCTTCTCCCTTTCTCTGCTGGGGTTTGCAGCTGGTTTTGCCTTCCTGAGAAACGATTGCTCAGATGCCCCCCTCCCCACACCTCCCCAGCCCTGCAGCAGCATGGGGAACAGACACACGTTGCTCTTCAGACTCCACAAGCAGCATAAGCTCCTCAGGCCATTTTACCCACGCGCATGAGCAGAGCCCGCTGACCTGTTTGCAAAACTGCAAAGAGCACTGGTGAAAATGCACTGGTCACATGCCAAACCTCCCCTCCTCGGCACTGCACACCCCGCAAACAGCAAACCCAGTGCTTGCTGGCTGCATCTGGCTCGCAGTCAGGGTCTGATTTTAATTCTCTTTAAATGTTCTGCATAAGAGAGGGGAGTAGAAATGTGGGTGCACTGCTGCTGCCATGCCTAGGGGCAGGAAGCAGCTCGGCTTGCCCACATCCACTGCCAGCAGCACACAGGACATCTGCTCTGCCAAGCCAGCCCAGTGGGCTGTCGGGCAGCTTTCCCACCTTCACCATCACAGCTCCAAGATGTCGTCCTTGGTTTCTCACCCTCTTGCTGTTTTTCTTTCTCTGGAAATGCTCTGTGTGGCCACATGACCTTTACTAAGATGATACTTTTTTATACTGCATGATTCTGCATTAACATGGAGCTCTTTTCTCTGCTGGGCCCCTCCAGGATGGAGGAAGCGGCTAGTGCTCACTTGGCATTGTAACATGTCATCTCCTTAGCCATCAGGAGAAACAGCCACCGGATCTGAAATCTGGCAGAGTATCAGGGCCTCTGTAATTAATAACATCTGTGTTTTGTTTCCTGGTAATTGTGTATTTAAAAAAGTGGGAAAATCGTGCAGAAAATAAAAATCCATGCTTTCAAATAAGCATTGTAGCCATTAGAAGAAGGAAAAAGGACATCAGATCTAAGCATAAGTCAATGTGACCAAAGACAAGATCAGCCACATTAAGAAACAGCTGCCTGGTTGCTTTCTGTGCCTCACACTCATCATCCCCTCCTGCTAAAAATCCAGGTCCCCTACAGCAATGGCTCAGGGGGTGGAGAAGCCTCAGAGGCATCCATGCTTGACACAGGTGAGGAGCACAGCAAGCCCCAGGCACCCTGAACATCTGGACCAGGAGTACACCCATGGCAGCCTGGAGGAGAGGAAGGGGATCTGACATATGGCAATGTTGATGAGGAGGAAACCAAGGAGGGCAACTAGAGTGGTCCAGGGAATGGCCCAAGGGAGAAATGCCAGGGGACCCATTGTGCCAGGAAGGTGAAGTCTTCTATAAAACCTTTACCGTTGTCAATGCTAATGGCGTGGCCAGGAAGCTGAAGCTGCTGGTGAGCTCATCTGAGTGGTGAGCTCAGCTGCGGGGAACCCTTGTGCCAGCAGCACACACCCCGGATGGATGGCAGGGCCACCAGGCTCTGTGGTGCTGAGGACACTACAGTGACCCTGGGCAGCAACTCTGGCGAGGCACCCAGAGACAGCCACTCCAGCCACGTCACCTGGTGAGCATCAGCTCTCACCAGCACACAGGCCATCGTGCCAGGGGGTCTGCAGAGGTTCCCCCTGGAGAAGCATTCCTACAAGTAGCCCAGCAACTTGCTGAGCCACCAAGAGATGCACAGCCCGATGCCTGTGAGCTCTGCGGCAAAGCCTACTCGCACCAGGGCACACCGCACAGCACCACTGCCTGCACACAGGTAAGCAGCCCTACCAGTGCCCTGACAGCAGCACAGCCTTCACCCAGTCCTCCCACCTCGCTTGCCACCACCACACACACACTGGCAAGCAACTTTTTGCCTGCTCCCATGCCTTCACCTGCATGGCCACGCTCAAGCAGCACCCGCCAGCCCTGGTGGTGAGTGTCCTTCCATGTCCTTCCGCATGGACGATGACACCCCCCAGCACGGCGCAGAGGAACCCTGACTTTCCCATCACAAGGACAAGTGGTTGAGGGAGAGCTGCACAGCTAGAGGAAAACCAGGCTGCAAGTGCCTCTGCACCCCAGGGAGCCCCCAGCCCATGGCTGACGGGGAAAGAGGAGGTGGTCAGCAAAAAGCAGGCTGATCTAGCACTGGGCAAAGAGGCAGAGCTCAGTCACTCGTGCATTATTTATCTCTGATTACTCTCCCTCCAGGAAAAAAAGGATCCCAGCCTGACTGGCATGGCATCCATCCCCCTGGCAAGGCTGAGCATCCTGCCCCAGCCGTGCAAAGGTGCTGTACACGTTCCACGGGACGGTGAAAATCCCAACACCTCTATGGGTTAAACAAACACACACTGGGTTTAAATTCCACATGGAATTAAGTGAGGAAAACTAAATCAAAGCCCAACCCTCCTGTGCTGCCAAACAGATGAGCACCGCAACACACAACCCTTTCACACAGAGTATGCTGGATATGGTAATTACAGGCAAAATATTTGCACCCTCGCTCTCCTCTCTGGAGAGCCTCTTTCCAAAGCAGAAGTGCACTGAGTGTTTCTACGGCAATAAGCTGTTTTCCGAGACCAAAACAGGGACTAGACAGTTGGTAAAAATGGTTTCTCTCAGGTACCTGATAGCTGAGGCAATTAAAAGAAAATTAAACTGACATTTCTAACTTGTAGTGTAAGGGAGATGTGCAGTGGTGAAATAATTAAAAGTTACTGCTGGGAACATATTGTTTTCACCTGTCTACTGTGAAGAACAAAAGGGCAAGAAGCATTTTAGGCGCTTTTTTTTCTCTTTCTTACTTGATAATTAACTGCTAGTTATTGCTGCGTCCCCAAATGCTAAAACCCAAGGGTTTTCCAAATGACAACAGAGATATTTAGAGGTTGGTACCTGATTTATTCAGCCTTACTTGGTGACAAACAACATCTTGCCAGCCAGATTCACATAAAGGGCTCCGAGCTTCACTGTCTGATTTAGAGCACTTGCCTGAAAGGCCTTTCCAGCAGCTGCCTGGGAGCAGCTCCATGATGAAGCTGCAGTCCCATCCCTTGCTGTCTTACTGCCCAGCATTATTTGCTTCCCACCAGTTACGTTGGTGTACCAGCTGCACCCGAGCCTCTCAGGCAGGGGAAGCAGTTCTCTGGATGGGAGCCCACCTTGGAGCATCCTCATGCAGATAGGGCTCACACTGCCAGCTCCTCCCAAAAACTCAGCTGGCCACCTCTGGGAGAGGGACTTCCCAGCTGTTTTTCACAACTCCACGAACACAGGGCTTGGGAAGGAAGATTCACCCCCCACCTACCTGAGGGTCCCATGGGGCCAGAGGTGGGCCTGAAAGACATGGAATGGTCAGGGGACACAGCAGATGCACCTTGCCAACCTCTTCAATTCAGCAAGGGCCCTGGCATCTGGGAGAAAACTGAAAGCCCCTTCCACCTTTCTCATTAGCTAAAAGCGTGTTATTTATTAATGCCTGCTCACCAACACCAGGTCTGGTCAGGATCCAAGACCCAGAATGCTCTTCACATGAACCTCATGCTTCTTGTCACAACCCCAAGTCATCCTTGACCTCATCATAACCTCCACCAGTCCCACTTGGCTTACACTTCAGCCCACCACCCAAGGGCACCCCTGCCTCTGGCCCTTCCTTCCATCCCTCCTGCTATGCCAGCCCAACACCATGTTCACTGGAAGGAGACAAGAACACTACAGGAAAGCTTCTGGTGGTGTTTCCCGAGTCAGAGTATCCCCAGATTTTAGTCTCTCTCATGCACAGCAAAGCTGAGTATACCCTGAGCTGGTGTTTAGCACTGACCTTCCAGAAGGGAGAACAGGGCTCTGCGTGGTCTTAGGACAAGTATCCCCTTCCCCCACAAGGGAAGCAGGTGTCAGATGAAGCCCAGAAACGTAGTGGGTTTGTGCTGCTGCAGAGTCCATATCACTCTGCTTCAGCCTGTCCGACCTCCAGCATGCCAGCTTTTCCAGGAACGGTTGGCGGACCAGTCTGAAAGAATAAGGAAGTGTCCTGGTTTGGGCTGGGACAGAGTTAATTTTCTTCTTGGTAGCTGGTACAATGCTGTTTTGGATTTAGTATGAAAATAATGTTGATAACACACTGATGTTTTAGTTGTTGCCAAGTAGTGCTTACTGTAAATCAAGGACTGTTCAAGTTTCCCATGCTCTGCCAGTGAGACACAGCGCACGAGAAGCCGAGAAGGAGCAGAGCCAGCCCAGCTGACCTGCACTAGCCAAAGGGCTATTCCATACCACAGAACATCACGCTCGGTATATAAACCGGGAGGAGCTGGCCGGGCATTAGCAATTGTATTGTGCATCACTTGGCTTTATTTCCCTTTAGTTTTATTCCTCTCCCTTCTCTCTCCTTTTCATTACACCTGTCGTTGTTATTTTAATTATCAAATTGTTCTTATCTCAACCCATGAGTTTTACCTTTTTTCCAATTCTCCTCCCCATCCCACTGCAGGGCAGGAGAGAGAGCAAGCGGCTGCATGGTACTTATTTGCTGGCTGGGGTTAAACCATGACAGGAAGGTGCATGCTAGGCTGACTCCATCACTTCCACTGCCAGGGGTGGTGGTCATGTCTTAAAGGTCTGTACACAGTCAGCCAGCAAAATCTTTACAAAACAAGACAGAAAAGTCACTTAAACCTCTTCCTCAAGGTTGTTTCCTGATAAAAGAAGAAAAAAAGCAATTATAGCAAACTGTAAAATAAAAAGGAAGTCAGGTCAAAAGACAGGTGAATGCACAAGGCACTCAACAAGGCTCTGGAAATTTCTGAAAGCCCTCCCAAATTTGCTTCCCCCTCTTCAGTATGAACAAAGCAGATCAAGCTGGGCCTTTCCCCGCTCAGAGCTGGCTGTCTTCCATCGCAAGAAAACACATCAATTTGAGGAAGCACATCCAGAACGAGAGCCATCCTTGTTTCCAGTTTGGAGTGGAGCAAAGGTCTTTCGCTTTGCCACCTTAGTGGGTCAGACCTTTACAACAACACTGCTGCCAGCACTAACCCCCTGTGCTTTGGGAGGATGTCCCACATTGCTCAGATGTTACTTCTGGATTTCTTATTCTGCCCTTCAAAGTGGCAAAAACCTGCTTGAAGAGCCAAGCTTTGCTCCCAGACCACCTGGGCACGCAGTGCTATTGAAAACATGTAAATATACCTGTAAATGATGATACAGAAATGTGCTCATAATAAATGGGCTTGTACTGTAATAGTATTGTAGCTGCCAAGGACAGGGGGAGCCTAGCTTTATTTTTCACTCTTGTAGTGATTACTGTCTGATCATTTCAAACTGGATGCTGTGTCACAGTATGCAAACAGAGAAGGAAATAATGTAGTTAAAACTGGGGATATTCTTCGTGTTTACATGAACTCCACTGCCCTGGAGCTATTTTAAAGCTGCTGTTCCTCTCTCAAGTGAATACACTGGAAATAAATACTCTCTGTCTACTCATGTATGCCATGAACAGTTTGAAAGAGAAACTGTTGCACTTCTAGCTCACATGTGCTGCTGTATTTGCACAGATGCATAGCATATTTCCGTGTCTATTACTGTATGCAAGGACTGTGCATCTGCACATGTTCAGAAGTGAAGCAGGACACAAAGTCTTGCAACTACTCACAGATGTCTTCTTATACCTCAACCCAAGCCTGCAGGTATCCTGAGGGGTGAGGTTTGGTACGTGACAAGCAAAGGCTGGTGGTAGGCTTCGCAGAGAGTATGCAGGCAGCCTTGTCTCAGCAGAGGTTCTGTCTGCAGGACCATGGTCACAAACAGGGACCTCAGCCTTCTCCACGTAGTGCACTTCTGTCGTGCTCGCACGCTGCTGCGCTGTAACCAGGAGCTGATGTGCAGGTGAAGACAGGACAGCTAACCATCCCTCTGCACTCAGGAAACACAGCCCCCAACCCCCCAGCTCTCTGGGAAGGAAGCAACTCCCAAAGCCTACTGCACCAGGTGAAAAACATCCCCAGTCCGCTGGATTCAGTGCCAGCAGCAGAGGCAGTGTGGTGTTAAATGCCCGGATTTTCCCACAGTGCTCCAACACAGCCGTGCCTTCTGGCAAGGTCAGCTTTCATCCAGCACATATAACACTGTGCCAGCAGAAATATTTCCGTGGGGTTGCACTGAACCACGTTACAGAGCACAGACTCTTCTCAGTGCAAAAATCAATGCCTTTTTTTCAGGCTCCTGGGGCAAACCATTTCACACAGTCAGCAGACAAACTTCCACAAGCAAGTTCACCTTTTTAAACAAGGTTAGCTGGATTTCATATTTATACAACTGGTCCAAGAGCTTCTTAAATGCAAGAGCTAAGACATACATACTGGCAAGCTTCCTAAGAGGTCCCACAAGGAAGTTCAGTTAGATCACACTTTAATCTTGTGGTCTGGGAGACTGGATGCTGTATAGTACCTTCTCCCAATTCCCTTTCCCCAAGATGAAAACAAGTCATCCATCACTCACACCACTTACCCATCAAAAGTCTTCACGCCAAATCCTTTAACAACTGCTGACACCTCAAGTTTTAGTAACTCCTCTTTCTAAATTACTGTCAATCGACCAGGCAAGCCAAAAAAACCCCGCTGAAGTCACTAAACCATCCCTGCTGACACCACCAGCAGTATTTTCAGGAGCAGCAACAATGGTCAGAGTATCGAGGAAGAAGAAAATTAGCACAATCTCTTTCAAGCAGGAGAACAGAGGCTGGGCAAGCAGGTGAGCAAAACATGCTGACTCTTTTGGGGTAAAACTTACCACACTCAACAAAGAACATCCTTGCATCGAGGAAGACATCTCTTTTTAAGACATGCCAGGTGGCTATTGGGAGTAGGTGTTAAATGGCAAGCTGGTGGCGAGGCTACCTTCCTGCTACGTGTGCATGGCTCTGAGCCCAGGGACCTACTCCTTAAGAGTCCCTTGTAGCCAACAAGATGTGTGCTTGTAGCTTGTACAGAAACAGACCTGCTCAGAATAAATTACCGCTCCTGCTTTCAGATTTGAAGCAGGAAAGCAACAATTATCCTTAATAAGAAGAGGAGCTGATAGCTCTGATGTTTTCCTCTAGCAGATAAACAAGAGGAAAGCCATTACATGAACTGCATGAGCACGTTCATTTGTGCTCCCTGGAAAACAGCACTGCCACATAGCAGCAGGCAGTTCAGCAGCACAGCCACCCTGCAGTGAATTTGCAAGTAGACTGCTCTCTGGTGCAGAGGCTGTGTTACCTGCTTCATAGGCTGGCTCCCATTCAGTGGTTGGTTTTAAAAGTTGGAGGTTAGATGACCCTAGCCTTGCACAGGCCCACACCTTTTTAACTTTCTCAAAGCATCAGACACAGCTGGGACCACCAAAATAATAAAAAAACCTGTTTTCCCTTCTATTTCCACTATGTTATCCTAATGAAATATTCATCTGCCCTTCTGTTGGTGAGACCTCAGCCCCTGCTCGTTTTCAGTCTGTAAGTAAGGAAACCGCAGTGGAGGCTCCTTATGCCAACAGAAACTTCACAACATCAGAGGCAGATCATCACATGATGAAGTCTCACTTTAAATAAAAGCTGCCTACTCCAGAGATTTCAATGCACTTTGCTCAGATTAATTGACAAATGATGGATTGCTTAGTTCTCCCTGTTTACATCAGACTCCTGCTTCAGACTCCTCCACACCGGGAGAAGGCAAATAGTGTTAAGAGGAGGATGACACTATACAGAGCAGCAGAAAGACTGTACAGTAGTAGCTTTTCCTTTGTGCAAGGTGTTGTACGTACACTCCACAAGCACAGGTGTATTTACCATGCAACTCCTTTGTTAACAAAGAAAATAGTACCGTAGCTGCCAAGGACTGGCCGGTGATTCCAGGTCAGTGAGGGCCAGGAGTCTGCAGTGCTGGAGCTATTCTAACTTCTTAGTCTTGGGACAATTTTCCTGTGATGGAAATGACTTGGGCAGAAGTGATGTAGTGAGGGGACAGGAAAACTAGCAAAGAGCAAAGCTTTTTTCTACATTCCACCGTTCACAAACACCATCCAGCAACCAAAAGTACTCGCACAATCGGGATCCCCTGCCTAGCCCAGAGCTCCAGCGCCGTGCTTGTGTCCAAGTGCTTCCCGTGATGCCCCGGCAATGACAGCCTGTGAGCGAGTCCTCTGCACAGCACAGTATCAAAGGGAACTGCTTCTTCCATGGCCTTTACAGACACAAATGAACTAACAGAGCTACTCTGAGTCAAAGAAAAATTACTTCTACTGAAACCACACAATTCAAAACCTCTCTAATGAAGCAATGCTGTACAGCAGGTATATTTGCTCACTCTCTTCCAGCTTCAGCTAGCTAATGCGACTGATTATGTCTGTTGTAGGCTACCAGCAATTCGGACTGACACCGTGAGAGCATCAGGGCCTGGGAGACATTTCCAAACCTTTATATTAAAAATGTGAAATGCTGAAGTGATGATCTCTGGGTTAGATTTAAGCTCCAAGGAATTTCCTGTAGCTTGCTCAGGAGTTAGTGGAAGTTTCTTTGAAGAGGGTTCAACACACTTTTCCCAGAAACCATGCCACATTTTAATTACTCCTTTCACACATTCAAGCACTTTATATGCAAGTCAACCTTCCAGGCAAGTATCTTTTTAACAACCTTTTAGTTAAGCCTAGTAGTTTTCATTTCACCAACCATTTACCCTTCCCATTAAACAGACCTTTGTTCAAAACACTTTCACCATTATGCTCTTACAGGTACGAATTCCACCAACTGCTAACACCAAAAAGCAGAATAACTAGATGTTCCCAATTACCACAACTGTCTAAGCAGAACAGTCACACAACATGAAGGTGCACATAGTGCTGAAGTTTAATTGGATATTAAAACCCCCTACAGCAAGAGCACTGCACACCTGAAGGAGAAGCAGAATGCCGAAAAGGGGAGACTGCAGCTGACAACTTCAAAATGGGTTTAGAAGATAAAGAGTGGAAACTTATTGCATGATAGCTTCTGGAATGGCTTTGTCACCTTGCTATCTGCCCTCACTCCAGGTCATTTCAGATTGTGTTGAACAGCACAGTCCCCCCAAATCAGCACTGAAGATGTCTCTTTGCAGATCATTTATCCACAGTCTCCTTTTAGCCAGGATTTTTTTCATGCAAAGATCTCTCCTCTTAGAGACACTAAGCAGCTCTCAGGTAAGACTGACCCTTTGGTGAGGGGCCCTGTCAAAAGACCTTCAGAAACCTAAAACCGTACTGGAACTACCTGCAGAGGGGAGTTTGGAGAAGTCTCACTCACAGCTGTAGCGAATGCGTATGGTACGCGGGGTCCAGCCATCCCGGCAGAGGTATCTGCATTACAAAAGTACATAGTTTCAGACAACATAACACATCCTTAAGAAGTGGGATGCAGATCAGCTCCCTAATCTGGAGACTCCTTTGAGGAATGAAATTAAAATGACCCATAAGTGAGGCTGGGAGAATTAGTCTCCCATTCACAATCAAGCTAAAGTGCTGCTGTGGATGGCTGGTTGTGCTTGATCTGAGCCAACGACCTCACATCAAACACAACAGTATCCACAGCTGTAAAACGCCTGCTCAGCTGTTGCACGGATGGAAGGTGCTAAGCAACCATCACCATTTTTTACACTATGAAACATGCAAACAAATGGCACAATCAGTACTTTACATTAAATAGCCTGGTAGTAAATGCAAAGGTACATTACCCTGAAGCTTTACTTTCACTCTGCTGCACAACTTCCTGCTGAAAAGGCAGAATGCATTAGAAAGAAATTAGTGAAATTACAGCAGCTGGCAGGGGAAAGGAAGCAAAGCTTTCTGACACGGAGAGGAAATTAAGGCTGCAATTTAAGGACAAACTGAATGATTCTACCACAGTGGTTAACCGTAGATGAAGTGTCATTACTAAGTTTCAAAGTTTAAAACCCCACTGCTATAGCTGAGGCAATACATACCTCTTTGGAAGTTACAGCCTCAGGGGATTTGGCAGCACCTGCCTGAGACTGCTGGGCTAGTTTCTAAGGAAATTTTTCTTCACTAGACGTTTGAACCTAAATCAAAGTGAAGAGCCTCGCAGACGCTTTAGGTAGTGCTCAGACATGTCACAGAACACAAAACGTGGTTTTGTTATGAGAAGCTTCCTTGTGTGTGAAAACGTTTAAATGAAGAAGATTCCAATGCAATGAGTAGCAAAGGCGGCTTAAATTTGGTCTTCTGCTCTTTGCATTTTGTGTTCTCAAACATCTGCTACTGTATTACTCAGCTGGACAGATTTACAGTGCACTGTTCCATCAGAGACACAAATCTATTCAAATCCCTCACCCCAAGAACATACACCATCATAGCGAAAATAAAGCTTTTTCCATTATTAACAGACATTCAGCTAATCACACAACAGTGCATGTGTACTCCCTTAGACAAAAACATTTATGAAACACGGCTGGTAACTGTTGAGTTTATTAAAGAACTGTTTTGTGGGTGGTTGTTGTTTTTTTTTAAATAACCAACAAGATACTTCCCTCCAAATAAAAAGAAGTACTAGAAAGAAAAATTCAGCAGAAAGCAAGGAGAGAAGGGGTAGAGTGACAACTCTGGACTGTTCTGACTTAGCAAAGACCTGCAACAACAGATCTTCAAACCCAGTGCCAAAGAGCCATCCCACGTGAGGGTAGGGCCAATTTATCTAGTGACCAAGACTGCAGAGAGAAGTCTCATAGCCCGTGCATCCTTGCAAAAAGCTCAAGCTGATGCATCGTCAGTTCAGCAAATCGAGGCTGTGTTAGCACATGTGAGTGATTTCAGTTGTCTTAGGCCTCACATTTCATTGCTCGGTGGTAATTAGGTTATTTTTTCACACAAAGCCAGTTTAAAGCCAGTAAGTGCAATCTCTACCAGTACAAGCTGCAGAGATCCCCCTGACGAACGAGGGTTCCCTGTCAGCCACTGCTAAGGAGTGGGTCTGGACTGGCCAGAGCGCATGCAGCGGAGTGCTTTCTCCATCCCAACCAAGCAGGTTTCGTTCAAGTAAGAAGCAACCAAGGAGACGACAATCACAAATGAACAAAGAATTAAGATTTGTCCAATTTGTGTGTGCGCTCATGCCTCCGTAGGGTACCTGACTCAGTGAATGAATGACCACAGTAATTGCAAGAGTAGGGCTTCTCTCCAGTATGAATGCGGTGATGGCGCTGGAGCGATGCCAGCCGCGTGAACGTCCCTCCACACTCCTCACAATAGAAGGGACGCTCCCCAGAGTGAGTCTGCTGGTGTCTTTTCAGCCTGAGCAGCTGGACGAATGCCATGCCACATTCCTGACACTTATAGGGCTTCTCTTGCCGGTGGATCACCTTGTGTTTGGAAAGCAGGTTAGGCTTATCGAAACCTTTGCCGCATGTTGGACAGGCATAAGGTTTATTATAGTCATCTTCCTCAGACTTCTGGTTCTCTGCACAAGGCTGATCAGTGTACTCAACAGTGTGCTGGTTACGGTGCACGATCGACCACGGGTTCCTAGCCATGCCATTTCCCAAGATCACCATGGAGCGCTCTATCTTGTGCACATTGCGTAGGTGCCTCCAGACATCGGCCGTGCGAATGAAACCCTTGTCACACTCTGGACATTTGTGTGGCCTGTCACTAGAATGAATGAGCTTGTGCATTCGCAAATTTGCCGCACGGAAGAACTCTTTGGCACAGACAGGACATCGGTATGAGTTTTCCACAAGGTGAGTTCGCTTATGTTCCTGCAGCTCACTCATACCCTGGAAAGCAGCACCACACTTCTTGCACCGATACGGCAGAGCTCCCTCGGGGACAGGCTCCAGGTCCTCATCGAACACATCAGCAAGAACGGTATTTTTGCTATCGTCACGTAGTCTGTTCTGTGGTTTCTTGGACTGCTCAGAGGGACAGTGCTCTGAATCTTTATCTCCACACTGCAGGTCAAACCTGGTACTGGAGGGGACGAATACCCCAGCTGTACTCTCACCTCGATGCTGGTAGGTCTCATAGGTTTCTTTGTCTTCACACTGCAGCTCTGCAGGAAGCTCCTGCTTACCTGAAGGTCCAGTAGAGTTGCAACACGGACTGCATGTCTGTGAGTAATTCATGTCTACCTCCTTCTGGAGGCTAGATGTGTGGCCCACCTGCTTAGTGGTCTTTCTGGAATAATGTGAACGCTTCTCACCTGTGTCACAAATGCTATTCTCAGAGTCCCAGTCTGCATTCACATCCATCCTCCAAGGCGTACTCTGTGTTCATCTGCAGCTCATCAAAGATGTGTATACCAAGAGCTTCAGGTCTTTCATGGGAAGTCCATCTCATTCTCAGCTCTCTTTACAGTCCTACCTAGAAAATAGAACACCCATTTCATCAGTGATTTTTCTGATATTAACAGAAGACAGTTACCACAGTGAAGATTCTTTTCTGATTAAAAGAATGAGACAGACTACTAGTTAAGCGGTACAAGAAACAGTCTTCTACTATTATACAGGTAGAAAACATACATTCAGCATACAAAATACAGACAATGTTTAATGAAGTTAAATCCTCTATCATAATCCAGCCTTCGCTACAAATATAAATTGATAATTTCCACTTTGAATTCACCTAAAGATGAGAAAACTTCAGAACTCTGGGGTGCAAACACTTTCAGCCAAGTCCTACATCACAGCTGCCTCCACCACAAGACCTTGTTCTGAGGATTCATGTTTAATCTTTGTTTTTACCTTGCTAAATATGAACTAGGAGTGCCAGTCACAAGCCTCAGAAACTAGTTAGGTAATGCAGTGAGACCCAGAAACTGTGTCAGTCAAACAGCCAAAACCAGAAGCAATGTGTGGAAGGGGGGGGTGGGTCTGGAGAGCTCAGGAGCACCACCTTTGGTCTCCCACCCTGACCAGAAATATTCTGCCTTGGGGATATATGGGGTCCCTGTGCCACTGCCAGCTAGCACCGTGCAAAGAGGACCTATGTAAGGAAAAGCATGAAAGAGCTGTCCAGAGAGTTACTTAGAGCTCTCCCAGGCTTCAAAGCACAGCTAGCAATCCTGCAGAGCTGGCCCACTGGAACAGCTTCAAATTCCCCGGGTAAACCCCCTTTTGCAGACCAGCCTTGCTAGCAGAAAAGATAAGTAATGGTAATTGGTCAGAAATACCAGTCACACACTTTCTTGTGAAGATCTTTTTGTTTATGCCATACAAAAGCATGGATTTGCAACAGGTTTTCTAGATTTGTCCCAGCAGCTGCTGTTGACAGCAGCTCCACAGGGAGCTTTCACTCACCTGGTTTAAACCTGCATTCACACTGAATTGCTAGTCTAAGCTCAGAAACTGCATTTTTCCTGTCCTGATGGATACCTTGGCTGTTCCTCCAACTGCCACCTTCTCCCTCACACCCACTTTTTGTATTTCCTTTACTCCCACTGTTTCTTCACTTCCTCTTCACTGCTTCTGTCTAGGTAACTTCTCTGAATATGAACACACATACATACGTGCAAAAATATACATGTTAAAATGTACATAATTCCACATTTCCATGCATACATACATATAAAGCTTGTCTATTTAGTTTCAGTAGGTTTAAATAGTTACAAAGGCACTACAGCAATGTGCATTAAGTGAAAGGTCTTATTCACATCTCAGAAAGACCAGCTTCACCAGAGACACAAGCTGCGCCTTCTTCTGCTGTGATACAGAAAACAAGCTGAATTAGTTTTCTTCATTACTCACTGCCTGGAACGGAATGGTTCAGGTCATCCCCCAACTTCAACCATTCCTATTAATTTAATAACGAGTGCATAAGCGCAGAACCGTTGCTCACCTCCTGCACGGGCCGAGCACCTCGAGCAGCACAGCGCCGGCTCCCAGCCCCACAACTCATCTGGGAGGTCCTTTGTTGCAGAAGAACTTTTCCAGGGATGCTGGCACTGCTTGGCTTAAGCAAACTCCTTGAGACAGGCCCGGTCGGTTTCCACGGGGGCTGGGGGGGATATTTACATCACGATGCGAGCTTGAAAAGAATAATTTAAAAAAATGAAATAAATTAGGAAAAATGGGATTTTTTTTTCGTTGTTGCTGCTGCTGCTGCAGCCAGAACGAAGCCCCCGCCTCCCCCCGCAGCGGGGGGCCGGTGCCGCTCGCTCGGCAGAGGCCGGTGCCACCCCCGCCGCCACCGCGCAGCCCCTCGCGCCGGCGCGGAGGCCCCCGGCGGCGGCGGCGCAATCGCAGCGCGGCCCGGCCCGGCCCGCAGCGGCCGCCAGCGGCGGGGCGGGACCGGGGCAGCACCGCTCCGGTAACGCCGCCCGGGGGGGGGGAACCTGGACCCCCCGCCCCGCTCTCGGCGCCCCGTTTCAAACTGCTGCGGCAGCGGCCGGGGGGTGCGGCGGAGCCGGTCGCTGTTCCAAAGCGAACGGGCGCCCTTCCCACCCGCACCCGCTCGGACACCCGGTGCTGCGGGGACCGGAGCCTTCCTCCCGCTCCAGCCCGCTGCAAGGCGCGGGGTGCTCCCCCCGCCCCCCGAAACGGCAGCACCGCGCATCCTCCCGCAGAAGTTTGGCAGCGATTGGATTCACTTTCAGGCTTTGCTTCGCGGGATGGAAGGGGCTCTGCGCCCGCAGCAGGGCTCTGTCCGTGGCCCCCGCCTCTGCGCCCCGCTTCCAGCCTCAGCCAGGATTTCTTCGCCCCGGATTTCTTCACCCTGAGTACCATCGTCAGCAGAGCCTCACCAGGGCCTTTCACAGCAGCACTATTTCCTTGTGGGAGTCCTTTGCCCAACACATCCTAGGATCCTGTCTGCCTTTTCCAGAGCCACAGTTCGAGCACAGTCCGTAGGCCTTCTCAAGCTCCTTTCCTCCACCCCTTACAGCTCTGGAGCAGAAATAGTCACCATTTCTCTACCACCATTTCTAAAAGACCTTGTTCGTCCGTGGCTCTGCAGCCCTCCCTCCTGTTCATACTCCCTGTCAGGACATTTCATTCCCACGTGTCCAGTTTTACATTCCCGCCATTAACGGAACCCTTCAAGGTCCAATCCCCAGGATCGCTGTTGGGAAGCTCCAACTGCAGCCAGTGGTCCCTGACCCTCAGTGCTCTGTACCTCTCCATTATCATGTTGACCAGTTCTGTGCTTCCTGTAGTTGAAACGACTCTCCAACATCACCGTGTCACCTCGCAGAGAACTTTAACAGCACAGTTATGTTGCACAACGGACAGTGATCTTGCTGCCTTTTCTTAACAAAACTCCTACGGGTTTTGGAAATGGGCTTCTACAATTGAAAGCAAATACGGTACTGAAATGAAAAATTAACAAGAATGTATATTGTTGGCATGCAAATAATGGTATATAAGAATGCTCCCATTTCTACATTTTTCTGCTCTTACATATCTTTCTAAAAATAAACACAAAACCAGAAACTACTCTGCTGGGAGTTGATGGTGAGGAAACGTACCTAGTCCTTTCACACAGAAAAGCCAGCTACTTTTGAGAGCAGAGGGGCAGTTCAGTTTCTTTAGATCAGGCAGTTAAAAACTAAGTTAGCAACATTCCTTTAATGTCAGCCTTTGAATCCACAAGAAACTCACATGCTGCTCAGTATGGCAAACCTTGCAGAGAAAGAACCATTCCAACTCTCACCAACTAGGGGGAAAACCTCAGAGGATTTTCGTTATTTTTATTATAATTTTTCTGAATTAAAAATTCTTAGATGTTTCTTACTGCAACACAGTAGCTGGGCAGAGCAAAGGCTTTCTTCCACCTAGACCCAAGACGCACAGAACCATGCACCCCTTCCACCTCCCTTACAGAAGGGAAGCACACAACCCATCCCTCATTCATCAGTCCTCGTAAGGAAAACTCCAGTAATATATAAGCATATACAGCACCAATACCTCCCCAGCCCAGCACGCCTGTGTGGGACGCAGACAGCGAATGGCCGTTTTTAAAAAATCCAAATAATGGTTTATTATGACTAATACATTAAAACATGAGAGGATGTATGGAGGGAGGAGGTGCATGAGTCGTTCTGGCCAAGTGGGCTGTGCATCCTAACAGTGATGCTTTTGCAAACCAGCCCCAGGGGGTGGTGATAGTCTAGACAGCAACACTTAGCACATGTGCACAACAGCTCTAATTTAACACATCAGTCTTACAAGCATAGGTGCCCAGGTGAGTCCAGCTGGTCCTGATCATATCCAACAACTGCACATCCCTCTTGACTTCAACATGATACAATGGCAGCATTTCCTCTTGCAGCTGCCAAGGAACAGTGTAATGCAAGCAAGCAATGGTCTTCCTCATAGGGATCATGGAGGAAGTGACCAAAGCATCTTAGGTGCTCCAGGTCCTCCTCCTCCTCCTCCTCCTCCTCAAAAGCATCAATAAGAATGTTTTCATTCTTTCTTATCCTTCCTTGAGGTTCCTCAGAGCGTTCAGAGGAAAAGCATCCTAAACATTCATCTTCACACTGCAGGTCAAGGTTGTTGGGTTTGTTGAATTACACTTCTGGTAGTAAATTTCAGGTATCTCCTCTTCTTTGTACTGTACTATACAGATTTCTTGTCAGACTGAAGGTCTAGGAGGATGCACCTGGGACTAGAAGGTGGTGAGTAATCTTCATCCACTTCCAGCTGCAAGCTAGTTTTGCAGCCCACCCTTTCTGAGGCTTGCCTGGAATCACCTGAATGTTCCTCACTTGTCTGGCAACTGTCATTAACAGAAACGAAACCCGGCTCCAGCCTATGGTATCGTATAGTGCTTGCTTGTTAGTAATCACACAGTCAGTACAAATTCCTGCAACCTCTCATGGCTGGCTTCTTTCATGTCAGCTTCCTTGGGAAAAAAATAAGGATTTCATTATCTGCCAGGAAAAGTTAGTATTTAAGATGTCAGTTTAATTGGAAACACATTAGTAGTACTAAATAATGCAGTACACTCCAAACGGTGTCTCATGGGTCAGAACAAGGTCCATGGTCAACTCTATTCAACACACCATGTCTTCTGCTGTTAGTCCAAGATGAGGCAGAAAAGGGCTTCTATATACAAGGTTAATAAAACCAGCATGTACGCACGGCAACACCCAGACTGACAAAAGTGCCTACATACTCATAAAATTCATGGGCACAGTCCCCATGAGCCTCCTGCTTTCAGTAACGAAGAACAAACCACTCCACTAATGTTTCCCTTTTAACCTAAAATAAGAACCAAAATTTGGAGGTCTTATCTCATGTATATATTGGTCTTCAGCTGAATATACTTAGCTCTACCAAGTTCCAGATACTATAATTTTTCCTCCTAATACTGAGGTACTTAAAACGTACCCTGCCTTCTATTTCATAGTTCACATTTATAAGCACACAATTTCGTTAAATTCTGCATTCTAAGCCTATCCCATCAGCCTTGATGAGTTATTCCAGCACACACAAAAAATAAGCTATAATCCTCCAGGAAAAGGCAGCAGAAAAATAAGTGAAACACCTATCTCTTTATAATATACGATTCCTATTAAAATTACATTATTGGTGCTTTTTACCCATCCTACATTTATATTCCCAACACACATATATAGATGCCAAATCCTTCTTTTTATTTATGCTGCCTCATTTTATGTTTTTTAAATGTGAAGAGTCTGTCAGGACAGATGAGTATCTGTAATCTATTTGTCAGATTTGAGTAATTTAAAAAAATTTTTTTTGAAGGATTAGACTCTATGCTCCCATGTTTCTGTTAAATTTGCTAAAAAGTGCAAAATTGCTTGCTGTCACAATGGGAGCTTAATATATTTTATGAAGGGTTTATGATCACATCCCATCAAATTTGAATTTTTATTGGCCATATAGGTTTCTCCGCTGACATCTGGCTACTTTGTTTTAGGACTGTCATAAACACTTTAAACGTCTGAGAGCTTCAGACTCTTCTACATAAAACAAAAAAGCCCAACAACCAAGTTTTCTTCTAAGTAGGAGCTGAATTCAGAGAGACTGAAATGATACTTGACTGAAGCTTGAACTTTTAACTCTCCAGGGGAAAGATGGGCTCTCTTTAACACACTGAACTCTGGTGAAAGACTAGCAATAGCTGCTTACTGTTAAGAGAGACTGAATTCTGCAAGAAAACCATCACAGCACTCACCAGCAAGCGCTCTCCCACCAAAGCTGTTTGCACCACACGCAACATGCTACAGCCACAAAGAGTGAGCAGCCAAAAACCCCAGCAGTACCCTGAGAGCGCGGCTGAAAGAAGGTGCAGGATCCTCTTTCAAATCACCTGGACCAAGGTATTGTTTCACTATGTCTAGCCAGCTCCAGCCTGTTACAACATGGGTTTTTTCCGTGAACATTGCCAGGATCTTCTACGTCTTTGGGACCCAGTCAACAGGCATCTCATAAACAAGGAACCTGGAAGAAACGAACACGCTGAGAATGGAAGTCCTAATAACTACAGTGAAAAACAGATACAGTTACAAAATCTAGTCAAGCTGTAAAGAACATGGAACAGCTAACAGGAAGAAACTAAGCAAGGATCAAGTAACAACTTGCTGGCATGCTTTAGTTTCTTAAACTTGCATTTTCCTCTGCACACGCTGATCTAAACAGGCAGCAATTTTCTATGCAACGCTATTGCCTGACCTTCAAAACAACCCCCACCCAACTCTGACAGCTCAGTTCAAGTGCTGGACACGCAAGGCTGTAAAGGAGCCTGCAGAGCAATAACCTAACCCTTCTGGTGCAGGCCAGAAGGTGCACACACAAGAACAGACACGCTCTGTGGCTTCTTGCAATGACTGGCTGTGGTTTTAGAGCTGTATGTTATCTGCACGTGTACCTCATACACGCTTAGTTTTGAAAGCCCACAAAATGCATACACAAGCTTGTTAAAAAGTTAAAGGCAGGAATCTCTCCCTGCTGAACACATCTCTCAATACCTTTGAGCTGTACTCATTTGGTTTGTATTGTAACCTCTCGGTTGGTGACTCACAAAAGCATTTGATAATCTTTTCAAATAATCATTCGGCATAAAGGCTTTTTACTGGAGTACCTGACGAAGCAGACACGAGGACTTTATTTAGTGGTGCTTTAGGACAACGCAACCTCTCTGCGAGCTCTTTTTTGATTTAAAGGAAAACGGACCGAGCACCTCTTGAACTGCCGCTGGAGCCCGCCAGAAGGCGGCCGAGGGGAGCTGCCCAGCCCTGCGCCTCAGGGCCTGTCTCGCCTCGCTCCTCCCAGAGCAAAAGGGCGGGCAGGAGGCTCACGCTGCCCGCAGCCCGGCCCTCCCCGCAGCAGCCCCCGCCGCCCGTACGCCCTCACCGTGCGCGTCCGGGCCGGGCCGGGCCGGGCCGGGCCTGGCCGGGCCGGGCCGGGCCGTGCACGGCCGCCGCGTTCCCCCCGCGCCGGGCGAGGGCAGCCGCGCCCACCGCCCAGCCCGGCCGCCGCCATGTTATACCGGGACCCGCCTCAGGGGCGGGCAGAGGGAAACAGGCCGCCCCCGCTGGTGACGCGCCCGTGGCCCCGCCCCGGCCTGACGGACAGCTCCCCTCCACCAATCGGCGGGCGCTGCACGGCCGTGGGGCGGAGCCCGCGCTAGGAACCGTGGCGCGCGCCCCCGGACGACTGACGCCCCCAGGGAAACGCGGCCCTGAGGCCGGCCCCGCAGTGCCCGGTGGCGACACGCACCCGGGCCGCCGGCCCCTCACCCCCGGTGGCGACACGCACCCGGGCCGCCGGCCCCTCACCCCCGGTGGCGACACGCACCCGGGACGCCGGCCCCTCAGCCCCGGTGGCGACACGCACCTGGGCCGCCGGCCCCTCAGCCGCGGTGGCCGGCACAGCCAGAGGTCGGCCCTCATGGGACTGATACCCAGAAACCGGCCCCCGTTACGCCCCCGGCGGGACTCTCACAGCTGGAGAGCGGCCCCTGTCACGCCTCACAGTGTGACTGGCACAGCTGGAGGCCAGCTCCTCTCACAACCCTTTGTGTGAGTGACATACTCCTGTCCTACCCCCAATGTGACTGACACCGCCAGGGACACCCCCCCGTAACACCCCCTGTGTGACTGACACATGCAGGGACCTCCCCTGTAACACCCCCAATGTGACTGACACAGGCAGGGACACACACACACACGCCCCCGTCACACCCCCGGTGTGACTGACACTGCCAGAGGCTGGCCCTCCTCACCCCCCCAGTGGGAATGACGCAGTCACAGGCCAGCCCCTGTCACTCCCCCAGTGTGACTGACACCCAGACACCAACCCCTGTTATCCTCCAGGCTGACTGATACAGCCAAACACTAGCCCCCATCACACCCCTAGTGTGACTGACACAGGCAGGGACCTCCCCTATAACATCCCCAGGATGACTGACACAGGCAGGGACTGCCCCATCACACCCCCAGTGTGACTGACACCAGCAGGGACAGCCCCTGTAACATCCCCAGTGTGACTGACACAGGCAGGGACCGCCCCATCACACCCCCAATGTGACTGACACCAGCAGGGACCTCCCCTATAACACCCCCAGTGTGACTGACAGAGGCAGGGACCATCCCATCACACCCCCAGTACTACTGACATTGCCAGTGTGACTGACACAGACAGGGACTGCCCCTGTCACACCCCCAGGGTGACTGACACAGGCAGGAACCGCCCCATCACACCCCCAGAGTGACTGACACAGGCAGGGACCAGCCTTGTCACTCTCCCAGTGTGACTGAGACTCTGAGGCTGCCCCGCTGTCACACACACCCCTGTGTGGCTGACACAGCCAGCAACCAACCCCTGCTTCAAGCCCCAAAGCGACTGACACGTTGAGACCACTCCTGGCTCCTGATGCAGCCCACTCCCACGAGGCTGACAGACCCACTCCCAGTGAGACTGTCACCCAGCCACCAACCCTTGCCACCTCTCCAGTAGGCCTGACACAGCCAGACTCCAGCTCCTGCTACAGCCCCTCAGAGTGACTGACACCTGGAGACCAGAGCATCTTTCCACAGCTGTAGTCTGACCGACACCCAGGGCCACCACCCCGTCAGCACCCAGGACACAGGCACAGAAAACTTGATGGCCAATAGTACCAGCATGACAACCAACTCCCCCAGTATGCCTGACAGGGACCAGTTGCCTATCACAGCCCCTCACGGCTCTGATGTCTCTGCTCCTCGCACAGCCGGTGAGCCCAGGCCACGTCCCTCCATGGGGCTGAGGAAGCCTCTGCTCACAGGGGTCTCAATAGACACCAAGATACACAACAGGAGACAGCCCTGCCACGCTCACAGGAGGAGCACACTGTTCTGTAGGGTCCTTAGCCACGGAAAACACCTCCTCAGAGCACACAGGACTCCAAAACAAAGTGCCCAGTCTCCATGTTCAAGCCCATCTGCTCAATCCCTCTCCAAAACACGCCTGTCAGACAGGAAGGGTATCTGCCTGCTGGAGGTCTTCAAAATAAACACTTAAATGCCCACAAATTCCTTAACTGCCAGGTGAGAATCATTGACATCTGACTGTAACAGGGTTAGGGATGCTGTGGAACGGTGTGATGAAGCTCCTTTTCCTGTACCTCATCCCAATTTCAGGCTGACAACCTGCATCCCAGCTTCCCAAGATGTTTTTCTGCCCCCAGGAGTCTCACGTAGGCTCAACAAATCTAGGGACGACTTGTGTGTGGTTCCTAACCAAAAGGCACTGGGTTTGGATGACTGAACACTCTCCTGGGACATCGGTTCCATTGGTTATCGGTGCAGCCTTCATCGCTGCTGTCACACATGGTCAGCCCAAAGTTTTTCACATAAAATCTTCCGGCTGTACGTTAACACACATTTTTTAACAACACGGGATGCCTGGATACAGCCTGAGGATCCAACAGCAGCAGCTGTGCCCCCAAGCCAGGGAGTGTTGCGCCTGTTGCAGGCTGCGACTTATTCTCAAACCAGCCGAGCTGCCCACAGATAACAGAGAAATGACTCTACGAGAGAGTGCGAGTGCACAGTGTATATGAGCAATCCCCTAAATATACAGGCTAAACGGGAGAAGCCTCCAGATCCAGGACTCTTTGCTAAATCAAGTCAGGGGTATGATGCCTGTGCTATGCAGATGAGCTGTCATATTGTCTCCCACACAAGACCGTCTCCAAAGGAACCTACACCTACTGCAATTATCCTGCAGCATATGGACATTTATAGGTCAACCTGGAAAAAGTGAGAGTAATGATTGTCCAAAAAAAGCAGGAACCAAAGAATCTTCCAGTTTTATTTTGGAAATTGCAGGCATGGAACAGGCTCGATTATACCTGAAAGCCATTAGAAAATGTCAAATTGCCTCTAAAATACGTTAGAAGAATGCCTCCAGCTTTCTTGTGCAAGAAGAGAATGCAGTATGTAAATAAGATTCCCTAATAAAAATCTGTGCTGGCATGAATTTGCAAGTGCATTCTGTCTCCTGCAATGGGGACAGTCTGGGGTTTCACCCTAACAGCCAGAAACATCACCAGGCTGAAACCCTGACAGAAGAGCTGCACTTTCATTGCAGGAGCAACCGTGATGTATAATCCAGAAACTCCTCCCGTAACGATTTCAGAGCAAACCCAAAATATTTGTTACCCTTCTCTAAATTGAGCTCAGAAAAAAACCCACAACAAAACCCACCAAACTTCTGCTGCCAACTCTATGAAAACAACGCATGTATCTTGACAGCATAGCACTAGAGGATTTAAAAATGAAGACCAACCAACAATTCAATATTCTAGGCGTTGGGGGAGGGAGGGGACTGGCAAACCCCCGGCGTCTGTGTGCATTTCCAAACTCTCAGCGCTCACCTCCAGCATGTACCTGCCACATCTCCCAGCTGTATGCAACATCCTCAGTATATTTTCCCAAAGCTTCAGCCTCTGAAAAGAGCCAAACCCTCCACTGACTGGTGCTTCTGCCGGAAAAATTAGATTTCTATAATTAGCATCAGAGAGAATTCGGGGAGGGAGCTGTCTCTTTCTGGGATTTGGGTTGTTTGTTTAGGGTTTTTTTTTTTGTAAATTTGGATGTTGCACATTTTAAAACAAAACATTTTACTTAAAACATCAGCACATCGGTTCATAATAGCAGAGTGGAGACGGGAGCACGTCAGTAGTTGAAAAATTTGCAGGGAAGTGAAACGTTTGCACAGAAGGGGGCAAATGGAGATAAGGCAGGCAATCTGCTTGCATTCAGCTGTCGGGAAACTTGTGCAGCAGAGACTTACCCTTTGTAAGAGAAGCAAAGGGAAAAAACAAGACAAAGTGTAGATACACCCACTTTCCTTTCTCTCCTATGTGTGCGGACTGTCACTAGATGAATTACTGGACCGCAGCTTGATCGGTGGAGACGGTCCCTTGCCACCAGAACAGCTCCCTCTCACAGCTCTGCTGGGATCTGGGCACCCACTTCCAGCTGCAGGACTGTGCTGCGAAACACGTTCACAGAGGTCACAGCATTCAAGGGAGAGAAATGCTCTACCCTGAATCTTTTGGTCACCTCTGGGATGACCAAGGTGCCAGTCTTTGCACATTTGTATAAATGCCTTTTCATTTGGCTCCTTTTTAGTTTTCTCTTTCTTTTTTAGCTGCTGCAGGCTGTTGCCTCCCAGGAAAGAGAAACTTGGAGTGAAAATGGTTGTGTGGCAGCAGAGAAGCTTTGCCTTCAGCCCTGAAAACACTCCATAAGAGCCTTTCTGCGACAGGGAGCTGAATCTGTTCCGTGCCACGTGTACAAGGTGGCCGTGGCAGTACTGGCAAGGTTTATGCCAGCACCATAGCTTCCCAGGCTGAGCTTCTCCAGCAAAATCTTTTTCCACTGCCCACAGCTACTGACTGCACAAGACAGACACCCAACTTATATTAAACACAGAAATATCTCAGCAAAACCCCTTTAACCTACGAGGCACAAAAGATCTGGTTTGATTTACATTTAGCAAATCCTCCTCGACCTGAAGCATAACAAACGCAGTATTATCTTCTTACACTGGGGAAATACCACAAAATGCTTACCTGAAATAGAGGCATCTATTCTCCATCTGCTAGGAAAACAAGCTTAACATTTAAAACCGTCTGCAAGTTGGGAGCAAATGAAGTCCTGAATGAGTGCATAAAGGAACAGAATGTAATAAAACTAAACAGGTAATTGCTGATAGATTATCTGGAGGCACAGGCTAATTAATGCCAAGCAAACCAGGAGAGAGAGCTTAAAAATAACTGATAACCAAAGCACAGCTCCAGTGAGGAGTGTGGTAACAGGCAATCTTGTTCTTGACACCTCTGTATTTGCTTTTTTTTGAAACTCAGCAGTTCTTTAGATTAAAAAGCATCACTTGCATGAATCCAGCTAGTGTTATTCACATCATTTTGCACACAGATACTCTACAAGTGCCTCTGTGATTTCACACAGAAAGTAAACCTTATTTTATATAAAACGATCGACTTGCCAAGTAAAATATAAGTTGTCCTACTTTTTTTTTTTTTTTTCCCAGAGAACTGAAACTCGAGCTAATGAACTGGAAAATGTAAAATATCAGAAAACACCTGGAAGAAGAGGTTAAAACAGTTATTCTTGTTCATCTGAAGAATCTATCGGTTATCTGTCCTAGATGTAATTAGTGAAAACCACAAAGATTGGCTGGCTCAGCACAAAATTTCTGACCTGAGCCAGTTTCATATTTGACAGGATAAAATACCGTTACTTAGCAGGGGTAGCTGAACAACACCTACGAAGCGTGCATGCTGATGAGCTTTCAGAGGGGAAACAGCTTTACAAACCCAGCCCTGTTTTGAGGAAACATGTTTGAGAGATTCCACAAGTGTGAGGAGTAATCAGGGCACAGCCTGGGTGCCTTTGGGTACCCAGCACCGCCTTGGGGTGCCATTCTGGCTGCTGTATCCTTTTGGGTGACTTTTAAACCCAAGGATCAGGGGCATCGCAGAGCAGCCAACATAATCAAAGCTACTGTCATAGGTAATAACTTCAAGATTCCCAAACCACTTATAAGTACATGATACCCATATAAAAATTAATGACCCATTGACTGCAAACAGCAAAGTACAAGGCAAAAACACATTTCTGATGTATCTATTTGCCATTTGCTGCCTATCCTCACACTAAAAGTGTTTCTGGTTATGGTTACTGTTAATTGCTTTTTATCTAACAGTGGAGCTAAGAGGTTTCAGCTGAGATGGGGCTTCACAGTGTTAGGCAATTACGCAAACATCCAGATGTACAAAAATTCCCTGGTTTGTAATCTGGACAAGGCAGAACACAGCAAGTTATCTCAGGCCTAAAGAGAGGTTTCTGATCTGGAAAAAAACAAGGTCTGACTGACCAAGGAAGCAATCAGGGAAGGTGAAAAAAATGAATCACTGTCTCCTTGTGCTTCACCTGTTAGAGCTCACAGATTAAAAAATTGGGCCACAGTTGCTTGAATTTTAACTCATCAACAGGGATGCACAGAAGCGTCGTATTTTCAAACTCTCCACATCTTCTGAAGACATTCCTCCTAAGGAGGGCTTCCTTGTGCGGTGTCATTATCTCCGACAGATCTGCTTTGGAAATTTCCTCTCGGGGCTCCTTCAAGTTGACAAGTGAGTTCTCTGCATCAGAAATATTTGTTCAGAGGCTGCCAGGCTCATCAGTCACTTCCCTGAGAAGGAGGCGGTCCGGAGGGGATTCTGCTCTTCCCTCTCCTATTGCCCCTGCAAAAATGACATTATTGAGGGGACAACGACTGAAGCCACGTGCCTGTGACACTGCTTATTTCTCTGTGTCAGGGCTGGGAACAACACTGCTGCCTGGCCTTGGCCTTCACAGCCAAATCACAAGCACACCAAAGGCAAGAGAGGCACCAGGAGTGGCCTGAGCAGGACTCTCAGCCTCTTGGGCACCCTCCTGCTCGGGGGTTTGGAAAAGCTAAAGCATTCCTTCTGGCTGCCATCCACTGGCATAGGGCTCATTATTTGGGACCTACCCAGGCAGAAGGGAAGCACAAACATCCCAGCATGGGAGTGTTTAACATTCACCTTTGGTCTGATGGCAATTCTTCATGGAGCTCACCAGTGATTTATGGCATCTCCGTGTAGCATCATGGGTGGATGAGGAGAGGATGGCTGGATCTCAGGCAGCATCTAGACTGGTAGGTTACCAAAGGCCTCTGACAGCTCCCATTTTAGTTAATGAAGAGCTCCTTCCTACAGCTCTGAATGCCGCTTCATCACTCATCATTAACAAAGCACTTAGGTGTCTTATCTCTGAACAGTGAGATTTTGTGTGTACACATAAATCAGCCTTTCTAGCAAGAAAGCTCAGTTTTCACCGAGCCAGCTCTTTCTGAAAGTGAAGGCTCTGCCACAAGAAGGAAAAAAACCCTTCCTCTTTTCATTCTCAGGCATGCTACACGGCAGCCTTTTCCCTTTCAAATGTTATTCACTACTTCTCATTCCATGTTCACCAATTATTAAAATGATTTTGCTTAGACAGATACAAGCAAAGCATAGTGTAGCTTCTTCTTGTTTTTTCATCTTCCGTGGTTTTGTCACCCAAGTGCAGATTCAATTTGGTCTCTGAAACATGGCTAAGGACCCATTTGTCATCATTATTCCACTTTTAAGCTAGTGCTGCTCTGCTACACATCTGAAATCAGATGAACCCAGTGGTGAACATGTCAGGTTTTGAAAGGTGTCACAGGAGAAAACGTGTTGCTAGTTCATCCCGCTAACAAAGGCATCATGCTGGATTTTCAGCCTCACTGTTACTGCTGTGTCTATGGTTTCTGAAGGCAAACGATGAAGATTCATTAACAAAAGAAGCTGAGCGATAATCTTGTGATTAAGTTATTGGAGTGGGACCTGGGAGAACTGGGTTGATTTCTCAGTCCTGGACCGGTTGCTATGTGATCTTATTCAAATCACTGCTTGGAGATAAACTCAAAATGTTGGTAGTGCCAGCTCCCCATAGGCTGCAGGCACTGTGGGAAGGGGCTGCTGCACATTATATTTTTCATTATTACCAGCTGGAGTCAGTTCTGCTGCAAAACAAATGGAAATAACCCCCCAAACTCTAAATGCATTTCACATTCTGCAACTGGCCTTTGCTCAAGCTTGCTATTTTCCCAGAATCTCCTGTGATTGACTAAATAATTCCTTTTAATGTTTTTCCCCCTTTCTTCTGTTTCCTAGTGAATATCTTTACCTTCTGTCTGTTGCAAATGTGAACAGTTTTAATTAGGTGCTGTTGAAATGTCTTTTGCAGTTTGGCATCCTGTTTGGTTTCACTCCTCTCGTTCTCTTTGCAGTTCTGTTCCTTCCCACATTGCTTATGTTTTCTTGTTTGTGGAAGCTCTTCTTTATATGCATAATTTAATCATGCTGCACTTCAATTTTGTCTCTAATAAGCATAAATAGGGAAAAGGGCATCTGAAGCCCATCTCTCCAGATGCTTCTGAAACACTCCTCTTTCCCTCTAATGTGTCCCTCAAATGTTACAGGTTTCAAGCTGAACTCAAGGACAAAGCACTCAGCTTAGCGGATTTGTTGTGTTTTCAAATTATGATCTTCAATGACTTCATCTTTTCTACAACTTTAAAGATCATACTGAGCCTACAGCTTCAGCTGAGGTCCAGATCAGCAGGGAACTGCTCAAGAAACTCAACAAAGAACCAAAACCCCAGGGGTGGTGCCATTAAAGCAAGCTCCTCATCCCCTCCTTTTCCTGCTCTAGGGTTGAACTACTGGATTTTGCTTTTGCTCAAGTTATCCTTATTGTGTCACCAGCAAACCTACGTGGCCTTCTTTCCCCATGAAATTTGCTGTCAGTGTCTTACTGCTCCATCCTCGGTGCTCTAATCTGTGAGCACTGGCTATCGCAAGCCATTTTTCTATGCTAACCAGATCACTGTTGATCTAGTTATATCCAGCTTATCTGGGGAAGTCAGTAATTTCAATTAAGCTGCGTTACGCATTTACTTCTAGTTTTATAAGAGAAGATAGATTTTCCCTTTTATTCTTCTTGATCTCCAACAGCAATACTACAAAAATCATAAAAAAAAAGGGCTGAAGTAAGCTGCAGAGGTCCAGCAGTTCACTTCTCTCACACAAGGGCATGGTCATCTACACTGAAATCCACTCCAAAGGGAGACTTTTAACAGGCTCCACACACAAACTTTTCAGATGCAGCCTCTGTAATCTCTCCCACAACCTGCTCTAGCATTTACCCCATACCTATCATGACCGTGTTTTCTTCCCCTCCTCTGTCATGTTCAGATTGCATCTGCTTTGTTATTGTTTAAGCCTACCACTTCTTCTCCCACCCAGCCCATGTGTGGTGAGCATGATTTTTCCAAACGTGCAGTCTGTTATCAGATGTCCCCACTTGCTCCCTCCCTTGACTGCTGACCTGGGCCGGTCCCTGCAGGGAAGTGGCGGGGGGCAGGCAATGCACCCTCTGAGCAGCCTAGGTTTGGGCTGAAGTCAACCCCACCAAAAAAAAAAAAAAAAAAAAAGGCTTTTGAGAAGCAAGGATTAGCAAGATGAATTTTTTGAGAAGTGGATAAATTAATAGTGACACTTCTTTAAAACTATTTTTTCGGAGGTTTGACATAAGCCAGTCAGGCGATCGCCTCCTATCATGTTCTCGGGGACAACTGCCTTGCTGCAATGAAATCATTTAGCCATGCATGGAAGAAGAGAGGATTAGACAGAAGAAGACTTGGTGTGTGATGAATGGGATTTGCAGGCAAAGCTGCACGCTGCACAGGCACTGCCCTGCCTCCATCCATGGGAGGGTGACAAATACAGAGCTGATCTCTGGGGTACTTTGTGCTGGTGATGATTCTATTCAACAGGTGAATGACACTGCAGTGCTCTCCTTTGTGCTTTGGGATATCAGCAAAAACCTCTGGAGGTGCTCTGGGATGGGATACTTGGCTTTATCCTGACCTTGGGAAGTACACAGGCTTGCCCGTTCTTCTGCACCTTCTTTGTGGGAGCAGACCAGCGTGGCTGTCCACAGATAACTTTGTGCAGCAATTCCACCTCTGCACTTAGAACTTCAGTTTAACGCTTTCCAACACAGGTAAATAAACTATTTTTTTTACTTTTGTGTCATCAGATAAGGACACCAAAAAAATATCACTGTCCTGTAGCTTTTTCCCCAGTGAATAGCATTTCATTTACCAAGTGCTCCTGGCTCAATCCTGAGGGAACACCTGTTGAATTGGATTCTCTTCCAGTCTTAACTGTCAATCCATTGTCAGTCCAGTCCTGCACTGCAAGGCTAGAGGTCTGTTCTGGGCCCACGACAAATAACCAAAGTATTAACAAGTGACCTTTCAGCTACAACAAATGAAATCTGTACCCTAAAAATCAATTTCTTCATCTGCACCTTTCAGGCTTCCTTTGGACTGCTTTGGAGGATTCAAAGCCTTGATCTGACCTGAGTCTTGAGTCCTTTTTTCCAAAAACCGCACATGTCCATTTTAATCCAGGCTCCAGAGGGGCCAAAACACCAGAAAAGGCTCTGGGGTGGAATGGCTCAGACAGGAGTGAAAGACATTTCAAGAAACCCTTTGCAGCACTGCTTCCTGCTCAAGTTTTCAAACCCAGCATTAAAGTGACCTCCAGAATTATCTAGCACGTTGTTTGCCTAGTGCTGGCTCTGACACATTATAGGTTTGCTCATGCTTAATTGAAGTAGGAGAAGCCCTGGGTAACTTGGTTCTGACAGGCACCGTGACATTTTGTTTCTACAAGGGGAAACCTCAAAGACACTCATGCCTGATAAGGTCTGACTGTTTCCACGGTTCACATTTACAAAGGAAATAGGTAAAAATATCCACAGCTACTGGAGAAGAAAAAGAAGCCTTTTTACTGTGTAGAGCCGAAAGCCTAGCTTCAAAATTAAGGCAGCTAAAATCACTAGTTGCTTTTCAAAATGCTGGCCAAACAGCTGCTGTTTGACGTTTGTGTGTGCAAAGTTACTGTACAAAAAAAGGCAAGAGGAGAGATGTGTTTGGAAGCACAGCAGTAGCTGCATGCAGAAGAAAACACATGGCTCCTTCCAGCCTGGATCGTGTCATTTAGCGCTTGTCTGGGTGGCGGAGCTGAAGGCATCGCAGCCGATGCGCTCTCTTGCTATTGAGAAAACTTCTGGGGTAAAGCAGGTCAGTGGTGGTAGCACTGCCAGTGGGATCACCCTGGCTGTGCTGCTGGACTGCACCAGCTTTTGGCCATCTCATGGACCTCCTGTCAGCACAGGAAAGCTCAGGAGAGGATGCTGTGTAATATGGATGGTTTTTTCTCATCCTGTGTCAAAGCCAGGACTCGTCCAGCCCTCACAATGGGTCTGTTAGCATCACTACATCTACAGGACCAAGTTCACTCGCGAGAGTGGAGATGCAAAGGGTGAGCTTTGGTCTGATGGAGGGCTTGAAACATTGTGCCGTAAGAAAATCAGCAGCCACAGCAGAGAGGAGAAGGATGCCAGTAGCATCAATATAGCAGTCAGGGAATCCTTACAGATGAAGATGACATGGTTAGATAAATTCAGGGTGGTACTGCAGATGAAGTGCATATCACTAAGTCAATGAAAGCACAGCCTGCATTTCAAGAGAGCCTCACTGCAGTGTCAGCAATCGACTCATTTGTTCTGGTCAAGATAACGGTAATGGTGGGGCAGCAATAGCAGCGAGCAAGAAATAGTCTGAGAAATGGTGACAGATGATTTCAGGAGACCCTTAAAATAATGCTAAGATACTAGAGCAGGAAAGAGGTGCAGATTAAGCTATAACAGCTGACCTGTTGGATCAAGTCCCTTCTCCATCATAGCAGAAAGTCCCACAGTTGCCAAGTTGTTCAGCTACAATGAAACAGGATTGATAGGCACTTAATTAGAATGAAAGACGGTGAAAATACATAAAAGATTAAACCCTTGAAGTGAATGGACAGCAAACCCCAGCAAGCAGGGCCTCTAAACCCACACCAGAGAGAAAACAGACACTATTGATCTGGCAGTGGAAGACAAGCTGGGAGGAAAGTGTTCCAGGTGCTCCAGACATGCCATGAGCTACGTCAGTACCTGGAGTCAGGCTTCTCCTGCTGCTTGCTCCTGGGACATCAGGTCTACCCGCTGGGAACAGGAGGCTTGTCCCGGCATGGGGTGAGGCTGTGCAGCTCTCCCCTCCCTTCAAAGCTATCCCCTGACTGCCAGCTAGAAACCAGACACCACCAACTCCTTAGCTTATTTGCCTTCATCAATATTTTAATAGATATTGGTTTTTACTGTAAAAGACATCACTTCTTGTTAATTTGAGTGCTGGAATGGCACTGGCAGGCAGAATAACTTGGCTCCAAACAAACCCTGAGGGGGAAAGGGAAATATATTCCTAAGAACAACAATTGGAAAGAAACTAATTCAATAATAGATTTTGTTTGGTATCATTCTGGCACCAGCAGTCATCTTCCTGTTATTTTTAGGTTCTGATGACGCCAACAGGTTTTGGGTTTTTTTCTTTATGGGGTTTTATTGTTGCCGTTATGCAAAAAAAAAAATCCCAAGGAGAAAATTTCCATAGTTTAATCACATTGAATGAAATTGCGATTATTTCTAGAATTTAAGACTTCGTACCTCTAGATCCCCAGCAAGATATTCAGAGGTTTGCCTGAGTCCAGAGAAGGAGGATGAGGACCTCTTGGTTGGCTTTTGGGGAAGGACAGAGGGATGGGATGAGGACAGAAAGCAAACACATTTACCTAGCAAAAGACAAACAGTTTTAGACAAAGCATATTATGCAGCCCAAAAGGAAGAATTTGTGCTTATAAATATATAAAATACATTAAAAAATCCATCAAAATCATCTTGTTTCATGTGACAGCCTCTTTCTTTGTGTTTTTCTTTCCAAGAGATTAGTCACGGAAGTATTTATTTGGGGATATTAGCTGCAGCAGCTATACAAACCAGGCACTAAATATTACGAATGCCTGGTCCTGTATTGTTTGTGCTTTCCACTAGGTCGTGAAATTCTTGATCTGTAAAAAAATGAGTGTTTTGAAGAGCTTTTCCCCATGATTTCCTTTGCTTTGTGCATCACGAAGACTTGTACTTCTGTATACTAAGTGGCTTGATAGCAGGGTGGGGATCGCAAATCCAGACTTCAGTCAGGAGGGGCTTTTAAGGGGATTGAGGATAAAAGGAAGCATATCAGCATCAGCTGCGTGGTCCCATACTCAGGGTGCTGTGATGGGGGGGAGGCATACCTGTTGAACCTCAACCCCCTTCCCTTTATTGACTCTGAATTCAGGAGCTGTCACAGACAAGCCGGCTGTCGTTTGACCACGTGTGATCCCTGAACCACATTGCCCAATGCAAATGCCCACTCGTTGATGTTCAAAGGGATGCTTACCTAGCTGTAAGCACAGCTGCAGCGCAGCTCGGGGTCACCGTTCAGCTGAGATACCTCCATCCTCTTCCCCATTGCTGCAGATTTCTTGTTCTTCAGTGGAAAAAACCTCTTGTGTTTCATCACTGTGGAGAAGCAAGCAGGGAAGGGTTTCACTGAACATCCCCATCTCTTCCCAGGACTGCTTGGCTAAAGGAAAAGCAAGAGGGAAGCAAAGACCATCAAGATGATTCTCTTGGGAGTGGTATGTCCAATGGTGACAAATTCCAGACCAAGAAAGGACATTATTGCTCCAGGGCTGGCCCAAATGAGAGTTAACCAAGCCCTTACAAATGAGGGAACTCATATTTAGGGACAGCAGGATCCATATCCCCTCGCTGCATTTACGGCCAGGCCCAAGGCATTTTCTGTTCTTGCTTGAATATTTGGGATGAAGAGACATTGGTTATAAAACCGCTTGGCTATGAGGAATAAGGTGCAAACTATAAACTCATGTTTTCAAGAGTTTGTTCAGCTTAGATGTCACTTACGGGCCCCGAGTTATACAAGATCCCCTATTTTTTCAAGGGTTAGTAACTGGTGAATTCATTCTGGGTTTTTTTAAAATTTATTTTATTTTCACAATTACAAAAGGTATTTGCAAAACATTTTTTTTTCCCTCCAGATAGCTTCTGGCTGCTTTCAAGCTGAAATTTGGCACTCAGCATGCATTTCTTATTCAATAACAGACACAGATTCTGCACTTTAAAACTTGTGTTGGGTACAGACCCAAGAGAATATTTTTTTTCTTTTCTTTCAAATCTGCATTAAAATCACACATGACTTTGGGGTTTTTTTTAATGTTTTTAAAGCAAAAGCTACAACAGAAACCCCTAGGATGTATATTAACAACGGCCAATTAGCCACATATTGGCAGGGCGGCTCTTGTAGAACAGGTTTTTATCAATAATAGAGTCATGGTAGCCGTTGAATTGTACAGTGGGACGATTTAATATCGGGGAGCCAGATTGCCTTGGATGCAAAACAGAAGTGAGGATGTGCGGCTTTTTGTATCTCTTCGGCGCTTGTCCAAAGCCAGCCCACACCAGCCCTGCCTGGTGGTTTTTGATGATGGGTGCCCGTGGGGTGAAGGATTTGGGAGAAGGATGTTCATTAGCATTGCTGGGGGGGAACCCCTTGGCTGATCCTGTTCCCTCCGGGCTTTTGCATTCATCACCTGTTTCCCTGGAGGGAGGTACATCAGAGGAGAGGGAAGCGTGTACATTTAATTTTAACTTTGAAGTGGGGGAAATGATGGCGGGTTTTTTCCTGGAGCTCCTTCTTATTCCCTCCCCTCATTCCAAATATCTTTGCAGACTTTTTAAAACTTAGCTGGTTTGAATATGCACAGGCTTCTTAGCATTCGCTCAGACCAGTTCCTTTGGGTAGCTTTTTGAAAAACATGAGAAATTAACATTTGAAAAGGTATTCCCACACACTCTTTGAGCAGGAAATGTGGCTTCCTTCTCCACCCACTTTATCACTAAGCAGCTTGGAGATAAATAATGGAGACTTTCACGGCCATTGTGGTTTAAACCCATCGCTTGCGCTGGGATTATCTCTCAAGCATGTCTTTGCTGAGTAGGGAAATTGGATGGGGAGCAGCATCTAGATATCCATGTATTGTCCCAGCCATTGCAGATAGTCACCCACAGACCTCTGTTTACAAGAAGGTGAAATAGGAGATAAATAACTCAAGAAAGCCACGTCCAGGAGCAGTCACCTTGCAGCCAGTGCTGGCCCTGCCAGGTCTCTGCAGCTGAACACCACCACAGCCATTGGCACTCAGTGAGGCTGGAGAAGATGCTCTGGTTCCTTGCTGCCTGTCCTTCTTATAGATGTCCTTGGGTCCAGACACATAACCAAGTTACTGGGCAGCTTAAAGCTACCTCCTGGCATCTGTATGGGCAGGTCAGCTTGCTTTCAATCACTATCCCTTGGGGCATCTTTGCATGAAAATGCTGGCTTTGGGTCTAGGACCTGAGCTGGTGCCCTTCCTCAGACTGCACATCTTGTGCTTGCTTTGGGGTGGCACAGGGAAGGGACTAAAGGCCTTGCTGGAGGGACATATCTTCAGACACAAAGTTTGGGAAAAGGTCATAAGAAAGCTTTATGGTTAAAAAGCCAGCAAATATTTTAGGTGGCCTACTGCACCAGTCATGCAGACAACATTTAGACTGTTGGAACAATATCTGGGAGCCAAAGCTCTCCTGATGGGCACATTCAACGCGGTTGTAACCACGTAACTGTGAGCAGCACCCTCACAAAAAAATGAAAGAAAAAACAGACCCAGTTTACCATCCAGGCCTCAGTGTTTTCATGCCCGTTTTTGCGTGTGCACCAATCTGCCAAGCCAGATGTACAAATGTGTTGTGTGGGCAAACAGGCACTTGTATGGGCAAACATTGCCTTGCCGTGCGTGTTCTGGTGGGCATGAAATCAGGCGGTGCGCAGAGGTGGCGAGGAGAAGTGGGGCTGGGTGAAGGCTGGCCCTCTCCCTGGGCACAAAACCCCTTCCTCTACTCCCCAACACCAAGAGGCTGGGATAACTGAGCTCAACAAGCCTGGGAAAGGTGGGCAATGCTGTGGGACCTCCTTTGGACTGGTTTCCCCAGAAGGCTGATCCATCCTGCCTTGCTGGCATTGCTATGGGGTTTGACAGGCTCCCACATCTACCCTGATAGCCACACTCGACTGAATCACATCCAAAGTGATGTGATCAGCTTGGATGTGAAATGAATCACATCAAGGTGATCACCTCATCTCACATATGAATTCCTGCCTTCCCCAGGCTAAGAAAGGACGCCCAAGGAAGCAAGGAAGTGCTATACCACCATAATGTGATATGCAACACTGTTTATCTTCTACTATCTATGAATAACCTTGTATAATCCATTAAAAAAAGGTGTGAAGTAATGCATTTGCTATGCTTTCACAAGTTAATTGGGAGCATTACAACAAATGACTAGGTAATTAGCCAGTGTTTCAACCCCAGTACTAGTGTATTGTAATTCTAGCAGAACAGCAAAGACTCTGTAATATTGACTCCTTTGGAAGGAAGCACCGTTACCGTTATAGGCTGAATGCCTGTTCTTAAAGCAAATATGATTCTCCCAGAAGCGGCAGTGGGAAGGGAGCAGTTTCCACACTTGGTCCCCTTGGAGCACCCTGGAGCTGACCGCTTCCAAACAACAGCTCTGGCAAAGCAGCCCGCGGGCTGTGCCTCTTGGCAGATGGGCAGGGGAACGGCTGAGGTGGGTTTTCATCTGGAGCAAGCCCTAGCTGCATGGTTGGTTTGGGCTGAACACCAAGAATTACTTAAAGCTGGGAGAGAGACCTCTTAAAGCACATCCCTCTATCCTCCATGAGCCGAGGAGCCCCTGGCCAGTGTGCTGGACAGCAGGACCGGCTCTTAGCGGGGAGAGGACTACCAGCTCCTGGTCAGGGTAGAAGACCCTCCTTCCAGACCGCCAGGTGCTACCATGGACTCACCTTTGTGTCAAGGGGCAGTTACCTCTGATTGAGGGCCCAGGTTCACTTTGGGTGGAAAACAGAAACAGCTTAGAGTGTCCTAAAAAAACCCAGGATGTGACTATTAGTCTGCTGCATGTTGCTTTGGGTTTAGTAGCCCCCGCAGCCAGCACAGCCCCTGGAAAGACCCAGGGCTGCTGAATATCAAGGGCGACTCGCAGCAGAAGGAGCTGACAAACACGGCTCCCTCCTGCAGCTCTGAGCACGCTTTGGTGTGCTGCTCCGTCTGATGCAGAGGATGCCAATCTGGCACCGAATTCCTCCTTTAAAATATTCCTCTCTCAGCTCCTAAAACGTCCCCCACCCTCCCCAAAATAAACAAACAACTTCGAAAGCTCACGAGCCTGGGAACAGGCAGGAAGCTCTGCGAGATGACGGAGCTTCAGCGTCCCACGAAGGCGGGGGCTCGTGCATCCTTTCATGCATCCTTCTGTCTCGGGGTGGTTTCCAGCCCCTTCGCATCACATCCCGCAGTTTCTGCTCCCCCCGCACTGTGGCTGGCATGGAGGTGGCACACACGGACCCCGTAGTGAAGTCACGGTGGGTGCTGTCAGGACACCGAGGCAGGACTGGCTCTGGTTGACCTTCAAGAGAGCCAGGGTGCCGTAGGGCTGGTAGCTCACGAGGGAGACATGAAAGTTGTATTATTAACTCTGGGCAAGACTGATTTACCCCCCATTTGACACCACAGTGCTCCCCTCCATCCAACTGGGATAGGAAGGAGGGCTGTGTAAGCCAGGCATCGAGTCCACACCAAACCCGAGGGAGCTGAAAAGGGGTCTGGGTGACCTCAGCCTCTGCCTCCCATCAGTGAGGGCAGGGCCAAGGGATGCCAAGGCTGCTCCCATCTGTGCCAAGGGATGTCTAGGCAGCTGAAACATCTCTTCCTGCCTAAACTTCATCTGCCCCCCTCCTTCCTCGAGAGCAACGAAGCGAAGTGAAAAACAGAGGCTTTATTACAAACAGTACCTGTTTCCATAGAGATTTGCTTAGAAAAATGCACGAGGCAAAGATGGAGGTTAAAAAGGAAAACAAGGGCTTGTCCTTGTGCATCACAGGAGATGTCTCACCTGCCTGCGGCGTTCAGCAGCCTCCACTCTCCTGAACAGGGCTGAAGGCAGGTGCATGACAAGACCTCCAGCCCATCCCCATCAGACACAGGAGCTGGTATCCTGTGCCACAGCAAATTTTCTGGCAGTTCCTGGCACCCTATATGGGGATGTCCCCAGCCAACCCCCTCCAGACCTCAGGGGTAAATGAGAGGACCCTGGCTGTAAAGCCACAAGAGGATGGAAGGCAGAAATGACACCTTAAGGGAGAGGATGAAAGTATGAAGAAGAAAGCTGGCAACGCCCCCGCCGCTGCCTGTGAGGGGTGCAGGCAGCACAAGGCCTGCCCGTCTGGCAGACACAACATCCCGCCCCATCACCGCGGCATCACCCTGCAGCACAGCCGCTGCTGGGAGAAACCTTCCTGCACCCTCACCGATGCCGAGTGATGCTCAGCCTGTGATTCACCGGCTGTGTGTGCTGTTCTGCGGGGGTCAGGACTGCGCAGCCCTGGTGTCGGTGGCTGCCTCTGCCCAGCTCTCCCTTTGCAGGGTGTCTGCCAATGGGAGCCTTGCCCATCTCTTGTCATGTGCTTGACACAAGCCAGGCCAAATTCACCCCTGGTCCAACTCTGCTGACACCAACGGCATTATCAACACAGCGAGAGCTGCTGCTTCTGTTTGAAGATTAGAGAAGTTTCCTTGACCCTACAGAATCCAGATTTTCTTGTTCTGGCAAATCATGATGCCTCAGGAGGAGACGAAAGCACGGATGCAATCAGATTCTCTGCTATTCGCCTTTAATAATCTCTCTGAGGAAACCGGCTCTGTAGAAAATTTTTGCAAAACCTTATTTCCACAGCTTTCCAGAGAAACGAAAGAGTTGTAAGACAGGCAGGCAGGGCAGAGAAAGAAAGAAAAAGTGGGTAGGGACAGGTTTGCAGGACCCTACATCAGCGCCCACCACCACTAGGTGATATTGGCTCAAGCTGGAAGCAGCTGTTCCCTCACCGGTAGAGGGTTGGAGATGCACTGTTCCCACAGGTTTGGTAAAATACATAAAGGGATGTATGCAAGGAATTACATAGATGAGACTTTCTTAGACTGTGATATGTGGTCTTGAGGAAAGGCAAACAAACCCCATGAGCATTGCCAGGGCAGTGGCAGTGGGGCCGGGCTTGAGGACAGTGGCACCCGGCTAGTGAGGGTGGGTAGCCAAGGCACATGCTTGCGCCAAGGGAGAGATGTGCTTGTACCAGGATGGCATCACAACCTACACCGCCTTCATCTGCACACCTGCTCCTCAGGCATCCTTCCCCTGCCCACAGCCTGAACTTTGGGGACCCATGGGATGACTCCAGGCCACGAGGAGCGCCTCTTTCTCTGATGGGAGACCAAAGATGGGGTTTACTGCCGCACTCAGCTGCACAGACTCTCTCACACATGTACTGGGCTGATCCACAAGCGAAGGTGTAACCGGCTCCCAACAGTACATCCCTGGAGAGAAGTGACCATTTTTATAGAACAGGGATCCATGAATGGCAAACCAACGCCTCAGTTAAAGAAACCCACGGATTCACGAGAAGAAAATTACAGCAGTCTCGAGAGGGACGCAGGCTTTCTGCACAGGGGGAAGAGACCATTTGGGGGCAAACGAACCTTCTCCTTGAAGAACAGCAATGACTCAGCTCCACCAGCCGGGAAAAACAACCAGATGGAGCCAGGCATTTTCTCAGCACAGGAAAGCCTCGCCGGGAAGGGTGCAGGAGGTGGCTGCCGCTCGTATCTAGCCTCTGCGAGGCACACGAAGAAGAGAAGCCAAGTGTCCTGCTGCGCTTTCCAGCTGGTGGGTCAGCCTTCGCTGTCACAACACCAACACTCTCCCGGCCACCCTGGAGCCTTTGATGGCACTTTGATCCTGGCACTCTTGGCAGACAGAGTGGCAGCCAGGGTAAGCACAAGTGCTGCTAGTGCTACCCTCCGACAAGTCTGTTTGCAGGCACACGCCGCCCACAGAGGGGGAGAACAGTGGTGTATCAGCTTTTCCCAACAGGGCTGGGAAATTAAAATGCAAACAAGATTATTTGGTGTTATCTTAGCTGGGCACATTGAGAAATCATCTGGCTTTTCCATTCCTGCAAAACAAGAGATGCTCTCTGCTGGCAGGGCCTCAAAGCTGCCTCTGCATAGCCTGCGTTTAAAAAGAAAGAAATTCACGCACCCTTGGCTGGGTCTGTAAGATCAGCGCCCGAGTAGACAAGCAGCAACAGATACCTGCAGAGTGACAGAGCATCGCCGCAGAGAGGGTGAAGACAAGCCACTCTGCATGTCCCTGCAGGCTTCTGATGCCCACACAAGACACCGGTGGCATCACAGGGAGCAGATGAGAAACTTGGGCCACTTGGTCCTCCAGACAGCAGCTGGTACTCCTGGGGGATGAGAGCCGTGAGCCTGGATCATCTCCCCACAGCAGCCCTAGCGCTCAGCAGCTACATGGGGACAGCTGGGAGTGCAGTAGACCGAAGGGAAGAGGGAACAGGTTTCATTTAAAAACCACGGACATTGTGTTCATGTGAATGATTTGGCTGAAGTGAAGCCTGGCCGGACCCACAGCTGGGTGAGCAGATTGTCAGGCACGCGTTGCGATCGCTGCAGTGATTCAGCCCTCGTCCTGACTCAGCACTGAAAGATCACTGCTGAAGAGCCACCGGGGTCCCGGTGGAAGAGGCTGTTCTGAGACACTGGTGGCTGTGGCTGCTGCTAGAGAGCTTAGAAAATGCCAGAATCACCTTTTACAGGGGATCCTTGCCCTGCTGCTCTGTGAAGCCCCCGCTGGGTGAGCTCACACAGCCGCTGGAGCCTCGTGGAGTACCTTGAGTCATCTTTTCTAGCTGCAACTGCAAAGCCATTGCCATGCAGCCTTTTTTGTTGACTGAGGAAGCTGCACAAATTCCATGTGACAGAAAAGCCACACTGGGCTTTTCTGACTGGGACATGCCGCATGCATCTCCTGAGATGCAGATCCCTGTGACATCCCAGATGTGGCCAAGTCACAGAGCATGGACCGATTGCTGGGTGCACTTCTGTTTACATGGAAGGATTTTTAGATTTCGCTAAAATATCTGCAGCCATCCTTGCCCCAGGGAGCATCACACCAGCCAACATGAGGCAGAGGCAGCCAACCAGGCATGCAACCAACCAGCCAGCAGGGAGCCAGCCCTGTGCCAGGCGAGCTCAATCTGCAACGGGCAGGCAACCGCTGCCTGTATGGCGAGCAAGCTGCCCAGGAGCATCTACTCCACCAAAGGCACACTCTGCTCTCTCCACCACTGAGACCTTGCATCATCACGCTTGGAGCCAAAGCCAGGATGCTCAAGACTTGATAACCACCTCTAGCAAAGTCTCATTCTTCTATTGATGAAGCTATTTGTGCCTCCATAAAATAGGATTTGCTTCTCCCACCCTGAGCTGACATGTTTCAGGGAGCAAAGGCTGTCTCCTCCTGTGTGCCCAGATGGCACCACCCCCAGGAGCCCCCTCTCTGCTGAGAGGCAGGCTGTTACTGCAGCACACGGCAGCAGCGAGCCTGGAGCTTCTTGACAGCATCGGAAGAGCACCAAGAGAAGTTTTAGTGCAAATGTGACAGCACCTTCCAGGCATCTTCCACCGTGACCACACAAGCCTTACGCAGGAACAACGTAGCTCTATGAAGGAGTGTGAAAGAGCAGCTGTTAGGTTGCAGCTCCCTCATTTTATTTTCTCTAGGAGCATGCTCCTGGGGACTGTGTTTCTTAGGATAGGGTCTGCATGGGTCACCTCCAGTCCTGCTGCTCTCTCCTCTCTGTTTTGCTTTTGCCCTCCCTTCCTTCCTACACCTGTCACTAATTCAATTGCACAGCGACTTTTAATCCTGCGTCTCAGTCTATTCAGCCAGCAGCACCAAAGAAGTCAAGCCAAGCTGAGGTTTGGATTAATAGACCTAAACCCACTACAAAAATACCACCAGCTGGTCCACCCCCCAGTTCCCAAGCCACTGCTTGCAACCGGCACTGCTGCATTAACACCAGGAGAGCTATCGGGTCTGCCAGATTGCCCCAGCAGGTCAGCAATACAGAAACTCACGGCCATTTAGTGCATCCACTGCTGAGTACACCACAGGACCCAGGTTGCTGCCGCAGCCCTAGAAATGCAAATTGAAACATGGCTGTTCACAGGAGATTTTGCTACTCCCAGGCTCTAAACGGAGCTGCATTTCGCATCTGTCCCCACATGCTGCAGCGCCAGGCACAGAGCACAGGGATAGGCAGGAGATAAAATTCCAGCTGCATCTGGAAATAAATCTTTCTGCAGATTTACCACTTGCCTCTCAACTGTCCCCTTGGTCCTGCCATCATCTGTCTCGCCTCTTTGACTGCCAGAACCGAGGTGTGGTGGTGGATGCTGCCAGGGAACGACCCTGTTCAGAGTAAATCCTTTCTCTGGGGGTGCAGAGGGGCTGCTGGAGAAAACAGTAAGGAACAAGGGAGCTGAGCAGGAGGAGGATGACAAGGAGGGTCCCTCTCTCCTCCCCACAGCACATCCTGGCAGGGGCCGATGGCATCGACACCAGGGTGGGGAGGTTGGTGGCTTGACCACCAGCATTACTACATGACCTCTCAGCTTCATGGCACCAAGCCAAGGCTCTGTGCTGTAGCACCAGGCAACACCAGGCCCATCCAGTCCAGGTACCTCATAGGAATGTCACTGCCACCCTCTGTGCCTGCCTGCCTCCACTTGATGAGGATGCCAACATGCCATGGCTTGGCTTCCTCTCCTGCAGGACCCAGCCTGTGGCACTGGGGCTTGCTCCTGCATTTCTGCTGCACACAGAGGAGCCCTGGCTTTGTTTTGGGCTTCTGGAGGTTCTTATGATCTACAGAGAAACATGAAATTATGGAAAAATACAAACACTAAATAAGCTCCTTCTGCCTAAGCCCCTGCTTTATATTCAAACTATCATGACAGGCATTTGTCAAGAACAGAGCATACAGCGTTCTCCATCTGCAATGTCTCCTTATGGCAGCACTAGCAAAATCAACAACTTGTTCTACTCATGGCTGTGAAATTCAGCCTGGGAGGTCTGCCTAGCCCTCCTGACCTCCAATTTACCAGCTAAAATAAGTTTTTGTTGCTGGGAGAAGAGCCAGGCTCCCTCCCAGCGCAGCCTGTTTGTGGGACAGCATCTTCCCAGCTTCCCCTTTGCCTGCAGCACTGTGCAGGGGTGGTGGGGCTGTCCCCCTGCACCATGAGCCAAGAGAAGGGGAAGAATATGGAAAAACCCCTTATTTTCTGGCCTGAATTCAGCAAGGAGACAATTACAGAACATCATTTATCCGCTTCCGTCCCAGACTGAAACCTGACCTGTTCTCATGGCCTGTAACAACATCTCCAAGTTAAATCACTGGAGCTGTAGTAATTTGTGTCAAAAAACATGGTTTAGGCTTTTTCCCTTGATGCAAAGGCTGGTCTGAGAGGTAGGCAGGAGCCCCGCTGGCAACGGGGGCAGCAGCTCAGCCCCAGCTGGAAGTTTCCTGATCCCCCACCAGATAACCCTTGCAGGCAGAGCAAGAAGGGGTTTCTGCAGGGGGAAACTTTAAAAAAAACCACGATTAAAGCATTCAGGCAATGAGCACTAGCTCCTACCAAGATCAGAGGAGCACCTGACCCACTACAAACCGCTATGCTCTACCTTGTGCCTCAGTTTCCCCACCTATAAGCAGGACTGGACTCGGGGTGGTGAAAGCTTGTCCTGGCTAAAGGATAGACACACCTGGGCAGTGATGTGTCTGGCTGCAATTCCCCCAGGAGAGGAGCAGGGAGAGCCCCTCAGCCTCATCACCGCTATTTAAGAAGTGGCTCATGGGCCACACCTGGGGGCTGCAGCACCTCCACCCTGCACAGCTGGGAATGAGCATCCAAGCTTGGAGCCAGTACCAAGCCCTCTGCAGAGCAACTCACGAGAAACCCAGGGGCACACTGGGTGCCAGCAGCTCTGTCTCCTAACCACAGGAGCCTTGTGGTAGGCATTGGCAGGTGTGTGCATGCCTCAAGTGCAAACAATAGGGTTTGGGAACAGCTAATCCCAGCAGGGGCTGCAGATTTTATCTGTAAAATCTCCTACAGCTTCCTACGGTTCGTTGGTTTTGGTCAAGTATTTCGAAGCGGCCCCTCTAGCACCAGGGTGTGGTGGAGGCAGAGGTTCAGAGGGCAGCAACAGTTCTACAGCCAGAGGTGATAAGTCATCACAGAACGAGTCTGTGCTGATATTGATTGATGTGCAGCACCCAGAGTCAGTGGCTAACCCCAACTTTGAGCCAGCCATCCCTGTCACTCCTTTGCCTCAGGCAGGTGTGTGCAGTGAGCACGCGCAAAGGAGAAGGAGGTCTAGTGAAAGCTGCCTGCTGCAGCTGAGATGACTTCCCAGCCATTAGCTGCTGTGACCAGAGCCTATGTCCCAAGTTCCTCCTAGGGCAGGGACCACAGAATATGAGAGTGATGCAGGAGAGGGAAATGCTAGCAAAGGACATGTGGCAGGTCAGCCTCCTTTTGTTGTGCAGATGGTGGCGGGCTGCATCTGGGGCAGCATAAACCTGGGTGGGAGCAGGCAAACAAGCTGCAAAGGTCTTTCCCTTGCGAGCTGCTGGGCTCTCCAGTGCCCAGGGAGGCTTTCCTACCGGGATGCTCCTGGGGCACAATGCGGAGGAAGGCCAGCCTTGCTCAGAAACGTCCTGTCGGGTATGTTTAAACACCCACCAGCCTCTTGCAGACAGCGGGAAGAAGCCGATTGTGTTAAGCATCAAAGCACTGTCGCTAGCACAGGCTGAAAACCCGCTCGAGGAGATAACGCAGGGGAAAAAGAGCCTAAGACAAGAAGAGAGCGGCGGCACATGTGACTGATAATCCCATCTGCCTGTTTCTCTGTCAGCCTTAGGTCTTCATCCCTGCTGGCTCTGCTGAGATGTTGCAGGCACCCAAGAGCAAGCTGGCTGTCTGCAGCGCTGGCCTGCTTGGCACAGGGAGGGATGGTACCCTGGTATCCCTCTTCCCAAACCAGCACAGGAGAAGCAGGGATTTGGCAACACTCAGAAATGTCCCCGAGCAGCAAAGAGGAGTGAGTGGGTGGGCACGGGTGGCTTTCTGTGCCTGGCTTGCACCCTCCGTTGCTCTCCTTCTCTGCTACCTGACCGCTGGGGCACCTTCTACCCCTAAGTGATCACTGGGACCTGGGAGCATGGATGTTTGTCCTTGCTCCATCCACCACGGGACATGCATGGTTGGAGACATCAGGCATTTGGGGATGTGGGGACTGCAGCAAAGCCCCCATTGCCAGGACTGGTGTGGATAGCCTGGGCTGTGGGTGGCAGACTGGCTGTGACCCGAGCCTATGTCCTTGAGAGGTTGCAAAGATTCACAGCCTGTCCCGTTGCCCGCCCCCTCGCACCCCCTCTGCTCTCACTTCTGCTGCAGAGAGCAGCTGTAGCTATTCCTGCGAGGAGGTGTAAGACAAGGCTTTGCCAAGGGGCAGGGGAGGCTTTGCTAATTCACAGCTCCTTTGCACAGCTCACACTGGTTTCCTAATGCACTCCTAGATGCTAAAGGAGGTGAGACTTGCTGATACAGCACAATATCACATGCTGGAGGAAGAGGAGCTCAAGTTGGGACAGGTCCTTAAAAAATTATGGCTGTGTAAATGAAGCCCGCTCTTTGATCGGTGAGAAAAATCTAAAAAAAAATCCTGATTGCACGTTTCTCCCTCAACCCTGCCCCCCAAGTAAATTAGCAATGAAATAAGGCCACCTGCAAGCCTCTGTCAGCACTTTGGAGGCCAAGGGAAGGGGGTGGCATGGAGTTGTGGCTCTGGCTGATGGTCCTGCATGCTCCATGCTTGGCCCAGAAGACCCAGACATATGACACTGTGGCCCGAACCCTGCATGTTTTCCCAGACATCATAGGATTACACTCACTGTGAAGTACAGCCCTTGGATTTATTTCTTTTCTCTGCTCCTCCTCTTTTGGAAAGGAAAAAACCCCACATCATTCATGATGGCCATGATGCAGAGCTGTGAAAATCAATCTGAAAATCACATTGTCTATGGCAGATTGCTCCATAAATTGATGGACTAGGTCCCAAGGGAGCACACGTGGGAGGGAGAGAGTATCTAGCTTAGGCCTGGCTTCAGCAAATAACTGCACATCCTTAACATTTACCCCTACTCCCTCGCCCTTGCACACCAAGTGGCACCAGTACCTCTGCTGAGGTCTGCTAGAGCAGACTTCTGCATCGCATCCGTGCCCTGGTCCCTACGGCAGCTTGCTCTTGTGCTGGACTGCTGTGGAGACATCCAGCTCTCAGCCCTGCAACGGCTTTGAGCCAAGTGCACCGGGTGCTTTTGGGTGCAGATCGCTGCTGCTGGGTTTCCACCCATTTGCCCAGTCCTCCCAGCCCCCAACTGCCCATTGCCAGGGGCACCTGGCACGTGGAGAGTCCTGTTTTGGTGAGAAGAAAATACCAGCTGGGGAAGGAGAGCAGTGAATGGTTTTTGCATTCATTTAAAAGGCAGAATTGTGTTGATTTGGGTTTGTTGGTTTTGAGGTTTTTTTATTATCTACAAAAAATAGTGAAGGCAAATGAACAGTGGGCTCTTTCCTGCTCTGCGGTGTTCAACCAAGAGATGGGGCGGTGGGTGCTGAGGCAAGGTAAGCCCACAGATGGGGCAGGGGTGAGACCAGCCCAGCCCCTTGCTCCCTGCTGCCTGTAAAACCAAAGGTGACACAAAGCAGCTCCCCAAAATCTCCTGGCAGGAAATATTTGCCAGCTCACTCTTCCGTGTGCTGGTAGGAGCCAGTTTCCAGGGCAGTCCACGGGATGTCACCAGCTTGCATGGGGTCTGGCAAACACAGCCAGCGCCAACGTGCAGCACGACATCACCAAGCAATGAATATCATCATCAAGAGACATAAATAAATGAGAAGAATAAAAAATAAAGGTGTTGAACCAGATTGGGCTGTTCAAGCCCTTTGGGGAGGACAACCCTGGGGAGTGCATCCCACTTCCCTGGGGAGCCACGGTGATGCTGGAAAGGAGCAACGGCTGCGTGTGCTTGCTCGGGGGGGCATGCTCACCTGTGGGGGGGTGAGGGATGCTTGCCCAGGGAACTGTCAGCACTGTCAGCCCGTGAGCCAGCAGTGCCACGTGGCTGCCGGCATGAGTAAGCACCAGCCCCACTTCAGAGCCCACACACATCCTTGGCACCGGGGAAAGCGCGCTTGTAAGTACCACCGGAGGAAGGAAAGGGAAGGGGGGGATGAGAACCACCCCCAGCATCTCCCCTCTGAAGCCATCAGCTGCGTCCCCAGAGGGAGTGAACCCCTGCCCCCTCAGCCTTGTACATACGGATTTTAAACACCTCGCTGGGACTGGAAAAAGGAAGACAAAACATTTTCGTTCTTTCGTTTCGCAGTCCCCTTCTCTTGTCCCTTCCGTGCCCCGGGGCTTGACTGCAGCATCCTCACATCCAAGTTTCTCTTGTTTTGCTGGAGGCATGTGCATGGTCATCACCAGGCATTTGACTGAGGGGGTGTTTGGGTGCCCGAAGACCAGACCCAGGCTTCCTGCGCAACCCCCAGAGTTGCACAATTGCTGGCATCCTGCCTTAAAAACAACCTGGGGGGTCTTTAGGGAACAGCCAGCACCCGCAGTTACAGATGCATCCAGTGCCATGTGCCTTCATTTAGCTTTGCAGGGGCAAGTAGGAGGAAAGTAAGGCAAAGGCAGAGAGAAAGAATCTAGTAAGATGAGGCCTCTTCCCAGGAAGGTTCTTTTCGCAGGAGAAGAGCCAGGTTATGGGGTGATGATTTCCAGCAGTCCCAGAGAAAGGACTGTTCATGTCCCCCAGGTGCCTGGATACGAGACAAGCTGTGCACAGCACTCGCTGCGGTGCCGGTACTCTGGGCAGGGACTGCTCCCTCCTCCTGGGCACCCGCAAGCTGCCTGGGTGGCTCCACCAGGACCTGGGGATGGAAGGGCCCTGGAGCATCCATGGGCAAGGGGAGGGGAGCACACAAAGGCCAGGTTTTGGTGCTTCTGGTGGCCCTGTCCCCTGTGGCTCCCCAAGTCCTGGTGAGGAGAAGCAGCCCCAGCACTTCTGCCAGCCGCACACCAGCAGCATCTGTTTCTGGGGTACTTTTGTTCCCAATTTATCCCCTGTCTCCTGGAGCTATTATAAGCAGGTACAATCTGCATTGCCATTGTTATTCAGATGATGTACAGATAATTTTAACCTTTCTGTTCCATTTGTCAAGGGGCTTTTTTTAGCCTCTGTGCCTGCCAGGCAGAGAGCTGGCTCTCCGATAGCAAAGGCTCCCTGCTTTGCAGCACCAGTTTCCCTTGGTAGGGTGAAGCTCTGCCTTCCCTGCATTGCTCCAGATATTTTTCACGGCCCCAGATATGTTAGGGGCTTTGGAGAAAGGCAGCAGAGGAGGTTAAGCACTCAGCTAGCTACATCCATCACTCATCCTGGCACCAGCCTCCCAGGCAGGGCTCCGTGAGATGCCCATCAGAGACCTGCACACTCAGTCCTGCTTTCAAAAGCAGCCATTCAGACTTAAGACACTCACTTCAAAAAATGTTAATTCAGGGCTACTGGCCCGCACAGGAGGAGGTCTTCTCATTAAACTGCTTCCAGTGCTGCTGCAAAGCCCTCAGTGATGAAGAAGGCATCAGCACCATTCAGAGCTTTCCCCACAGCCAGTGATGTAGATCACTCTTTTGGCTATAAAATCAGAATGTGCTTCCCAGCCTGAAAAAATGCTGGGCTTGCTTTCTAGCTCCTGGCTGTCATTGCATCCATCACCTGTGCAGGTGCCCTCAAAGCTGGGCCATCTCTTGGGCAATGTCCCTATGGAAATGTACACTTCCCGCTGAAAACAGGCTTTTTAGCACTTCACGAGCCAAAGAATTGAAAACAAAACCTGACAGCATTTGAGAAATAAGGGGGTAAATGCACAAAGTAAAGGGCAACAGAAATCCAGTTCTTACAGGTCACGGTGTCTGGGCTTGGTCCTCAGTGGCACCATGCAAAGCTGGGTAACAGCATGTGGGAGACACACAGGGTAAGCTGGGCTCAAAGCAGTCCAGACGCAGAGCACAGCAATTGCCTTCATCCTTCCCTGAGCTCTTCTTGGCACAGCACCCTCCCGTCACCGGGAAAGAAAAAGAAGAGTCCTGCTGACAAAGCCATAAAATATCCCTGTCACCCATGCTCAGCCTGCAGACTGCCACAGGCTGCTGACTCGCCTCTGACTGCTGGAGAACTCTCTGTGCTTTAAACAGCTCTGCGAAAAAGAAATACAAGACCTGACTTCAGCATCTTTGCTTGACAACTCACCCATGAGCTTTGGACCAGGCAACAGCATCTGAATCCACTTGACATCTGCCAGGCACAGGCGTGGAGGGGTGACCAAGCTCGCTGAATCTCCCAGAGTCCCAGATCCCAGCAGGTTTTCCAAGCCAAACCCTTCCCTGCATTTCCCCAGCACTACGATGTCATTGCGGTGCTCTCAGCTTCCCCCAGCCATTTTGCTGCGGTGCTGCTGTTAACAGCCTCAGGCTCCTGGTCCCAGCCCCCTCATAGCCCCCAGACCCCCGGTACCCCCCAGCTGGTGTGTCTGGAGGCAGCCAGGCATAAGCCACAGCTCCCCTGGGATGATGACCCTTCCCAAATGTGCTCCCTGCCTCTCTCCTTCACAGCCCCCACCCCGTCTGGGTACCACAGGGATGCCAGGGCAGCACTGTGCCCATGCTGGGGAACACCCATCCTACGTGATGGGGCTGCCCAGCACAGGCTGTGTGCCACCCCCTCCCTCCCATGGGGACCTATTTCAGGGGTCCAGCATCTCACCCAGGGTGCCCGCAGCCCCACCAGCGTTGGGGGGTGCCAACAATATAGGGTCTGTGGCAGTTCTTTACAACAAGGTTTTATTTTTCTTTCTTTTTGACAAAAAAAAAAACCAAACCATTGAAGTTGAACATTGCCGTCAGTCAGTTTGGTTCCCCGTTTGGGTCCAAATGAACATCCTGCCCCAGTGCCTGGGGGGTGAAGGCAGAGCATTTCCCACCCACCCACCTTCCCTTGGCCCCAGGAGCTGCCAGCCCCACGCTGGGGGGCTCTGCCCTCCGAGGCCTCACAGGGGGACAGGAGGAGGGTGCTGGGACAGCCAGCCCGGAGGGGACGGCAGAGCTCCATTCTCCAGGGCTGCCTCAACTCCCCACACACCCTCTGCAGTCCCCACAGGACAGAGCTTCAAGCCCAGTCCCAGCACCAAACTGGGAACCAGATGCATGCTACTGGTGAACTCCTGCCTAAGCAGGGGCTTGTCCTGTGCAGGCAGAGGTTGAAACACATCCCCCGCTTTCTCATCCTCCCACGGTCAAGCACAGCCAGCAGCCACTGATGGCGAGCGCAGCGGCAGATCCCCGGTGTCTGGAAGGTGAAGATGTCCAATAAACCACAGACGAGAGATCGTACAGCAGCAAAGTGAGTCCAGCACCTTGAAAAGCAAGACGCAGGCTGCAATGGCACCTCGGGGCTGGTTTTCTTTCCCCCTTGGCATAGTCTTTTCTGTGGTTCTCCTGGGGGTTGTTTTTGGTTTCAGAGGCGTGCTTTGGAGGTGCCACCTTGTCCCTACGGGTCCCTGCTTGCCCTCCTGCCATAGGAGCAGGACCACCGGCTATTGCAGGAGAGACAGGAGCAGGCTGGTTTTGGGCCCCCTTGGGGAAAAAAGGGGCTCTGTTTCACTTCATACAGTTCTGTACGTTAGTAAAACACAGGGCTTACTTATCAAAAAAGTTTGGGTCTGGACGCCGCAGCCCACTGCCACGTGCGGATGCGCCCCGAGGAGCTCTGCCCCAGCCTGGACCACCAGTGCAGAGCATCGCAGCACACTGCTTGCTGACCCCATTCTGGGGCCCAAGAAAGAAAAACACCCAAAGCTTGAAATCCGCATGAAATGTACCCCCCATTTTGGGAGCATCCCTCCCTCCCTCCCACCCAATAGGCACAGACACAAAAAGCCACCCTCTTCCCTCCTCACGGGCTGTTACTCAGAACCCGGCGTATTGTCAGACACCTTTCTGCATTTAGAAGTAGACGATGCCAGCACCTATATTTAGAGCACGTATGGCATTGTCTCCCCTGGCCCCAGCCCCCCCACATCCCTGGGCCTGGCCCCCACGCACGATCCCATGCTACCCGTCAGGCCTGCCTCCTCCAAACTCCGGCACAGGGAGCAATGCTCCAGCAGCTTCGGGTGGAAGCCACGAACTGCTCGCAGGTGGCTGGAAGGGGACAGACGATGACCAGAGGGGGACAGGAGATGCCCATGCCATCAGCCAGCACCAGGGACCTTCCCCACAGCTGCATGGGGCATGGTTTGCCCCCAGGCACCTAGGTGGAAGGATGCAGGAGCTGAGCCAGAGGGATGGAGAGGGCCTCCTGGGGAAGTCTGGAATGCTTTGGCAGCTGGAAGTGTCCGTTCAGGAAGCACGGGGCCAGCAGGGACCCACCGAGGCAGTAGGAGGTTTTGGCTCCACAAGGGCAGCTTGACCATAAGAAAGAGAGAGTTTGGTCCACGATGGAGCCCAGGTGTGGGCAGCCTTCGGAGCTCATGGGATTTGCTTCTTGCGAAGCAGAGCTCATCTGGGAGAGCTCACAAAGTGATCGGGGCAGAGGCTGATCTGCACATGCAGGAGCGGGCCAGTTTGTGCCCATAGCATCTTCTGGTTAGGAGAAGACATGGGTTATTCAGGACCAAAGCAAAGCCTGGCCAGAGCTGCTGTTCAGCTAGCCAAAGGGGCTGGAGAACAGCCCTAAGGACCCAGACCACCACAATTCGCAGCAGAGCAAAGCCATGGGACGAAGGCACTGCCTGCCCCTGCCCAGCCCAGCAGGCTGAAGGCCACGTCCCGTCTCCACATACGTGGCCACACCTGGCCCAGCCACACCGACCAGCCCCCCAGCCCCCAGAGCAAGCCCTTCCCTGAGGCTCCAAGGGCACAGCACCCTCCAGCTCCCCCGGACCATGCTCAGGCTGACAACAGACAAACCTCACAGCAGAAACACACAGGTGATCGCCAGGGTGAGCCACCCACCACCACAAGGCCACCAGAATCTGCCCAGGCTGGCAAAGCATCGCACCCACAGTCAAGGGTGTGTGCGGATCATCAGAGCTGACAGCACGTAACTACCAGATTAATTAATGACTGGCGTTGGAAGGTGACCCTGTACTGCATTTTCAGTACTTGCAGGAGGCCTGAGCCACCCCGCTCACCCCCTGGACCATGCTCCTCTCCCAGAGCCCCGTCGGCTCCCAGAGATGCACCTGCCCTGCACCAGGCCCATGGGGTTTGCAAACCCAGCCCACCCCCACGGCAGCCCCCCTGGGAACGGGCAGGGGCCAGGGCTGCAGGGGAAACTGAGGCAGAGGAGGTGCCAAAGCCAGGTTCCTCTGCCAGGAGGACACACTAGGGTACCGTCAGGCATGCATGCACATCTTCTCTCCCCTGCAGACATGGGAATTTTCTTTTCCTGGCAAAACACAACACAGAGGCCTCTGAGAGGTTTGGCGTCACCCCCTCAGCACCATTGGCACCAGGCGAGCCGTACGCCCAGGGACACCCCCGTCCTCGTCCCTTGGGCATCCCGCCCCAGCACAGCACAGGGCTGCCCAAAGACCCCCTCGCCACAGCCACCTCTAACGGAGAAAATACCATTCCCACCGCTGGAAACGGCCAGGGCAGGGCGAGGGAGCCGGGTGATATTCCCAAAGCTCTGCTACAGCGACGGGTGCGCAGCAGCTTCCCAGGGAGGCTTGATCCTGCCCCGCCAAAGGGGGTGCGGGCAGTGACAACCCCAAGGGGCTCCCCAGCATTGTCAGATGATTAAAACAAATCCATGTATGTGTATATCTTTATATATACAGCATATAAATATATATACACACACATACCGTATATACACACACAGGCACACCTAGAGTTCTCCGTATATAAATAAATATATGTTGGTGGGAGACAGGATACATTTGGCAGCACTGAGCACCCCCCACCCTGCTCCCACCTGCCCCAGTACAAACCAGTTGGTTTTGGTTTTGCCACCCCCAACAGGCAGAGCCGCTCTGGTCTGCCCGGTGCACCCCAACCCCTCAGCCCCCGCACCCCGACATCACACCTCGCCCCTTTTCTGGGCTGGATGAGAACCTCGGGGAGGGAAATCGAAAGCCACAGCAGCACGAGCCCGAGCGACAGAGCAAAGGGGGGCCCTGGTACCCTCTCGCTGGGACTGTCTGGCCTCGGGGAGCGGAAAACCATCAGGACGAGCCTTCCCGGGGGTCCCGCTCAGGACAGGGAGTGGGGCCGCGGCTTGGGGGGGTTCTCACTTGTCCCCCAGCACACACACCCAGCCAGGCTGCTCCGCTGCCCATCAAATGCTTCTCTGTGCAGAAAAAAAAAGTGATAGTAATAAATGAAAGTCGACAGATTTTAATTTTTTTTTTGCACAAAGACTTTTTTTCTTTTTTTTTTTTTTTTTTTTTTTTTCTTCCCCTCCGTTCCGGTCGGTTTGGTTTTCTCCTTTTCCCCTGCACTTGGTTTTGGTTTTGTTTCATTCCCAGGCGTGGCGAAGAGCATGCATTGGAGAGGGGCAGGGCAGCGGCGGGGCGGCGGGGAGCTGAGATGGGGCTGGGCGGGCAGCTTCTAGCACTTGTCATCTTCCTCGGTGTCGCTGAGCACATCGATGCTGGCCCCGCACATCACGCCCTGCCCTGCCCCTCGCCTCCGCCGCCGGTAGTGCCCGTTGGGCATCTGCCAGCTGTGCCGCAGCGGCGGGGCTGAGCCGATGGTGTTGGAGCGGCCGAGGCTGGTGGCGACGGCAGCCTCGAAAGTGAGCGTCTCCTCCTCACCGCAGTCTGAGGCATGCGAGTCGTCGTGCAGGGCCAGGTAGGGCTCCGAGATGTAGCGTTGCGGGGTGGACTGTCGGCTCTGCTTCCCTGCCGGGGAGCTGGAAGACTCGGTCAGGCCGGCGGCGTTGGGCTCCAGGGTGGAGGAGAGAAGCGGAGACCCCCCCTCGCTCTCATCGGCGGGCGGCGAGGCGTCTCCGGCGTGCCGCAGCATGGAGGCGTAGGAAAGGAGGGGCCGTGGCTTGGGGGGCACCGGCGGGAGCTGGCGGCGGCCTCGCCGGGGGGTGCTGGTGTCCGAGATGGAGGGGATGGAGCTTTCGCTCAGGGAGCCCATTCCCTGCAATGCACCAAGACGCAATGGGGAATACAGGGGCGATGGGCAAAGCCATGCACCCACTCCCCCCAGCCCCAAGCCTGGGGTCTCTGGAGCATCCTCCCTCTTGGATGAAGCCCCGCCGCACCCTTGCCTGCCCCATCCCGGCCTCAGGGTCTGCTCCACAGACGAGGATGGTGTCTGCTCTTGGTGGTCAAAAGTAAAAAGCACCCACCAACCCAGGACGGGAGGAGCTAATGGCTCGCCAGCTGCCAGTTTCTACGGGCAGTATCTCCGTGGGCTTCAAGCACACTCAAGCACTGGCATTTCCAGGCTTGTGTAGCTGGGACGCCTCAACCTTGGCAGGGAGCAGATGCCACAGTGGTGAGAGGATCAGTGTGGAGATCCACCCCTCTTCCCAAAAGCTCTATAGGGTGCTCAAGCAGCCCCAAGCTGTTCAGTTCACAGGGGACAAAGAAATGCCACTGTAGGGAGGAGAGACGGTGCAGAGCTCCTGGAGCTGGGGCTTATCTTCCCGATTTTGGCAAGGAGCCTTTTCTACACCTCTGTTTGTGCTTAGGAAGGGGGTTTTGTCACACCCACCTGCCTGTTGGGTGTCTGGGACCTGCCTTCGCTGGGTGACCGGGACTCGCGCCGCCGCTCTGGCGACTCGTCGTGTGCCTGGGGACTCCTCTCTTCAGAGTTGCAGCGGGAGATATCGGGGGACAGCAAGTGCTTGCGCTCTTTGGATCGGCCCCGCTCCCTGCCGCCTGAGCGATGCCCGTCGGACCGGTGGCCTGCAGGACATCCCCGTCAATCCCCACTGCCCCCTCCCCAGGAGCAGGAGATGTTCAGCTGGGGGGGGTTGGCATTGGTATGGGATGGCACCCGTCCTTGCTTACCCGAGTCAGTGTTGAGGCGCCGGGCGGAGAGCTGGAGTGAGGAGTGGTAGCTGCGCCGGCGGGACTTGTAGGTGTTGTCGCTGCTGCGCTCCATGGAGAACTCATCCAGCCAGGAGCTGTTGGTGCGCTTGTCCCGGATGGTGGAAAACGATCGTCGCATCGAGCTGGTGTCTGTCACCACCTGCAAGCAACCCCGGCCAGCCGGGGAGGGGGTTAGCACCAGGCAGGGCTGGGGGGATGGCGGCCGAGCAATTACCAGTTCACCTGCCATCACTGGCACACCAGCTTCTGGGATGGGGAGATTGGGGCGGGGGGGGGTGGGGGGGGGTGGGGCAGGCAGCCAGCCTGAGCCCAGCACTCCCATATTATCTCTGCACAAACGAGGGGTGGGAGGAAAGTGGGGTTTAGACTTTGTGCTCGTGGGCTCCCCTTCCCCAGCCGGCCAGGAACCATGCTCCACAAGCAAAGCCAGAGACAGCGATTGAAGCCAAGGTGCTGAGTGTTGGGGGAAGAGCAGCAGCATCCCACCCCAGGTATGGGGACATGGAGAGTACCAGACGGTTGCCACCCTGGCATCCCTCCCCACCTTGCCAACAGGGTCAAGGGCAGCAAACAGAGACATCAAAGAAGAAACCACTGATGGAGGGGATCCTTCAGTGCCCCTCACTCCATGTTTATTTTCCCAGCTGCTGCCACTTTTCCAAACCCCTCCCCAGTTGTCCTTTATTCCCACAACCCCATCCCCTTCCCCTGCACTCGTTCCCTCTCTCCCTGCTCACGCTGTTGTTTTATCTTCCCTCTTCTTTTCTTTCTTTCTCCCATGCTTGTCCTTTCTACCTTCTCCTTTCCTTCTAGCTTGTGTTCTCACATGTTTTGTGGAAAACATCACTACCTCCTAGATTTTCCTTTGCTTTATTCTAGCAGATTTTTGCCCCTGCAGCTGCAGGCCATTCTCCCTGTCTCCTCTCCTCCCGCCATACCCTTTCTTGCTCCTATCCCCTCCTTCTGATCATCTCCCCCACTGCCAAATGCTCAATAAAACCCATGAAGTAAAGCCTCCCTTCCTTTTCACACCTCCCAAAGTGCCATGACATATCACATCAGCACCAACAGCAGGACCTGGTGCTTGCACCACCACCTCTGTGAGAAGGTAGACCCAGAGACTTCACAGCAAAACCAAACCCCACAAAAGTGTCTGTGTCTTGGTGGAGGCTGAGTACAAGACAGAACAACAGAGAACTGGGCAGACAAACAAGGAGGTGAGATGTGGCTTGGTTCCCCTGGACAGACGGAGAAGCGTGTGCATTGGGACAACAGGAAAGGAAGGAAAAGGTGTTTTGTCACCTGGGAGATCATCTGACAGTTGGGCTGGGACTCCTCGAATCTCAGCCAGTGCCCAGGGCTGAAGGAAAGGAGGGGTGTCCCACTGTGGGGGGACCCTGCAACCTCCCAGCATGGCCCTGCTCCACCGTGGACCTTCCACATGAGCAAGGAGATTGGTTCCCTGGCTGCTGGCTGCTGCTGGTGTCCCCCATGTAGAGGAACAGCAGCTCTTCTACTTGTGCAGCACCCCAAAGATGGGGAGATGCTCCGATATTGGGCTGCTGGGGAAGCTGTGTGGCTCACAGGACTTGCTCAGTGCAGAGAGAAGCCCCAGTGTTACCTGGTAGGCTTTGCTTGGACCCGGCACCCGTGGGGGCTTTGCTTGGTTTTACCTGGGGATCCACAGTGAGACGAGGCATGGAGGAGGCCCTCCCAGAGACAGCATGGTCCTGAGTGTCCACGGGAAGGTAGCTGCCACGGTTAGAGGGCTGCACTCTTTGAAACTCCCTAACCTCTGGCTCCTAGAAATAAACACACAGCCAAGCTCTTGGGATGGGGTTGGGGCAGGGCAGCGTGCTGCTTCTGCCCCGTCTGTAGGGCACAGCCCTGCTTGCTCTCACCCGGGGGCAGAATTTAAGTGGGCCAAAAAGAGAGTCTAAGACATATCATCCGTCATGTCACCACTGGAAAATACTCTCTGATCCACAATCTGCTGCAGGTGAGCCCAGACGTGGTGCTTCAGGCTTGCCTGATGGCCAATTCATCCTGCACCTCTTCAGTGGCAGTGGAAACCCTGCCTGGATCTGGTGATGCCTTGACTGCCTGGGCTTTAACACCTTCTCCTTTTGCCAGAAGGGGACAAACTTACGGGATTTTCTCTCTGACCCTGCTTTAAAGACTTTCTGACCACATCCCCATTAAAAGAAAGCACACATCCCAGTTTAGGGGACTCTCTTGTACAGGACGTGGTGTTAAGGAGATGGGCAGGGAGTGACCCTGGAGATCTGCTAGAAGGTGACCTTATGGGGAGGGGGCAGTCTCACCTGCCACCTCCCCGCTGGCAAGACAGTGGCGTGGGCAGGGTGGCCGAGGCAGGGGACACCTGCCCGCGCAATACACAGCTCACACAGAGTATTACAGACCCCAGGGACATGGACCGGGCTGGAGATGCACAGTGGTACAACACTGCATCCAACAAACGTCGGGGTGGTGCGCGAACGCACACACACAGACATGGAGAGATATATACAGATATGTCTATATATATTTACACACACACAGACAGACGCTGCTGCTGCTGGCCGGCATGTGTGTGAGGCCAGAGGGGTGTGCTCCTGTTGGAGACGGTTTGACAGCTTGGTTTGGGACTGGGGACACCAGCACTGACAACAAAATGAACATGAATCCAAAAAACATCAGATACCATCACTCAGCATGGAGTAACCCACTGAAATGAGCACTCAGTGGAAAAAAGAGCAGCCTGTGAAGAGAAGGATATTTTACTGCAGGACATCGGACCTCGGTCACAGCTCTTGCCCCAAAAGAACTTGCCTGCCCCCACCAGCCAGGGCTGGTCCAGGGATGGCTGCATCTCCAGCGCCTGGGCAGAGGCGAGGGGCCAGAACCCCAGCTGAGGGACATCCAGGGACATTTGTCCCCTGCTTTGGATCTGTATGTGACTCAGCAGCTGCCATCCCTCCACTGTACTCACTGCCACAGGGGCAGGGAGCAGCATTTTGCCACCATGCCAGCAGCCCCACACTTCCCCGTGCCCACCAGCATCCCCACCGAGATCACATGCGAGCGCCTGCCAGGCAGTGTGTGACTTTACCAAAGACTGGTGCTCCTGGAACTGCCCGTGGGCCGGATCCATGCACGCCAGCTGGAAGATCTCCTGTGGTGAGAGTGGGCTCAGGGAGGGGAACCCACTTCGGCTGCTCCTGCAAAGACAGTCCAGCTTTAGGGAGGCCACAAGGTGGGTGCTGCCATCATTGGGCATTGCCTCTCCAGCGGCTTAGAGCTGGGGAGCCCCCATGCTTGCCCCCCAGCCTGTCAAGACCCCTAGGACAAACATCATGTTCCTTGGAGAGCTGAAGTGGTGCCCAGGCAGGAGAGGACACCAGTGCCCCAGGTCCCATGGCAGCAGTGGGGACATCTCAAGTGCAGTGCCAGCAACTCCCACCATCTCGTTCCCACCAGCCAGGGTGCTGGGATCCCCCACCGACCCTGCACCACCCAGGAACCCACTGCTCAACTGCTCTCGTGGCTCAGGGCCATCCCAGTCCCTCCTAGGTAAGACAGCTTGCACGTCGTGCTGGGATTGCCCTGTGAGAAGAGGGACCACGCAGACACCTGGCCATCCCCCTTGGCCACCTCTGCAGCTGTTGGCGATGCTGACACCCACCAGCTACCTGGAATCCTGCAAAAGCTTTGTGCCAGGGGCCCGGACTGGGTTTCCCCTGTTCTCAGCAGCTCCTTAAACCTCTGTGCATCCCAGTGCCAGCTCCAGAGAACAAAACGAGGGCTGCAGGAACAGAAAAGTGACCGGACAACCTCCCTCCTCCTCAGAACAATACTCACAGGCCCGAGAGGGTGTCTTGCTGGAGGTAAGGCAGAGCCTTCGCGTTCGAGATGATTTCCTGCGGCAAGGAGGATGGCTCCATGCGCTGGAACATGGGGGCATTTTTCTGTATTGAAGAAAGGTAGAAACTGAGCCTGTAGGAAATGCAGACGAACATCCAGTGCTTCACCAACCAGGTCCCCGCTGCTTGGGAAGGTGACAGCGTGCTCATATTTGCTGCTGGGCAATGAGGTTGCACGTATGCATGGCTTGTAGTCACCAAACCCCAATCTGTTCCACCATCTTCATCCCTCAGCTGCATCCCATGCAGCTGGCTGTACATTCGGTTGTGACATTGTGGGAAGCAGCGAGGGCGCTCTGAACAGCCCCATCCTGCCCACCACATGCCCTGGCTGAGCCTCACCTGCTCCTCCAGCTGCTGCCGCTGCTTCTTCGCTTTGCTCTGCTTGTAGTAATCCATGATCATCATGGCTGCATATATTTTGCCAACAGTCAGGTCAGAGGCTGAGAGCATAAGAGGGAACAAAGTGGGGACACTTGTGTCTTAACAGAAACAGCAGGTCTGGACACTAGCACAGATCTTGGGAAGAGCCCTGCTGAGGGATACTCTGGTCACCCTCAAACTCTGCTCGCCACTCCAAAAGAGAGATGAACACCCAGACACTCCATGTGGTGATAAAATGGATGGAGATGGCTCAAAAGCATCCTCATCAGCCACCAAGACACACAGCCTCATCACATCATCAGATGTAACAGAGCAAGACATGCTCAGCCTCCTGCCCCAGTATGCTCCAGAGATGATTTGCAGGAGACTCAGGGTCTGGCAGTAGATCCCTGCAAACTGGGCTATTTTCAAGAGGGTTCCCAGGCAGAGCAAGGCAGAAGCCAGCCTGTAGGAACACCGACTCTTTTCCCACTTCTCCCCAAGCTGGGGACAGGTCTGATTGGTCCCCACCTCCCTTTGGGAAGAAGTTGTTGCAGGTTTGATGGCAACTTGGCAGTGATGACAGCCCGCAGAGAGACTCACTTTTTGGCATGGGTACCAACAGGTCAAGCATCTTCTGGGACAGGTGAGGCCAAATGGTCAGGATCTCCTTTTGAAGTTCGGAGTCTAACTGCTGCCAATCTGCACCACCTTGAACAGCAGGGTGAAAAATGGCCCATGTACATCAAGACCTGGCACCAGGGCACAACTAAAACCACCCCTTTCCCATCCTGAAGTGAGGTCCACGAGCAGCAACCAGCTCTCCGGGCTGGGAGGGCCATCTTGCATCAGTGAGCCTGGTCTCCTGCTCTCACAGGGAAACTTTCCTACCATCCCCTCCATATGTGCCTCCATCTCCCCATCCCCTGCCCTCCCACTCAAAGCTGCCATCCTCAAGCTCGCGTTGGGTCCGTCTCTGCGGTTCCAATCCTACTCCAGCCCACACACACCTGCTGCTGCCCCACTTTCTCTTTTCTGGTGAGCAGATCATGTGCTGGTGAAAGAGCAGCTCCACTTGGTTGAAATTCTTAAATATTTGGCAATGCTCTCTGCAAGGAGAGCAGAGCACTCTGGCCAGCAGTGAAGGGGTTTGCTGAGCTTAGGAAGACCCAGGCTCAGAGGGATCTGTCACCATGTGCCAATTGGAGACATCCCAGCCCAGGGCAACTCGGACTGGGCTGCAGGAGACCCAGGTTCAAATCTCTGCTTTATCTAGAGGGGCTTGAACACCTTGTTTCAAGATGCAAGGAGCTGTTTGAGCACTGGGCTTTTGCTGGTATCTTGCCCTGGTTGGGTTTTCTTCCAACAGCTGAGCTGTTCCTAGGGGATGTTTTATTGAAAATGGCAGGTTTCTTCAGAAAGTTTTTGATCTGATGAATCAGAGCGTTTTCAGCAATAACAACAAAGCAGGTTTTCCTGCTCTGAACATTTTGTCTTCCCCAAGAGAGAGACTCTGTTCCTCACAGCCTTAGGAAGCCAAGCACATGTGATCATTCCCCTCCTTGGTTTGGTTTTGTACATGAGGAGGGGAATTCTCCCTCTCCTCCATTACACAGTGGACATCAAGCTGTTTCTGCTCTCTAGAAGCAGCTTCTAGTGGAAAACTAGCCACCTCTTCCCTAAAGAAACAGGGTTTTTTATAGAAAGCGGCAGAATTTTGCCTGTTCAAGGTAACCACTTCCATCCACGTGCCAGGCTCTGGGAAGCCAACACCAATTTGGCTGTGATGTCCTCAGCCTGCCCAAAGGATGAGTGCTGGTCACTCTGAAACCCTCCTGGCTCTGTCCCCTCTCTCCCCCACTGACCTTACCTTTGGCAATTTTGATGTCCAAGGCTGTGCGTATCAGCGCCATCAAGGTGGAGGTAAAATGGACCGTCATGTCCTCGGCCACGGGCATGTTCATCAGCACCAGTCTCTGCGCAAGAGAGAGAAGAAAACAGCGGACGGAAAACAATATCGAAAAACACATCGACCAGGCTGGAGGAAAAGAAATTAAACATTAAACAAAAGGGAAAAAAAATAAAAATTAAAAAATAAAAAGCAACAAAGAGTGTCAAAACAGCACAGCCAAAAAAGAAGGGCAAGGATCACCCCACCCGCCCACCCCCCGGCTCCTTCCACCCCAGGACACCGGCTCACTGCCTTCCAGGGCTCCTCCTGCACCCCAGGAACAGCCCCTGAGCCCCCCTCCCCATGGCACCAGGGCTGCCACGGCACCTCCCGGCACTTTTGGGAAGACACAACTGATCCATCAGGGATGCGGGCATGGGGAGTGCTCAGGGAGGGGAGAAGGGGCTCAGGTTTCCATTCCCAGGTAGTTTGACTTTCCAGCTCTCAACCCTTCCCACCTGGGGCAGGGGAGAGGAGGGTCCCTAACCTTCAGGGACTTCAGATCAGCTGGATTCCTCTAGCATGCTACATCCTGGCGCTCCCTTTTTGCGTCTTTCAGAGATGAAGTTTGCCAGCACATGCACAGGGACCAAATTATCCAAGGGTGGGGAAGGAAAGGAGGGGTAAAGAAAGTGCAGAAGGAAAGAGAGAAGGGCAATCAAGGCAGGTTAGACACGCCATGCTCCTTCCCCACCCTGGGCAGGCGGGGTGCAAACCGAAGTGACCAGATCCACTTTCCAGAGAGTATATTTTGCTTTGTGAATACCTTGGACCATCCCTTCCCTGCCCATTCCTTTTCACCTGGCTTCTCATGTCCTTTCCCTGCCTTCAAGCCTCAGTTTTATTCCTGGAACAACGTGATGGTGGATGTACACGTGCGTGAGCGAACACACGAGAGCTGGAGAGGGTGGCAGCACGTTTGCGAGTGTGCTGAAGTCCCCCCTTTGCTAGCCCTGAATGCTGCTGAAAGGGCTGCTGGGCAGCAGCCCGTGGCCAAGAAAAGCTTTAATTTGCTCCAGACCTGGGCAATTGTTCTATAGCTTCAGGTCTTGTCCTAGCAACTTCCATCCCACGTCCTTTAGGGTCTCCTATGCTCCTGCTCCATGCCTATGCAGCTGGGAGCACGCTGTGCCTGTGCCATGCGCCAGCTGCAGCCACCACCCCAGGTGGAACAAGGGGGTAAAACTCAAGAGACACCTTTTGAAGGCACCTGGCTTCGCCTTGCACAAGCCATCCTTTGGGATAGCTCGTGCCAACGTGCCTGGCTGCTCACGCACTGCAGAGCTGCTCCTACAGGCTAGGTCCTTGCTGCCCACCTGCTTCCCATCTCTTTAGCCCCGTTTCTGCGCTGGCAAGGACAAGGGTGGTTCCAAGCCCATGGTCAGCAAGCTCCTAAGGACACCTCGCTCCCCTACCTGTGCTACAGGGTTGCTCCTCACCTCATCTTCTCCAACCCTCCCACTTCCACACTATTGCTGACCCTGCCCCTCCTCTGCCACTGGGGTCCTCCACCCCAGAGCTCCCAGGGCTTGTGAGAGACCACAGCAGCATCACATACGTGGGCAGTGGAGACCAGCCAGCGTGGCCAGGGCTCCTCTGAGCACACCAGGCTCCCCAGGAGTGAGCTAAACACATGTTGGATACCCCCAACGCCTCCCCGCCCCCCCCCACAGCCCACCTCCCGCAGCTCCCTCGAGCCCCGGCTCCTGCTCAACTCTAGCCCCCGTAGAAGGAAGGGTTGATCTACCTTATAGGCCACTTTGGAAGGACATCTCTTGCCGAGGCCTAGCGGTGGTGACATAAGAGTCAGCATTTCATACATCTCAGTGTAATGGATTCGGCCACTGCTCATGAAGGGGGAAGGGGAGGGAGGGAGATGCAGAGAGAGAGGAGGCATTCCCAGAGAGCAGAAAAAAACGTACAAACAAAAATAGTACAGGAAAACAGGAGAGAAAAAACAAACGGACAAACAGGAAAAGAACAGGAAACCCGTTAATCAAGGCAAATCATACATGAGAGACTGTCCTGATGTGGATTTATAGCACTGCTCACACAGACCCAGGAATGCTGGCAGAAGGCAACTCACCCCTCGCCTCTCTGCTGCTGGCCTCAAGCGCCTGTCTCGCTAGCAGTCTGGGAGTCCTCCTCTGCTCTCAACCCCTTTCCTAAAGCCCTCCAGCAGCCCCCACCTTGTCCCACAGGTTCCAGGGCTGTGTGCGAGTGGTATAAATCAGATACACGGCACTCGAGCCATGGGTTATTTGAGATAACGGTGGTTTGCACCACAGTGCTCTGTGGCCTCCGTAGCATCTTCCCTCCCGGGGCGGGGGGCCGGGGTGTTGCTTTGCATCGCCACCTAACCCATAGCCGGAAGGCTGTGTATCCCCAGCTCGTCAGGTCTATGCAATTGGGAGGCAGCATCTTGCATAGAAGGCAGTGGGCCAGGGTCACTTGTCAAAGGAAGATGCCCAGTTGCTTCCGTCTGGCTCTGCGGATGGACCACTTTCCCACCATGCACCAGTGCAAAAGGCATGCTGAATTGGCTGAAAAAACAAAACCGGGAGGAAAAGTTGTACATGCCATGCTCCCGCCCTGGCTCTCTCCCACATGCGGCTGCAAGTTCCACCAGGTTGGAGTTTAAAGAGTCTCAGCAGAGGCAGCTGTTTGGGCCTTCCAACATCAGGGTTTGTTTGGGTTTCCCAAGGGAGGCAGCTCGGAGGGACCCCACCTCGCGCTCCTCTGCTCTGTAAGAACCTGCCTAGGACTGCTGCAGTGAGGAACGCTACCAGGCCACCCGATGATGCCTCGAGCCCTCTGCCATGCTGAGATATTTGGGCTGTCTCCCTCGCTCTGCACATCCAGGAGGCTGCTCAAGTACATCTCCCAGGGATCCTGGGCTTGGCCAACTCTTCTTCCCCTCGTGCCAGGCTTCTGTCCTGCACTGCAACACGTGGGATGGTTAACAGGCAAGGGCAAACTCACAACAGCAAAGGCATTGACCTTTACAGCTGGGCTGGGAGGATGCTCCTGGAGAGGAACTCATCTCAGCTGGGGTGGCCTGGGAGAGAGGACATTGCCAAAAAATTAAGCACTCCCTGTGGGATCTTGGCCTCTTCCCTACCCAGGTGCTCAGAGCAGTGCAGAAAGGGGAGAAGGTATCTCCTCTTCTCATGGGTTACCGCTGGTTTGGAAGCAACCCCTGGCTAAAGAGGCATCTGCCAAGACAAGACATGACATTTTGGGTATGAACTAATGGTGACAACCTGCAAGGGGAGCTGTTTGGGGTGCAGGCACAGACCAGGCTGGGCAAGCCATCTCCTCTGACACACCTAAACAGGTTGGTAAGAGGATTGATAACAACACTGGAGAATATTAAATGCGATGATCAAGAGGAAATATCCAGGTCCAGGAGTCCGTAAGCAGTGCCTTGCAGAGCTGGATGTGCACCAACTCAAGGCATCTGAAGGGGAGAAGAATTTTCATGCAGGAACTTAGTGCAAAAAGGAAGTGAGACAGTGATCTTCCACCCACCCTTCCTCTCAGGGGTGGACACTGTCTTTTGTACTGAGGTTCTCCACACAACAAAGGAGGAATGGATTTCCGCAAAAGGAAGAATCTGCAAAAGAAGGACCTCACAAGAACTCTGCTGTTCTCACAGACAGGCTGCGCGCTTTGCTGCTTCTCAGAGAAGATATCCTAAAGCATTTTGAACAGCACAGCAAACCACATCTCCAGAGAGTGAAGCACGGGCAGGCATGTGGAAAGACATCCATCTGAACAGGATGGCTCCCAAGAGCTGGTCCAAGCATGGGTACATCCTTGATGGGAGAGCTGTCCTGTGCCTGGACAGAGATGCGACCTGCAGCTATGGCATAGGGTGGCTTGTAAAACCACGGGGCACTTAATGGCTCAGTCCTGGTACTCTGAGAGAACCCTGTGAGTGATGGGTTCACCTGGGGGACATCCGTCCTCCTGTGGTTAGAAAAAACAAGGCTGTTTGGAACAGAGCACCAGGACAGCAAGTGATGTGAGAGTAGATTCAGGAATAGGTGATGTCCACAGGGACTCCAGTGTCTATGGAGCATTCACCTGACCCGTGACCATCTCAAGGGCTACTTTAAGGGGGCAAAAGTGATGCCTTGGCTCACTTTTGCATGACTGCTAGAAGCAGAGGGAGTGAAGAAAGGCAGAAAGAGCCTCAATTAGTGGAGCAGGCTGCCAGGATAAAGACCCAGAAAGGTGTGGTTACAAGACCTGTTCTCCCCGGCACAAGGATGGATCTTGCTGAACTTTCACAGGAAGCCTTTCTGCATCAATGTCCCTTCGTTAGCCCACCTGCGGATGGCTTAGCAGGTGTGTTTCTGTACCATGCTGCACCACTGTGCTGCATCCTGAACTTGCCCAAGAACCACCTCTTCCAGAGCAAGCTGTCCACTGCTCCATGAACACACAGGTGGTTGTTTCTACAAGTCATCGTTGTCACATTGCCTGGAAGGATAGGGGTGTGGGCTCCAGCAAGGTGAACCTGTGCATTGTGATGTGCAAGGCAGGCTCACCAAACTGAAAGGTGAGCAGGTTGGGCTGGCATTTTGGGATATGGACCATGGTGGCAAGATGCAATGACCGTGTGGGTTTTGTTTCTTCATTGGTTGTCTTTTGAAAATTGTTCCAAGGCAGTAGGAAGCCCTAAAAATCACTCATGTCCTTGAAATATCTCATGCACAGGGAGGAGGAGACAGAGGTAAAGCAAGGATGAGATGGGCACGGTCTCCCTCACATGACAGCCCAAGCTGGTCTCCTCTCTTTGCCTTTACCTTCCCCGAGTTTATCCACCTTCACTGCTCTGTCCATCCCACAGTCAGCAGAAAGGCCAGACTGCTGCAGAGCTGCCTCTTCCCAGGAAGCACTACAGGTACCCTTCTGAGCACCAGGTGATCCAGCTTAGGAGAGCAGTGTTTGCCAGCAAAGCCCTGTTGTCAGTGGAGAAAGACTAGCAATTCCTTCTGAAGGTGTCTTCTGTCTGCAGGGACTTGGGGAAGTGTCCTCAGCAAAGCCACCATCCTTTTCCAGGGATGCAACAGAGAAGAGTGGAAAGACTGCAAGGAGCTCCTCCTTGAAGAGATGAGCCAGCTGAGATTCTTGCAAGAAATCTCCTATCCCCAAGTATCTCTTCGTAAATGAGACACTGAGCATCCAGGCCTTGTCTTGCTTGCTCTGCTTTACTTCTGGCGGTCTACTTCAAGATTTCAAATGTGTGCATTATCCCCACGATCAGCTGTGGAGGGTGACAGACCTGTTCCAGGGATGCTGGCTGGAAAAAGCATTTCTGATGTGGCAAGAGGATGTGGTGGCTACACCATGCCACAGCAAGGAACCCTCCTCCTCTGCAGAGTCAAGATCAAGGGCCAGGGGCATCTGAGCTCCCCTCGTACATCTCCTCAGATGCTGTGAGGAACTCAGAGGGAAGAGCAAGCTCTGTGGTCCATCCTTTCATGCCATGGACACAGACATAGGCATTGTGGCACTTTGGAGAAGGTGACAGGCACAGGATTTTGCCCAACTGTCACTGCAAAATGAAATTTAAAGTGCGAGTCAGAGAGACACAAGGAGGCCAAACTGCTGCCATGGACACATGGCCAGCAGCTGGGAGCTTGGTTCAAGCAGAAGGAGAGAAGCTGCTGAGCTCCGGAGACGTGCCCAGGTGCCACCACCTCCCAAGCAGGTCCGGCAAGCTGAGGGCAAGACTAGCAGGAGTCCTGCTCCCTAGATACATGGTCATGTGTCCTCCAAGCACCACACTTAAGGCAGAGTCTCTTGGGTACAGCACAACATCCCCCAGGGAGAGGGGTCACCCTGGCCTCCCCGTCCTCCCCCCAGTCCTCACTCTCCAAAACAATAGCAAAGTCTTCGACATCCTCCTGCTTTTGCTCCTCTCTTCTCTCCCCAGGAGCAAACCACGACTAAGCCTCCAAAAAACTCCTGCTCCCCACTTGATGGCACTTTGGGAAGGGAAGCCAAGCCGGGATGATGGCACCTGGCCCAGCACCCTTCGGGGGCTCTCTGTGCCGACGGAGCTGGGGCAGGGGGCTGGCTGGGGGACGCAATTTGTTGAAACCCACCCTGGGAGGCTCTGAGCCCCCCTGGCCCCACTCATGCCTCCCCTCGCAGGGGACAGCTGCTGGCTCTGGGAGGTCGCGGACCTCTTTAAACTCGAAGGAAAGCAACGTCAGGGTTCCCTCGGGAGGCGCGGTGGCGGTGGAGCGGGGGGGAAGGAGGGGTGGATGGTGCGTCCCGTGGCCAGGTTGTGGCAGAGGACTGGGAGGCAAACCTTGCACGCCACCCTGTAGGGGCAGTTCTCTCCTAGGCCCAGAGGAGGCGAGATCACCCGTACTAATTTGTACATATCCTTATACGAGATCCTGCCGCTGCAAAGGAAGCACAGGTGGGTTAATAGGACACTAAGAGGGTGGAGGGGAGGATGGAGGGCTTAACCGGGGAATGCTGGGGCCATCTGTGGGGCAAGACCCCCAGGGGTGCATGGGCCTTCTCCTTCTGGCTCTATCAGACCCAGAGAGCAGAAAGCCGTGAGCATCAGCTACTGCCTTCTCCACCACGAGTCAGCTCATACCTCCTCACGCTGACCCATTTTGACCCTGGAGAAGGACAGTTTTGGTGGTGAACACCACCCCCATCACCCTTTCTCACCATGCCCCTGGCCACCTACACCCGGTGGGAGAGAGCTGGGATTTTAGATGGGGCGAGTCCAATCATGGTTGGGTTCTAGCCACCACGAGCCCTTTCGATGGAGTTGTGTCCCATCACACCACCAGAGAGCCTGCCCTTGCATAGCCAATCCTCTGGTCCTCACAAGGTCCCAGGGAGGTTGGCAGCTGAGTCATTTGTATCTCCAATATCTGGGGAACCTGAGACAGGGAGAGATAATGTGACCAGCTGGTGACCGGTGGCTGTGGCACTAGCACCTAAGTCTCTCGCGGTCCAGTCCTGTGCTCCGACCACCAGACCACACTCTGCCAAGGGTACACATTATTAGAAGCAAACCCTCCCATACACACGCCCCTTCTTGCCCACAGAAGCACATCTCCCCAGACCCAGGTGCAGTCATCACAGGATACGGCCCGTATCACTCCTGCACCAGCTGAAATAACGAAGCAGTTGAAGCGGAGAGCTGGCAGGAGAGGGTGCAGGGGCTGTCGGGTGCTGAGCTCCCCACTCCACACCAAGTCCTGTGGGAAACGGGACCGCATGGGGTGGAAGTGCTGAGGTGCAGCGTGCTGCAGCCTCCTGGGCATCCTTAGACAAGCTTGGAGGGAAACCAACAAGGAGGCAAAGAACAGCGTTACCGTCCTACCCAGCACCTTTGCCTCTGGTTTCTCCTTGCTCTTCTCCCATTCCCTTTCCAATGCTGGCCAGAGCTAACCCAACCATCCGGGCCAAACACATCCCTGAGCCCCCCTGGTGTTGGGCAGTCTCCCCGTGAGACCTTCACATGATGGTGTCAGGATGCAGAAGTGCTGCCCCACTCAGGTGGTGGGACCCATTTGGATGTACTCACCCGTTCCTCACCCAGCAACAGGGGCCAGGGCTGCCCCCATGGGCCCAGCATCATTGACTCCTGTGCATGTCCCCTAACCACTGGCTACATATCACGACGAAAGAGCATGACTTGCTCAGAAATGAGAGGGGTGCAGGGCATTGATAGGACAGCTCAGACATGCCTTTACAGTGACTGTCCTTGAGACCCAGGCCACCAACACGGGGAGTGAGCGCGTGTGAAATGCCTGGTGTGAAGAAATCCTTCCCAGCGTCCATGAATGAGACACTCCACACTGAGCAGCTGGGTGTTTCACTGCTCTCACCTCTTCCTTCTCTAGCTGTCCATCAGGACATCTACTCACCCATGCTGACCTCTCCCCCTTGCACAAGGCATATTCACCCACTAACAGGCAAACCCCAGCACAGCAGTAAGTGCTGGAGGAGGCCATGCAGGGAGGAACCTGGCCAGCACTGAGCTGCACAAGGTTGGACAGAAATGGTGAAGGAAAACGTGCCAGGAGCTGATGATATTGGGCATAAAAAAACATCTTGGCTGGAGCTGGTCTCTCGAGGGACAGGACGTTAGCAATAGAGGTGAAGAGTCTCCAAAGGGAGCGTGTGTGGCTGCCAAGGGCTCTCAAGCTAAGATCGCCCACGGTCCCCAGCATAGCAGTAGTGGGTCATGGTTCCAAAGAGGCTGTCCCTGGGCTGCAGGAGAGAGGAAGGGGCCACACAAGGCACCCTTGTAGTACTGGGGCTGAGTAGAGGGCAAACAGGCTCCCAGAGCTGCCAAAGGCTCCACACTGCCCTAGGGATGCTCCAGACCATCCTGGGAGGAGCGGCAGAGAGCAAGTCCTCTGCAGCAGCAGTGTGTTCCCAAAGCTCAGCCACCCAGGGGACGTACAGCCGCTGTGAACCCGTCCCACTGCCAGGAACGGGAGCCCTGGTCACTGGGGTCCTCATCAGCAAAGGTGTGAGTGCAGGGAACAAAGTCCTCCCATCTCCACAGGGGTGAGCAGGCTGGCCAACATAGGAACACAATTCCCCATACCCAAATGCACTCCGAATGAGGTCCTCAGTAGGTGACTTGGCAGGAGGCCAGCAGATCCCCACCATCTCCTCATGGCTGGGAACAAGCCACACTCATCCCTGCTCTGACAGGGAGCTGTGGGTGCTGGGGACCAGGCGGTGGAGCCGGTCTCAGGGCAGAGGCACCCCGCTGACACACAGGGACAGGGAAGGAGGCTGAGAAGGACCTGCCCGCTGGCCGGGGAGGAGAGGAAGAGCAGGAACCTTCAGCGCTCAGGATAAATACCACGGCAAACTTGAACATCACCCAAGACACCTGTGCCACCAGGCACTGCAGGAACTGGGCTGCTCCCCTTGTAGTAACTGTGAGCAAGAGCAGCCCGTCCCTGACCATCCCAGGCATCGCAGCTGGTTTCCCACAGCAGAACACAGAGATGGCCATTTAAAACCAGCTCTGAGAGGTTGCTCAGAAGAGAAGGAGCTGGCTACATACCACGCTGCTCTGTCATACTCTGCCCAGATCCGAACAAACTCATCTAGATGGTGAGGTCCCAGGATGGAGGAATCCCGAGTCAGGTATTCAAAATTGTCCATGATGACTGCCACAAACAGGTTGAGCATCTAAGTGAAAGGGAAAAAGGCAGAGAGAAAGGAAGGTCGGGGGGAGCGGCAGCCGAGAAGGGAAGGGAGAGGGAAGGAAGAGTGATTGTGGGGAGATGATGGAAGATGATGGAAGATGATGGAAGATGATGGAAGATGATGGAAGATGACCCTACGGCTGGAGTGCAGGTTGGGGGCCTGATGAAAGGGACCCCCAGGGCTCTCAGGGAGAAGAAACTCACCAGGAAAGAGCAGAAGAAGATGAAGGAGACGAAGTAAACGTAGGCCAGGTCAGTGCCACAGCGCTCATTCTCGTTCTGCCCAGACGTCGCCGTCGTGTCGGGCTCACAGCCTTTGCCCTCCAGGCAGGACAGCATGATCTCCTGCCATGCCTCTCCTGTGGCACTCCTGCGCCCAACACAGCCTTGCTCAGCAGCTGGTGGTGGCACAGGGTGGAGCTGGGGCAGGACACCCCCAGGGAAAACCTGACAAGAAGCTGTGCAACCCCCTGCCCAAATTAAACACATCTCCAGCGTGCAGAGAAGCGAGACCCACGTGAGTGCAGCCATGCTGGGGTGTAGCTCCTGGCACACAGGGCCAACTCCCTGCGGCCACCAGTTGGTCCAAAATACTGGGAGACAGACATCCTTTTGGGGACACGGGGGGGGGGGGGGGGGGGGGGGGGGAGGAGGTTCCTGAGCTCCTGCAGTCATGTGCTTGTCCAGCTGGTCTTTAGCACCAAAATGACCTCCACCAAACGGCGCACGGCGAGAACCTGCCCAGCCTGGCTCCTGGTACACCTGCACCTAAAAATACCACCAAAGGAGTTTTCTATGGTTGCTTACCTGAAGAGGAGCATGAGGGAGCCCAAAAAGCTGCGGAAGTTGTTGTGCCGGTTAATGTGGCTTTCCTCATCTAGTCTGATATTGCCAAAAACCTACGGGAGAAAGAAAAAGGGCTCAGTTCTTCAGGCAACAGCTTGTTGGCCAGTGAAGAAGCTGCACGTTCACCTTCACTCGGGCACGCATCCCTGTGCTGCAGGGACCCATCCTGCCCAAGGTCTATCACCCTGGGTGCAGCCGGCCCACAAAGCAGTTGGCATCCACCCTCCCTGCACAATCCCTCACAGAAAAGCCCCCCAGCAAATGCATGTTGGTGCACAGCCAGCACACCCAAGGAGCTGGCACCAAGCAGCCATTGGGGAAGGAGACTGTCTTCTCCTCAACAGGGGTTTGCGGTGGGTGGCAAAGGCTGCGAGAGGTCGAGCTGCCATGGAAACAGAAGCACAGAGGACCTGGGATCAACCGAGTCCAACCGCTCCACATTCATCCCTCTGCTGTGCTATGGACAGCACCTGGGGATGGCACGGCACCCGGTGGTCCCGAGTGCGCTGGAGGCACAGGGATGAGTCACACCACCCTGGGTGGGTGCTGGGTCACAGTCCTGGAAACTCCCAGGAGCTTTTCCCTTGGTGGGGAAACAGTCGGTAATGCTGGGGCCAGGCACAGCACTGCAAACAGGTGGGGAAGGGCTCGGTGAGGGAGGGACAGACCGACCACTCACCCACCACAGACAGCCAGACACCTGGGACTACTGCCCCAGGGCCCCAAATGTGGACAATATCCTAATAATGACCCACAGCCAAGGCCATGGCAAGACATAACGAATGTTCGTAAAGCGCCTCAAATAGGAAAAATGTGCTGTTATTACTGTTAAATATTTATTCCACTTTCCATGAACCTAAAAATACACTAACTGCAGAGTATTTTTTCCCTGTACAGGTTTTTTGGAATGTGTAATTGTAGAATATTTTCTGCCTCCAGCTATTTTGCTCAAATAACGCCCACAGACTTTACTGCTTGGGGATTTGTTCACAATGGTGTTAAAAAAAAAATAAAATAAATCAAATACTACCACACGGCAGGGAGGGAGGCTGAGTCAGATGGCGGTTGTTTAGCACGGAGAACACCTGGAGCCAGTGCTGGGATGTGTAGGACAGAGTGGCCAAAACCAGCCACGGGACTCGGGGTGGGAGAGAGGGGGTGTAAAAGACTAAACACCAGCAACTGCCCCAAGCAGGGGGCCACTGTGCTGCCTGCTGCCTCCCCAAAATCTGCCTGTCCTGGGGGTGCACATCAGGCAACGGCACTGGGAACTGCAGCAGCTTGCTCATCAGGCAGCTCCAGATCCTGAGCGTTCGTCGTCAAAGATGCTTTGTCAGATCTTCAGCGTGGGATTTAGTCATCGCAGAACCGAGCCAGCCCTGCGGCACGTGTGGAGTTGAGGGTTTTAGCTCACATGTTTCTAATTTACCAGCTGGAGCCTGGAAAGCTGACATCTTCCCATGCTCTGCAGACCTCCCACCATCTGGTAGGTCACCACAGGACCCTAAGCATGAGAGCCCAAGCAGACCATCAGTGGCATGGCTCCGACATAAACCCTCCGCAGAGGGACAAGGTGGGTGGCAGGCAGCAGGGATCACCACCATGATCCAGCCAACTGGATGGGAAAAGTAAAAGGCTCCTCACCAGGTCCCTCAGGCATGAATTCAACCTCTGGGGGCTGCTAAGGAGTCGAAGATAGGATGCAATTTCTAAATGAAGGGGTGGCGATTTGAAAGCAGTCGCAGCACAGGATGCCCAGCTGAGTCCCCAGGGCCACATCTCCAAGAGTTCAAGTTGGGAAGGCAGCTGCGGAGCTTGCCTGAACAAGCCCATGGCAGCTGCCCCCAGGGCATGGGGCACTGCAGCTCCCAAACAAGCTGTTCCACCCTCGGGACCTTCCCCGACACCGTGACCGAGTGAAGCAGTGACAGGCAGGCACAAGGCTGGCTGCTGTGCATAATGCTGGGGACATGCTGGTCCAGCCTGTCCGCACCGGAGAGATTGCACACCGAGATGCCTGTGCTCACCTGCATCCCAATGATCGCGTAGATGAAGAAGAGCATGGCGATCAAGAGGCAGACGTAGGGGAGGGCCTGCAAGAGAAGCAGATGAGTCATTTCATTTAGCACAAGTCCAGCTCCAGGGGAGTATGGAAAGCACGACGAGCGGGTGAGCTGTGCCGATCCATCTCTCCTACAAGCCAACAAGTCAGCAAACCCTCGGGAACAGCCTGCGTTTGGGAGCAGCACCCCAGCACTGTGGCCTGGGAGCAGAGCAGGGCACGTGGGACTTACCTTGAAGGACTGCACGAAGGTCCAGAGCAGGATACGGATGGTGTAACCCTGGCGCAGCAATTTGATGAGTCGAGCAGCCCGGAAGAGCTTCAGGAAGCTCATGTTGAAGCTGCTGGTGTTCACCAGCTGGGAGGAGATGAGAGGGTCAGAGAGAGGTGGGAGCCCCCGACCCTACAGCGGTACACCCTGATGCTCCCAGCCCCTGCTTCACCTTGGTGTCCGTCAGGATGATCTCCGTAATGCTGCCAATGACGGTGATGAAGTCAAAGATGTTCCAGGTGTCCCGGAAATAGTTCTGCCAAAAGAAGGAGAGAGGCAACATTGATTTGAGCTCAGGGATGGCAGGTCTGAAGGGCGCTGGGCCACAGGCCAAGGCTGCTCATGGACAACGGCAGCGGCTGCAGAGAACTTGCCACCCATTTGTATGCAGCCACGGTCAGGAGCATCGTCCTGCGTCTGAGATGGTGGCAGACCGGAGCATGTCTGCGGCAAGCAGCTTCTCCTGGGAGATGACTCACGCATCCCACAGGCCACCCTGGTGAACAGGAATGGGAAAAGCAGCCACAGGCAGCCCTGGTCAGGCTTCAACAGCAAATCACGCCGACCCTCACAGCCACGAGGCTGCTTTGCCTTCCTCTTCATGGGCACCCAGACCCACCTTAGCCCCTGCTGACTGCACAGCAGCTGGTGCAAGACCAGACTTGACTACTGCTGGGAGCAGGGAGGATGGCTAGAAACCCTCCTGCTGGTGGACCTCGTCTCCCAGTATGGGTTAGAGACAGGAAAGACACTATAAAAGAGCAAATCCAACAGCTGCTCATAAGCAGCAAAGAGTAGCTGAAGAAAAGGCAGTCTGTGACTTCAAATCTTAAATGAGCAGCTGGGGACTTGCTGTGAATTAGGCAAGGAGCTCACTGCTGGTTGGGTATGGTCCAACTGGTGCAACCCAAGGACAGCAATGCACCAGCATCTCGTGGCTCCAAGGGACAAGGGACTGCAGCAGCAGTTGGCCTTAGCAGAGCTGCTGCACAGTACATACATGGTCCAGGCACCAAAGTGCCACAGGAACAAGGCAAAAAGAAAGGCACTGGTGTGGCTTCCCCCACCAGCATCCAGAAGCGGGAAGTTTAATGAGAACTGAAGAAGTAATTCCAACCTAAAAGCAGCTCTCAGGCTGGAACCCAAAATAAATAGCAACAGCCTCACATTATTAACACCTTCCCTCTGTGATCTGTGTGCTGCCAAAGTCCAAATTAACACCCTCGTCAATAACAGGAGCAGCCACTCACCAGGAAGCCGAAAGCGATGATCTTGAGGACGCACTCCAAGGAGAACACCATGGTGAACGCGATGTTCAGGTACTTCAGGGCCAGCTCGTAGGTGTATGGAGCAGAGTAGTACTGATGGAAAAAGAGAAACATTGCTAGCCAGAAGGGGGCCTGCCAGCCTTTTGGCTGATGACTGTCCCAGGGAAGACCTGCAGTGGTCCATGTTCCTTGCCCTGGGTGCCTCAAGATCATCTCCTGCTCCCTCTCTCCACCCCTCTCCCAGGACAGCTGCCGCTCCTTGTAAGAAGGAAGCGCAGAGTAAACCCAGATCTTTCTGCAGTAGTGAAGAGGTCCAGACCGTTTAGGTCACCTCATTTACAGAAGGTCTTGCCTCTAGTTTGGGGCACAGGGTATTTCAAGTGAGTGTGCCAAGGGAATACATGCTCAGACTGCCTCAAAGCATCTTCTAGAAACAACCAAAATACTCTCTGGTCTCATCCTGAGCGATCCTCTTTCTCCCCACTGGCCCAAACAGGACAGGCTCACTCTGACCGGCTCACCTTCATCATCAGCACCACGGTGTTCAACGCTATCATGGCCATGATGGTGTACTCGAAGGATGGGGAGACCACAAAGTGCCAGACCCGGTACTGGAAGGTGTGCCGGTTCTGGGGCATGTACCGCGTGAGGGGCTTGGCACTGATGGCAAAATCGATACAGGCCCTCTGGAACAAAACAACATGCATCAGACCCCGGCCGATGGTAACGTGGGGAGCAGTGGTTGCCACACTTCTTTCCTTCATGCACTGGGCAGGCAGGTGGCTCATGGCTTTCTTACACCTTTTCAACACCTAAGGAGCTCCAAGCTCGCAAACTCACAGAAAACCCACGGAAACATTCTCTTTCCCCCTCCCCAGACTGTACCTCGTTCTTCTCCAGACTGCACTCCTCCATCATTTTGTCTCCTTGCTCTTGGAACGTAATGATGATGAGAGCCACAAAAATGTTGACAAAGAAGAAAGGAAAGACCACAAAATAGACGACATAAAAAATGGACATCTCCATGCGGTTGCTGCGGCTAGGGCCGCGGTCCTCCTCAGTTACGTCCACCGAATGCTGCAGCACCCTGTGGGCAGACAGGTGAAGAAAAGCAACCAGAGATATGCCCATCAGGACTGCCACCACGCAGCACCTCTCACGGGACCCACTTGGTACAGCCAGCCTTGTCTGTCCACGCTTGTAACAACGAGGATAAAGCTCTGCCATAATCCGCTTTACAAGGACAACCCTTCTAAGTAGCTACAACTTGTTTTATGGTGCTTTTCCTGTGCCCCTGGTGGAAAATGGATTTTCCTGTGCTCTACACACAGAGAAAAAAATTGCCCAAGCTCACATGAGCATGGAGAGAGGTCTAGCCCTATGGTCATCTCTAAAATTGACCTAAAATATAGCTCGGGGCCACACAGGTGAAGGGATTATTCATCATTCACTCCCTAAGGAAGAAGCTAACCCTAGCCACGGCCCCAGCCTCATATGGGGACTAAAAGCTCTTTTGTCCTGATGTAGTTTCTTGTCTTTTCTCTCCCGCTCCCTGCCCAGCAGATCCTTTCTCAGTCCTGCCTGGGTGTAGCCAGTTATGAACCCAGCCACCCCAATGGGGATGTCATCAGCCCCATTCAAGGGGGCAGACAGAACAGAATACTCACTGGGGCCAACCCTCGCCGGTGGAGACTGTGAACAGGGTGAGCAAAGCCCAGATGATATTGTCGTAGTGAAACTCATGGCGTTTCCATTCCCGGCACTTCACCTCCATCTTGTTCTTCTCATGGTCCACGTAGTTCCCTCTGCAAGGTTGGGACAGAGCAGTGACCTTGCTTTTTACGCTGCCCGGCTATGAGAGGGAGGCTTTAAAGCCTTGGGGCAGCATGTGTGTGGGGGGGGGAGGGGCACCTCTACTCCTATGGGGCTGGAGGGAGAAATAGGGAGAGGCTGAATAACAACCGTGGCGAAGTAGAGAAGGGAAAAGCAAAAGGGAAGAGAGAAGGAGGGAAGAGAACAGGAGCAAAATACAGGGCCCTGCATTCTGCATCCCATGCAAAGATGCACAGCGCTGACACAGCAATGTGGATGGGGCTCAGCCCATGCCATCCACCCCAAGAGACTATGGCCAAGAGCGAGTCGTGACCAAGGACTTGACTATGAATCACAGAAGACTTTACCCAGCACCCTGCCTTTGCCAGAGGTGTCAGCAGCATCAGACCTACTGAACAGGGCACCTACATGCAGTCCTTCTCCGTGTCCTTAGAGCTGTCAGTGCAGTAGAAAAACTTCCCCTTGAAGAGCTGGACGGCGATGACAGCAAAGATGAACATGAAGAGCTTGTAGACGATGAGGATGTTGAAGACATTTTTGAGGGAAGTCACGACACAGTCGAAGACAGCCTGCAGGAGAGGGCATAGCTCACCTCGGGGAACCCCTAGTCTTGGCAAGGGGCAGGACCAGGACCAGACTACCGTGTGGAGAGACATTTTCCACTTCTGGCGGGGAAAGGAGGAAGGACCTGGGCCTTCTCCCAGGCAAAGAGCTTTTTTATGCACGAATTTAATACCCGGACTATCCCCAGCACATGCATAGACACCGAGCGGCCCCTGAGACAGCAGCAGAGATGGATATTTATACCCTCAATGTTCTCTGCAACCGACAGGCGACCACCCCAGTGATGCCATTAACAGCACTCAAGACCAATTAGTAAATGCTTCATTGTTTTGCATCACCCTGAATAACAAGGCAGAGCAAATGCCTCTGCCTGCAATAGCAGCACCTCCCCAGGCTGTGCTCTCAGCAGCTCTCACAGCACTTTAAGAAAGAGAGGAATGTCCTTATCCTTGCCTGCATCATGGTGGATACAGAGGTGTCCAGGAATGAACTGACATGAGCTGACCAGGAAGAGAAGCTGGGGTCAAACCCCCTGTCTCTGGGTTGCCACTCTGGATCTCATCCATCAGCCAAATAACCTCTTCTAATTAAAAAACAGGGCTTCCTCAGTCTCTTACTCCTTTCTGATTCTATACGCCAGCAAGGGTAGGGAATTCCATAATCCTACCCATGCTGCATAAATAATCTCTCTGCTGAGATGGGAAATCCCTGTCTAGTGCAACACCGTGACAGCACAGCACACAAAATCCCAAATTGAGCAAGCTGCTCTGGTGGGAAAGATTATGAACTTCGGAAAGAGATTTGAGCTCTCCCAAAGCCAGGACAGCCTGTTTTATCAGGAGAGCATCCGGGCTTTGCTGCCTCGTGCCCACTCCAGCCCCACTTGCCCTGGCAGAGGAACTGACACCTTGCAGAGATCCAGGCTTGCTTTTAGTAACTCTCTGCACCTCCAGGTATGAAGCAGCCTGAAGGACACTGTGTTTGAAAACCGGGCTCCCAAAACACAGCAAATGCTTGGGAAACTACTCGTTCATCACTCACGAGCTAATCGATGCATGTGGTTCCTGCACCCACCAGTTCAACTGGAGAAGACAGATGTAAGGCAGGAGATGGGGGATCATTACCTTCAGCTTGGGCAGTCGCTTGATGGTTTTCAGGGGCCTCAGGACCCGTAGCACACGGAGAGACTTGATGGTCTTGATATCCCGGCCCTTGTTGGTCCTACCGCGTCAGAGGGAGGCGCACACACCCAAAAATGAAAAGGAGAGACAATAACCTTGAAGACCCAGGGCTTCCAGGTGCTTCACCTGGGGTGCTCTGAGGGTTTTAACTGCTGGCAATCCCCCCAGCATGTTGTGAGGATGGAAACAAGAAGGCCACAAACATGTGGCTGCTGAGTGCTCAGCCCACCTAAATGAGTCTCCTCCAACACACGCGCTGACAGCTGGCGGAGATGAAAAATAAAGCAATCCTCCTCGGGATTAGCACCTTCCTCTCCTTGGGATTAGCACCTTCCTCTCCTTGGGATTAGCATCTTTCCCCTCTGCTGGGGAGCAATGACCTCAACAAATCCCTTGCTGTGGGAAGCAGCGCGGTGCCAGGGCTGGGGCCGGTGATGCAATGCTCTGCCTGAGCAAGGGCAGTTGCCCACCCCCATGTCCCCAGGACAAGCCCCTCGACAGGCCAAGAAGTTTGTTTCCCTCCTGCAGGCATATGCCATTTGCAGATGGGGCTTGCAGACAGTCCCACCATTGCCAAGTGCTTAGTACTGCTCCTGCCAGTTGAAAGAAATTAATAATAAAATGAGGCAGATGCACTCAATGGGGTCTACATGTAGGTGTCTCACAAAGGGTTTTCCATCCTGGTTTAGTCTTGAGGTTCATGGTCTTTACATTCACCTAGGGAATGCAAAGCACCTGCTCAGTGCTTGGTTTGTTCACACAAATGCTGTCTCTTGCAGCTTTCTGCCTTATTCCATAGTGCTACCCACCATGGTCAGCCTGGTCCTCTATCTCTCATGTAGCTCCTCAGCCCTCCCTTCCCACTCCAGATCAGGGCTGACTTGCCTCCATCCCAAGTCAGCTAAGGGAGCCACAGCTTACCAGAAAGAATTATTTAGTAAAGCCCCCTCACAACCTTCATTTCTTGAATACAATAATTGATCCCAACCACAATACACGGGGGTTTTTCTTGTCTTTTATCTAAAGCCTATGGGCTGAATCCCAGGATGGAGCAGACAGGTCCTGGTGAAGGTGGCACAGTTTGGATCCACCAGGCAAGTTCAAAAAAGTCAAGGAAATTCCTTACCAACAACAGATGCTCCAGATTACACCACTCCTTTGTGAGGGTTAATGCAACAAGGAGCACAATAATGGGCTTAGTGATTAAGAGATGTAAACAAACCCACTAATTAATAGTCCTCCCTAGGACCACAGCCCCACAAACGCATGGGAAGCAACTACACAAACAGCCCTGCAACTCACTTTGTACCTCTTGTCTCTTGTTTTGCTCCGTATCAGGGCCTGGGTAATTGGCTGGAGCATCCAAATTGGGGTGAGGATTTGAGGGTGCTCAGCTGTGCAAGCTGCCACCAAGGACAACTCAGCTGTAGTGGTTTACAGCTGCTGAAGAGGGACTCTTCAGACCTCAGGAAACCTCCTGTGGATTTGCTTGGGATCCAACACAGATATGGAATATAGGGCTGGGTAATGCCTGGAGGAAAGTCTCGCCGTGTCTGTGGCCCAGGCTGAGCTCTCCTCAGCCCCCTGCGCGTGGCATGAGCCACATCCCCTGCCCTCAGCGGGCATCAGGGCTGAAGTCCCTGCAGCGCTTCAGCGCAGGCAAAGCCCCTGCAGGGACAGAGCCTTTGGCTCTGTGGTGGACGCTGCTTTCCCCGTGCCCTGCTCCCCTCGAGTGTGCTGCACACTGTCTGCACAGACGCTGAAATCTGCCATGAAAGCACCCTCCTCCCAAGGCAAGGAATTGCATTGCTTTGCAAACAAAATCCCGCCTGCACTTTCCTGGAGCACACCACCTTCAAAGCACCCCTGGGGCAATCCAGGGGTGCAGGCAGAGCAGCGTACTCCAGTCTCTGCAAATGCAGCTAAGGGTCAGCACAGGTGTCAGACAGGCTGACACCCGCCAGCACCCATCCCCCCGTGCTCCCCAGGGTGGCACCCCACAGCAACCCGACCGGTATAGTTACCCCAAAGCATTTCTGTCGGTGATCCAGCCCGGCAGCCACCAAACAGCACCAACGCAGAGAAAAAGAGAGAAGAGAGGAAAAAGGTAAGAAAAGCATCAGGGGAGCTGCACAGGGACAACCACCCCCTCTCAGGTGCGGGGACACCGCAGCAGCCCTTCACCATCCCACACCTAGGCTGAAAGGCACAGTGAGTAGATCATGTTGTGTCCTCCAGGATGGACTGATCTCCAGGGAGGGACTCATCCAGCAAGCCAGGAGCCCCTGCCCTCCCCACCTGAGGTTTTGGGAGGGGGCACGTACTGAAACCTCAGCTGCAAGAGGAACCCATGGAGAGCAGGACAAGAACAGGCAGGTGCATGGTCCTCCTCGGCCAGGAGCTGGGGAGGGACCTCGAGGCTTGGCCCCAACCAGCCAAAAGCAGGTGCCTCTCAGGGAACCTACCTGCAAGGCCATACTAGTTCTCATCCAAACAGGCTAACTCTGTTAAATCACCTCCATCAAGAAATCCACTGATTAAGAGCCTGAGCCACAGCGTGGGATCTCCTGCACCCCAGCAGGGTGCCCGCTTGGACAACCCAAGGTGGTCTACAAGGTCCCTAGCTGTAACCAAACCTCCATCCTTGCTTGAGCTGAGTCCCTGCCACATGCACACAGAGTGCTCAGCACTGGGGGAAAAGCCTATGAAGTAAAATATTTCTTAAAAACCATAAAAACCACCCCAGGCCCTGGCTCCATGTTAGTGAAACAGGTGGAAGGTGTCTTGAAAAGGTGATAGTTTAATCCTGCAGCACTTCTGCAGTGGAATATCAGACCTCTGTCCTGACCAGCCTCACACCAGGTTATTTTGCAGTATGTAGGGGTCCCTCTTCCTTCCAGACACTGGTACCCACAGGCACAAGGAGATGCTGCTCAGCAAAGAAAGCACCTCTGCCGAGTACCTCTGGGTGGAGAAACACCTGCCCTTGCTCACCAGGTAAGATGACGAACACTATGCACTGGATGCTCAACCTTTCCACCAACTTTTCCACCACTCAGACCTTCCCACTGCTGCAAGCCCGCAGGCATCACCGCCTCTCGGCAGCTCCACAAAGCCGCAAGCGAGCACCGCTCGTCTGCACGATGCCTCCTCCTCGGGTGCCATGGGAGGCAAAAGCGAGCAGCGTCTTCAGTTATGGTTCTGGTTATTTCCGCTAATTTAATTTGAATTCTTTGGAGATTTATGGTTTTATGTTGGGCTTTTTATTTAGGCTGCATTTGAACTGATGTATTAGCTTTCCACGTGGAGAGCTACAGATAGTCGAGACAGCCTCTCGCTTGGGATGCACAGGCTCTGAGGCGGCAGCGGACAAGCTGCAATGGCACACGAAGACACGGCTTTATGGGTGGCCACTTGCTTACTGGTGATTTCGATGTGGCACCGATAGGCAGCAGATGATGGTGGCACTGCTGGACCAGCTCAGAGACCTGCAGCTGTGCCCACAGCTATCCAGGACCCCCACGGGAAAACCAAACTGCTATGGGGGAGGCAAAAGGGGCAGAAAACCTGAACGGCATGGCACGTCCCAGCACCACTTCTACTGGGAAGCGCTGGACCTGGTCTCCAGCCACTCTCAGCCATGTCATCTCCACAGCCACTCCATGGGCATTGCTTTGCCCACCCAGTGCCGTGGAGGCAAGGAAAGGGAGAGGGAGGACACTCGCCCCTCCCCCATCCCTACATCAAATAGCTCATGGAGGAAGAAGAAAAGGAGACGGATTCAAACATCACCACCAGAGTTTTCCTCTCGAGACCAGGAGGGAGGGAAGGGAGGGAGGGTGGCAGGTTGGGACATGTATAGCTGGCAATCATCCTGTGGCTCCTGGGGCCATAGTGGTGGTGGGCTGCCAGGGAGAGAGGCAGGTGTTCTTATAAATGCTTTACAATGTATAAACCCATCAGAAATCGCTGCAGTTCCTTCCCCCAAAGCCCATAAGATCACCTTCTCCAGCAGGAGCCCCCATTGGACATGGGGGAGAGGGACAATCCTGCAGGTTTACATTATAAAGAGTCCTCATCCACAACAGAAGCAACTTGATATCTACCCAGCTATGGCTACAAGAGCCAGCAGGTGACACAGATGCTTGCTGCAAACATATGGGGAGAGGCAAAGGCCTTCTCCATGGGAGGGGGTTCGGTGCCACAGCTGGTGGGAGTGCTCTCCCTCGAGAACTCAACTGCCCCGTGCCCAAAGGGACCTGTCCTTCACTCAGGAGCCTCGGTGGAGGCAGGAGGCAACCAGGGCTAAAAGGGACATGGCAGGTTCCCCACAGGCTCAGTGCTGGCATGTGGACACCCTGCCAGCCTCAGGGACCACCCCAGGAAGGGTGCCACCTTTGTGGGGTGGGAGCAAGGGGAGTAAACACCGATTACAATACTGTTAGCAGTGGTGAGGACACCTATCCACGCAGGAACAGGCTGAGCTATGCTCCTTCAGCCATCAGAAAGTCTGGATGAAAGAAGGAAGGAAAGGGCTCCCTTGTCCTCCTAAAGCCCCTCAAACCACCCAGCACATCATCAGGCTGCTGATGCCCTCGAGCTCCCTCAGACACCCTCTGAGGGGTTGCCCTGGCAGAGGAGGGATCAGCCAGACTCTGGGGACATTCAATCCATCCTCGTGGTGGCCTGGGTGGCCTCCCAGGGGGCTCAGAGCAACGTCCTCAGCCAGCAAGCCTACACCACATCCCTTCCCCATGCTGGGGTGTGCGGTCAGCCCCCTGCCTTGCCCAGGGGCTGGGTCATCCCTGCACTGTGAGCTGAATTCTCCAGTGCCCTTCCCAAGAAGAGAGCAGTGGCTGAAAGCACTAGGTGTAAGAAGTGGGTGAGGAGGGTGAGGAAGGCAAAAGCAGCAAGCCAGGGAGGGTGCAAGTGGGTGAGAGCAAGGGGAAGGAGCTGCCGGCTGGCCTGGAGCGAGATGGGAGGGTTGTAATCCATCAAATAACCTTGGGGCTCAGACTCAGCCACTCCAAAAGCCTCACGTGGTGCCTGAGCTGTGGACAAGGACAGGGCTCCGGTCTGGGGGGCTGCCAGGCCCTCCCCTCTCACCAGCGCTAACACCACCACCACCAGTGTCAAAGGCACAAAGAGAAATCAACAGTGTGACAAAGGAGCATGAGCCTCTCCTCCCTTCTGCTCCCCCTCCTCAGGCACCACGGCCCTGGGGACCAGGGGGTGTGCCTTGCCTGCAGGCATCGCCTTAGCACCCACTCTCTGGGTACCAGCGTGTCCCTCCCTGCGCTCGCACTGTACCACCTGCCCCAACCGGCAGCACGGCGGAGGGCAGAGCAGCATGAAACTCATCCCTGGATGCTCCTGCCCTCCATGGCGTGGGCACCACAGACCTCAAGCCACCCTGCAAAGGAGGACCCGCAGATGCTACAAGCTCGGTACTGGAACCCAGCTTCAAGGAGATGCTCAGCAGGGACACGCAGCAGAGCGAGCATGCAGCACCCTGCCCTCGTCACGATGCTGCAGAGTATGCGGTGTAAACCCCACCAGCCACATCCCCATCCATGCACGGCTCCAGGGCAATGCTCCCCCTCAGAGCAGAGGTAAATCACCAGCTGGGGTACCATTTCCAGCACAAACATGTTTAGAGGGCAGCTCCACCTGACAGGCTGCTGCTTTGGCTTTCTTTGTGCACTCCAGGATGTATAGCAGGTATATAACTCCAGATCTGACACCCTTAGGTGTTTTTCCCTCTCTAACAGCTCCTTCTGCCCTCTTTCAAGTCCACTTTCACCACCAACCTCTTCCTAGTATCTCCAGCTTGCCTTGCCTCCCTCCTGCTTGCTCACCCAGCATTTGACAAACAAGAAGAAATACATCTCTGGAGCAGCCACGCACCGCTGCCAGGAGCCATCCCAGAAACAGAGCAGAAAGGTGTAGAGGAATAATTAAAAAAAATAATCAAGGTCTAGTAGCTATCACACACTTGCATTCTCCTCCCACCCTGACCAAAGGAAGGCAAGGAGCTAACAAGGACAACAGCCACTTACGCCAAGGCAAAGGCCACCAGTGCTCCCACCACCACGATAAAATCCAGGATGTTCCACAGGTCTCGGAAGTAGGAGCCATCCTGCAGGATCAAGCCCTGATCAATCATCTGGAGAGGAAAAAACAGTGAGAAAAACAAGCAGGGAATGAGCACCTCGGTCATCAAGTGGAGGCAGCCGCAGGCGGGACGTGCTGAAGGACAGGGACACTGTCCCCTGGGGAGCAGCAGACCTGTCCCTGTGCCCTGAGTATGCATCAAGGACCGCCATGTTTTGTGGAAGCCTGGAGGCTGGTAGAAGTGGTGCTGAGCACTCTCAAGTCCCACTGCTAAGAAGCGGGCTTTAAGGTCTCCATCATCCAAATTTAGGACCAGAACCAAAAAAACTGAGCTGTTTCCCCCCCCGCTGTGAGGATGCTGCAGGACTCGGCACAGTGCAGCCAGCCTGCAAGGTCTCTTACCTTGATAACCATCTCAAAGGTGAAGACGCCAGTGAAGACATAGTCAAAATACCTCAGGACCTGCAGAGATTGGGCACAGGTGCTCTGTAGCTGCCGCCAAGCAAACGGGCTCGCTTGTACCCACCCAGACCCAGTTACCACCCCACACTGGGGCTCGCCTGGCTCAGGCGCAGATGGAGGGTTGGTTTCCTTGCCCAAACCCAGCCTGTTCCCTCAGAGTTCAGGACAGCCATAAACCCTGCCTGTGCAGGCAGGAGGGAAATATTTCCTCTGCATGGTGCAAGTGGCTCTGAAATCATGCTGCGAGCCAGAATCGTGCCCCGCCCCTCCCCCCACCCCCCCCTCCCTGGACCAGTGCCTGTGCACATCAGCATCTCCCCAGTTTAAGCCACTTGGCTGTCGACAAGGTGCCCTGGTCCGCTCCCCAGGCTCTAAACCCTGCGTGTGGGAGGCTGAGAGCGATTGCCAGGGTTTATAAAGGAAGGTGATGGGGAAGAACTCAGGCCCCATGGTGCAGGTGCTGCCGCTGGCTGTCCTGATCCATGTCCCACATGTGCCCCCCACCACGGAAGCTAAAATCCTACGGGACCTCTGCCTGCATTGCCTGTGGGATGGGGGGAGCAGGGGAGGTTTGCAATCACTTTATTGCGGTCGGAGTTGGTGAGGACGGGATCCTCCGCCGCGAGGGCGATGCTGCTGGCGGCGATCACCAGGAGGATGCACATCTCGAAGTAACGCAGGTTCACAATGTAGTGGCAAGCCCTCCGCACCCTGCGGGGAGACAGCCCGCACCCCAATCTGTGAGCCCCTGGCATGCCCCAGGCATGGCCCACATGCAAAACCCACCCCATGTCACTGCCTTCCACGGCAGAAAGATGGGCAGCCAAGTCCGAGGAGCAAAACGAGGAAGCCCAAGGGTGGTTTGAGCTTGCTGACCCCTTTGCTCAGCTGTCCCAGCCCCCCAGACACCCCACAGCCAGCCAGGGACAGTCCCTGAGAAACTGGGGTGCTTATTCTTCCAGGTTGCTGGAGCTGGGCAAGAGCTACAGGGGAGCAGAAAACTGCGGAAAAATGTAACAAGCATTGAATAAAAATAAAACAGCCAGCAACCAGCAGTCAGGAGAGAAAGCCATGAGCGTGGCTGGCAGAGGGAGAGCGCTGCTGGGGCTTCAGAAACACCGTGGCTGGTTAGCCAGGCTGTTTGGGAGATATCCAACCCCCTTCCCAAGGGGATCCCCTGTTTTCATTGATGTCTAGGTGTCCTTCCCCTTGCAGCCCTCCCCAGCCCCAGGCTCCTACAGTCCAAAAAATGTCTCACGGGTTTGTGGTGCTGAAGATGAACATGGAGCTGTGCGGCACCATCGCTTTGCCCGTCTCACTTTTTTCCTTCTTCCGCTTCTTCTTCTCCATCTCCTCCTCGTCCTCTTTGCTCTCAGCCTCCTTTAAGGGGCTGGCTTCGCCATCTGTCTTGTTGCTAACTGCAGGAAAGCAAGAGCCTTTGCCTGGCCTTGCACCCAGACAGCACCCTGGGGTGTCCCTGCCACCCAAGCATCTGCAAACTGCCCCCCCCCCAGTTTCAGCTTTGCATCCCCACGCTGTTATGGGGAGAGGGATCAGAAGGGAATAAAAGACACGAGCTGCCAGGATGAAGCAGACGAAAGGGGTTTTAACAAGGCCAGCTTTTGCAGTGCTGTTTAATTAATAACACCGTTAAATGCGGCTCACCTTGACAGCAAGGATGCTGTTAAGGGGTTTGAGCACAGCGAGCTGGGCCGAGTCTGCGGATGTGTTAGGAAAAACAGGGGATGCCAGTGTTTTCTCCAGGCAGAGAGGAAGGGGGAAGGAGGGATCAGGCGAAGGGGCAGGTGGGAAGGAGGTGAAAAAGGGAGAAGCTCCCCAGGGGATAGTGGAACATCAGCATTGCCTTCAGGCTTCCTGCACAACTGAGGTGCCAAAGAGAGGTGCTGCAAGGAGCAGCAAGAAAAGCCCCCCAGTTGATGGATACAGATAGGAAAAGCAGTGCAAGTGGCTTTCCATCCCCACAGGGTCCCTGAGGGCTGGGAGAGGGGCTCAGGAAAGAGAGAGGGTCCTCACTCTGTACCACAGTGGAGTCGTGGACATCGATCATGATGGTGGTGCTCTCCGTGGCCTTCTCAGTGTTGGGGGTGATGGAGGAGAGGTCGGGCTCGCTCCGGCTGACGGTGTGGCTGGCCTCTAGCAGTGCTTGCTCACTGGTGTCCAGGTTGCTACAGTCCTGTTCCATCAGGCTGCCTGTCTTCCCCTGGGGGGGCTCAGGTCCCCCTCGCTGGGCACTCCCCTCCTCAGCGGTCCCAACGAGTTCTGCATTGCCAGCAGGGACCCCGTTTGTCCTGCGGGATGGATGTGGGAGAGAAAAAGGTGCAAGGAGATAAGGGGAGAGGACAAGGAAGGATCTGTGGGAACTGCAAGATGCCCTCCCCAGGTACCAACCTGATGGACTCTCCGCTCGCCTCTGGCTCCCCCTGAATCAGTGCCTCCGCTGCAGCCACGTCCCCACGCCGGTCCCCATCCTGCATCCCCTCCGTGGGGCTGGCCTCCTCCAGACCCATCTCCTGGCTGGCCGAGCGGCTCCCCAGGGCACCAGCCGGCTCCTTCCCCTCCATCCGGGCTCTGCGGTGCCGGCTGCGCCGCTGGCTTTGCCTCATCCTGGCCCTATCCTCAATGCTGCCTCCTGCCCCATCCTGCTCGCCTGGCTCACAGTTCCCATGGCATGATTTCTGGTGCCACGGCTCCTTGTCTCGCTTGGCCCGGGGTGATGGGCTCCTCCTGTCCTCACCACCACCAGGGTTGGCTCCCGGGGCTGGCTGCTCAGGTCCCTCAGCCGGTGGCCGCTCGCCCTTGCCGCCCTGCTCCTCGGTGCATTTCTCCAGGGCAACGCCATCGCCCGGTTTCTTCCTGCGGAAGATGCTGGCATGGGGGTTGATGAGGGGCGGCTCATCCTTGTTGATGCCCTCCTGGCTGGACATCTGCATGTGCCGGCGCAGCTGGCTGGTGCGCTGCTCCCACACCGACATGTGGTGCCGCCGGCGACGCTCCCGCCTACAATGGGGGACAGTGAGGGATCGGCCTCCCAACTGCCCCCCCGGTGAAGCACCCACCCTGGATTTAATTTGGGAATCCCAGGGAGAAGGAAATGCCATCCTCAGGGCTACAGGCTGGGCTCCTGCTTTATCCCCAGCCCTCCAGCATCCCTCTGGTGCTGGCAGGGGCTGGAAATGGGACTAAGACTGTACTTCTGCCCCTTCAGAAGGCATCAGGCTGGTGATGGACCAGCTCCAGCAGCCTCACAGCTGCCCTGAAGCTTTCAGGCCGCGTGCCCAGCTTGCTGGAAGCAGCCAGCACTCCAGCCTGCCCTACCCTAGCCAGGTGGTGACCACCTTCCTCTTGTGTGATTGCCTGGGGACATCTTCTTAACCACAGGCAGTGACCTCTCACTGCGGCTGGGGATCCCTGCTTGCACTGGGGACCCCTCCTCGCACTGGGGACATCTTTGCATCGCCAGCTCCTTGGAGCCAGGCTCCTTTTCAGAGCAGCGCTGCCATAATGGTACAACTGACAGTGCAGGGGACTCAGACAAGAGCCAGCTTGCCAGCAAGGGTGGCAGTCCTGATGGGATGGGGACAGTAAGAGAGGAAAAGCAGCCAGGTACAAGACCTGCCTTTCTCAGTGAGAGATGGCCCTTGGAGACATTCACAATGGAGAATGTCACCGGGTGCAGGAGGCCCTCTCCATCCCTGCGCTGCTATGCTCGGCCAGGACAGCCTCTCACCCAGCACGTCCCCAGTAGGAAACGAGCCCAGAGCCTGGGGGAGCAGAGGTTTCAGTGTCTAGGAGCTGTACTGGGCTTCCCTACGTTCCTGCAGGTGTGCTCTAGGGACAAGTAGGCTATGCCATGAAACCTTTGCAGTGCCGTAAATACGCACACAAACACCCTAGAAAAGACAGACGCGCCCTTCCCAACACACCTGGGCACACGGAAGCACCCACGAGCACACACGTGTACACACACCGCTCACCCCCAGAAGATGCGCGGCTGCACATCCACAGGTAGCGGCACACACCAACACACACGTACTGCACGGCACACGCACGAGGAGGTTAGGCACGCACAACAAACCGCGAGCCCACGCACAAATCCACAAATGCACGCGCACACAGACAGGGGTGCAGAGGAGCACACTGAAATACAGGCGTACACATACACACACGACACACACACACACACACCCCCCGCCGAGGAGGCTGGAGGGGAGCGGTGTGCGCTCTGGCCCCGCGGACGCACAGAAAGCACAGGAGCCACAGACGACACGCGCCCCCGCGGCCCACATACAGGTGGCTGCTGCGTGGCTCCCACATCGACATGTGGTGTCTCCTTCGCCTGTCTCTTCTGGGGAGGAAAAACAAACGGGTTCAATCTCCCCTTCACCCCTTCTTCGACTCATGTGGGCAACGCAGAAAGGTGGCCCCCACCCCGGCCCCAGGCAGCCCGCATCTCTGTGCCTGCCGGCTGCTGGGATGCTGGAGCATCCTAGTGAACCCCTGCACGTACGTGCTTGCACACCTGCTGCCCACAGGGCTGCCCGCGCTCACACCCACGCACTGTGATCTATTTTGTGGGGGCCACGGAGCCTTCCCCGTGCCGGCCAGTTGTGCAGCAGTGGCACGGGGCAGGCTGTACAGGCTGCAGCCCCTCAGAAGCCCCAGGACATGCTTGGATATTTAACAGCTCTTTCAAACTGCTTCAGATTCACCTCTCCCAAGCAACATGTGGCAATTTGAAAGAGGAAGCAATGCATCAGGCTGGCCTCGAGCTGCTCAGAGCCATCGCCGTGGGTTGGTGCTGCCCTGATACCACAGTGGGGAACGTGAAGTTCCCCAGCAAAAGCAAGGCATAAACCTAGGGCTGAGATGCTGACACGGAGAGGCTGAACAGGGCTGTCGGTGCCCTTCACCCCTACTGAATTTAGGCAGCTGGGGAGATTCAAGGCTTAATCCTTTGTATCAGCACAGAAAAGATTCAGATACGCACAGCCCCAAGCGAACAGCCCTGAGCATACGCAAATAAATGTGCATGCCATGATTTAGAAGGTTTCCTTTTTGCAAATGCCATGTGTGTGTGCAGGACATGCAAGGAAATACACTCCAATCCCACGGGACCAAGGGCCCACGTGCACGCAGAGCTCACACAGGTCAGGTGGGGTGCATCTCGCTGCCATCCTGCGAGTGCAGCAATACCCTTGGACCCCATGTGTGTCATGCTGGTGACTGCCTCCTTACAGCCATGTGCACGGGAACAGCCCAGTGCCATGCTCAAGGCAGAGTGCGAGCTGCAGGCGCCTGCTGCCATCCCCGCAGCAAGTGGCCGAGCCTTCAAATGCATCCACGCACCACGTTAGGCACCAACACATGACAGCATCCGCATGCGTCCATCTGGCCACCCACTCATCAAACAGCCCCAAGCCATCTGCACCAATGGCGCCCATGTACAAATACAATACTCCGATCGGCACCACAGCCGCCCACGCCAACCTGGCCACGTGGGAACACTCATCCCCAAGTGCCACCGGACCTCTCTGCAGGCAGGAACGCGTGTACCAAACCTGCCTGCGCTGGGTACCCACATAGAAATGAAGCCATCTGTGTCTGCGCACAACCAAACGCAGAGACCGGCTCAGCTTCACCACTCTGAGTTACCAACAGCCCTTCAGTACCGGCTCTGCTCTGGCTCATCCCTTGCTGTGATGTCCCCACTGTCCCTCCCCAGCTGCCGGCATCAGCATAGCACCACTAAAAGCACATCAAGACCTGATGCTGGAGATGGTCAGCCCCATGGCATCACATCCCCTTCCCTGCCCCTGACGCCATCCATCCTGATGAGGGGGAAGGAGCTGGAAAAAAGATCTGCAAATATCAACACCTCCCATTTCAATGTCACTAGAACAACAACAAAAGGCTAAAGAGATCTGCTTTCCTAACCAGACGTATCTGACAATGGCTAGAAAACTATAGCAGGGATGTGCAGCGTGGACAAATCCTTCAATGTCCTAATACAGTCCATCTCCCTCTCTCCTGCCTGCCCATTCTCCAGCCCCTTCTGCAGCCTAAATCCCTCCATCCCCTTGCTTTATCTGACACGTTCCCACTGGTAGCCAGAGACAGTCATGATACACACTCTACCACCTCTCCCATATCCCCCCTCCCAGTACCTGGCCAGGCACAGATTTATCATGAACATCCCATCACCCCCAAACCAGCGTGATACCTGCAGCGGCTGGAAAACCAGGCAGGGCTGACAAGTACCCCCAGTTCCTGCTGCCACTAAAGCCACAGGTGATGCGTGCAGGGTGGGGGACCATCGCATCCCACTGCTGCCAAGTTGCTGCCTCCGACACCCCCCCCCACCCCAGATCAGTGCTCGCCTGAAGACAGCAGTTTCTCTCGGCAAATCTGCAAGAGATTCTGCTGTGTACAAGCTTGGCTGGGTTTCAAAGAATAACGAAACCTAAAATTCCCTGGGAAGGGATTCTATAAAAAAAGGAAAAAAAAAAAAATCCTTTCAGCCGTACTGAAATGTACTGTTTTGGGAAACAAATCAAAACGCCTCGTTCCAATGTTGACTTTGAAAGTTTTATGTGATTTAGACCATATGACACTGCAAAATAAAGAGAAAAAAGGCGTCTAGAAAGGAAAAAACAGAATTTTCTTCTGCTGAAACGCAGAGACAAGGCTCCTTAACACCATGCCAGGGGTTTATGTGGTTTGGGGCTTTTTTTTCTTGCCCAAATCAAATTTCTTTACAGTCAAACATGGTTTTGCAAACCTGCTCCATCTCTCATAACTGCATTTGCTACCCGGGGAAGGAGCCCGGGGGAGATTTGTGACACCTCTGCTCCCTTCTCCCCCAACCCTGGCTGCTCTCCCGCAGCTCTGCCAAGAAAAAACGCTCTGCAGGAACAAATATCACCCCTCCTCAAGAAAAACTTGAGATCCTTTCCACCTCCCCAGCCTCCTTCTCCACCCCTAGCAGCAGTCCTGAGTGTTTTGAGCTGTACACTGGAGGCAGAAAGCCTCCTTTAGGGTGCTTCTGCCATGCCCAAGCACTGAGGCTGCTGCTTGGGGCAGGGGTGGGCAACTCCAGGTGCCACAGGGTGACCAGTCCCTGCTCTGACACCTCTTTGGAGACACTGCTGCTCATGGGGAGCACACTCCTACATCTCCATCCATCCTCAGGAAGACACGCGGATAGGGAGTCACCCAGTGTGGGGACCCCTTTTTCTTTCAGCAGCCCCCCCAACCAGCCACGCCAGGCTCCACACTTCAGCTCCCCACTCTGCTGAGAACCCGGCTGGGCTCAGGAGGGCACAGGGGTAGCAGCACGGGCAGTCACTCACTCGATAGCAGGCATGTTTGGGGCAGACATGGGGCTGACTTCTTTGGCTTTCTGAAGGGCGTGCTTCTGGTTAAAGGCCTCCTCTTCCTCCTGCTCGTCCTGCGGAGGAAAGAGGGGAGTTGCTTAGTGGGATGCTGTGGTTTCAAGGGAAGGTGCAGCCATCGGAGGCAGCGAGAGATGCACAGGGATGCCTTAGATGAAAAGGTGTGCAGGAGAAAGGCGGAGCTGTATTTCCAGAGACAGCCTTTATTTTCCTTGTGCTGTGGGGACACAACTTCCCCACTATGCCAGATCTTACTGAAGGCGTCAGCACTACTTAAATAAGTGAACCCAGCCCACTCCAGGCAAGAGCTGGGCTGTGCACACTAGAACAGCCCCAGACAGTGTAGACCGACTCAGCCCTCCCTTCTGCACAGCCACAGGGGTGAGACAGGCATCCCCTCAATAGAGTGGGAGGCAAGGCATCCATGAATGACCCCAGCAGAGACCGTATTGCTTTAATGAGTATGGTTGTGTCTCTGGAGCAAAAAATGTCATTAGGAGTCATTAGCATGCATTCAGCCTTTTCGAAAACTCAGCACTCTCTTAATTGATGCTGCTGGTATGCGGCAGGGCTCTCCCACCCCTCTCACCCCAGCAGCTGGCAGTCCCTGGAAATGCCACCTGCACCCACCACGGGATGAGAGGGACTCCACGTGCACCCCTCAGGCAAGCGAGTACCATGCCCCGTTTCGTTTGCTGCTAGCGGGTCAGCTTTACACCAGCGTGGAACCCTCTCAGTAAGCCCCAGGGACCTGAGTAATAGGTATGGGCTCCGGAAAAAAACAAGCACCACCAGATTGCTGGTTCCCTCCAAAGAGCAGCAACGACCCTTGCAGCTCTTGCCTATTCACCATTATCCAGATGGTGCCCCAATATTTTAGCACTCCCCAAATATTTTCCAGCTCAGCCTAATAACCTTCTGAAGCACCATCCTAAATTGCATTCTAAATCACACGCACTGCTTTGTGGGCAGGTGGGGAATAAATACTGACACCACTGGAAAGCGCTTCCCACTCCACATCTCCAAAGTGCTTGGGCAAACAACCATCCTCATATCAGACCCCATCAGACAGATGAGGATTATCTCAACCTGACCAGAGGCAAACAAAACTGGGGAGCTTAAATGGAGAAATAGTTAAGCCACACTTGATGGTAAGTGTGGGTGTTCCTGGAGAGACCAGCAGGTTTAAGCACTTTCCTAAATCAAAGTCTAAATGGCTTTGCCCAGCAATATGGGTTTGTGTTTCAGGGGAGCACTCCGTGAGCCTTCCCGGAGGAAGAGGCTCCGCTTCCAATTTGATCCGACCTCTTTTCAAGGCAGGCTGAGCTGAGGGACTAGGTGGCCTTGGCTCTAGAGCGCGAACAGTCACAGGTGCTGCTCCCGGTGCCTTTCCTGCTGGTCCCCACCTTCAGTCTCTTCACAGGAGAAGAAAAAGGAGCAACAGGAACATACATACCTTGGTGAGCTCCTGAGCATTGGCCAGGTTGTCCACCGCAATGGCCAAGAACACATTCAGCAGAGTATCTGCGAGCAGCTAAGGATGCACAAGCTGTGTGTTAAGGACATGCATGTCTGCAGTCACCAAGGGAGGGTGGCTCTGGTGGCTCCTCCCCAGCTTAGTGAGGAGCAGCCAAAGGGACAACCTCCTCACCCATCCCATATATAAAGCCCTCATTGCATCTCCAGACATCTCTGCTTTTGGGATATCCAGGTCTGCTGCATGTGTGATGGGTCTCCCTCAACTGGGAGAGAGGGAAGGGGCAGCGGGTAGGGAGGGGGATGCCCGCAGAGAGGGTGATGAGACAGGGTTGTCTCCACTAAAAGCACAGCAGCTGGGTGGATACAGTTTCCAAACAAGGTAAGGACGATGAAATAGATGGAGGACCACATGCCCGAGCGAACGCCTCCCTGGGAGCGGATGCCGTTGTACATCACCTCATTCCAGTCCTCACCCGTCAGGATCTGCAGGAAAGCAAGCCAGCAGCTCTGTCACCCGCACCTCCTCATCACCTGGACAGACCCCCGTGATCTATCCCACCAACACGCAGGAGCCAAGTACAGTGACCCCGTGGAGCAGGTAACCCAGCTCTATAGCTGCAGCACTTGCAGGAGATGATGTTGGACACTGCTGAGGGTTTAGGTCTCCTCAGAAGAGTCTGGAAACTCTTTCACCTTCTGTAACAGCGGTGGAAGAGTTTCCATCTCTTGCCATCCACTTCGTTATACAGGAGGAGAGAAAGTGAGTTATATTCTAACAGCTGATGGAGAGGAATTTATTTGGTTTAACAAGCCCCTTCCAGCCAGGGAGAGTGAGCAGGTGGTCCCAAGTCCCTTTGGTTGTGCCCCCTTGCAGCCCAGCTCCTACCTGGAACACTGTCATGATGGCCGCGGGGAAAGTGTCAAAGTTGGCCGATGGTGTCCCATCGATGAAGTTAAACCTGGAAGTGGAACCAGGATGACATAAATGGGCCTGAGTACCAAGGTCATCAAACCCCTGACTGCTGTGCTGTCAGCTCTCTTGTGCTTAGGAGGACCTTTCCCTACTCTAAGGAAGGTCTCCTGAGCCTTTGGTGCCACAACCCAAAAAGCTTGCTGGCCAGAAGGACCCACACACCCCTCGAGCAGGGACTTTGGTATGTGAGAAGTACCACTGTTAGCAGCAGACTGGGGGGCAAGGCTGCAGTCTTCCTAGGCACCTACAAGGGTGTCATTACTTGGCTTTAACACCAAAAAGTTCCTTTTTCTCAGACTTGAAACAACCTACCTGCCTCCAAACAGCTGCATTCCCAGCAGGGCAAAGACTACAATGAAGAGGAAGAGGAGGAAGAGCAGGCTGATAATAGACTTCATGGAGCTCATCAGCGAGACCACCAAATTCCTCAGGGATGCCCAGTACCTACAAAACAGAGACATTGCTGGAGCACTCGTGGTGCTGCTGACAGGAGAGCAGGAGTGACTAGATCTGGGCTGCAGCCATAATCTGAGACGAAGGGTGACAGGCACAGATGGTTGGTACGTACTTGGTTATTTTAAATATTCGCAGGAGACGAAGGGCTCGTAGGACACTGATCCCAAAAGACGTTCCTGGTCTGAAGATAGCCCAAACCACTTCAAAGATGCTTCCCACCGTGACCTGAGAAGCAGGCACAGCCATAGGTCAAAGACAGGCTTGGGACTGGCTGTTGGAGGAAATCTTCGTGTGCCTGAAGATGAGGCACTCAGCATTCTGCCCAGGACCTGGTGCCTTGGTCTGGCATGGGCAGGCTGTCTAAACAGAAAGGGCTCCCACGCCCACGGTGAGGGCCACCTCGTTCTTCTCCCTCTTGGTGCCTTGTGCTGCAGACATCTGCCAAACATCTCCCCCCACACCCACAGCATCTCTGGGGCCACTTACCCCACAGTCAAAGCAGTTGAAGGAAGAATGGAAGTAAAGGCGTGGCCCCATCCCGTACATCTTTAAGGACATCTCCAGGAGGAAGAGCCCAAGAAACAGGAACTCTGCATAGTCTGAAAGAGAAAACCCAAATGCGCTAACCTTGGGGCACCGAGCTGCGCTGAGCGTCCTGCATGCACCCACCCGTGGCCCATATAGCACGGCACAGAGATGGGACAAGTCACGGCCCACACTGCTTCCCCAAGGACTCGGAGTCTGGCATGAGGGAAGCTTGTCTGCGAGGAGCTAGACTGTATATAACAGAGCATCAGCCCCACAAGGTAATCTTTCAGGGTAGATGCACCGGCGCCCCAGGGATGTGAGAAGGCCAGAGGCGGTCGGCATGGAGCAGAGCAGCTCCTTAGCATTACAGGACAGTGGTTGAGGTGCCTGCAAGGGCATTAACCACACGACACTGTAGGGGAGTATTAGCAACCCGGATTTAAATCACTGCGTGGCTGGAACTTGGCCAGGGAAACCGAGCCGAACAGCCAAAAGCCAGTGCAAAGCTTCTCCAGCTATTTCACGAACATCAGCAGGCAAGACTCTGGCTCTTCACCTTGCCCAAAAGATGCTTCTCCCCATGACCAGCTGCCATACCACACTGCAGCACGCCGGGACCTCGGCAGGCCTGAGCGTGCTAACGCAGATCTGGGCAGGCCCGGTGCTCAATGGGGAGGTTTTCAAGGTGAGTAAGAATAACACGGCTGAGAACGCAGCACTGTCGCTACTGCAGCAGCTCAGCAGTAACACACGCCTACCACGGGGCTGACCATGCTGCTCTGCAGTTGGCACCACGCTAGAATAGACATGGGGGTACTGCCTCCAAGAGCTGACCTCATACCATGGCCCACGGTGGGCTGCGGGATGCTCAAGTAACTGGTTTCAAGCTTGGGATCTCCATGCCATGCTCCGCACCAAAACTTTAACCAGGGGGTTCTACCATGACCAGTCCCATCCCTGCAAACTCATGCCTTTCTAGCAATGGCGTGTGGGCATTCAAAGATGGACCTCCAGCAAGCTTTCCGTCACCACTGTTCACAAGGTTAGGATAAACCCAACTGCAGTCCGTTTCTATCTCTTGACAAAGACATTGACCTGAAGGGTGTGAGGCCAGTACAGCTCCTCCACGTTTGCTCAGAGGCTGAGACAGCCATAAGGGGCCACAGGGCCAAGGACAAAGCTGAATTAAATAGCTGTACACCGCCCTTCATTATCAACAGTGAACATAGTTTAGGTCATTCCTCACCCAGCTCCATACCAGCATGACTGGTGGGATCCATCCCCATGTGCCCTGGGGCAAGGAGCGAGGGTGTGCTGCAGCCTCCAGCCTCTGGAGAAGGTTGTAGGAGGTTTTGCGTGCCCACACAGTGCTCTCACACCTACACAAAGCCCAGGGACTCACAGAGAAAGTGGGTGAGCCAGGCTGGCTGGTTATGATGGACGATGGCCACACAGGCAGTGTTGAGAGCCACCAGGCTCAAGACGATCCAGTAGAAGACCTGGGATTTCACCATGTGGCGAACAGAGATGCGCAGGAGTCGCTCCTTGTGCCGTAAGTAGGAGGCACCGTCCACTCTGGCGCCTTTGAGGCCAGAGTGACTCAAGGGGTTACCTAAGGGAAAAGAGGGGGGACAAGGAGTTGGGTGCTCCAGTCAAGGTGAGAGAAGGAGTTGGGTGCTCCAGCCTTCCCTGCAACATGAGACAGGACAGACGGCTCACAGACATTGCTCTTATGGGACACAACTGATCCAGACAGTTTTTATGTGGCACAGGGGGCAGCAGGTGGTTTGCCCCTTTTGCTGTCAGACTAGCAGAGATGGCTGATCTGTGACAGTCTCCACGTGATGGATGCAACCCTGGCAACTCAATAAGCTAGCAGGGGTTTTGAGGAAGCACGGTGCAAACTGCACTGACCCAAGGTTGGATGAAGAGGTCTTCTCTGCGCCAGCCTCCGCTCGCCCACGGAGGAGATATCGACACAGTGCTCATCACTCGAGTCACGGTTCATGGCATCTGTCCGGTTCCTTTTGATGGTGGCTCTCCTGAGCACTGGGAAGGGAAGAGTAATGGGTGTTGGAGCGATGAGGTGGCCCCACTCTGCCAGCAGCTGGCTCGTTGGACCAGGATCTGGCGATCGGTACTTAGTTAGCTCAGGTCTGGTAGCAGGATGGAGATACCCAGGTTACCCCAGTCCAGAATCATATCTTGCATGGGACCAGTCACCTCCTGGCCTCCACAGTCTCTCAGGGGTTATGCTGCCAGTCAACCACCCCACACCCCTCTCTTGGGCTGCAGACCCCACTGAGATATTCCCAGACTTTCCACCACCGCTGGAGGGTTTCAACCTCCAGCTGCAGGCAAGCACAAAGAAGGGCAGGTAGATTTTTGGGTAGGGCGTTGCTTGTCTTACCTTCTAAGGCTGAGGTCCCAGAATTTTTGTTCTCTTCAGCTAGCATGACTTCCTCTACGCAAAACACAGAGTTCAGCATCAGGACACAAGACACCAATTGGCCAAATACATCAGACCTCACTGCCCTGTACCTAAGCACTTTGCCCAGCCTGGAGGTGGTGGCTCTAGGTTGCAAACTCTTGTCAAGTATTGGTTAAGTGTCCAAAAGCAAATTCTGGAGAGTGGCAAGTGGCAGCTACCACAAATTACGTCAGAAAGAAAAATGACTTGTAATCAACCCTTCCTCCTTCATTGTAATTAAAGAAGCTGAACATTGGAGACATTGGGGCTCAACATCCCAACCAAGGGCCAAAGCTGAGGTCTGGGGCTCAGGGCTCATTTCAAGACATCTGTCCTTTTTCAAGTCTGAATGCTAGATGAAATCTTCCCTTCGCAGAGCTGAACACGCTGACCTGATCCCCATGAGGAGCAAGAAAGGGCACAGGCTGTGGCAGTTTGGGGACCAGCAACCACAGGCTGTCACACTGTTCCAGCAGGAGCCTGGAAACCTCCACCACCCCCATCCTTGGCCCAGGTCCAGGAGCCCCAAGGTGGGAACTGGTGAATTCATCCCCTCCAGACTGCTCCAGGAGCAGGTTTAGCTGGAAAACCACTGTCACCGTTCACTGCTCTACTTCCCCACTGCCCACCACTGCAGGAGACTCCAGCAAATATCAAGAGATAGGAAATCATCACAGAGCAAAGCTCACAGCCGTGATGCTCACACCCTCCCCGGAGATGTAATATGCCTCATGTTCAAAACATGACAGTTTTATGCCACAGAATGTGAGGTTTCAGCAGCTGTTAGCGACATCCTTGCTTGCAGCCTGGCGGGACCATCACACCATCTGGGACCGAGCTCACCCATGCACCCAACACCACCATGTGAGCACCTGTGCAACTTTGGGGTTGCACCAGATGACGCTCAGGGATCCCTCCCCATCTTCATCACTCTGCAGTGCCTGCCATCCCCCCGGGGTCCCCCCGGCCCACCAGCCTTTACCTGCTTTGTCTATCCAGGCTCGGTAGCCGTTGAGCTCCCGCTCGATCTGCTGCTGGCGCCGCAGCTTCATGAAGGCTCGGCGGTTCTCCACTCGCTCACGCTCTTTGGCAAACTCCCTGGGGAAGGGCAGAGGGGGGCGATGAGAGCATGGCCAGGGAGCAGCAGGGGGTGGGGGGCTGGGGCATCTCAGGGCTGTGAGGGGAGGTAGCAACCATGGGTGAGCAGGCGCCAAGATCTGCTGGTGCATGCTGGGGAGATGCACGATCATCCCCAGCCAAAGCATGGTCAGGGGATGGGTGAACGATCAGAAAAAAGGAAAGGCTTCTTTGCAGGAGGAAAGGCACGGATGCATGGGAGCAAACGCCCAGCTCCCTCACTCATCCCTGCGTGCCCCAGCTGGGAGCCACTGCCATTCAGGGAGGACGTTCCCAGCACCACCCAACTCCAGAACCAGCTCAGCTTCTGTGTGTCCCTGTAGGGAATAAAAACCGGGCTCTGTGGGGAGGCAGCAAGGGGATGGAGGAGGGCAGGTCCTGTCCCCCACTTTTACCTCCTCCTCTGAACCCTTTTTTTTTTTTCCAGCCTCTCCTTGGACTATTTTCCCAGAACTTGAGATATCCCTGTTGTCCTCTGGACTTCTGCACCTCACACGAGCTATCCAGGTGCGATGACCAGCCCAGAGCAGGCCAGCAGCTTGGCGCAGCTCTGCCGTGGGCAGGAGGGCAGGCAGCACCGCATGGGCTCTGTGCAGGTAAGGGCACATCAAACGCTGATCAACACTGGCCAGAGCTAACGCTGTGACCTCTGCTTGTGCAGCCTCTAACACGCATGGTGCACAGATGTACTAGCATCCACCTGCTCACCTGCACTCCTAAGCACATGCATAAACACATCCTCAGTACATAAGACACGATTTCACCTGTAGCACGGCTCAGAGCTGTGCAAAGACACCCATACACAGCTAGGGCTATATACACCTTCTCACCTGCAGTTAAAACACAAGACCATGATGGTAAGTAAGCATGGTCTGCTTTCTGGTTTACACACACCTGTGGCCATACGCAAGAGACTTGTGCAGGTTTTTCACCCACCTTATATGAAGAAGCACCCAAAGCCTTAAGTACATATGCAAAGGCCATCACACAGAGAAACAGCAATATTCGGCAGGAAACGCAGGGGTGGCAATGTAGGCAACCTCTCATCCACGCCATGGGTTACATGTAAGACAACACAGCCAGACCTGCCTCTAGGAGATCCCATACCCCGCTCTTGCACACACCACGTACCTGGGGCATCTTGACCCTCAAGTTATACTTCTATCAATGGTCACATTTGCACTCAGCAAGCATCCTTCACACCAAACATCCCCTAAGTACACCGTTCCCTCTTTGCAAGAACATCAGGGGGATGCAATTTGCTGGCTGCAGCTCCCTGTCCCGTCCCCAAGCACCTGGTTGCAGACCCCCAGCTGCACAGAGGAGCTCAGCCGGTGCCCCAGACTCCTCCCTGTCCTAGGGTACCCGGAGGGAAGCATGACTGCAAAGAACAAATGGCACCGTTCTTTCTGCAAGATGAATGTCTCCCTCCCCAGAGACTAGCAGCAATCTCCAGCCTCAAAAAAAAAAATAAAAAATTCAAAAGAACTGAAAGAATTGGTCTGTCTGCTGCAGAGAGAGTTCAAGTGCATTACCCCAGCTGAGCTATTACACCCTTAATGCTGTGTGGGCTTTTGCATATGTGTGTGTGTGCACGCACGCATGTTTGTGTGAAAAGCCCTGAATGTTCCTTGCATCTCTTGTTTAAGATCCCCAGACAATTCAGGCATTTTTAATTCCACCCCAGGAAGGTGAAGTTTCCTGCCGCTCTGGCATTAAGCGTCAAATGACTCTCCCCCTCCATCACTGGCTTTCAGACTGAAATGAGACTTTCTTCCTAGGGCAGGGAAGGGGGAGAGAACAAAAGGCAAGGAAGAGAAAAGCAGCTTAAGTGGAGGGAAGGAAGGCAGGAGGAGACGGGGGAGAAGGAAGGACCTCCCACAGCCAACAGCAAAATGCACTCTCAGTTTTGGGCATGCCACACCAAAAACCCTCCTTGCCCTAGCTAGAGGAAAGACAGGACCATTTTGGCTGTGCCATCATCACTCACCACCCTTTATTAGCAAATTTTGGATGTCAAGAAATGAGAAGATGCTGTTTGCAGCCAGAGTTGGTGGGCAAGTTGCCTCTTTCCCTCCGGTCTCGTCCTGCCACGCACCAAACTTCTGCCCCACAGGCCATAAGCCCATGCCAGCCAGCACCTAAGCAGAACTTTTGCCAGCCCCTGCAGATATATTCTGTGACCAGGAGCACCTGGAAAGCTTCCCCTGATTTACACCAGATGGGAATCTGGCCCCTCTCTGTCGCCTCCTGCTTGCCCATCCCTCTGTCTTCCAGCTCCTCCCCTGCTGAGCTAGTCTCCTTTTGCTGCATGGAGAGAGAAGCCATCGTCCTGTATCCACAATGAAACCCAGCCAGAAGGACCTGCTGAGCCTCAAATCACCTTTTCCCAGAGAAGGGAATCGGAGCATCTTTTCCAGCACCCCCCTCATCAAGCAGCATTTCTCCCCACCCAACCATTTGCTCATGGAGCCCTAATTTGCAAGAAGCTGGTGCCACACACATCCAGGGACAAGGTCTGTGCAGCTGCAGCAGCGTCTCAGAGGGAGACACTTCCCACATGCTTGATCCCTAATGGAGCTTAATTGCTTTTGTCCATTAGAAGGAGGAAGGGGTGGCAGAGAGGGGAGGGAAAAAAAAAAAAGTTAAGCCTAACTTAATGAATTATTACATTTCAGAGAGACACATTACCGAGCAGGGCAGCAGCGGGGGCTGGTGACATCTGAGAGTGGGTAGGCGATGCTGACAGATCAAGGATTGCTCAGAGCCAATTTGCAGCAGCGGGTAGAGATAATACTGTATGTGAGTGAGAACAGGGCCAGCGATGGTGACTGACAGCCGCTTGGGAAAGCTCCAAGTTGCAGGCAGGGCAGCATCACATCACCGAGAGAGCCAGGCACCTGCCTCCTATTGAAAGGCTCTGCTCCTCAGCATGGATGGGTTACATCGCCGGGGATGGCCCAGTTCGGTCTTGCAAAGAGCCCAGGGCTGTTCTGCCTTGTAGGGTCCCCGTGAGGGGGCTCAAAGGACGCCAGCAGATAGCACGGGTCCCCACCGGCAACACCTCTTCTTGTCCATCTGAGTCTCCTGGCCCCAAATCCCAATGCCTCCAGCATGAAAACCTCCACCCGTGACAGCCAAGCTCCACTCGTGCCGACCCAGTGCCATCACAGCCCTTCCTCATCCAGCCTCGTAAAGCTGATGGCACACAGCGAGCGATGGAGGCGAGCGCTGAAGGTCGAGGTGGGAGCTGGGGAGCGGTGTGCCATCTGTCCTCCTGCACGCAAGGGCACCATCCATCCACGCGCCATGGCCAGCCTGCCGGGACGGTTGGAGCACAGATGGTTGGCTCCTCCTCTGCCTGTGAGTTCTCCTTTACAGCCTTGGCATTCCCCTCACGTGGCACGAAAGCATCTCTCCTCCTGGTGGGAGACCTTGGGGGACACCGCCACGCTCGGCTGCCTTCCTCCCCAGGCCCCCACACCCTCACTCGCCCCCAGGGCAGTGATGCTTTTCCTACATCATTGCACTCAAAGGACTGGGGAGCCCAGGTCTGGTTTTAATGGGACAACCCCGCATATGGAAGTGTCCAGCTTGAAAATAGGCCACTTTTTTTGGAAAAAAACCCACCAAAACCAAACAAACAAACAGAAAAAAACCACAACAAAACACCAAAACCCCAACCACAAGAAACCAACAACCAGAAACCAGTTAAGAAAAGAAAAAAAAAAAATCACAGATACTGCAACCCTCTTTTCTTCTTTCTGGTGCTTCTTTGAGTCCAGAGCGGGTATATCGTGCTGGTCACATCAATATTGTGGCTTCCATACTTTGAAACAACAAGCCAACCATCTCCAAACCCATCAATTCATCACCTTTTGCCACTGTTAAAGGCACCTCCAACAAACCAGTTACTAAACAGGTCTTGAAACGATCAGAAGCAGCAGAAAGGATGGGGTGGGAAAAGGACAAATACCGGATTACACGCTAAGGAAACACACTAAGTAAGCACTGGTACTGCTTTGTCACAGCAGCATCACGCTCCTCTGAAAAAAACCAAACATATATAATGGGATGTAAGGAATTCCATCTGTAAAACATCAGGTAATACTGCTGCTCTTCTCAGCACTCGCAAGGTCTCAGCTCACGGCTCCGCTTCAGGTTTGAGCACCACAATTTGAGGAAAAACCGCCTTCAACTCCAGGAGGGTGTCAAAGAAGGTTATGGGACAGAACTGACAACAGACGGTTTGGAAAACACAGATGAGACAGTTGCAAACCACAGGGATCAGATGGTATTTACCCAAGAGGTGTAAAGGAACTCAAGTAAGAGTGTTGAACTAACTGTGCAGTCTGTAACCCGGTGCTTCAATTTAAACAGACGGCAGCAAGCAGGCACAGCAGAACCGGCACTGCAGACTGGGATTATTGCCCTGAGCTGAGAGCAAAGGCTATGGCAGGGTGTCCAAAAGGTACAAGAACTCTGCAGAGGGAAGGTGTGCTCCATAGGTCTGCTCTGAAGGAGGCAGGAAGATTTTTGGATAAGGGTAATTGTTTGATTTAAGTTCACCTGAATTGCCAGAAGTCAGAGAAGATTCAGGCTGGAGGGGGCTCTGAGCAATGTCATCTAGCTGAAGATGTCCCTGCCCAAGGCAGGAGGGTTGGACAAGATGACCTTTAGAGGAAACGTCCAACCCAAACCATATATGATTCCTTAACGAAGCTGGATTGTCTTGAGAAAGTGTAACTGTTGGCTGGAGGACTAACTGGTGAAAAGAAAGACTACAAGAAAAGGAAAACGGAAACATCCCATTTCTTGTATTCCTTTTTAGCTGTGGCTGTTCGCTTTTGATCATCCCCATGTACTTCAGCAAAAGTTACGTGTTCACCACGTTGTGACAAAGCTGCAGCAAGGAGCAGAGCATACCGCTGACAATGCTAAAGAGAGCACATTTCTAGAGCGCTGGCAGACACACAAGCTGGGGAACGAGAAGCTGACAAGCTGTTGGTGACAGCAAATGGTAAAATAGGAAGGAGACGGGAGATACCAGCCCTGAGATTACCCATTGCATCACTGTCCCAGTTAAGAAGGGGAAGATGCTGATGGTTACCTTCTACCTTGGAGAAAGCTTGCCATTGTCTACCTGGATTTCTCCAAGACTTTTTATATGGTTTCCTAGAGAAACTGATGCATTTTGGTCTAGACAAGTGGCCCATGTGGTGGGTGGGGAGCTGGCTGGCCAGCAGCACCTGGAGGGTACATAGCTCCTCTTCAAACTGGCAGCCTGTCACAACTGGGGTCCCTCCAAGATCAATATTGGGCACAACGCCGTTTCATCTCTTCATAAGTGGTCTGCACAATGGGATCAAGTGTACCTCGATGAAGTTTGCTGATGATACCAAACCCAGTGTGGAAGTGGACGCTTCAGAAGGGAGGGCCACCTTGCAGGATGACCCTGACAAGCTGGAAGAGTGGGCTAACAAGGATCTTATGAAGCTCAACAAGGACAGGTGTAAGGTCTTGCACATGAGAAAACATAATCCAGCCGGGGAGCAGCTCTGTAGAAAGGGACCTAGGGGTGCTGGTGGACAACAAGCTCAATGTGAGTGAACAGTGTGCTGCTACAGCAAAGCAAGCCAGCGGGATGCTGGGCTGCATCAACAAGGGCATCACCAGCAGAAGGAAAGACTTCATTATCCCACTTCATTATCCCACTCTCAGTGCTTGTCAGGCCACACCTGGAATATTGTGCTCAGGTTTGGTCCCTGCTATACAACAGATGTAGACAGGCTGGAGAGGGTCCAGAGAAGAGCCCCAAAGGTGATCAGAGAAGCCTGCCATATGAGAAAAGGCTGAGAACTGTGTTTGTTCAGCCTTGAGAAAAGAAGGCTTAGGGAAGACCTTATCAGTTCCAGTATTTAAAGGGTGGCTACAAAGAAGATGGAAACTCCCTTTTTATGGAAGGAAAAGGGGTAATGTGTGTAAGTTACTCCTGGGGAGATTCCAACTGGACATGAGAGGAAAAATTTTCGCAATGAGAACAATCAGCCATTGGAATAATCTCCCCAGAGAAGTGGTGGAGTCCCCAACACTGGGCACGTTCAAAATTCAGCTCAACAGGGTGCTGGGCCATCTTGTATAGACCATGCTTTTGCCAGGAAAGGTTGGATAAGATGATCCTTGAGGTCCCTTCCAACCTGGTATTCTATGACTACAATTGATTTAAATCAGATTTTATTACAGGTACTTACTGATGTCTGTCACTTCTACCAGATCCAAAAGGGGGTCATATTAGACAGGATGATACCGAGCAGCATGAATGATTCAGAAAGACCTCGTCATGCTAGTTTGCATTGACACCCCATGCTAAGAGGAGAAGTGAACACAAATAGAGGCAGAAGGGATAGGCAATGACAACAGGAAGACACAGGGAGAAGGCAGCCCAAGTGGGCAACTGTCTCACGAGTGTGGAGAGGACAGAGGAGCTCCACATGAGAAGCCACCAGAAGCAAAGCCAAGACTCCCACAGAGGGCCCAAAGCAGCAGGGACAGGGTCACTGTTGGCCAGGTGTGTTATGGGACCTCTTGGGTCCAGGCCTTGAGCACTTCTGAAGTTGAAGTTCAAGAATTAAATAATTGGGATTTGATGGAGAGCCAGAGCAGCAACGGAGACACTGAAATGGCTCAAAGCAGTGAGAAACACAAGAGAACTCAGACTTTGCACCTGCTGAAAGGCCACACAGCCCACTGAAGAGCAAGGACTTTAAATACCTCTTCTTTCCAGTAATCCCTGCTTCTTGTCTATGGTTAGCTTCAGTCAACGGCCTCTCATTCATCCAAGAGCAGGTTTACTCATCGCTTGGCAACACAGCTGAGCATCTGTCCCTCACCAATGGATCCCAGCAGAGGCGCAGGTGTCCAGACCAGTCTCTGCGTTTCGGGTGGGATCAGGCCCTCTCCACACACTTCATGCGTACTCTCCAAGAATAAGTAGCACTCCATAATCAAAGTGAGAAAAGCACACGTGGATGCTTGCTTTGTGTTCAGCTCAACCCTGCTGCAACCTTTAAAAACAAGGCAGGTTTTCCATGACACTTGGGATGGGCTCAGAGCAGCCAACAGTGTGGAAAGCTTCTTGTTTCGAAGTAGAGAAAAACAAATCACAAATTTCTTTGTGGGCAAATACCACCAGGAGAAGGGAGCCACTAACATTCCAGTTGTAGAGTCTCAGTTTCAACATTTTTCCAAGGGTAACAACGCAGAGGTTTGCATCTCTGGCTCCGCTGCTCAGAGAAGTCTGCTCTTGGCAATGTTGCACCCAAGGCAGTAATAGCATGGTCAAGCCATGCTGCAAGAAAGCTACAGAAAGGTGGTGGAGGGCCTGGTATCCCCAGCAGCAAGAAGCAGAAATGGAAGCTCTTGATTTTATTTCTTCCTTATCAGGCAGGGCTGGTATGAGCAGCGCAGGTTCACTGCTTCAAGGGCCCCGGGCTTTGTTCGCAATCACTCCCACCGGCTCATGCAAAGCTGGGAAAATATCACTCCTCCCCTTCCCTCCTATGCTCCAGTTTTTATCCTCTGTAAGTGGAGAACAGTTTTATAGTCCCTTTTTGCAAGTGACAGCGATCTGCAGATGAAAGGTGCATGGCCAGTACTGCAGGTGAGTTACAGCATGAAAAAAAAAACCACAAAAAAACCCCCCAAAAAATATCTCTGATTTTCAACATTTCATCACGTTAGCTTCCCAGAAACTTCCAAGCACTCTAATTGATGCCTTCAGCACACAGATACAATGAATTCAGAACCAACCCTCAAGTGTGAAACCCACAATGCAACTGCTAGATATGTCACTCCGACACTGCAAAACAAACAAACAGTCACCTACAGTGTACAAAGAACTGGTAACACTGTGATTCATTTGGAGCACCCTGTCTACTTCACCCAACAGCAGTGCCCAGCACCCCCTTGCAAGGATGGAGTCCATCATGAAGGAACTGGGCATCTCCAAAGCCATCTGCCAAGTCAAAGAGCTACAGCCACGGCCACACGATTGCTGTCATTAACTAGGATGATGGAAATTACAACCATCTGGAACAAACAACTCCAAAAGCAATCTGTAAGCAAGAACTATCTGCCGAGTGCTTTATTGAGAGGATCAAAACTGAGCCTTTTCACCCACAGCCCGCAGACAACGGGTAGTTCACAGAGCAAATTTGCAAGGAGACACAAGTAAGAGCAAATCTGAAGCAGCTGAGACACGCCAACAAATAATTTCCAAAGGGAAATCAAAGGGGAAAATCTCCGAGTCATCTTTTTTTTGTGTATTTTTTTTAATCCTGTCCGGCTGGCAGTAAGAGGAGTCATTATTCCCTCTAGCACCGGGAGATACAGCGCACCAGACACGCACATCTCTTTGTCAAGCAGCTTGTTTGCAAAGGGCTTGGAGGCCCTCCGCAGAAAGGTGGTACAGCAGAGCAAGGAAGAGAGGCACTCATTGAATATGGATGCCCACCTGGCTGCTGAATATAGATGAAGAACCTAAAAGCTCCTTTGCTTCACTCATGTTCAAATGCCACACCAATGACACAAGAGCTTCCCCAGAACAAAGCGACAAGCGTGGCCATTTCTCACCAAAGGCGGCCCAAGCAACGTGCACCCCACAATGGTGCTGGGGGATCTGGTGAGAGGCACCACAGCCCCCCTCCTCATTACACTCTCACCTCCATTCAAAAGCGGTGCCAGCCAGCAAATCTCCAAACACACCACAGGCACGGGCATTTTACACCTCATCCAAGCCACTTCCTGAGATGCTACAACCATTAAACAAAAAAAACCCAACAAAACAAAACAAACAAACAAAACAAAAAAAAAACCACAAAAAAAAGATGCTTCCAAGCTTTCATGCTTCCATTGCAATATTTTGTGGGCATGTTTGTTGTCTTCTTGCTATCAACTCATGATCTCTCCACAAGCTTTCCTGAGTTGTGGCAACATGTCTCCCCTTTTCCCCCTCCACAAACCACCTGCCTCCAAGACATTAATCCTCTTCCCAGCATCTTTGGCTTCAAACCACCTAATCCA